>NC_135448.1:11641108-12241108 GCF_051991255.1 Vanacampus margaritifer | reverse complement strand
ATTTTTGCAGTTTGTTTGTACTTGAGGTTGAATAAAAACTTGCCGACAATTCACTGTCAAGCCTTTGCAAATGTGTCACGTCTTCCTTTTCTTCTTAAGTGTGTTGTTTTCGGTGCGTGGTATAAAACTAAATATCTTTTCCCTATTTTTTTTTGCAATGAATACTTCTGGAGAATTATTGATTGTTTTCTTGATTATCTGGAATGCAGCGTGTCCTTCACGTCTTCCTTCTCACATCTGTTCAAGAGGAAGAAGCCAGGAAGATTACGCCTGATTACGAGCCTGATTACGAGCCCGATTCCGACCCACCGTCACGCGGTGAGTGAGCTGAAACGGGTTCCACGTGTTGTAGGACTCTTTCCAGGTGAATTCATGCGCACGATTAGCTGCGCTCGTCTTTGCGCAAGTGCCGGGACACGAGAGACGTCTCCATCCAAGCACTTGGATCTGACGTTTCTGTGAAGACACTCAACGGTTTTTATATGCTTTAGAGGAGATTTGTTTGCATTCTAGAACTTTTTATCCGTTTGAGTTGTATGAAATAATCAGTCACATGGTGAGAAGGATTTCTTCTTTCTTGGTATCAAACAGTCAAAGAGCTCCAATGGATTTCCGTCACATTTACCGATAGCTGGTTTTCCTTCCTGATCATCCTTAACAGTGTTTCTCAAACTTCTGACACCAAGTAACATCTAAAGAAATTCGACCAACATTAAAATACAGTCGTGTCGTTGGCCCAAGTGGCCATCAAAACGATGCGGAGGTTTTGATTCCTGTATTTGTTATAGTAAACTCACATTACGCAATTGGAACATTCACACAAGAAAAGAAAAAAACGAATCCACTTAAACAGACTATGCATAGCAACAATTTTCATTGTAGTATGCTTATTTAATGTTTTAATATAATTAGCATTTATTTGTGATTTTTTTTTTCTTTTTCTTTTTGCTAGCACTAGAGAGCCGCATAGCACCGGTGCTACTAGCTAGTAGCTAATTATTACAACTACTGATCAATACACTATCCAAATTGAATGTGATTCTTGATTGTTCCAGGACTGCTTTCACAGGTAATTGGTACATTTATCACAATGCGACAATGTCGTTGCTTGCACTTGTTATTTGACCTTGTAAATATTGGACCAATTAATGGACGATGAATGACAAACATGCAAAATAACGTGCACTTTTTAGCTGCGACCAGCAGAGTTGAGAAATGTACATGTCATATCACAAAATGCAAACCACTCAAAAAGAAAGAAAAAAAGTGGAAGGCCAGATTATGTTTGCATTTATTTATTTTTTTGCACACAAGTACTGAAATGAGACACAATAGTTTAGGAACAAAGCTTGTCTGATGAGGACAAGACGAAGCTCGACCAAAGTGATGAAAAGGCCAAACGTACGGAACACCAAAATTGAAATGCAGCTAGAATTTTTAATATCACGGAAAGACGAATAACAGTTTGATTGTCAATGCTTTATTTTCTTTTAAATGAAAAGAGAACGTATCACGAGGCACGCCTGACCATTTCGCCACCCGGAGTGTGTTGTATTAGTTTTGGATTCCCACAATTTCTCACTGAAAGCATTTCGCATACTGACCAGGAGATGGCGATAATATGGCGCCTGAAGACGATGTGGAATGTCGTTCCAGCCTAAATGCCTAAAACCGCTAACTACACCCGTAAAGGAAATAGTTGGTAACGATCCTGAAATTTTAATTAATCAAAAAAACTAACAAAAACAAAACCAAACAACAACTTTGGTTGTGATTGACTTTGACTTTTGTGGCGGAAAATGAAAAAAGCAACACTTTTGTTGCAGTCCCGATGACAGGCCAGCGGGCGGCGCTAGTGTGCAAAAAGCGGAAGATAGCGGATGACGTCAGGTCCCGCAGCCTATAAAGCGACAGGTGTGCCTTGATTGGATTGTTCACCATTTACGGCAAGATGGCGGCCGCACTCGTGGCCTTCTGTTCGGTTGGTGAGCGAGCGCACGAGTAAATGTTTTTGGCGTTTGTTGTCTTTTCTCATGATGACATTTGACTTCTTGCAGGATTTTCACACTCGAGGGACTCAACAGCGGTTGCGGTTTGAGCACCTCACATCACAATTCGCTTAACTTTGCTTCGTTTACCACGCAGTCCTTTCTCTTTGTTTCGGGCCATTTTGTTTTTGTTCGATTTTCATGCTGGCCATACTTTATTGTCTTTGTTTTTGTACTTTAATTTATGTTGCTGTAAATGACACACCTGCTGGTTTTCTACTTTGGAATTGAACTGACGGTTTTTGTTGTTGTTGAACCAATAGTTTGTGTAATAAAGATGGCTGTCCGTGGGACAGAAGTGAAGATGGATTGGATGTGGGGACATTTCTTTTGATTGTTAGCTTGCAGCTCATTAGCAGACAGGTGTAGATGTGTGTGGATTCATCAGCATGCGCGGCAAGATGGCGACCGCACGGGATGAAAGACCGGACAAAAGTAAGTTCCAAAGTAGATTCTAGACACACCAATGAACAAGCTTTTTGACTGATGAGGCGTGTGAATTTAGTGCACATTATAATTGATGATGTCTTTTTTTCCCTTTTTGTTTCTGCTGTGTTGCCGTCTTCAAATGGCCGTAGATGACCAGCATGGAGCCGCAGGAGCTGGATGGACCCCATCGGTGAGCCTGCACTTGACTTGAACCTCCATGTTTGCCCTTGGCCATGTCTTAATATTATTATTATAAAATACTGTATATAGTTTGAGAAAATTATTCAATCACTCAGCCAAATCTGTACTAGGTGAGTATAGTACAACACTGTTTGGGAATAAAATATATCAGATGTGAAATGTAGCTTGACACAAGGTTCTTGCTGCCATCGTACAGGTATCTTTGCCCAGAAGGCAAATATTATTTCAGTATTTTTTTCTTTTCTTTTTTTAATTTTTTTTTTTTCTGGAGAGCTCAGTATTGTTCATTTGGTAATTTTACCGATTTGACATGTCATCATTGCTCTCGCTCTCTCTTTAATTTTTATTTTTATTATTCTTCACATTATTTGCCTTGTTTGGCAGCTGTCTTCTTCACGTCCCATCAGATTCTCTTTTCTATTTAAGTCTGAAAATGGCCACTTGAGAATCTTATATTAAGTTTATTTTCTTTTTTTAATCTTTTTTTCTGGAGAGCTCATTATGGTTCATTTGGTGATTTGACATGTCGTCATCATCATTGCTCTCTCTGTGTTTTTGAAAAAAATATATATTTTATTTTGTTCCACATGATTTGCCTTGTTTGGCAACTGTCTTCTTCACATTCCATCAGATTGTCTTTTCAATTTAAGTGTGAAGATGGCCACCACTTGAGAATCTTCCCGCACTTTGTCTGC
Source organism: Vanacampus margaritifer (assembly GCF_051991255.1). NCBI lineage: Eukaryota > Metazoa > Chordata > Actinopteri > Syngnathiformes > Syngnathidae > Vanacampus > Vanacampus margaritifer. Next base: position 12,237,735 of record NC_135448.1, on the reverse strand, counting down.
AACCAAACGACGAGAGATTTGGGAGCATGCTTGGAATTGTCTCCCAAACTTCCGCGTTATCATCACTTGACTGTATCCAATTGACACTCACCATCTCCTAATTGTATTGATGGTACCTTGCACATGCTGGAGATTGCTTGTAACAGCCACAGTGGACGACTCACCTCGCTTGGGTTTATTGTCTGTAAGGTGCACTTTTCTTTACAGGCCCGTGAGAAGGACATTCCACGACCTTTTGTGGTTTATCCGCGTGGGTTGCGAGTGGACCGGTCTTGTACTTTGAAGTGGGTAGGGGGCGCCTATGATGCTAGCGCGGAAGGCTTGAGCTCACACTGGGCATCTTTTTATCGTCTGGGTTGAAAGTTGAGTAAATCCCTCTGTGAAATTGCATCGCAGTTGCTCAGCTGTCATCCGTGGATTTTCTGGCATCTTTTGCTTGAGATATCAAAGCAATCACCGACGGCATCCTCTCTTTCCAGTGCGCCTTTTTCAACTTGCCGATTATGCCTCCAGTTGTCTCTCTAGAAATGATTCTTTGCTATATTTTTTATGTTCATATCTTTGCCTATGAAGGCAAATGACCTTGACTTTTGTGACCTTGATTTGGACGTCACCATTGCACCATCGACTGTCTGGAAGGAGAAGGAATACCACTTTTTTTTTTTTTTTTTTTTTACATCTGCTTAATTGTTGACCGCCAAGGTTCTGTTGACACATACACATGTGCTTTCAGCCCATGAATAAAATTAATTTATAGGCTAAGGGTTGCTGAGGAAATGACAAAAGGGACATGACCTTATCTATCACATAATTTTCTTTTGTGTAATTTAAGTAGCATCTGTGTATTTGAGTAGTTATTTGATGTGATTGTAAACAAAGTCAAACATGCTAAAATACTTATCAACAGAGGGGCTAGAATAATTGAAACCACAGCTATATATTCATGTGTTTACCCGATTAGTATATTTTTGGAACGGTCCAAACACATTTTTGAACACAGGAAGCACAACAGAATTTTAATAGTCAATTTCATAATTGTTCCAAAAATGTACCACTTTAACCGAAACTAATTTGTTATTCATCAGATTTTAGTTACTTGTGAGTGTAGTGTTTGATATCCATTGCCTTATTTGTAGTAATTTTTTGAAATAGAAATTTGTAAAATGTGGCACTCTTCTTAAGTATGCTATCTGTGTAAAAAAGTGAGAATTTGTCTCCGTGATCTGTGTGGCAGGGCAGATGTGTCGATGAACTAGCGACCGGCATCCGACTAATCTGGGCTTTGTTTTACGCTGCGGATGAAGAACCCCAGATGAGACATGAGACCAGGTAACACTAGATCACATGAAAAAAACCTTCCTTTCCTATATTTGTCCTCGCTCCGTTCCCTGTGTTGACGGGTGGAAGGGCATCGCCGGCTGGCTGGCAAGCGGGCCAGTCGCTTTTTTTTTTTTGCGGCTGGCCTGTTTGCCAGTCAGTCGGCGGTGCCTATTCCACCCGTCGCCACATGGGGAATGGAGCTAGCTAAGCTAGTTAGCTAAGCTAACTAGCCTAGCTTTGCTATGCTAACTAGCCTAGCCTTGCTAAGCTAGTTAGCGTGGCCTTGCTAAGCTAGTTAGCCCAGCTAAGCTAGCCTAGTTGCGGAGAGAATGTAGTGTTTTTTGTTCCTGTGATCCTGTGTTACTACAACTACTGTAATTTGTTTCCGTCATCTCTGTTGCAGGGAAAATGGTGGAGATCAAGAAGCTACCAGCACCAGACAAATGATATTTTACGTTGTGGATGATGAGCCCCAGATGAGACACGAGACCAGGTAACACTAGTTCACACGACAAAAAAACAATCCTTCCTTCCTTACATTCGTACTAGCTCCATTCCCTGTGTTGGGGTGGAGAGGCATCACTGGCTGGCTGGTAAACGGGCCAGTCGTTGCTCTTGCACTTTCTTTGCGTCTGGCTTGTTTGCCAGTCAGTCAGCGGTGCCTATTCCACCCGTGTCCACACGGGGAATGGAGCTAGGCTAGCTAGCCTGCCGCCTAGTCACGGACTAAATGGGGGATGGGAGGTTTTAACATAGTGTAGTGTTTTATTTTGTTCTTGTGATGTGTGTTGCAGGGCGGATGTGCCGATCAAGAAGTAGCGACCAGCATCAAACTAATCTGGGTTTTAACGTTATGGACGATGAGCTGGCTGACACATGAGACCAGGTAACACTACAGTTGCGGAATAAATTGGGAATGGGTAATAACCTAGTAATGTGTAGTGTTTAATTTTGTTCCTGTGATCGGTGTTGCAGGGCAAATGGGTGGAGATGAAGAAGCTACCAGCGTTAAACGAATCTTGCAGCCAAGCCGGTCAAGCAGTCTACAGCTCCAAAAAATTAGTAAAGTGTTGAGAGCCGAGCAATAAGTGACGGCAGGCAGAATCAAGTAGTCCTTTGGGCACTCACATGAAGAAAAGTGAAAAGTTGGCCTCTTGTAAGGTGAGACTCCAGTCATGTAATGGGCAGTTGCTGACTTTTTATTTTTTATTTTATTTATTAGCTTTCCTCTATTTTTTTTTTTTAAATGGGTTAGCCCAGAGCTGAGAGTTTGGCCAACTCTGTTTCAGCAGGGTAACAAGATGGCGTCCATGTCATGTGACCAGCAGTTGAGTAGTATTTGTCACTTATGATCATAGAGTACTACGCTGTGATTGGTCAACTGTTGGTCACATGATGTATGGAGGCCATCTTGTTACCCTGCGGAAACAGTTGGCCAAACTCTCCATCAACGGCGCTGCTTTGGCCCAGTCAGTAATTCTGCCAGTTTGTGTCTCATGTGATATATCTGTGAATTATTCCTTGAGTGAAATACAATAAAAGTAATGTATATAATTATGACTGTGTTGAGAAGATTGAATAGAAGGGCTTTTAGAGCCCAGTCTGTTGGTTAATAAGTTTGTGGTATTTGAGTCACTGCAGTGAACTCTTCAATATAACAATACTACATGTAAACACAGGCAAGGGCAAATATATTTATACCCCCAGCAAACCTTGCTATACAGGTGCTTTCATCCCATGAATAAAATTAATTTATAGACTAAGGGTTGGTGAGGAAATAACAAAAAAGAAAAGATGTGATGGATCAGATAATGTCCTTTGAGTAATAAAAGTAGCGTTGGTGTATTTGACTAGTTATTTGATGTGATTATAAACAAAAAGTCAAACATACTAAAATACTTAGCAGAAGGTGTAGCATAATTTAAACCACAGCTGTATAATCATGTATTGACCTGATTTGTGTATTTTTGGAACAGTAAAAATATATTTTTGAACACAGGAAGCACAGCAGCATTTTAATAAAGTCAATTTCATAATTGTTTAAAAAACAAAGTACCACTTTAACAGAAACTCATTTGTTTTTATCAGATTTTAGTTACTTGTGAGTGTAGTGTAAGATATTGTCCATAGCCCTTTTATTTTTTTTAAATACAATTGTGTAAAATTTGGCACTCTTCTTAAGTATTCTATGTGTAATAAAGGGAGATTTTGTTGTGATCTGTTTCAGGGCAGATGTGTCGATGAACTAGTGACCGGCATCCAACTAATCTGGGCTTTGTCTTGCGTTGTGGATGAAGAACCCCAGATGAGACATGAGACCAGTTCACACGACAAAAAACAATCCTTCCTTCCTTACATTCGTCCTGGCTCCATTCCCTGTGTTGGCGGGTGGCGAGGCATCGCTGGCTGGCTGGTAAACGGGCCAGTCGCCGCTCTCGCACTCTCCTTGCGTCTGGCTTTTGTCAGTCAGCGGTGCCTATTCCACACGGGGAATGGAGCTAGGCTAGCTAGCCTGCCGTCTAGTCACGGACTAAATGGGGGATGGGAGGTTTTAACCTACAAATGTGTAGTGTTTTATTTTGTTCTTGTGATGTGTGTTGCAGGGCGGATGTGCCGATCAAGAAGTAGCGACCAGCATCAAACTAATTTGGGTTTTGTTTTACGTTGTGGACGGTGAGCCGGCTGCCACATGAGACCAGGTAACACTACAGTTGCGGAGTAAATTGGGAATGGGTAATAACCTACTAATGTGTAGTGTTTAATTTTGTTCCTGTGATCTGTGTTGCAGGGCAAATGGGTGGAGATGAAGAAGCTACCAGCGTCAAACGAATCTTCCAGCTAAGCCGGTCAAGCAGTCTACAGCTCCAAAAAACAACTAGTAAAGTGTTGCGAGCCAAGCAATAGGTGACGGCAGGCAGAATCAAGTAGTCCTTTGGGCACCCGCATGGCGGTAAAATGTTGGCCTCTTGTAAGGTGAGACGCCAGTCATGCAATGGGCAGTTGCTGACTTTTTTTATTTTATTAGCTTTCCTCCAATATATTTTTTTAATGGGTTAGCCCAAAGCTGAAAGTTTGGCCAACTGTTTCAGCAGGGTAACAAGATGGCGTCCATGTTATGTGACCAGCAGTTGAGTACTAGTCGCTTATAAGCATTGAGTACTACGCTGCGATTGGTCAACTGTTGGTCACATGACATATGGAGGCTACCCTGCAGAAACAGTTGGCCAAACTCTCCATCAATGGCGCTGCTTTGGCCCAGTCAGTAATTCTGCCAGTTTGTGGCTCATGTGATATATCTGTGAATGATTCCTCAAGTGAAATCCAATAAAAGTAACTAATGTATATAATTAATACTGTGTTGTGAAGTTTGACTATGCAGTAATTGAAGGGCATTTAGAGCCCAGTATGTTGGTTAGTGTTTGAGTCACTGCGGTGAACCCTCCAATGCTACATGTAAACACACAGGCAAGGGCAAATATTCATTTTATTTCCAGAGCAAGTGCGATGCCAATCACCAGTCGTCAAATTTCGTTTAAAGATATTCATAGACAGAATGTAATAGTACAGTTGACAATGCTTAAATGAGTGTAATATCTCTAAGATGTTAAATGTTCCCGTAAACTGTAAAAGACCAGCTTTACATCACCTGAATAGAAACAGTAAACGTGCTTTGTTTAGGAAACGTTTTGCTAAAGTCAATGGCATATCCAAAGTGATGGGCTGGTATTTGGCACCCGCTTTAATCATGTCAATGGAGTAAAAATGTTGATGTATTGTGTTTTTATCTTCTGTCTGATCTGCAAGTAGGTGCCGGTTGACTCCCATCAGCAGTGACCTGCTCACAGCGGCCAACAGGAAATGAAAAGCCTACGCTGGGCTCCTCTCACCTGCCAAAGTGGAAAGTGCAGGTAAATTTGTCATCACCTTACAAAAATGATTGCTTGCATTTAAACATTCAATCCTGCTGAGTAGCTGTATGTGAATGTGCCATTTACTATTTTTTGTTTTCCTCCCATAGAAAAGTGGCCTGGTGATTACAGCATCTGCATTTGGGGGCACACAAGATTGATGGAAGAGCCACGCAAAGGAGTGGAGAAAGCAATGTTCAGACATTTGTTGTGAGCTTGGAACAAAGTGCTACTTGCCAGCTAAGTGAAAGAAGAAAAATGTTACATGGATGTTTATTAGTAAAGTTCTTCACTAGATGCTAACATCATGGTCTATTTTGTTCACATCTAGTGAAGAACTTTACTAATAAAAAGCCATGTAAGGGACATTTTTCTTCTTTCACTTAGCTGGGAAGTAGCACTTTGTTCCAAGCTGTGAAATCCTTCAACATGTAACAAAGCCCTTGAATAAACATGTGCTGAGAAGCACTTCTACTGTCAACTTGTGAGATGCAAATTATTCACACCAATGTTCATTTGTACTTGGCTGAGGTTTTTAATCCAAGGCTGTTCAAAACACTATCCAAAGGTTGAAATTCATCAAGTACCAACTCCTCCCTTATACTTCATGCAGAAAGGACATACTACTCATCTTAAAAATACAAGGAATACTACTTATTGTTTTTCCAGGTTTAATATGCCCTGGACACGAGGGTGGAGGTGATACTCGTATAGTACGCGCAAAAGACACCAGGGAGGGTGGGTGGGTATACTGTGATACTCGTATAGTACGCGCAAAAGACACCAGGGTGGGTGGGTGGGTATACTGTGATACTCGTATAGTACGCGCAAAAGACACCAGGGAGGGTGGGTGGGTATACTGTGATACTCGTATAGTACGCGCAAAAGACACCAGGGTGGGTGGGTATACTGTGATACTCGTATAGTACGCGCAAAAGACACCAGGGAGGGTGGGTATACTGTGATACTCGTATAGTAAGCGCAAAAGACACCAGGGTGGGTATACTGTGATACTCGTATAGTACGCGCAAAAGACACCAGGGAGGGTGGGTGGGTATACTGTGATACTCGTATAGTACGCGCAAAAGACACCAGGGAGGGTGGGTGGGTATACTGTGATACTCGTATAGTACGCGCAAAAGACACCAGGGAGGGTGGGTGGGTGGGTATACTGTGATACTCGTATAGTACGCGCAAAAGACACCAGGGTGGGTGGGTATACTGTGATACTCGTATAGTAAGCGCAAAAGACACCAGGGTGGGTGGGTGGGTGGGTATACTGTGATACTCGTATAGTAAGCGCAAAAGACACCAGGGAGGGTGGGTGGGTATACTGTGATACTCGTATAGTACGCGCAAAAGACACCAGGGAGGGTGGGTGGGTGGGTATACTGTGATACTCGTATAGTAAGCGCAAAAGACACCAGGGTGGGTATACTGTGATACTCGTATAGTACGCGCAAAAGACACCAGGGAGGGTGGGTGGGTATACTGTGATACTCGTATAGTACGCGCAAAAGACACCAGGGAGGGTGGGTGGGTGGGTATACTGTGATACTCGTATAGTAAGCGCAAAAGACACCAGGGAGGGTGGGTGGGTATACTGTGATACTCGTATAGTACGCGCAAAAGACACCAGGGAGGGTGGGTGGGTATACTGTGATACTCGTATAGTACGCGCAAAAGACACCAGGGAGGGTGGGTGGGTGGGTATACTGTGATACTCGTATAGTAAGCGCAAAAGACACCAGGGAGGGTGGGTGGGTATACTGTGATACTCGTATAGTACGCGCAAAAGACACCAGGGTGGGTGGGTGGGTATACTGTGATACTCGTATAGTACGCGCAAAAGACACCAGTGAGGGTGGGTGGGTATACTGTGATACTCGTATAGTACGCGCAAAAGACACCAGGGAGGGTGGGTGGGTATACTGTGATACTCGTATAGTACGCGCAAAAGACACCAGGGAGGGTGGGTGGGTATACTGTGATACTCGTATAGTACGCGCAAAAGACACCAGGGAGGGTGGGTGGGTATACTGTGATACTCGTATAGTACGCGCAAAAGACACCAGGGTGGGTGGGTATACTGTGATACTCGTATAGTAAGCGCAAAAGACACCAGGGAGGGTGGGTGGGTATACTGTGATACTCGTATAGTACGCGCAAAAGACACCAGGGTGGGTGGGTGGGTGGGTGGGTATACTGTGATACTCGTATAGTACGCGCAAAAGACACCAGGGTGGGTGGGTATACTGTGATACTCGTATAGTACGCGCAAAAGACACCAGGGAGGGTGGGTGGGTATACTGTGATACTCGTATAGTACGCGCAAAAGACACCAGGGTGGGTGGGTATACTGTGATACTCGTATAGTACGCGCAAAAGACACCAGGGTGGGTGGGTATACTGTGATACTCGTATAGTACGCGCAAAAGACACCAGGGAGGGTGGGTGGGTGGGTGGGTGGGTGGGTATACTGTGATACTCGTATAGTAAGCGCAAAAGACACCAGGGAGGGTGGGTGGGTGGGTATACTGTGATACTCGTATAGTACGCGCAAAAGACACCAGGGAGGGTGGGTGGGTGGGTGGGTGGGTATACTGTGATACTCGTATAGTACGCGCAAAAGACACCAGGGTGGGTGGGTATACTGTGATACTCGTATAGTAAGCGCAAAAGACACCAGGGAGGGTGGGTGGGTATACTGTGATACTCGTATAGTACGCGCAAAAGACACCAGGGAGGGTGGGTGGGTGGGTGGGTATACTGTGATACTCGTATAGTACGCGCAAAAGACACCAGGGAGGGAGGGTGGGTGGGTGGGTATACTGTGGTACGCGCAAAAGACACCAGGGAGGGAGGGTGGGTGGGTGGGTATACTGTGATACTCGTATAGTACGCGCAAAAGACACCAGGGAGGGAGGGTGGGTGGGTGGGTATACTGTGGTACGCGCAAAAGACACCAGGGAGGGAGGGTGGGTGGGTGGGTATACTGTGATACTCGTATAGTACGCGCAAAAGACACCAGGGAGGGAGGGAGGGAGGGTGGGTGGGTATACTGTGGTACGCGCAAAAGACACCAGGGAGGGAGGGTGGGTGGGTGGGTATACTGTGATACTAGTATAGTACGCACAAAAGACACCTGGGTGGGTGATTGGGTATACTGTGATACTCGTGCAGCACACCATTCAACATATTCTGTAATGCTCACTTACATGACACCTGTCAGTCAAAACATTTTCATACAAATAGCATTTAGTATTCTGGTGCTTGTCATTACATCCTTCTGTCCAGGTGTACAAGATTACAACAAAGGCTCTAAACTATGCAGACTTCACAGCTATTAATGCTAACTCATGTTGAACTGGAGACCAATGATTACATCAGCATGCACATCAGGAGAAATTAACCACAAAAAATTTGACTTTTGGGTGGCAAAAAACTTCATTTTGCGTCACAGCAGAATCCAGCTTGTGGCTTTTCCAGTTGTGGCACACTGTCATCAGACTCATCCACCATGCATCGCAAAAACCTCCACCTGGGGGGGGGGCACTCCTGCAACAGACAAAATGTCATCATGACAGGCAGCAACAAAACACCAACATTTGCTGTAATGCTCGCTTACCTGACACGCGCCATCTTGCTGCACTGGATGAGGCCTTGTGCACACCTGTCTTTTATTGGCATCTCCTGCAAATACATTGTCCCAGCTAAAAGCATTGACCCCCCCCCCCAAAGTTCATTTCTAATTTCACCACTCGTCACATACATGCTTTTAACATTGAATGCCTAGAAGTGAAGGCAAGTTACTCAAAGGAAACACTGCCACATATTTTAACAACTCACAGTAATCTATTTTCACATTATTGGGGTACAAATTCTGCATTTGTTCCCTGCTCATCTCCCCAATTTATTACTATTCTGGTGCATCTTTCTCCCCCAGTCTGAAAACACCACTGGGTGTGAAAGATTACAACCGAAGCTATAAACTATGCACACTACACAGCTATTAATGCTAACATGTTGAACTGGAGACCAAAGGGGAAATCAACATGCACATTCCACATTGGGAGAAATTAAACACATAATTTTTCTCAACATGTTGTGGCCGTGTGCTGGGTGTGGAGACTTCCTGGTTGTGACTGCAATCATCATTAACGGTACTTTTGGGTAGAGGGACGATTCCATTTGCGTCACAGCACAGTCCGGCCGAGAACACACTTGGTGCCGCTGCCGTCAGGTTCTTCCACCATGAGGGGTGAATTGTAGAACTCCTGCGACACACAAAATGTCATCATGGCAGGCAACAACAAACCATCCAACATTTGCTGTAATGCTCGCTTACCTGACACTCGCCATCTTGCTGCGCTGGATGAGGCCTTGTGCACGCCTGTCTTCAAATCACCTCCATTGGCGTCTTCCATTTCTGGCAGATTGCAAACATTCAGGTGTGGCATTTACATCGATTGCAGGATAATTTTATGGCATCATATTAGGGCCACATGATTATACATTTTGATGCTTACAGGAAGTACACATGGCATTTGTAGTTCTGCCACAGATTTGGGGGGGGGGGGTGGGGGTAACAAAAACTATGCATTGGCACTTTTGCTTTGAGGTCGGCCTGCGTAGCAACATGGCTGCCATGTTAGCTTACATATCCAGCATTTTATTCAAGTTGTATATCTTCTAGCCAAGACTTTTTTTTTTGGGGGGGGGGGGGGGCCTTAGATGCTTGCAGCTGGTGTTAGCAAACGCCTTGCTGTGATTCTACGGCATTGAAGCTTTAGCGTTTTCCATACTAGTTAATGATTGCCATTTAATGGAAAAACACCTTGCTGCTTTTTAATTGGCACCTCAATGGGGAACAGTCCTTTGTCGTTGCACTGCTAGTGTCGCGGGTGTGAAGTGTGTGCATTTATTACCGTCGTCTTGTTCCTCTTGTCCGATCCGCCTTTGCCCTGAAACATACACAAAGGTGTGATGGTCTCATGTATCCAAGCCTGCATCTGCAACATTTACTTTTTCCCCCATCATTTGCTGGTTGCCTTCATATTTTGCCTAAATGGTTTTAGCTTAAAGTTTGACAGCACAAAGAGGTTACATATTACAGCTATTGGATTATTACTGTTCAAACCTTGCTGGCCAGCTTTTGTCACTCCAACAAACTGCACCACTATTCAAATGCACATTAAAAGGAAGTTACTCAAGGCCACCCTTACTACATTAAACATTGCCACATATTTAAAAACTCACAAGAAACATCAATTTACACATTGAATTTGAATTCCTACATTTGTTCCCAAATCATCAGTATCTGTTACTATTCCGGTGCATGTGATTACATCTTTCTCTCCCACTCTGGCACTACTGCTCGGTGTGCATGATTACAACAAAGGCTCTAAACTGTGCAGACATCACAGCTATTAATGCCAACTCATCCAAAACAGTTCAAAGTGCATCTCGTGTTTAACTGTGGCTCAACGTGCACATTCCACATCAGGAGAAATTCATCACACAAATGTTCTATTATTCATTTCTTCTCAAGATGTTGTGGCCGTGTACAGGATGGGCATCCGTGCTAGGTGTGGACACTTCCGGGTTGTGGCTACAATCATGATTAACAGATAGAGTTTTGGGTGGAGGGAAAATTCTGTTTGCATCACCGCAGAGTCCGGCCCGAGACACACTTGGAGCCGCTTCATTACAGCTTGTGACTTTTCCGCGGCAATGGTCATCGGGATCTTCCACCGTGCGTCGCATGAGGGGTGAATTGTGGCGCTCCTGCAACAGACAAAATGTCATCATGACGGGCGGCAGCAAAACATCCAACATTTGCTGTAATACTCGCTTACCTGACACTCGCCATCTTGCTGCGCTGGATGATCGCCTTGTGCACACGCCTGTCTTCTGTTTCTGGCAGATTGCAAACATTTAGGGGCAGTGTGCAGCATGTACATCAATTCGGGAATGATTTTATGGCAGCGTATTAGGGCCACATGATTATGTGCTTTGGTGCTTGCAGGAAATACACATGGCGTTTTGAGTTCCCCCCCCCCCCCACGCTACTTTCTGCCACGGCTGAGGGGTGGATGAAGCACAACATAACATACATTTGGCAGTATCAATATTTGCTCATGCGGTGGATTTACACACCACTAAATGGAGCTTGGCCGAACTGTGCATTGGCGCTGAAGCTTTGAGGCCGGCCTGCGCAGCAAACATGGCCGCCAGCTTGACGTCCCTTTTCGCCGTGTTGGCTTACATATCCAACATTTTATTTAAGTTGCATATCTCCTAAAGTCGGTTTCACATTGCCGTCCCAAAACTTTTTGGGAGCCATTACATGCTTGCGGCTGGTGTTAGCAAACGCCTTGCTATGATTCTATGGCATTGAAGCTTTACTGTTGGTGTTTTTAACGCTGGTTTATGATTGCCGTTTAATGGAAAAACAACACCTTGCTGCATTTGCATGGTCATTTCATTTGGTGTTATTACATTAATTAGCGCCTGAATTGGAGACAGTCATTTGTCGTCGCGGGTGTGCATTTATTACCGTCGTCTTGTTCCTCTCGGTGCCTCTTCTCCACTCCGCCGTTGCCCTGAAACATACACAAAGGTGTGATTGTCTCATGTATCGAAGCCTGAATCTGCAACAATTACTTATTTCCCATCATTTGCTACTTGCCTTCATATTTTGGTGCCATTTTGTAGTTTGCGCGTTGGTCCTGGTTATTCCGCAGTGTGCTCATCCGGCAAACACGCAAAATAAATGTCCTTGGTGGGGGGGCTGCGCATAAACGGCAAACATTTGCTTGCGTGCTCGCCTGCCGGTCGCCATCTTGCCGCACCTGTCTCTGATTGAGCTGCTGGCAGGCCTAATCAGGCGCCGGTCTGCTGTGCTCGCTGGCGCCACCCCGTGGCCCGCCTTGATATTGGCAGGTTTTAACTGTTGCCGCACCTGTCTCTGATTGAGCTGCTGGCAGGCCTAATCAGGCGCCGGTCCGCTGAGCTCGCTGGCGCCACCCGGTGGCCCGCCTTGATATTGGCAGGTTTTAACTGTTGCCGCACCTGTCTCTGATCGAGTTGCTGGCAGGCCTAATCAGGCGCCGGTCTGCTGAGCTCGCTGGCGCCACCCGGTGGCCCGCCTTCATATTGGCAGGTTTTAACTGTTGCCTTTCAGCGTAGGCCGCAGGAGCTCTAATGCCGAAGTAAACAATGCTTTAAAGTGGTGTGGGGATAATTACTGGTTTAAATATGGGTTTCTGGGCATGTGTATGAATGGAAATAATTGCAGGAATATCAGTATTCGTGAATAAATGGCAGTAAAAACAAATGGGCACTAAACACATTCGGTGATATGGGGGTGGATTCAAGTGCTGGAAGATTGGTGTGGATTGTTTTCGATATCTGATATTTTCTAGTGTCTTGTTCTCATATTCTTTTATATTCGTCTGTATGCGCTTCTTTTTTTTGGGGGGGGGGGGCAAATGTGCACTGGGCGGTGGTGATGGGGTGGCCATTTTGAAGAGGCTGCGTGATTACTAAGCATCTTTTGCATTGCTTCAACTTTTCTGGTGCATGACTCCACATTCAGGGTTTCAGTGGGTGCACTTGGGGCCTGCAGCGGGAGTGGTCATGGCTAGAAAACAAATGCGTTGGGTGAGATGGTGTGTCCACATTTTGGCCCTGGTTGTTGGTTGGGTGCTGGCGGTTGGGGGGGTGCTAAGGCTGAAGTTAGTGTTGGGCCAGCTCGAGGTATTAATTGTTTTTAATCGTCGTTGTTTTGCTGGACTCTTTTATCTTTGTTGCAAAGTGCAGGCGTGACAATTTTCGTGCTGCCTGCCTGCCTGGTTGGCGCTGCTGTTCCTCAGGTGGCCAACAGAGGGCGCGGGAGGTTCCTGAGCACATTTGCTTGCTGTCTTTTGGGCTGTCTGTTGTACTTCCTGCCTGGCCGTCCTCGTTCCCAGGCTGCTTTTTATTCCCTCCCCTGTCATCAGCATGCGCGCGCGCACACACACACACATGGACTTCCTGTGGCCGGGAGAAAAGCGGCTGCAAAAGGCCTCGCTGATGAGAAGTGGCAGGTCTCTGTGGCAGCTGCCGTCCTCTGGCGCCTGGTGGGAGGGGTCACTGTGGGAGGGCCCAGACAACATCCAGGCGTTGGTCTGAATAAACGCTGCATCCAAGTGTTCGCCTTGGCCTGGCAATATGATGACGGAGGTCGCGTGGCACATTGTTTTGCTTCGTTGGGCGGCATGGTAATGTGTCTTCATGGTGTCTCGTTTTGTCCTCAATGGCTGTCTTTCTGAAGCCTTTCGCACTGAGTGGCGCCTCAAAAAATGCCTGGTGCTCCAGGTGGCACCGTGGTGAGCACAGATGCGGTGCTGTGGCGTGGTCTGTGTTCTCTTTCAGCTTTGGCCTGAAGGTGGCGCCACACGCTACGCTTTGGTCTCGGGTTCTAGCTTTCTTCAAGCATTCTGCGCTGGGACCATGTTTCCCGCAGGGTCCTGGTCCTCAGGGGGGCACTGTCCGGCCTGTTTCCATGTTCCAACACAGGTGGGTTTAATGAACTAATATGCTAATCATCGGTGAAGTTTCTTCCGCTAGATGGATGGTAAGGATTTAAAATTTTTTTTTTTTAAATAAGCTGCTCTCTTGTGTGGAATTACGGATATTTTTGGGGCGATGCAAATCAGTCGGTATGGTAATTTTATGCTTTAACTACATTAAATACTCCACTATTTCTCTGAGGAATGCGTTTGTGTTATTTACCGCTCGACGTCCCGCGAAGGGTTAGGTGGTGCGTTTGCTGACCTTTTCCTGGTTCCCGGTTGCGCTGTGGCACCCCCTGTAGGTTGATGTTGACAACACTGTGTGGAGGGGGGGTGAGGTTTTTTTCTCCGGCGGCCTCCGGGCTTGGCCATGATGCTCGTTAAACATCCGCCGCTGCCGCCTGTTTCTCTTTTTTGGGTTGAGGACGATTCGGGTGGCAACGGGGAAGTCATCTCCGGCCTAAGAATCTTCCTTCGGATGGGTCCGCATCACTTCACGGCCTCGGGAGAAAGACATTTTGCATTAGATGTGTGGAGCACCATAGAGGCCCTCCACGTTTTCATTATTCACTTAAATTCCTGTTTTTTTTGTTTTTTATTGCTTTGGCGCCATCTTGTGGCGTCTGTGGGGAATTATTGATTTGATATATTTTGGGTGATATGCAGCAAGGCTCTGCTGTACAACAAATTCATCTTACATTTTGGGGGTGACCGCATTATATATTTTGGGGCGTGGATTTGTTGGCTATAAATGGAAATCCCCAAATTTTACGCCATGCATTTTGGTCTAGGTATTTCACTGGGGGTTGGGAATATTAATGTCCGGTAAATATCATGTTCGGTGCCACCTCATTTTGCAAGTTTTCTTTTTTGGTCCGGCGGCGGCTCTCTCCGGAACTCATTTGGGGTGGCGTGCGTGCGTGCGTGCGTGCGTGCCATGGCCATGCCAATTTGGAGGGAATTCTATCTGCCGCCATCGGACATTATGAAAAGAGCAATTTACGCGAGGGCCGACGTCGTATCAGCATCGGCGCTCCATTTCCAGCCTTTCTTATCAACCGTCGTGGGGCAGATTAGGGAATAATGCGGTCGATCATTTTGGCAGGCGGCATTAATTGACCGTCAGCACTTATTGCTGGGGAAGTTGATGGACATTCGTCTGCTTGGGCAAGGAAGCGCTCGGACTATTTTGCGCATATCAACTTGTTTCTGGCAAGGGCCTTTAGTGCCAATCCCTACAATCTTGAATTTTTGGTGCACTTTGGTTGCCGTCTCTGACCGCGGCGTGCCACTTGAACACCACGACAACGCCCCCCGAAACATTCGCGCGGGTGTCACGCTTTGCTGATTGTGATGAATGACGATCGCGCGTGTGGAATGCGCACTTTTGTCCCGCTATTATCTCCGCCCCGTTTGCACAAGCGGCACTTTAACGCTCGGCGGGAGACGCCGGTGAATAACATTACGGTGACTGGATGCGAAGGGGGCGCCGGATGCGCGTGTGTTTGCGTGTCACATGATGAATGTGCTCGCTCTCATAATCTATGTGCTTGAAAATATGATGTATGTGAGGATGAACTCTGAATTATAAAACAAAGACTGGCTCATTAATCTTCCCATTTTGTTTGGGGGGGGGGGAATCCATTTGCTGTGTTTGGCTTTTATGAATAATGCACTTTTCATATATTTTTGTTTTTTTATCGTTGTATTGCGCCGTTGGGCCTCACACATGGGGTCAATTTGTGCAAATATCCTTATTGGCACAAATCTGAAAATCAGTCCAGTTTAGACTTCATTTGAGATGTTAGCATTTTTGCGCCTTAAGAGTATATAACATCTACATTGTGCTCAATTTGAACTTCGATTCATAAATATGACCACTTTTTGAACACATTTACGACTACTCTCATTTCTTTATGCCTTGTGTAACGCTACATTACAACAGTAGTTGCAATACTAAATTTTTTCCCCATTTTTTTAAAAAATGACTGGACTTTTCTTGTCGCATTACGCCTCCCCCCCCCCCCCCCCGGTGATGTTCTTATGCACCTTTTTTTTCATGCAAATCTGTACAATTGCTCAACACCAGTTGTCACCCATGCCGGTGCCATGTGCCGATACCACTGGCTCTTTTAATATATACATTTTATCCCCCAAAAAGAATGGCGGGTAATTTTGAGGGGAAATAAAAAAAATATCCCAATAGAGTATTTTCCCCTTAAATTGCATGAGATTATTGCCAATTTCCTACACTTCAAATTTCTATTTTTGGGTTGCGGCCACCAGTACACAAGCCACAAATATCGCTGCCCGAAAATAAGGCTGGGAATCGACCCAATAACGATGCCTTATTGCCTATCCCTATTTATTATATTGATTACGACTAATTATTTGATTAAATACTTTTTTGCTGGTTAAATTGCTACTGCTAAGATAACCATTTATGGGAATTATTTCTCTTCCAATTCCACATTAGAATTAAAAAGATGTCTGCTCATCTCCACCAACATTACTATTTGCTGCACAGAAAATCACATGGCCCTCATCATCAATATCTTAATTATGACTATAATCCCTACAGTGCAACTACTCCCCCCCCCCATAAATGTTTTATATTACTACAATAATTTTTATTGTCAAAATACACTTACATAAATATAGGGGAATGACACATTGTACCACTTCAACGAAATCTGCCACCTGAACTTACCATTAATCATTATGGTGGGGTTAATGAACCTGTAATTGATGTGTGTAGCAGTGTGCTGTATTACATGCAGTATTTTACTGCCCCCTGGTGGTTAACTAGCAGTAGCAGCACTATGTTATGCGCATCCGTCTCTGACAGATACACATAAAATATTTCTTAATTGATACAGAGGCTGCCGAGGTGTCGTTTGACCCTGAAGGGGGGAAATCGCCAAATCTTTCTAGTCTAGCACTTTCTCAGCCTTTATTGAACCGTGACAAAAAATATCTCATGGATCGCTAACTATCTGAAAATAAAAATCTCTAAAATAACCATTGCTATAGGTTATCTTTTACTTTCTTTGGTATTATCTGTTTTTGTTTTTTGGGGTAAATTTCATTTGTCAAAAGTACTAGCAGTATCAGTGCTTGCTATCTGTATCGTTTGAGAAGCCATATTGGTATCAATCTAAAATAAAAGTGGTGTCGAACGTGCCTAATAAGAACCTTTAAGTGAGCCGCTGAGTTATTTACAGAAACATTCCATTGCTTTAGGGGGTACATCATAACTTTATGACATTTATCGGACTCTTGTGAGATTAAAGTCATAACCGCAGACAACAAAATGTGTCATTTTCTAATTAGAAGTTTGGATAGGTTTACATTTGTCCAATTCCAATCAATTAGCTAATGCCTGCATTTGACTTGTCGGCTAAATGTTCAGACGTTTGTAAGAGGATTGAAAAGCTTGACATGTAAAGCGCGTTTAGCAACAAATTAGGCAGCGGGAAGATTTTGAGGTCTGACTGAGGGGGTTACGGGTTTGAGGGCGGTGATGGCAGATCCCCGGACCCTCCCGCTGGGCTCGCCGCACGGCAGGACGCTTTCTGACGCCGCCATATGGACCACGTGATGAGATGTTGAGTGGCCGCTGTCATGGAAAGATGTCGGTGAGGGGATTGATCAAGTGATGCGGCGCTTTGACAAAACTCAAGACAATAAACTCATTTTGAAATCTGCTTAGATAATTTATGGTGATTTTTTTTCATATTCCTTTGGCGGAGACACTCACTATTTTAGCACTTAGGCAATCTCAAGCTAGCGTCAATGCTAACTTTAGCCATTCTTTGTTGATTCATTACTTTATTCCGCATACTGTTTTGCTTATTAGTTCCTCTTTCTCTGCCAAACACTGAATATTATATAAAGCAAACAATATCAAATTATTGGGCCTTAAAGCTCTTTTGCACAGACATTTAGCTTTTGTAGCTAGCTTGTGTTGATGTAGCATCTAGCTACATCGGATTAGCTATGATGGTTTGGAAATCGATGGTCACGCAAGGACACCTCTTGCTTGGTTTGCAGTTGATATTAATGGTAATTTAATGTACGTCTTTATTCTGGGCTATTTTCACTTGGTTATTCTTAAATAGGGGCCTGAAAAGTTGTTATGGGTTTACAGTCGGGCCTTTAAAGTGACAACTTGCAGCCTTGTCGATCACAAAGTGGCAGCTAACTGTATCATAAACTACACATATTTTTTTATAAGGCTTTGTATAGTGATCAAATATTTGTTTTTCACCATTTTCAGCTTTTGCATTTTACGGTCTAAAATACATCTGCTGTTTTAGGCAGTTGCTTTAGAGTGCCTTGTTGTCTGCTGTAGGTGCAAGCTAATTACGCTGAGAAAGATGACAATGTGAGGTGGGGGGGAATTAATCGCGTCAGACTTGGCAGCCGGCGTGCGTACGGGGGCTTTGTGCTGGCGTGGCTGCGTTAGAGTGCCTCGTTGTCTTTATCAAACTTTAAAAAATATATATTTTCCATTCGCAGGATTGTCAACGGCACTCTTCTGAAAAAGATTTTCACTTAACTCTTGAGTAAACATTCTGATTAGGAAAAATTATTTTGGCTCTGAAATTCTGATTTTATTTCTATCTTATTATTCTATGGTCTACCGATGCAACTTTTTCCCGCGGGTGTGAGCGTGTGGACTCTCTGGAGAAGAAAAGCTCTTTAGTGAAGGAAGCCATGATTAAAGTTGGACTGCTGCTCTTCAGAAGTTGCCTGAACTC
Organism: Vanacampus margaritifer; assembly: GCF_051991255.1. Taxonomy (NCBI): domain Eukaryota; kingdom Metazoa; phylum Chordata; class Actinopteri; order Syngnathiformes; family Syngnathidae; genus Vanacampus; species Vanacampus margaritifer. Next base: position 12,219,186 of record NC_135448.1, on the reverse strand, counting down.
GCTGTAATACGAGCGACGTCGCCTACGCGGAGCGCGGAGCGTGACGAGACATTAAAACGTTGCCAATGAAAGGTGCGTCGCCGGAGCTTGTCAGTGCCCCCCCCCTCGAGATGAAAGGGGTCTCGGCGTCTTCTGTCGTCGGGGGTTCACGGATTTGTCGGCTAAGATTCCAACAAACACTTCCACAATAATTACAAGTAGACTTTTCTTCAACGCCGCAGGCGAAGGTGAGGATCCTTTAATTGACACTTTTTATTACCCCCCCAACACCAAACCCCTCCAGGCCGTTATACTGCGATTAAAGGGCGCGCATTGGGAGCGAGCGAGGGTATTTAGTTCAGGTATTAGTCGGGAAATGAAGGTGTCGTCGTCATGCCAAAGTTCCTCTGACACTCACTTTTTTGGGGGGGGGGGGTGAGCACTTTAGGGCTTAACGTTTCCAGAAGCTTCCTTTAAAAGTGCCCGTCTCCACTTCACGAGTTGGCTTTAGAGCAAAAGCGCTCAACTGACCAGACTACACGAAACACTTCAGTGGGATTACGACGACAAAGGGACGGAACGCTTCCAAAAGTTTGGCGGGAGACATTTATCAGGAATCCGTTATTTTTATTGCATTCACATTTTTACCTCCCTAGATGATTTCTTTTGTAGGCTTACGACTTCTCTTAAAATGACGACTTCATTGTCATAACATTGTTTTCCTTCACAATTTAGAATAAATGTAGATTATGATTTCTTTTCTAGGACTACCATTTTTTTCGCTTGCAATTATGACTTGAATTTTTTATCTGTTATTCTCATAAAGTTGACTTCTTTAAAAAAATATAGGCAACTTCAGTCTTGCTATTTAATCTCATGAGATTTGAAATTTGCAAATTTACTACTTTACTATTATCTTGTGACGTTGCGACATTTCTTGTTAGATTACTATCTGACTTCTTTTCATAGGATTACATGTGTTGTATAATTAATTCATTATTGTTGCTAAAATAATGAGCACTTTTACTGACAAAATACTCCTTTACTGTCATACAATCTTTAATTTATTCTCATAGGATTACAATTATGACGTATGTTTTGCAAACTTCTCCAATTTGTTATTCTCATGAAAATAATCTAATCTATAATTTTATTACTTTTTCCCCCCTTGTAAGACTACATTGTCAAAAAAAAGCTTCAAAACAATCGGATTTTCTTTCCCCAAAATAAAGAAAAAGTGACTCCGGATAAGATTATTCCCATAAAATATATTTATGTTGAAATAATATATCCCTTTTTTCTCAGATCCTGATATTTTAACATCAATCATGTCAGCTCTCATCATAAAGCCAATCGACTCCGCCCAGCGACTACTATGCTAAGCAACCGAGCTAAATGCTACAAGGAATCGCTACTTTGTTGAAATAAGCATTGAAACTGAAATATGTGAAAATTGATTTTGAAAATCACACACAAAAAATTAACACCTTTGAACAAGCGGAAAGGGAAAACAAAAAGCATAGCATTGAAAACAAACGCAAATAAAAATACATATAATAGGATTATCGCTTGTGTTTGTTTGTCACGGCGGATCAGGGGAAATTGCAGTTAAGACTAAGAGAGCTTAGAGGCGCGCCGTTATCGGCCAAACGACGGAACATTTGCATATTCGTTTCAAGCCTTTCAGTTCGTCATTTTTTATTGGTCGCTTAATAGTTTTACGGGAAAACAAATGGTGACGTCTGAGTGGGAGGGAATTGGGGGGCAAAACGGCTGCCAGTCGGGTGGAAGGTTGTGGGTTGAGACCTTAACTGGATGTGTCAACAATGAAACGTAAAATTAGGTTTTGGTACCTTCTGGAACATCTTGTGGACTTCTCAGGTCACAACAATGGCGTGGGTTTCTGACAAAGTGGGAGGTCATTTTCTATCTTTAGAGAAAAAATAGATGTTTAATGACCTCCAGGTGGCAGGGAGGATCTTTTCCTTTTTGATTCCACATTTTCAGAATATTTAGCTCACAATCGAATGCGAGGTGAAAATAAAAAGGAGTGTGCGCTCCAATTTTCTAATAATGTCCTAAATTAGCATTGATGCTAACTTCGTTTTTTATGTCCTTGCTAGTCCACAAACTGTGAAATGTTTTTTTTCTTTTTTCTTTAACGTGCTAGTTTTCTAACCGTGTAAATAAATAATAATAATAATAATTAATATAATATAATAATAATTAAGAATAAATCTTTGTTCTTTTTCACTCAAGCTGCTGCGCCTCCCAAGAGTTAGCTAGCAAAGCATTCTGTGGAATGAATGATCATCAAAAAAACAATAACAGCTTCCTGATTTTACACCTGCGCTAACTTGGTGTTCTAGCTCGGTTCTCATTTCCTCATTTTGTGCCTTCAATATGTTGTTTTTTGTTAAACCTTTATCAATTCTACCGAACAGATGCTAAGCTAAATGTAGCCAATAAACATGATGATGACGTGTCTGTCTGTGTTCTTTTGTTATGTGAAAAAAAATCTCCACATTATTTGCTGAAAAACTCACCTGTTTGTATATTGTAGTGCCACAAGATGGCGCCAAAACCCTGGCTAACAGTAAAGTAGTAATTGCGGTCGCGGAAGTACAGCTGCATAATCGTTTTCGCACATGTGCAGCTTTGTTTTATTTTTGTTACCTATTCTTCTTTCTTGGCTGGCAAACGGAGTTTCGCTGGTTTTATTCTCTGGCCAAAGCCATGTCTAATCTAAAAGTATTGCTTTTGGCGTCATCTGGTTAGTGCCGAGGAGTTACGTTGAAATAAAGGAAACTGTTTCATTTGGAAAGCCAATAAAAAGGTAGTGCTTTGCTGCCATTTTGTGGCATTTACGAGTTGATGATGATAAAGCATTTTGTGGTCTTAGCTTTTAGCTAGCTTAGCTATGTTTGCGGTTTAGCTACATTTTGTGGCAGTAAGTTTACTATCGTATTTTACTTTGACAGTATTTCAACTTCTGACACTTCTTCAAAAAAGAGGTGGATCTCTGTAGAGTTTGACTTTTGACAACCGGAGGGTTTGAAAGCACAATTTTCCCTCCTTGGTGGAGGTTTCCGTGGAGACTGTACACTGTTAGGGTTCCCGGAACGTCTGACGCGTTAGTATGTGCGGCTGTTACGCGTGCGTAAATAACACAACTGGGAATATGACAGTCGGCTGGCGGTGCGAGCGTGTTGACAGGCCTGATGGGGACGTGATGACAGCCTACGATTGTCGAAAGGATCCTCCATTTCCCGTTTTTCCCTGTTCCTGTCATGTCTTTCTCTCGAGGTCTGCTTAAGGTGTAAAGACGAGGAAACGGGCTCAATCGCGGTGGACAACTTTGGATGGGAACGATACAAGGATGGGGGACGCTGAAGCTGTAGCTCACCATCAGCGATGATGAGAAAGGATCCGTCCGCGTGTCCTTCTCGACGCCCTCTTGTCATCCTCCCGTCACATTTGCCAGCGCCGCCGTCGCTGGTGGAGAGCCGCAAATTAAAAGATGTCAAACGCCAGATAATGATAGGGACTTAATTTAGGGTTTATGAAAACAAACCAAAGACATGAGCGATGGAAACAGTTTTTTAAACAAAAGGAGCGTTGGCGGGATGGTGAGGGATAAACAAACATACTTCCGGACTTTTGCTGTACTATGTAGTTATTCGCATAACTTCAAAGTCTATGTCTGTAATTACTATGTAATTACACAGGCGCAAACAATGCTATGGTGCATTCCGATTTAAATACAAATTCAGTTTAAGTCACTGACAACGTTGCTCAAAACAGTAATATGCGGACTTTTACATGTCAACAAAATCCACATTTCTATAACGTCTATAACTATAAGAGTCTCTGTAGACCTGGGAAGAGTTCTGGGGCCTGTAAACCTTCCACTAATGGCACATCATGAAAGCAGCCGCGGGGACAGGCAAACAGAAAGGGCCAAACTTTGGGTGGCGTTTGCAACATCGCAACCTCGTAGGCCGGGACCGTCCCAAACCGAGGACCTCCGGTCCCGTTCCGCCTCCAATAAATCCCCCCCCCCCCCACCCCCCCCGTCTCTCTTTTCTTCAGCGTGTCGTCTTCCCGCCTGGTGACAGTCGCGCTGCGCCGTCGCCGTTATGCATAATGCGGATGCTCCTTGTGGAGGTCGAATGAAAACTCCCGTCGACATGTGTCAGGAGCTCGCCGCGTCGCCTTGGACTAATGATGGCACGCCGGCCGGCCCGCTGCCCTCAGCATATGCCCACTCCCACGTAAAGTGTGTGTGTGTGTGCGCGCGCAGGGAAGGGTTCGTCATGCTGATTAAAAGAAAGCCCCCCACCCCCCGCCCCGGGTCCCCTCTTCACTCCCACCCTGGCTAACAAAGCCCCTCAGAAAAAGACAGCGGGGAACATGAAGCGGTGTCAGGTCGGCCCGGGTGAGGCCGGCGGATGGGTGTCACCTGAATTTAGCCGCCTAATATGACAGCCGCCTGCTGACGGCTTGTCGGCCGAGTGTCACTTTGCCAGAGTTTGGGGGCCCCTTTCTCATGCAAAGCATTTGGACCACACGTGAATGAGGCTCGTCACACTGTCCGCCGAGGCTGCCGGATGAAACGCGCCCGACGTCCCCCACCCCCCCCCGCCCCCACCCCTCCCTCCCCGGAACCAGGAATAGTCGGGAATAATGAGCAAATGGCAGCAGCGACAGTTGTAACCTATTTATTTGGTATCGCGCGCAGCGAGTGTCTCCGGGAGGGTGATGTCACCGTCTGCGTTGTGGTCAACCGGAGACGTCCGCAACCTACTTTTCATGCGACGCGTCACGACAATTCACATTTTTCCAACGTTGCGGCCAGCAATAACACACACAATTGACACCCGCGAAAAAAAAAAAGTTGAACCTTCAGAAGTCAACACGTTCCAGGTGGATGTTGCCCTTTTGGATTTGTTTTGAGACCCGTCTCCTTTAGTTACTGTTGCTAGTCTGTCATGCATTCCCATTTTTTTTTAGGGACCAGAACATTAAGACGTTTCCTTCGGGGACATACTGTATTCGGTACACGGCTCATTCGTAAACAACAACAATGCAGCTAAGCCTCTGGTGTTTCAGGCGATCCGATTGAACACAAATAGGCCTACAGAGAATTCCCGTTAATCGCAAAGGACGTAGACACGAATAGTGAAAATGTGCAAGTAATCAATGGCACCCCCAAAAGGGCTTGTAACACCCTACAGATGCCACAAGATGGCAGCATATGGCTTGTTTTTCTAAAAGAAGCTCTTCAACTCACTTCGAAATGTTCCCTTGACACCAGGATGCCACCAGATGGCGCCAAAGCAATATTCCATGCTTGAAACCTGTAAATAGAACAGAACAACAGGGTGGAAAAAATACATTAAAACACCCATTTTGTGTGCAACTTAGTGAGTGAAATGGATCTAAATAAGAAATGGATGTTGATAATTGTGTCCACTAGAGTGGACAGTACTGTCAATAGGGCATTTCCTCCAAAGTTATATCTCGCCAATAAATGACAATTTGATACCCATCGTGATTATATCGATAAGTGGAAGGAATGGATTTGCTTCGATTCAAGGCATCGTTTTTTTCTCACACCGCTAATATAAACAAATATCTACTGTAAATGAGAACCTGTTTGATATCACTGTCGATATGTCACTCATTTTTGTCCCCAACTCTTTTTGTCTCCAGACTGTGATGCATAGGAAAAGACGGCCCATCCATCGTGCGCTTAGGAAGGTGTCATTACTCTGGAACGGATCCACGTTGTCGCTTGTCGAAGGGCCGCCTCCTCCTCCTCCTCCCTCGCGGCCCTGACGCATGATGTCGCCTGGTATCTGAACAAAAACAAGTTGCAGCTGACAGTTAGCAGACGGCAAACTGTCCTGGGTGATTTGGAAACCTTTAACTTCACACTCTGCGTGAAAAGGTGCTTCATTGTTCTGTTGCCAAACGAGAAATGAGTCTGACACTTCTTCAGACGACTTGAGACTAGTAGGGAATCACACAGAAAAAGTTGTTACGTCATTCTTGCTGTGGTCTGATTGAAAAATCGGAGAAAAAGATGACATTTTAAGAACAAGGTTCTAACTTTTTTCCCCCCAGTAAGATTGACTTACTCCTTTGACTATGCTTTTAGGTTCGCATGTGCCCGAAAGGCCCTCAAACCTTCCAAAGAGGGACTCAGTTTCCCAACCAGGGTGGCGTTCGGGGTCTATTTACCAGAGAGACACGGCAAGCTTCATTGTTCCCGGGGAGTGAAGACGCCCGAGGCGAGCGTTTGAGAGCAGCGCTGGGGCGGGACCGTGTCGACTTAAATGCCCTGGGTGGAAATATGTCGCGGCTTCGGGGTTTTTATCATCAGGTGCCTGACTCGGCTGCGGAACGGCAAAGCCAAGCTCCACGTCAAACACGCGCGTCACAAGCTCATTCTGTCCTCTCTCCATTTTATCTACAACAGCCCACTATAAAGGGATTATTTTTGCTATATAAACACACACATGAACAGATTTCCGAGCTCTGAAATGCAAAACAAAAGTCAATCAGGTTGCGTTAATAACATGCAAAATTAAAAACATGATGGTTAAGCAGCAGACAAAAAAAAAAGAAAAGAAAAAAAGAGTAGGTTAGTTTTTTTGAATTTCATCATCACATTATTTTTCTCTCCCTCCCTTCTCATCATACGCCATTTTTTTTCCCCCAAGTGACATATTGAACCTTCCAAATGTAAAAGTACACAGTGACAACATAGAAGTTGAAACCATGGCATTTATTTTACAACCAAAGACAAAAATAGCATCGTAGCAAATCAAACTTCAGGAAAACGTTGACAATTCTCTTCTTTGATCTTTCTTATTGTTGCGAGTGCGTCCGTGTAAACCACATTTAATGGAAGAAAAAGAAACTAAACAAAACCTAACTTTATACATTTTCGGCCATCTTTGTCTAGAAAATAACATTATAAAAATTCACACAGTACAAATAATGTGGAATTGTAACAAGCCAGATACGCCGACACGCACCTGCTTGCTAATTATTCATACAGTAACTTCATTCTTTTTCTTAACTAATGCAAATACTGTACATGTTCACACAATTCATCTGATACCTTTTTTTCTTTTGCTGTTTTTAAAACAGCTGTGTTATTTCTTCATTCCTTTCCACATGTTTCAATAACCGTAATACCAATTTTAGAGCATCCTTCAACTGCTTCGCCTTCATTTAAATGGCTGTCAATTTTTTATTATATTTTTTTTAAATGGAGGTCTCCTCATTTGCCCACCACTTTACATTAAAACATGCACAAACAATCTCATAAATAATACGCGAGTTGACGGTGACAGAAACGGGAGCGCCGGTCCAGTTTTGAAACAACAGATGGACGATTCCCAAAGGCTCATCAAAGATGCAGCGCGCCAACCGCAGCGGCCATCGCTCGTTCGGACGCCGCGCGGTTGCAGGTCAACCTGCAACGTTTTAGCTTTGGAACAGTGCAAGACCCCGACCCCCCCCTTCCGTCACACTCCCTTGTATGGCCATAATGCATGGATGAGTAATTACATTATGTGGCGTAAAAAATCTGTGTATCGTTCTGGATTTCCATTATTAATTGCTAAAACACACAAATGGAGTCATTTTGCCCACATTTGAATTTTAGGCGGAGCTCAAAAATGCCAAGTTAAAAAACGGGCCACGGGACTGAACAACAATGAAGACAAATTGCAGCATAAGAGTGTTGTGTTTTTGAGCTCAACTTAACATCAAAATGAGAACAATTCTTTTTGTGTTAGGTTAAAAGTACGTTTGTGATTTCCTATTTGACTAAATCAGTAGATAAAGTTATAAGATGAAGTATTCTTTGAACAACCGCTGTGTACACTTGCTGCATAGTTGTTCATCCTCGCAAGAATTTCAAATCTCAATATTTCAAGTCATTGTCACCCTAACAACGAATAACGTCACCTTATATTATATATTTTTTAATTTTTTTTATTGCCAATTGAAAACGGAAAGAAGGAACGATACACGGATCGGTAAAGCTACCGTGTGTGCTGTGACGACGCTTTGTACAGTTGTGGCACTCTGTTTTGGACAGATTGAAGCTGGGTGGTTTTAGTGCAACGGTAGTCCCGGGATGCGCCGGCACGGCCCAGTCACTGCTTGTCAAACTCTTTGACAAAGATCAGGTGGTCCTCGGGGGACTTGCCGTGCGTCTTGCACAGGTGCAGTTTGATGGCGTGCTTGGTCACGAAGGTCCGACTGCACAGTTTGCACTGACTCGGCGAGCCGCCGCCGTCGTCGTCGTGTTCCGTGAACTCCGGCGGGCCCAGGATCTTTTCGTCCGTACTGCCGACGACCTGCTGCTCGAATAAGTCTATGGAGAGCTTGGAGAGGTCCTGCAGGGCGAAGCCCAGGTGGGACTCCAAGTGGCGAATGTAGGAGGAAGGAGTTCTGAACTGTGAGGCGCAGTCGCCGCAAAGAAAGAGCGGCTGGCCCGAGTCCATGTTCTTGAGGAACTTGGTGCTGCCTGTCCGCTTTAGCTGGTACTTCACATTGGCCAGCCAATGCGAGATGGTGGTCATGGACAGACCGGTGAATTTGCAGATGTGCACCCGCTCCTGGGGGCCCAGGTCGCTTACCACCAACTTGCCCTCGGCCGTCTCCCGCAAGCTGGAGGCGAACTGCGCCTGGAGGATCAGGAGGTGCTGCGGATTCCAGTTGGACTGCCGGCCTTTCCTTCTCTGGACGGGGGACAGCTCCTCCAGACTGTCCTCGAAGGTCCCCCCGTCGACGTCGGACTTGTCCGAGACGGAGGACGGCGTGGTGGACTTGGGCGTCAAGCGGCCCGTCAGATTCTTTACCATGTCCGATATGTCCATTAAAGCGTTCTCCCGGAGGGGCGGGGATGACGACTGAGACGCGCTTTTGGAGCCCGGCGGTCGGTTTGGTACGGTACAGTTCGCCGAGGGTCCGTTGGCGCTCCTGGATTTGGTCAAATCCATGGGCTGGTCGTCGTTTCGGTACTCGACCGCCGGCTCGGCCGGCTTCAGCGGGGCCGACTTGCCGTTGAGCTTGTAGAGCGCGGCGAAGGGGTCGTCGAAGGGCGCCGTCACCTTGGCGGCTTTGCCCAAGTGGGCGTTCATGATGGACTGCAGGGCACTGAGGGGGTTGACGAGGGGCTGCTCCGGGGAGTGGTCGGTGATGATGCTCAGGTTGTTGCGGCCGTCGTTGGCGACCTTTTTTGGCGACGCGGCCTCCTCCTTGATCTGCGTAGCCTTTCTGCTCTCTTTGCTCCGGGGCTCGGTTTTGTCGACGGCGGCCTTTTCCGGGTTGGGTGAAACCCGTTTGTCTTTACAATTTGGCGACGGTGACTTGGCAGACCTGACCTTCTCCTCTTTTTCACTCTTCACCAAGCTCCTCCCAGTCACCTTCTCCACAAGTTTCTCCATGGCCTGCACGTTGTTCTTGTGGCTCGGCGGTGACGACGGGCTGCCGGGCACCGGGTCAGAGGGCGCCGCCTTTAGACAGTTGCTGCTGAATAAAGGCTGAACCTGCGCGCAAGAAGGCAGAGTGGACTTGAGGGAGCTGTGGAGCTGGTAGGCAGCGTGGATGCTGGGGTACCCGCCCCACGTCGGGGTGCCCGTCTGGGCCTTGCTGATTGCGCTCGAAACGGTGTTTGCCAAAGATTTCAAGATGTCCAGTCCCCCTTTAGGCGCCTCCTCCAAGTCTTCCTCTCGGAGATATTGGTAGGACTTTGCCTTGTTTGGCTTATCGGACTTCTCGGACGGATCTTCTTTCTCTTCTTTAATTTTTTTGTCGAGTTCCGCCGGCGTTTCAGTCTCTTCCTCCGCCTCTTCATCCTCTCCCTCCCTAGACTCTTCCTCGGGGCTTGCCGACCGCAAAGGGGAGTCGGGCTGCGACTTCCCGTTGGGGGACGGGAGCTTGGTGGTCGTCGGGGGCAAGGGAATAGACTGGAATTTTTCCTCGCCGGCGGGATCAAAAACGAGCTGCTTCCCCTTTTTAGAGGCCGAGTTGGTGACTTTGAGAAAGTGCCCCGTGACCATCATGTGCGCCGTCAGTTGCTGCAAAGTGTCGTGGGAACTGCCGCACTCCATGCACTTGAGGATTTGCGCCTTGCGCGCCTCAAACTGCCAGGTGTAACTGGCGCCGTTCTGGTAACCGTAGCGGTTGTTGGGCGTGACGTAGGGATTGGTCAGCCTCTGGTCTTTGGGCGCCTCTCCGAGCGGGACGCCGGAGGACGCCGAGTCGGGGGAGCTCGGCGACATCAGGTCTTGGAAGGCTCTTCTTTTGGTCGGCGGGACCAGCTTGGAGGCGAGAGCCGGCATGGGTTCTTTCAGAGGCACTTTCTGATAGTGTTTGGTTTTGATCATGTGGACGCTGAGGTCCTGCAAGGACTCAAACGAGTGGCCGCAGTACATGCATTTAAGAACCTTCTGGGCGTCCTCCTTGCCCTCCATTTCCAGCAGGGAACGTTTGCGGGGCTTGGACCACTTCTTGCCCCGATCGTCCTCCGTGTCTTTGTTGTCGTCGCGGTAGTGGCCCGTCTCGTTCATGTGGATGGTCAGGCCGACCAAGGTGTCGTAGGCCGCGCTGCAGTCCTTGCACCTGAACTTGCTGGCGCCTGTGAACACGGGTCCGTACAGCTTGTTGTTTTGCCGGTACAGCTGCACGGTGCTGAAGAGGCTCGGTTCGGGGAGAAGCTGGTAGGGCGTGTGCTGAAAGGTTTTGGCCAAAGCCGCCCGGTGCCAGTCGTAGGCTAACCCCGAATTGACACCGGCGCCGTTTGAGGCGGTTCGCGACGCGGCGGTGCTGCTGGTGGTTGTGTTAGCGCTAGCGCAGGTGCTGCTCAATCTGCTCTTTGACGGGACGCTCGCTTGGCTGTGGTGGTTTTGGATCCCGTTGCTCTCGTTGTGTTCGCTTTTGTTGGACTTGCTGGACGCGCCGTCGTCTCGTTTACCTTTCAGCATGTCCAAAGCGATGCTCGACCACGAGGCGTCGGAGATCAAGTTTGCATAGACGGCTTTCATTTTGGCCAAACTGTCCTGCAGAGAGAGGCCGTTGAGTGGCTCGGCGCTCTCTTCCGGTTTCTCCTCCGGCTTTTGCCGAGCGTCGTCCACCGAGGGCGGCGTCTTCACGTCCGCCAGGTGGTCGCTGGCCGCGCTGAGCGGAGAGGCGTAGCCGGCGTCCGGGTTGGTGCCGTTGCTGAGCGGGGAGTTCTGGCAGCTGAAGCGATCCCCGGCATCCTCGTCGTCGTTGAACAAGTAGTCGGCGTCCTGGCCGTCCAAAGACAGGCCGTCGTCCTGAAGGGGTTCCTCTTCGTCGGCCTTGTCCGAGCCAAACTCATCCTCGGGACCGTAAGCTGGAAAACAGCAAACGGAGTTTTGTTAGCGCAAGATCATTTCATTAAATTATTTAACGTTTTTTAAACGTAATATATGTTAAGCGATTTGGTTAAAAATCTGGGCTCAAGTGAACATTATTTCTGCCAAAATGAAAACAACAAATCCATTCAGTAGGAAACAAAGTAGGCGTGTTCATTGACTTTAGAGGGTCGCATTATTCCGGACAGCGGCCTGAATGGCTCCCGGGCTTTGAATTTCACACATGTGACTGACAAAGAGACAAAAGTATTGGGACACATTGCAGGAAGGAACTAAGGAGTTTTTTTTACTTTCATGAGACGTTGTCAAAAACTTTTGGGAATTTATATGAGGGAATTTGGGGCCCTTTTGGAGATTGCTGATTACAGACCTGAGAGATACAATATGGACAAAAGTATTTGGACGCGAGGCCAGTCAAATTAGACAGTGAAATGGGAAGAAAATTAGAGGGTTAAAGAATTCCAGTAAATATGTGTATCAAATGCTTAAAGGTCATTATAAAATTAAATTACATGTAATATAAATACAGTATTCTTACGCCGCTTACGTTTGTAACCTTGAACCATCATTAGGCAAGAAGATTTTGACATTTTTGAAATTTATGATGTTCTTCCACAACAAACTCATCCAAGCACTGGGAACAGAAATGGGTCTTCCCTAAACTGTCCGCGAACATCAAATGGCATGCACCGTGTCATTCGTAAAAAAGACAACAAAACAAAGTTACGTTTGATTGATTAATTGATATTGCACCTCTTGATTACACTACTGATGGATTGAAAGATGGATTTACAACTAAGCACGACGGCCGCCATTTTACCACCGGATCAAAAGTACGGCCTCGCACGGGAAAACTGACACCATCCCTCAATTTGACTGGACGTGCGTACACAATTTGGCCTCCGAAGTAATGGAGATAGCGCGAGGACGGGCGAGCGTGCCAGTTCCGTGCGCCTGGCCGAGCCGTGGCTGGCAGGGAGGAGTGGACTTGGCAGCGGCGGTGGAAGTCTTCCCAGCGTGGGGCGAGGGAAAAGCGCCAGCGGACATGACAGCCCGGTCGCGCTTTGAAAGACGCCTGACTGAAAGTGAGGCCACATTGTAAAGAAACTAAATATTTCCAGGAGGAGAGGGGGGGAAAAAAAAGACGGTCGAGTATAAAAAAAAAGAAAAAAGAGGCAACCCCCTATCCCTTCGCATTCCCTCCCCCAAATCCATCTCGGGTAAGATGCTTGTCTGAGGTGCCAGAATGAGTCTCCTGCGAGGAGGCAGATGTGCTGTCAGCTTCAAACAGCGTGTTGCACTCCATCCCATAATAGGAGTGGACATAATACCTGATGTGTGTGAGGTGCCAGTCACAGCTGCCTGGGAAAAGCTGGAGGTTCAACAGTTGCAACCACCCCCGCCTCTTCGCTTTCTGCGAAACATCCGTTTTTGTCTTAAAAATAAACCATTATAATTACATTCTACTTGGGCCATTCACAAAATCGGGCCCATTGAAAATGCTCTCATCTAAAGCGTAGAAATGGAAACGCCGTGGAAGCCGTTCGCGGCCGAGGTGGCCGGTTCAAGTTTAAGACAAAGCTAAGCTGACAGCGCAACAAACAAAGTGAAAAAAAGAAAGAAAAGGCAACCACACTTAAGGAGTGTGTGTGCGTGCGTGAAAGTGGGTGGGAGGGGCACGGGACGACAAAAACCCCAAACAACCTCATCCCTACCATCTGTGTACCACCAAAAAAATAAAAATAAAGCTGCGAGTGCCACCTCCGGCTAATAAGGCAATCAGAGATGGGGAAAGATGCTGACGCGGCTGCTTTCGGCCGGAACAAAAGACGGCGAGGGAGGAGGGCCGAGGGGGGGATTAAAATGGAGGTGTCTGTTGTGGTTGTCAGTCAAAAATGTACAAAGCCCACTCAAGCAAAATGCGGGAATGAAGTTAAACAACACGCTCACAAGTACATTAGTGATTTCGGATCTGATGTTTAAGAGGAACATTGACTGTTAGCTGAAACGTGGCTTTTATTTCATTACTAAGTTAAGTTGTTGGCGGGCATGAGGGCAACGGCAGAGTTTGTGTTTAGCGAGGCATCCGTACGCCGCAAAAATAAATGCTTTCATCGTTTTGCCCGTTTTGACGGTTCTGCAGGTCGAAAGCGATCAGCCGGCCGTCGGATGATGCGGAAGAGGAGGCGGTCAAATTCAGCCCACTGATTGTCCGCCCGATTCGCCTTTGTTGCTAGGCATAAATTGTCGGGCTCCGTTGTCACTGCCCCATTGGCCAGCTAAATAAAAGCTAGCCACGCCCACTAGAGGTATAAACTATCACTGCTTTCTTAATTTTGATTCCATATCACAACACAGTATGATATTAGCGAGTGAATCTTTATACAGTGACCGCATTTTCGGCTAAAATATTAGGATTATTATTATTATAATTGTTTTCTCTATGGAGAATATCGAAAGGGATTTTTTTTATCCGGCCTCCAAAGTCGTCAACAAGTGTTGACATTTTGCCGGATACATAGCAACATAGGATAATAACTGCTGGCGTGACTCAATTTTGTATTTCATTTTTGTGCGACAATCTTTACACTCAGGGTGTGTGAAAAACAACAACAAAAAATTTAAATGGGAATACATCAGTGCAGACCTCTTTATACACAGGCATCAGAATCGAATCTCGGAAAGCCGCTCCTTACTACCGAGTGCGCGCACATTTCCACCAGCCGTGACACTGCCGGCAAAGTGAAAGCGCTGCTAACATTAGAAGAACAAAACGTTTTTGCCATCCTGCATCATAAAAATATCATTTGGGTATGCATAGGACTTTTTTCATCAAACTGTAACTTAAGAAGTGCAAAATATCGAGATACGGATCCCCTTGACGGTCATGTATTGGGATAGGCGAAAAGAAACATTGGGCTAACCACACCAAAACAATAATACGATAAAAGTATGCAAACAGAGCAGTCCGGCTATTTAATGACTGCTCTGCATTAAATGTGTGTGCGCGCGCGTGTGTGAAAAGCGATGCCATCTGTGTGTTCTGTGTGTGTTTGGAGTGCAGCCCGTCGCTATTGCTGCGTACAGTCCAGGATTTCCTGCTGCAGACAGGTGACACCGCAGTGGGACGCCACAACACCCCCTCAGCACAAAGAACAACATACCTCCCCCAAGGCAGGGAGATGTGTGAGGTCCTCCAAAATATTATGTCCTACACACATACACTGACATGCTAGATTAACAAAGAGTACACACACACACACACACATACAGGTTTTGGTCCAGAGGCATTTGGGCATTGACGGTGTTAGCGGACTCCATTTTGTCTCAAGTACTTGGCATAAAATGGACGTCATTCAATAATCATAAATGGCATGAGGGGACCATAGCAGGACAGACGATAAAAGTCTCAAAGACAAATGCAAGAAGTTGAACAGGAAGTTTTCCATTTTGGTTTGAAGCAGCCATTTTGGGCAAAGTCCTCCTAAACTCCTGCTATGAAATCGTAGGCATACTAGACAGACAGGCAAGACTTAATTACCAAGTTTTTGTTGTTGTTGCCATCTCGGTCTAATCTTGAATCTTTGCAGAGCATGGCATCGCATTTTGGTGTTGAAGCAGCCATTTTGGGAAAATTCCAGGGCTTGTACTCTGATACCCCAAACACCAGTTTCACCCATCCCTCAAATTTGGCAGGCATTTCAATCAAAACAGCAGAAATGGAAAAGTCTCAAGATCCTGCTCCAGAAATTGGACAAGTTGGACATTTTCAAGCAAATTCCAGCGCCTGTCAGAGGATTTGATGCGACATCCAGAAATATCCTTGGACACAAACGCATCTGCCCAATATTGCGAAAATTACTGAGTTACTTCTGCCCGTCCAAAGTGCTTTACTCCCCAATAAAGTAGCACTTGTCATACGTCAGACATCTCGTCGTCACGCCGACCCAAACAATCAACTTCCCTTGCGCGCACATACAAACGCACCTTCCCCTGTAACGCATCTTCATTTATTCATGTCGTCTGGACCAAGAGGGCAATCCCGCCTCTCATTTGCAGCGCTAATGTCCAATTCCGCCAGCTTTCACCCCCGCTGATTTACCCGCCGCGTTCCAGCTCAACGCCCCCACCCCTTCGCGCCGTTTAGCGAGGCCCCTCCGCAACGGGCGGCCCTTATTTCCCCCTCGATCCCGTTTCGCTTTGTCACCGGGCCCTCCATTCGCTGCCACTCACCTCTGATGGCTTTGGACAGGCCTGATCAGTGTGTGTCACTGACCTGCGGGGAGGTAGAGGCTGTAAATAAAATGACATTATTACTTCCCGCGTCCTATACGCGCAGGATAGGCAATTATGCCCACGCCGAGGATGTCACCGCGACTCGCTTCTCCGTGGGACGCTCTTTTAGGTACACCTGCAACCACAATGTCATGACATCCAAGGCAAGGGCGCAGACTTCTGCCAAGGCCTAAACTGCGCCTCTGATTAGATCGTTGAATTTGGTCATTAGGGTTGAGATTAACATCAATGATAAATACAAATGAAAACGTCGAAAAAACTAATCCCGGATTCACGACGTTTCTCTACACCGTGTTTCTTGTTGATAATATTAAAACTAGGGGTGTCAGGCGATGACAATTTTTTAATCGTAAATAATTGCATGACTTCAACTGTTAACTCATGATTAATCGCAAATTGTATATCTGTTCTGAATATACAATAAAATGTAAAAAAAAAAAAAATTCATCTAAGTTTCATGCTCGTGTTAAATTAAAAGTGGATATGCATCTTTTAGTCATTTCATAATAATTCATAAAATTGAGTTCAAATTAAAAAGACGTACTGTACTGTAAAAAAAACCCAAGTGTGATATTGATTTATGTTGGTTATTTTTCTGCCAATAGATGGCAGAATTGCATTTGTAAGACATTGATGACAACTCTGTGCTTTTTTCTTTTCATATTAAGAGTTATCTAATCTTGAAGATGCAGTAACATGTGAAATTCTGCACATTTTTAAAATTGCAAAATACAACTTGACCCACGTTTCCACAAATATATGCATTATTATTACATTTATTACTGCTAAATTTTGACGTGGACGTGTCAGCTGCGTTGCGACTGTAATTCCCCCTGTAGAGGCTTTCCAAGTAAGGGGCGGTCATTAATTGTGTATTAAGAAAATTTGTGGTGTTAAAGGAACTTAAAATTAACACACTCATTTTGACACCCCTAATTAAAACCACTACCCGCCTTGAGGAATTCATGTAACATTTTTTTTTTTACGTTGATTGATAAACTGTCACCGATACCGCTAGCACTTCTGATGCATACAATTTTAATAAATAAATAAATAAATGAGAGATACTTTAAAGAAAGGCTGATATATAATTTCCTCTAAAACTGCATGGAAATTAAGGACAATTTTCCATTCACCTAATTTCAAGATCCTGATGGTAACATTGTCTGCATTGCCAACAATACTGGTATTGGCTGCCGTCACTTTTACTCGTACCTTGAAACGAGGCCAGGTATTGCACTTGCCCATCCCTAGAGAGAATGAACAACTCTGCTTTTTATAGTCAAGTAGTGCATGTAGTGCGCCTCCTTTGTTTCAATTGCTTCAAGATGTGACTCTACAACAACTGATTCCGCGCAGAATGTTCAGTTCGAGAGTGAATCAATTAATGGATTGTTGATTGTGTGATCCAATCAAATCACATAAACAAGCATTGGCATAAAAAATACTAGTTTGACATCATTACATACTGCAGGTTTATTCATTTTATGGGCTCACAAGATTCTTTCTTACCAGAAGCCCCTTACAAAGCGGCCATTTAGGCTGGCTGTTGACTGCCGTTAAGGTCGCGGGTGCAAGACGTCGTCACCATGCTTCCAATTATCTGAATGGCATCTAGCCTCTGGTGCGCCAATTTACCAGAATTTTTTTTTTTCTTTGAAACCTGTACCAAACATTTGTGGTGTTTTGTTTTTCTTCTTCAAGGGACTGGATCAGAATAATGGCATTTCAATTCATTTACATGAGGAAATTTCATTTTGATACACAAGTTCAGATATGAGATTGATCACAAAGTCAATGAAAAACTGTAGTTTAATTTTATTCTTTTTATCGACTAATGTTTTATTAACAAAATGCTGGCTTACCTATACTGTCAAACAAGCGTTTTGTTATGAGATTAAACAACAGCCATTAGCTCGTCACATGCACAACCCCTCCACCTCCATGTGTACACACACCCACACACACACACACACACACCCACACCCACACACACACTGGAGGGTTAGAACAACAACCGCGCTCTTGTGCTGCACAGGCATGCCAAACCATCTGTTTATTTTTTTTTTGAGGCAAAGTGTACATAAAGCGTTACTAATGCTAATTAAAAACGATGCCACTGTGAGACGTTCGCTCAGCTGACTCCATGTAGGTCAGACAACACTCGTGTATTCGATGTGTTCTATACAAACGCATACAGTAAAGTAGCTCGCTCATTCGTGTTCTGAAGCAGAAAAGTAGCACTCGATTGGACAAGGGACCGCTTTAAGATGGACGCCTCACAAAGTGTAGGGCAGTAAAAGCATCTGATTGACTCCCAGCCAATCAGCAAAGAAAGATCATAATACTCATGCAGGTTAGAATTGAATGCGACAAAACTAACTAACAAAATTAACCCACGTTTCAAACTTAAAAAGTCACCTTTTAAAAACATCTACCATTAAAATGGATACATTTGAGCTGCCATTCTTAATGTAATATGCCTCCTTACTTCAGCTACACATTTCTATGTTTCACCTACTAGCCTATTAGTTTTACAATAATGCAAACTAACAGAAATTAATACATTTGTGAAGTCAATATTTGCTGCAATTCACTGGAAATGGATGCTGTTTATCACAGCTTACGATGGAGTATTCAGGTTGAAGGTTAAGAATGCGCGGCGTCTTGACGTTGACGTTTCATATCCCAAACCCCCCACCCACCCAGACACACACATACACAGTTTGAGTTCACCTGCGTTGCCCCGGACCATCTTCCCGTCTTGCCGGCGACTAAACAACATCTGCTCCCATCGCCTAGCAACAAGCCGCTTGACGGATGACCCCCAAAAGATGGATAATTACCATAAATCACCGACGCCGGCGTGGACAATAGAGAGCGGAAAAGCATTGACAGCCGAGTTTTAACTTCTTTTTTTTTTTTTTGAACCGCGGTGGGGAAAACGGCCGTGCGACTCTTGAAGACAATAGAAACTGTGAAAAAATGTGAGCGTGTCCCTGGACTAATGAATAGAGGTGTTAAAATGGAACTTTTCCACTCAAGGGACCCAAGCGGGAAACAAAGTGAAGGTCCGAGGAAGGAAGAATGAAACGGTGGTCGTACACGGAATATATAAAGACAAAAAAACAACAAGAACTAATAATAGTAATAAGTTTGAGTATTAAGACAAAGAAAGTATCGAGTGCAACGGAAATGAAGATGAGATGGCCTAGGGCCAAAAGCTAACCAGTTGTCTCGTCTGCTTCCACAATAAGCCATCAATCAGCCTTGGCCAAGGACGCTCGCTTTATACAACACTGATGAGCAAAGCAGCAACAAACATGCACATGCACACAAGCGCGTCCAAAAAATTCCTACTTAAATAAATGTCTGTGCTGAATAGACTAAGATGTGGTGGTTGAGGTTTTTGGGCAATGATACGGGATAAGAATCACCTAAATGTCAGGAAAAATTGGACTTTGTACTTAAAAATCACGTAACATTCAATTAGTGGAATTCAAAAAACTGTTTTTAGCTACAATGCTGTTTAGCTAAACAACCGTGACAAAAAAGCTGTTTGTGAGTATGCTAGCGTCATTCATTTCAAAAACTAGATCTTAAAATAAAATAAAAAAACACAAGTTAGTTTTTTCTTTCTTGGACTTTTTTTCTCTTGATAGATTCAAAGTTTTTTTTTTCCCAATAAAGTTTTTTCCCCTCAGCATTAACCTGCATCAACTTAAAAAAAACAAAAAAATAAATCTTTATAATTCCTCTCGGGAAAAACAGAAACTTTGCTTTTGAAAAAACATGGACGCCAACATTATTGTTAATAAAGCTACAATTCAAATGTTCTAAAACTTAAAGGGAAAGTCTACCCAAAATACATTTCTTGACAATAATATGTTCTATGGAGCCCCAGCAGTCTAAATATGGTATTATGGTTAATATTGTGTTAGTGGAATACAAGTTAAGCAGCAAAATCCAGCAGTTTTTCAGAAGACAGCCATTTTGCCCCTTACGTTACGTTCAGACCGAACCGAAAATATCGCGGCGCTACGCTGGTCTCGCGTGTGTTTGTTCACGGGGTTCTCAATGGAATTTGTTTCGCTCCGCACCGCAACGGAGGAAGACGAGGGATTTCCGCTTCGGTAGGTGATGCTAACTTTATTGTAGCATTGCTAGCTTGCGTCACACTTCGACAATTTAACAAACAAACTCACCAGATAAGCTGACCTCTACGCTTCTTCCTCCAAGCAATCTCCTTTTTGGCCCGGTTCCGGTACACGTACAGCAAACCGCGACGATCAAGCTATCCTCCATTGCTATGCTACAAGTTCTGCACACAACCGCTTCCTGTGTTTTGTCTGTGACGTATTTGGTGACACCGATTGGCTGTCGCTGATGCTATGGTGCCAAAAGTTCAAAAGTGCAATCGTGCTGCCGGAAAACGCCTCCCCGACTGTCGGTCTGAACGTAGCAGTTGGGTCGAGTGAAAAACACGTAACAGCTGCTCAGGTCTAAGGTAACAACCAATCACAGCTCAGCTTCAACTGTGATATCCTCAGTGGACAGCAAGTGACAAAATGGCCGCCACCCGAGATGGATAAAAACGGCTGGATTTTGCTTCATAACTCGTATTCCACAAATGTCATATTTATCAGAATGTCATGTTTAGACTAGTGAGGATACATATAACATATTTTTGTCAAGAAATGTTTAAGGTTGACTTCCCCGTTCTGAGTGGCTCAGCCGGCCCTCCTGCTCTTTCACACTCTTTTCTCATGAAAAAGTGCACAGGTGAGGCAAGGCCACCTCATCAAACGTTTCCAACATGTTGATTAATCACTGATTTTGGGGCGTCACGTCTTTGGCAATGTTCATTGTGATTCACTCTCTTCCACCGGGATCCTTTCTCCTTTCTATAGACACTAAACAAAATTGGCCATAGAGCTAGCAAGTGAGCGTCAGTTAGCGAGGTTGCTAGTTCACAGAAATGGCTCATAAACTTATATCACTCTGCCTCATGACCATGATTTTCAAACACATAAACTCAAATAAAAAAAAACTCTCAAAAGTTTGTGTTGTCGAGTTGAATTGGTGTGAATGTGACAAATTTCAAATGTCAGGAAGCTAATTTATTTCATAAACTAGGACACCCCCCTATTTATTTTTATCTACCTTGAAATAAGGACATTGAGTAACTACTAAAAATGCAAGTATGACACATGAGTTTTTCTTTTCATGGACAGTAAAAGAGAGAAAATAAAAGGAAAAGAAGGAACATGAAAAGCCATAAAAGTGACTTCAGGGAAATTAATTAGAACCACAAAAAGCCTCCGGGTGGAAGTCTGCTCGAGACGACCGAGACGTCCCCAAATATTTGAGCGCTTTCAACCGCATGTGTCACCGGGGAAATTCCGCCAATTGTGCACCGTGAAAGCCATTATCCTTTATGCTTGGCCAAGTATTCTCGTTTTTTTTTTTTTTTTTAACCCAGTGACAAAGTGCCGCTGAAGGCCGACGTTCCGTTAGAAAAAGTTTTCACTGTTGTCGTTTCAACATTAGTGTAGAAGATTAAAGTGGGAGGGATCACACACAAGTGTATAACATAAAATAAAATACAACAGCATATTTAATAGGGGAGGGAGTCGCAGTTATTCCCAATGTGATCATTCAAAATAATACTGATATCAGAAGAGCATTTGCGCAATACATTACAACTTGTCACCATACATCACAAATCTATGTACCAAATTCCAATATTTTCTCAACAAAACCAATCATAGCACGTCACAGTCAGCACAATTACTTGCCAGACCACCAATAAAATCACAATATGATTGCACGATAATTAATGAACTGGAAGCAAAAAATATACAATATGTCATGTTATTGATGTGCGTAATGGAAATGTGCATTATGTTGACTTTGCCGATGATAGCCATCATATCGCAAGTCACAACACTGATTGCGCAATAATTGAAAAACAACGGGGCCTTGACTCACTCGTTAAAATTGATTCATGACCACGTTCGTAACTTACGACACTCATATCTCAAATGACCTTTCACCACTTAAATTAATACACTCTAAAAACAATTGGGTAAAAGAATAACCCAACTATGGGTCAAAAATGGACCCATCCTCTACTTGGGTCAATTTGACCCAACTTCAATAAGTCCAGAAATTGGTCTTTTAGTGTAAAACAACTCCTAAATATTGGTCAGATACTTTACTTCGGTCAAAAAAATTGGGTCATTTTGTATATAAAACAACCCAGAAAGTGGTTCGGTCCATTTTTGATCCATAATTGGGTTACTTTTGACCCAATTTGGAGTGTAGAAGTGGCATTAATCCGTTCCAGTTGTGCTGCGCCTTAGTCAGTAGAGGGAAATAAATAAATATATATATATATATATATATATATATGTCTATATATGTATATATATATATATATATATATATACCTGTAAATATTGTTTTATTCTTATCTCTTGTCTAAAGAGTTTGAACTAGAGCTGCAGCTATTGCACATTTTTAGAATTGATTATTCGAACCGTAATTCCATTGATTAATCGAGTAATCTGATACAAATTTAGCTTTTATCTCAAATTTGCAATACAATGAATAAACAATATGACAATATTTTGTCAATAATAGTGACGATTGGTTGCAAAAATGACCTGATACGAATATCCATATTTTGTCTCACTGCTAATATTTAAGTTTGGAAGAATTAAGGGTAGAATATTCTGGTGAGCTTGTATCAGTAGTCGTGTCCAGCTAATTGGTCTGTATGCGACTATGCATGCGTGTGTGTGTGTGTGTGTGTGTGTGTGTGCTGGCTCAAGGCAGCCTCCCAGCCAGAACGAGGCAGGAAGAGAGGAAGCCATCCTTCAACGGAGCACAATATCCGACTGCGGACAGACAACCAACGGCTGTGCGGGTGTGGAAAACGCCAGGAAAAAAATACCCGTCCCCCCCCTTGTGCCCTCTATCTCCCACGTATACACACACACACAAACGCGCACACACGGCAATAGTGTATATCTGCAGGAATGCTAAAAGAGAAGAAGCTCCGTGGGTCTGAGTGGGTGAAGCAAATGCGTGCTATGAGGTAGTACAGTACATAACACATGTGTTATGTGTGTGTTGGGAGGTCAGGTGTGCACCCAGGGAGCGTGCGTCAGGCGGCGTGGGAGGGGGTGGGGGTGGGGTGGGGGGGACTGATGTGTGTCAGCGCGCATCTGCGGGCCCAGCGAATAAATTAGGCTTATGAAGACAAATGAACGGGCGCTTGAAAGAGGAGACGATGGGGAGGGGTGGGGGATGGTCGGGGGAGGGCGGGAGTGAGATCACAGAAGAGGACGTGATGAAGGAGGAAGAGAGGCGTATGGCGGCACTGTGGCGGCGGCGTGCATGCAGAGACAACACAGCGTAGTATTGGGGATTTGCGATAGTTAGAAGGCTACTTTGTACTCGGGATTGAAAGACGGGAGTGGACCAGTTGCATTCTGGGCACAGTGACAGATACGTCTGGACTCAAAAGGCAAAAATAGAACATTAAATGAGCACTTCATTTGTGTTTTTGGCTTCTTTCTGGTTGACGGACATGGATTTTTCAATGCGGCCAGTTCGTCGCTAACCTAGCCTCACAACAGCCAACTCGTTTGCTGACTCCCACGTCACTCACCAGGGCAGGCCCCACCTTTTAAAGCCACACATATTCAAAGTCAGAGATGTTATCGTGTGGAATGTGAGGATTGCGGCCTAAAGTGGACAGCTAGCAGATTCATTTTATTTTTGGATTAACGTGTATTACAAAAGCATTTTTCCCCCGTGATTACGGTTTACAACACTTTGCCTGTTTGAGTTCCGGATGTGTTAAATCGACTTCTTTTGCATATATATTGTTTCCGGTATGAATTATGGGACGCAGTTAATGAAGTTATAAGGACGTTAATCCTTGTCATATGTATTTGTGCTACCAGTAATTGAATTTGTGTCATATTTAACACGTTTATGTTGGTCTATGATTTACATTTTATTTTATTTTTTTAAACAAACCGTGACTTTGTGAAATAATGACTTCCAGGACAATTCTGTGTACAAGTTGCATTGCTCATCTGTGGACTGCTTGTGAAATTATGAATTTATATGTTTTGATTGTGGCCTTCTGATTAATTGGTCCGACATTACAATTTTTTTTTTACTTTCCAAAATCTTTTAGCGGGCCAGATTAAACCACTTTGCGGGCCTGATCCGCCCCTCGGGCCGTATGTTTGACACCCCTGCGCAAGAACATACAGAAGGCTTTGATACAGCCTTTCAACTGCACAATGGTAATTATTACAAAAACGGCCAGCAGGTGGCAGCAGAGTAGAAAAGATCAACCAGGGCCATGTTGAAAACAAGCTGATTTACCCACAGTTCTAAGCGTATTTGTGAATAATGATGACACTTAGCTATATTCTAATGCTAATTGCTCCAAAACGTAAACAGATAGAAATATAACTTTTTTTTCCTGATGAAAAAAGAGACTCGAAGACTCTTTAAATAAGTTTAAATGTAGGATATTTTTGTATGTGGTCTCTCCCTATTATTGTTTTTCAACTTTTGCGGTTGGGTCTGGATCTGGAACAAATCCCAGCAATTCAGCATATATATATATATTTTTTTAAATGACTTCTTGAGCCATAAAGAGACTTCAGCTCACCGACTGTGGACATGTATCCTATGAAAAACCGCTGTGGATGCGGGGCTTTGTCACACAGCCCGTCTGGGACCCCCGCCCGACGCCCCCTCGTTTGATAAATGACACGTGTCATTCTGTCAGGCCCCTGCCATCCGGGCTGGGAGGCCCCACGCTGATGTATGGCGGCCCCGGCTTAAAGGAAATGGCTGTGTTTTGGCAGCGGCCAGAAAAAACATGGCCTCTGTATAAGGCTACGTGTCTTACAGTGTGTATCGCCGTGTGTGTGCTTATTAGCGACGGCGTACGAGCATGTGCGTGCTCTGAAAGCTGTCAAGCGGACGGGCAGAGGGAGACAAATCATCGTCATGGCCGCCCCAGCTGTTCCCCAAATTTGGTGCGAGGAGGAGAGCGAGGAGGAGGTGGTGGTGGTGGTGGTGGTGGAGGAGAGAGTGAGAGAGAAAAAAAAATCAGGCCGTTGGAGTTCTAAACGGCTGACGCTTCCCAGAAACAGCGAGGACAAGTGGAGCTCGCGCACACGCATACGCACACAAGCTCGGGATGGGAAGCGGGCCAATCCCAGAAGGAAGTGTTTTCGCCGCACGAAAACACGCATCAAACAAACAACAGCGTGCTAGTACCACGTCAAGTCGAAAGCAAGTTGATGTTTTGGGTCTTGTTTCAACCAGTGGTTCTTAAATTGGGGGACCTGGACCCCAAAGGTGTACGCGAGCCACAGCTCAAACTATTTTGTAATAAATATGTCAGATGTTTTGAAAATGTGCTAAATGAGGACCGGTATGCAAGTAAAACAAACAATGTGAAAACCAATGACTCTTCTTAACTTTAGCTTTGGGCTAATTAAAAGTTCTGACATGTTGATGATGTATCGTCACATAAATCTGATGCATGACTAAAATCTTTAAACAAAAGGCATATTATTACAGGAATAAAGTCACATTTTTCTTTAGAAAACATACATTTTTCCGAGAACGTAGTCCTATTTTGTAGGCCGTAAAGACACATTTTCCAGAATAAAAGACATATTTGAAGAATTTAGTTGCATTTTTTTAAATACAATCATTGAAATATGACTTTCTTCTCTTGTTCTTGACCTCAGTATCATAATACCGCGACTTGTTTCTCATAATAGGAACAACTTTTTAATCCAACAAAATACTTTTTTTGTTCTTGTACAGATTTTCCCCTCCAAAATATGCAACTTCTTCCATTTCTATGATATTTAGGGGTGCGGCTGTTAAATTTAATTAGTGTTAGGATTATGAGAAAACATGTAGTCTTCTTTTATCAGGAAAAAAAGTATATTTCTTTCTGTTTCAGTTTTGCAGGAATTAGCATTAGAATATACCGGTAGCTAAGTTTCATCATTATTTACAAACTTGTTGAAAACACTGGGGAAAAGAGCTTGTTGCAACATGACCCTGGTTGATCTCTTATACTCTGCTGCCACCTGCTGGCCGTTTTTGTAATGACTACCGTTGCTTTAAACATTCTCTTCAGTTCAGAGGCTGCATCAAAGCCATCTGTATGCTCTAGCATAAAAAAACAAAAATAAACCATACAAATACGTTTTTGGGACCATGGTAATATTTAAAATAGAACATATTTATACGTTTTTGGGAGCTAATGACTTCATAGTGAGTAGAGAAGTTGCACACTGCAGCTTTAAAGTAAAACTTCACTGTCAAATTCAAAACCGACGAGGACGCTGTTTGCTCAGATCCAAAAGTGGCCAACTGCTGGATTGTCGTGCACATTACACATTTCCAGTGGTTTCTACAGCATGGATTGTTTTGACAGCGTCTGTATGTGAAACTTCAAACAATAACAAATTTTTCTGCTAGGACGTATCATGTAAACCATCCCCCCGTCCATGTCTGGGCAGTTTTCACAACAACAGCAGTGGTGGAGGAGAGCCCCACCTGGAGGTTGTGAACTCTGAGTGACCCCCGTTTGGTCGGGCTGAGCGCCCTCCTACTAAACTCCTCTCAAGAGCGTCCTCTCTCCCACGGCGGGAAGAGGGAGGAGGGGAGACTGGCGAGGAGGGGGGAGGAGAAAAAAACAGCGTCATTAGGCTGTGAGTGATGAGTGGCAGCCATGGGTGACATCCTCCCCTCTCTTTTTCTTTCTCTGCTCCGACGTCCAAATGCTTTGGCCCCCCCCCCGACGCTGCCCCGGCCACCCTCATTTTCCTTGATACTTTTCTCCCGCTTGCTTTATTTCACCGATCGCTCAAGTCATTTTTTTTTCACTTCTTTCTGTCGCTTAGCCTCCTCTTTTTCCACTGCCGCCCCCCTCCTCCTCCTCCTCATTCTTGTCTGCTGTCACTCTTCCCCTTTTCTTTCTTCCCTCATCCCGCCGTTGCTTCTCAGACTCAGTCGGACCCGTCTAGGCCCATGTAGACACTCCGTACATAAAAGATCTCCAAAATGCAAAGGCCCGAAGGAGGGTTGCACATTTTCACCCCCTCAGATTTGTCAACAGCCCACATTGCTGTTTCTGATACAGATATATTGTTACCTATTCAATTTTCAGCAAGAGGTCAAGATGCTCCGAGTTTTTTTTTTTTTTTTACAGGAAAAAGTTAAAGCGCAAAGTCTGTGTTGGAATTAGAAAGACAACATAAAATCTTGCTTTGGATTACTTTCGGACAGTTGTATTTAAATTAAGTAGTAAAAAGCTCTTCATTCACTTAAAGTAATAGTAATGGCGCCACTGTTTAGTTTGAGAAAAAAATAAAAGTTGGAAAATTTTCAAGTTGCACCAAACCCGACGAGCGCTCTATTGAAGCAATTTGTGTTAGCAAATTTTACGTGAATCATTTGGTCACAATTCCTTTCCCTTTCCCTTCTGACTAATTGTACAGTAGTATGAATTTGTACTAAATCTCACATTCAAACTTAAATAACAATTGTAATCAAAACCAATCAATTCTTAACACTCAAGAATCAATTCTTATTGCAAACATTAGCAAAAATAATGCTTTTAGAGTGTCGTTACATTCTCAAAGAACTCAAGTCCGCGACTTCAGGTTGTGACATTTGCAACTAACGCTTGCACGATTATGTCCCTTAAAGAACTCTGGATAATTACTTGCATCGAAGTAGCGAAAACGATGCCGTTAAATCAACCCGATCCAATTCTTGTTAATTAGCGAGTCATTTCAAAGTGACTCCTTGGATACGATGTTCTAAGATGTCGTTACATCAAATTAGCAGACGCGCTAATATGCTAATTATATCGCTGTAATTTTACCATCAGACATGTTTTTCTTAAGCTGTTTTTTTTTTCCTCTTTTCGATCCCTGAAATAACGAATACAGAGGTAAAGAGATGTCCCGCTGTTTGTTCAGTCAGACGACTTAGCGATACAGAGCCGGGCTTAGGACCCCCTGCCTAACCCCGTAGGAAGTCTGAGACAAGATTTGAACTTTTGAGAGAGGGGGGGGGGGGGGGTGTTGTGGCACCTTTTCGTCAAACAGACAAGGGATCTCAAGGTTCGAGCAGCCCCGCACCCCACCGACGCGGTTGAAGCAGGAGACTACAAAGCGTTGCCTTTGGTGGAACCTCGAGCAAATGGCGATCAATGGCTTCCCTTTTACGTGAACGCCGCCAACAGAAATATGCTTTGATTCCCTCGGCGAGCGACATGTTTTATTGCCTGGCACGAAGGGAAATGGCCTCTCGGAAAATATGTGACAGTCATGAGATTTTGACTTCAAAAGAGCGTCGTCTGTCTGTGATGTTCCCACTTGTTAATATTGAGGAATTAAACTCCAATGCAGACTGGAGGAAAACACTAAGCAAATGCAATGAGAATCAAACTTGTCAAACTTGTTTTTTTACGTAAATTTGGCCAATAAAAGAAACTCATTTTAATTGATTTGTTTGTTGAATCTACCATTTAGGGCTCCAAGCAGCTGCAAACAGTAGATGTAAGAAGTAAATACGGGCACGTGAAGGCAAAACATGCATGCGGAAATTACACTTTGTTAAACCAGCTGATTGCTTTACATTCTTTTATTACATTTTCTTTCATTTTTATGCAATATACTGCCATTATAGTTAGTGTTCTGGGGGGCTGGAACTGATTCATTGCATATCAGTTCATTATTCTGAAAAATGAATGACATTGAATTACGAGCTTGGTCATAGAACAAATTAAACTCTTAGGTCAAGGTAACGTGGTATCTGGATATAAATTCCAAAAATATCTAAAGCCTGGTTGATATGGAATTTTTTTAGACCAATCCCGATTCCAATATTTGACTGAATAAAATTGCGATGCTTGAGTAATCGGCTGGTTAATTTAAAAAAATACATATCATGAATAGAATATATATATTTTGGGTATTTTTTTGTAAATTATAAGAATAACATTTGACTGGTTTATGTTACTTATTATGTTGTCTTATATTATTACAATAGAGAGGAAAATTGGCCGATGTTTTGCAGATTTTTCATTTGTGGGGGACTTTTGAATGTTTTCATAGTTCATTATGGTTGTCTTTGTCTTATGTTGTAATGTGTTAATGTGGGGGGAACCGGGGACCCCCCCCCCCCCCCCCCAAAAAAAAACATCTAGAAATGGTCCTGAAACATGTCGCGCATTTTGCCACTTTTAAAAGAGCTAATATCAGCCAATTAAATTAGCCGGCCAATCAGTCGGTGGGGCTCTAGTAGCGAGTGCATACATGCATGTGGAGGCCGCACACACACGACTGACTAAGCCAGTTTTTTGGTAGTCACTCATTGGTCTCTGTTCAAAATTTATAGGATTTATTTTTATTAAAAACGCTTAATAACTGACTAATGAGGAGCTGACTGGTTTTGGATTTTTGGAAGGAGAGCTCTCAGAAGACGTAGGGAGTGCATACAGGCATTTGACAGCCACAATGGCAATTGTCTTGAAAATATACACTCATTTGTCTGTATTTTTACATAAACAATCAGCAAAATAATATAAATAAAATAAATAAATAAAATAACACCTTAGAAAATACGTAGGGAGTGTATACAAGTTCTCTCAATTGACTATTGTTTTGTTTTGTCAGTTTTGCAATTTGAGTCGAGCTGTTCCTATCGGTTAAGTTGTGAATTAATTCTTCTATGGATAAATGAAGTGACTAATCAATTATTTGAAAAGATTCAAGATTCATAGAATCACAAGCAGATAACAAAAGACAGTGATACCAATACAAAAGGGCGTACTGTATTCTGCCAGTGTGTGTTGCCATTATGGACGGCTGCACATTCAAAAATTATTATTATTTTTTTTTAAACAAAACACCGCAGCCAGACAAGTGAGCGTCCTGTCAAAGTGATGACTTGTACAAGCAGCTGAGAGACCGCAGCAGTGCCTGATGGGCCGGTCGCTTTACAGGAGGAAGAGGTGGCTCGCTTCATCCTGACGATCTCATTCTTTCAGTCACTCACACTAAAGCTTGTGACCAGAGTGTCAGGACGAAACTCAGCTGGGAAATTGAGGGTTTCACTCCACAGGCAAATTAGCGTGTTCTGCTTTTCCTTACAGGCAGGCGGACGCGTGTCGCTGACATGTCTTGATCTGATTAGGTGATCGCGGACTAACAAAACCTTGGAAACGTCAAAAAAACAGAGAGTTTCCATCACAAGTCACTTGATGTGAACTTCAAAACAAATGATGTAAAAATATACAGTGAATGTTTAGAAACGATAAAATAATCATGTAAAAATAATATTAAGAAATTATATTCTTATCCACTTGTCCAATAAAAATAAGAGTAAAATAAAACCATTTTTAAGTTGCGAGGTATTAAAAAAAGAAAATGGTTTTGAGACGCAGAGGCTCAAATAATGCACAAAAAATAACCCCCTCAAAATGCTAACTGGCTATCAATTAGCATAGCGGTTCCCTAAGGCCACAGCCGCCAGGTGCAAACGACACTGACAAGGGTAAAGTATTTCTTTCGAAAAATGCAGCTCTCAGGGAGAGAGAGAGAAAAAAGAAAACGACATGGGGTGCCTCTGCGGTTGTACTTCGTAATTGACACCTGTCACAGCCACGGAGGCAGTCGCAGCTGCGAGTGCTGTTCGTCTGTCACTTTCGATAGCTTTCATTCACACGGGGACAACTGTCACCGCCCCGCCCGGCACGCTCATCTCGCCGTCTGGTGTCTGCTGCTTCGCCCTCCCAGATGTTCAAGGCTGCTGGAGGCCACTTCAGGTAAACCCAAGATACTTTAGCAGCTCTGCATTAAGTTGACTACCAATTTTAACTCCAATATTGATCCCCCCGCTAGCTCATCCTTCCTGCCTTTGCTACAGTACTTTTGTGTAAATTGTTTTTTCAATACTGTGCTGAATTATTGTACTGTTTATCTATGTTTAAAGGTTTATAAATACAGTACCGCAACATCTATGCTAATTTCCTTTAGCCAGTTTATGGTGTTTTGCATTGTTAGCATTAAGCTAGCGGACTATAATCGAAACTCGATGGTTTGGTTGAACATTTCTGTTTAAGTATAAAATGTTTAATTCTACTTCATTTCATGTATTAGTTTTACAGTAAACATCAACTGTGAGTGATAAATTAAATGAAACGTTTAAAGCATGCATGATTTGTCTCTTATTCGCAAAACTATGCTGCCTTGGTGCTACTGTAGAATCACTGCATTATTGCAAAAGAGTGAGAACAAGTGCTATGTTGTACTTCAATAGTTGCACTTTAACACACCAGGCCCAACGAGACAAGCTAACAAACAAAAGATGGGTACAGATTCCAGCTTAAGTGCAGCTAAGAGGAAACTGAAGGATAACAGTGTGGATACCAGAGATAAAACTCAACAGCAAGCTAAGCTAATGTTGCCTAGCGTCAGAACATGTAGCATATAGTAGATACTGTGCAACGGAAAAAAAGGGCATTTTGCGAAAGGACACGAAATGGCTTCCAGGTCATGTATTTTCTGAGAATTTTATGACAACAAATGGGATTGTTTTTCAAGTCAAAGATAACCAAACACTTGTATATGCCTGAATTCTGTCATTATAATTCTTGAAAATGAAGGACATCAACCAAATGATGCTGAAAAATGCAATCCAGCAATGAAACTAAGTGAAAACAAATCAGGTGGCAATAAAACTAATGTGGACACAAATCGCCCAAGGACACACACACGTTGTGATGTAACACAGTGCCGCAAGTGGACAACAATCGTAAAAACGCCAAGGTGTAAAACTGCTGCAAGCAAAGCAACCGTCATGACAAGCCCATAAAGCCTTCCCTAAATCATGACTCATCACTTTTCTCCCTCTTTTCCTTCCTTTCTGTCCCACGCACTGAAACCTGTACAACTAAAAATGAGCTATGATCTCATGCGGCTGCGTCTCTCATCTGGGTTCTGTTCTCTTTTTCACGTCTTTAAACAGCAAATTAGCATCAAACGCAGGCCTGATTAGTGACGACGTCTTACCTGCAGGGCGTGTTTATGCCACAAAGTTTTGTTTTGTAAAAAAAAAAAAAAATAGGGGAAAATAATGACTTTGCTTCCTTGTCAAGGATTCTTTTGTTATATTCGAGTGGAAAGCCAGGCTTTCCTGTTTCCCCCCTCAACCTCATTAAAGTCGCGGATAAGTTTACCTCGCGGCGGCGGGGCTGAATGCCTTTACGTCGTCGCCTGGCTGGCCGGCCAAATTTCAGGAATATCTGACTCGTTTTGATTCTTACTCGTCCATCTTCGTGCGTCACTGTAACCTCCGCCAAGGAGACACCGTGCCAGATGTAAGACAAATATACATTCTGTTCAGCTTTTTAGTGTAAACGTCAAGTTCATCTGACATGAATTGTAATTCTTGGCCTCCTCCATCTGCAGTTGAGTAAACAAACCTCCTTGGCCACTCTTTGCAGAAAGCCAGTATATATCCGCTGACTCCTTCAGTCAATGTCACCCCTTAATGATACTTTGCATACGCTTCCTTATCACTGGATCACACTAGCACAAACTCGCACACGTACACACACTGCGTTCTTGTGTGTACTTCAAATATTTCCTGCCGCCGCACGCCACCAAGCCCTGACAAATGTCATTAAACGCTTTATCGGATGGCATCCAGACAGGAGTGTCGGCGAGGTGCTAATGGCGTGATGCTCGCCGCCTTCCTTGGCTGACGTGCTACATCGCCATGCGAGCTAACAACAACATCAACAGCAATAATACAGTATTGTTGCCTTTCTTTTGATGAAAAACAAAATGTAGTTTGCAATCCGTTTTAAGCATTCACTTCTGCAGCCCGTTTTGGTCGCAAATTTATTCTTTGCTCCCCTGCTCCCCGATGCCTCCATCATTCCAACGTTTGGGCAACTTCAAAACAAAACCCAATTACTTCTAAATGCTGTTTAGACCGCAAACGACATCCAAAAAGACCTAGCGAGTACATACTTGATAAAAACATTAGATGAATCAAATTGCATAGGCACATTCCCCGGCCCGCTTAGGGAGCAAATTAATTGGGCCCGAATGAATAAAACACCGGAAGGATTAAATTACACACAACTGACCAAATTCTCAAAGATCAAAAATCAATGTTGATTTATCATGGCCATTTGTACTAATACCAGCAACGTGTTTAGGCAGCACGCTAATAGGGCCTGAATGAATTGCACCTGCTGCTATTTTGCGGCCAAGTAATAACTCCATCAATTCCAAAGAGTGATGATACCATAAATAGCCAAATGACACAAGATCGAGCAAACAAAGGCAAGCATTTGCTCTGGACTTTTGCTGCCTGTTTAGGCGGCAAACTAGTTGGGCCTGAACGAACCGTGCAAAAGGATCAACAGTTGATCATGCCTGTTCGTAAATCTTTCGCTCATAAGAATCACATCACCGGCGCCTCGCTCGAGAACAACGAGGCACTCAAAATGCACTGGGACCGTCCCCCTCGTCGTCCTTTTTTTCCCTTCCCTGTGACTGTAATGCAATCTGTGTCATTGTGTAATTACTCTGCCGTGTTGAGTGATTAGTTGACACGTTCATTACAAAGAGTGGCGCACTTTGATTTAAGATTTTGTGGCTGGCAAAAGCGAGAGCTCAGATGACTTTTTTGACTTTGAACAAAAATGGGGCGGTGGGTAATACGGATAAATATAGTAACCTCAACATTTGATAATGTCCTTCAGTGGCTGGCAATCTCTAAATGTGTCCATTTCCTTGCTCGAGATGCCACACATGCAAAAAGTCTTGTTCTTGACTAAAGCTTCTCAAAAAAAAAAAAACACTTGACATTGCTGTGTTGATTTTAATCACCCATCTTCCGCATATAAACACGCCTTCCCGAAAATGACGACAAATGACTGCAGCAAAAAAGAGAAAGCAAAAAAAACCAAGACTAACTGGTACCGTGCTGAAATGGCGCCGCGCTGAACTACGCCGCCAAAACTAACAGATGCACTAATGTGGTTCCAGATGAGGGAACACTGATGTATTGTCAGTGGCCATAAAGGAGATAGGCCCGAATGCCATTACAGGGTGTAAAAGCATCCCTGTGACTGATGAAACGGAGCCTAGTGGAAGAACGAACACACGCACGCACGCACGCACTCACGCACTCACGCACAATGTTCCCTCTTTCCCTTGGAGGAGCTGAGGCTGCTTTTGTTTTACACCTCAGGGGACAAATCTGGTGATATTTTGGCCAGAGATGTAAACACGCTCCCGGGAGGGACGGCGGCGTTGTAAGCTTAAGATGTGCAGGATGCGTGTCGGTCACTCAGTAGGCCGAGAAACTTCCTGTGAAATCAACGAGTGCGCCGCGTTGGAGCTTATCGGCAAGATTTATCCCAGCCCGGGATGTAAACAACAAATAACAATCTGATTTGATGAGATTCGAATGGGATTCACGGGTCAAAGAACAATGTTTGACTTTTTCCTCACTGAGACCAATCACATGACTCTTCCCCCTTACATTAAGGCGTGTGACATCCATTTGGACTTAAATATGGTTCCTTGCATCATGAATCACAATCTGGATCAGATCAGGATCAAACCAGGTTGGCTGACAGTCCTCCTGATCGCGTGTTCACAATTGTGACATCATCAATGTGTGGATATAATCAAAGGAATGGGTACGATACATCAAAAGCGGGACACGATGTTGCGCACAAACAAATCGAGTGAAAACATACGCTCCTTGGTGGAGGTAACCGCAACGGTCAAAGGCTTCCCACTCGACACCGAGACGCCCTTCTTTTGCGGCGTGCTCTTCAAACGGCAGCGCATCCATCAGCCAAGCCCGCTGTCAATTAGACATTACAGCCACGACCAGTTCAAAGTGTCCGCGTCCGCAACCTTGATTAAGTCTGCTTAACCTCACATTTCCTCGCCGACGCCTGCTTAGCATTCCGCTCGCTCGGCTTTGGTCATCGCGGCGTGGACTTCAAACGGCTTCCGCTGCCATTTGGGTGTCAATCACATAAGGCGCGAGACCCTCGCAGGAAACTTACACAGGCCTGAAAAGTCCCGGCAAGGCACGTCTGAGTGACTTTGAAATCATGATGCCATATTGTAATATTTTTCTAAAAATATCTTTGAGGACCATGCGCGATACATCATCATATCTGTGGAACTGATGTCTAGCAATTCTATTTGTATGTAATGGGACTAATGCACAGATTCACAATTTGAGATCATGATAAAAAATCCAAGACGATTAGGACAATTGTTGTATTACCGTGACTAGTGTTTTTAATGTTGGGGAGTACGGTTCACAATCAAAAGTTGTTAGCCAAGCTACATTACTTATTTTCAATCCCTTTCATCTGCATTCACATTTCAACAGAGTAAAAACTTGAACTGATTATTATGAACTACGGCAACAGATACGATGAAAAAATGGCCACATAAATTCGACAACTTGCATTTTTCTGCCCTGCTTGGCCCCCGACACACACAGGCCCTCCCCACTCTCTCATTGCTCTATGCAATTTGCACAAACACGCAATGAGGGGACAAACTCAACCTGGTAAATATTCAACCTTCAGAGGTAGTCGTAACAGGCATCGCTTGTGTCTAAGGGAATTCGGCTATTCTGTAGAAATACTGTGGCATGACTTCTCCTATCCTGTTGTCGCTGTCCGACGAAGATTTGATACGTATCAATGGGCGTCCCGCTGCCGCTGACGTCAGCTAATTATCTGATGACGGGACGCCGTGTGTCTGTGTGAAAGCACACAGTTATGGTGTCGCCTTTGCTTGGTTTTGTGCAAAAGTCAAAAGGCGAAAAGACATCAGGTCCTCTGTTAGGGATCTGATGGAGCAATTTTGTGGCATCTCAGAGTGAAAGAGGCTTTCTAACATATGTACAATTACACATAAGTACAACTTCAGACTATATAGTATTTCACAATTTTCCCATTAAGATTCCTAAAAAATGGCCATGCTTGTCATCCTGGATGAATCTAAATACTTTTACCAAGAAACCTGAACAGGTAATACGTGCGTAATATTTTGTGGAAAAAAAACACCTTGGTGGAGGTATTCGGTGGTCAATTCTTGCATGGTAGGCTACTTGTTCATAAATGTACAAATCGGGTCGCGACTCCTGCTCGTCTGACACCTCCCGAACACAGAGGTCAGGTCACGGCGTTAAGAGGCTCCTTTTCCGGCTTTTTCTTCCCCTGTGATCTCGCTACGCCCCAGCACCCTCCTCCTTCTCCTCTTCCCCCTACACCCCCACCCCACCCCACCCCACCCCAACCCCTCCTTTTTTGGGAATTAATCGCCTTGCATTCATCCCCCGTTTTGAAACTTTTCTTTCAATTTGTCAGGTGGGGTTCCAAAGGAAAAAAATAAAAAGGAGCGACCCATTGAGTCCAGCTGCTGGGCGCATGCGTAGCC
Source organism: Vanacampus margaritifer (assembly GCF_051991255.1). Taxonomy (NCBI): domain Eukaryota; kingdom Metazoa; phylum Chordata; class Actinopteri; order Syngnathiformes; family Syngnathidae; genus Vanacampus; species Vanacampus margaritifer. The sequence continues at coordinate 12,182,915 of NC_135448.1, read as the reverse complement.
AATGATTTGGTTGATGTTTATCGCCAATGAATAGATGAAAGGCGGCGGCGTGACAGGCGATCAATCAAGCATCAAATCGAGGATGGCAATGCCGGAGCGAGCTGAAAATAAGACACTTTTGCTCTTTTTTGGTGCTGTTTTATCCGTACACTTCAAACGCTTTGACACATTAAAACATTTTTTTTTTTAAATACATTTGAGTTGGAAGAAGTTGCTTCATAACAGCAACATTAAAACCAAGATAAAACAATCTAAGAAGTAGTAAGGTTGCAACAGGAGTCCTTTTATACCATAAACACAAATGTATGGGTAAATATTAGTAAATTACTAGTTTCGTGTTCATAACACGTATGTTCCCAGGATAAATAAAATAGTAAAACATTAAGTTGTTACACATTTAAGTCTACCACCAAAAGTAATTTTGTTCCCTGATAAATCCCCAACGCACAAAATTACCCATTAAAAATACAATTCTAAGTTCTGTGCTTCGCTTTGCATAAATCGAACACATCTCTAACGCGTTTGATGCCATCAATTAAAATGCGTGTGGTGCGCGAGGGTGTGTTTGTTTACTACACTGGGACGTACCTGAAGAGCGTCGCGGTGCTTGCTGCTTCCTCCTCGGCATGCTGCCGCTGCTTGACTTTTCATGCAGACCCCGAACTGCTCAAAAAAAAAAAAAAAAAAAAAAGCGGCTGCGAGTCCCGGGAGTCTTCGTGTAGATCCTTCTTCTGCGTTGCTTGGATTTTAAAAGAAAATTCGAGCTTTTAACTCATTACTCGTGGTGAGTATTTCCGCAGGAAAAAAAAAACGGGGGAGAAGGTCCGCGAAGTTGCCGGAAGGCTCCGTGTGGATGTACCGCAGGCGGCTCGGGAAAGGAAGCGAGGGGTGACCCCCTCCGTTCCAAGACCCTCTTTTTACGGGACTATTTCCTACCTTTAGCGGCCCCAAAAGTACGGCGGAGCAGTTCGGAACTCTCTTGTGGGGGGCAGCGGCGGAGGCGGGGGGGCTTCCGTGCTGCGGGCCGTGGGAGCTTCCGTGACACTCTGTGGGAGCGAGCAGGAAAAAAAAAGAGAGAGTGACACGTTTAGAGCGGCGTGTCAGTCATTGGGCGTGCGCGAGCCCGCGAGACTCACAGGAGCGCGCGCGCGCTCCGTCAACGTGATTGTTAGCGAATTCCAAACAAACAAAGCGTCACACAACAAGACGAAGACGAGATTTGGGGGAGAAGAAAAGCGAGCTCCTCCGAGGCGTGGATGAGGAGGATGACGGCGCGGCTCGCTCGCACTGATGGACGGACACACGCAACGCAGCGAAGCCGGGGCCGGCCTCTCCGCTGCTTTTTTACTCCACCCCTTCAAGGCGCGTCACCCTGACAAGCCGGAGCCCACCTGTCCGTCAATCCGCTGCCGAGTGTTTACCAGGCGGCGTCACTTTGACATAAACACCCTCCCACCCATTCACACACACACACAAACACACACCCGAGTGTGGTGGTGGCATCGTTGTGGAAATCTTTTTTTGTTTTCTTGTAAGGGGCCAAAGTGCTTCGATGTAAATCGAAGCACTTTGGCCCCTTACAAGAAAACAAAAACATATGCGATATATTTTATGGGTCATTACAGAATTAGGAGGTTTTCTGTCCCGCCCAACCATGAAAATTCTAACTAATGAATGCACCAAGACAAGATTCTAACTTCTAAATAGCTCAAACATCTCTTATATGACTTCCCTTAACCCTTCCTTCGTTATGACCAACTTGCATATCAAATAACCGGTGAAGTAAGTTTGAAATCACCTTTTTAGAAATGTGATTTTGTTTACGTCTTCCGACTAATTGCTAACCTTTTTTCATACACATTTTAAATCAGTAATTATATGCTCTGAACATACATGCAACTCTGTTATTTTTAGCCACATAGAGGAAGAGAAAAAAAAAGTGAGCTATATGACTAAGCAGAAATGACATCATCAAGCTAATTACTCTGACCACGGGTACACTAAAGATAAGTCCTCTCTTCTTTTGTTGTTGTTTTAAAAAAAATATTTGCAGTCATAATAGAGTGATTTAAAACCTTCACAACTATTATCTACCAGTTAGCATAGCAGCTAACACAGCTAGCCTGTAACACCAAAATTAAATTGGTATTTTTATGTTTTTGTAGGTGCTTGCGTATCTGTAACTGTGGATGCACCATACAAGAAAATATCACAAATGTATGATTATTTGACGATATCTCATTTAAAATAAAGTGTACCTGGAAGAATCAAACTATATGATGCTGTATTGTGTTTTTCTTGAAAACTAAATAAAAAACAAAAGCCAAATAAATGGTTAGTTTTTCAAAAATATTTGATGCCTAATGGCTAAATTGTCTTCCAATTATGCAATGATCCAATTATTTAGGTTAGGAAAGCCAAAAGTCACAACATAAATGGGTGTGTTGCACTAGCCATGCTTATTAAAAACAAGCTACTTTTTCAATTCTTGGAAATTCACCAGTTACTTCCTACTGTAACGTGGTTTCAAGCGGATCCGTCAAAAAATAGCTCCTCGGACTGCTACTGTACATTTTTTAGGGAATGGCCGCCAGCTCCCCATTTTGAGTGGTTCTCTGCAAGTTGGGGCATTTGTAAAAATGTCAAAACTTGAATCCACAAATTCTCATTTTATATAGTAAGAAACATTTGTTTGACTGTATTTCCCAAAGGAATTTGTAACTCTTCCCACACCTACATTCAGTGAAAGTAAGAGATACTTTTAAAGTTGCCGTGGCATTTTGAGTTGTTTTTTTGGGGGCGGAGGGGGGGGGGGCACAAAAGAAGTGGCGGATGAATTGGTTCCACCTTTCTTCGCCGGCTTCGCGCGGAGGGGAGGGGCTCCCCTATCCACCACCACAAGGAGGTGGGGCAAGGGGGCTACGTTAGCCAGCCGTTCCCAAGCGTTAGCAAAGTGTTTATAAAAGCGGGCAAACAGCGGCGGGGTTACATCGCTAATGCCTCGACGGGGGGATGAACATTTAGGAGGACGGCTTCCGTGAGCGGGAATATTGTTACACGCCGGACGGAGAAAGTTGGCGGTGAGTGCTCGCCATGGCTACACGCGACAGAGGGCTGACTAATGAGCGCGGGGCGAAGGGAAAGGACCGCCCTCGGAACACAACACGTGTCCATCCGCGTCTGTCACCGCAGCCTGCAACGCTGATTGACGGAGAGTGGTGACGTCACTACAAGGAGGGGGGTGAGGGAGCGGGATGGGGGTGGGGGGTAGAGGATGGGTTGGTGGGGGGGATTGGGGACTTTATCTCACATAGAATGGCTCCTGTACAACATGTATCCTTTTTTTTTTTTTTTTTTAAACAAGGTGCCTTATGCAATTTACACAATGAGTTTAAATAAAACATTTGAACCTATTCTATGACAAAATTTCACTTTTTAAGATTTTAACACAATTTATTTGCTTTGAATGTATAATTAAATAGTACATATAAGCAACACTTGGAGAACATTTTCATTGAGGTGCCGATTGCAATTTATTTTCATTTTCAAACCCCCCCCAACTCACTAATACAATTGAAAGAAGGAGTTAGATTTTTTAAGTGATAAATTGTGTTTTGAATGCATTTTAAAATATGCACTTGTCACTGTCTTTAATGAGGCAGCAAATACAATTTAAATCCTGAGTTTGGTTCTTTCGAGCTTTAATACTTTACATAAACTGTTTTAAACATATTCCATATTAGTTTGTTTCAATAAGACGGAAAAAAAAATATATATATATATATCTGACTGAATTTTAAAAGATGCATTTTGTTTATCTAACAACTCATTACGCTCTTTAAAAAAATATATGTACTGTTTTAGAATTTTAATGAGGCACCACATCCTGATTTTGACAACATTTAGAGATTTAATAGATCTTTTTTTGTGTTTACAACTTATGACACTGTCTACAATATATACGCTTTTTTTATACAGTATTATAAAGTAAATTTGGACTTTTATTGCATAAAAAACAAAAAACAACAACAAAACCCCACCAGTATATTGCATGCACTCGTACCCAAATCAGGTCATGAAAATATTAGAAACGCAGATAATTGCATTTAATACAGGTCTTGTATTGGCTCTGATGATGTAGCCTATTTCATCACACGTTGAGGTCAAGTTACAAAATATGAAATATTAAACGCATGCTAATGTGAAATATGAAGGATTTGAACGCTGCTATGGAGGAGTCTCGGTAGGGCCAGCAGGGGGGGTCATGGGGTCCCGAGAGAAAGCTCATAATGTGCCTGTATTCTATCGTGTGTGTGTGTGTGTGTGTGTTGTGTTTGTTGTTATAAACGTGAATTATAATCACCTAGCATGTGTTTAGTCCACTATTTCCTCATAAGCAGTTTTAATAGAGCAGAAAAGGGGTAGAAGAGCATCATTAGGTGTACCTAAAGTTGTGACCCGAGAGTGTATACTTACAGAATCAATAATCATATGTTGTATTAATACTCCCCCTTCTCCTCTTTTTCTGTCTTGGATATATTGAGAGAAAACAAAGTGAGAAACAGCGTGTGAAAAAATATACTCAAGAATATGTATATACAGTATCGAATATTTTATTTGTATGTTCAGGATTTATTTTGATGTGCTATGGTATTTTTTACATTTTAGTTTTATTTTACAAAGTATTATTTTTTATCTTATTTTGTCTTTACTGCATTTTTTCAAATTGTTTAATGCTATATATTTTAATTATTTTATCATGTATTACATTTATATATCATTATTTCCATTTTATTTTATATATATCTTCTGCTTTGTATATATTTACATTTTGTAACATTATTTCACCAATATATGTGTGTTTGTAATGTAACTTATGATAGATTTTTGTACAGTATTTAAACTATTGTTATGTGTTAAATTGTTAAGTGGTATACCACAAGTAGGTGGCTTCTCAGAGGATATTTTTTATATTATTAAGTATTTATCACTAATCGTCACGGCAAAGTTAATGGGCCAAATGATGATGACAAAAATGTAATGCCTACCTCTTAACGGTCATGAATAAATCAGTTTTCATGCACACATCCAAGAGGCGTGTAATTTTTTTTCTCCACTCCAAACTTTTCTGAAGCGCCTTAAAAAAAAAAAACCACATCGCTAATCTCTAATCAATGACGGCTGCTATCAGAGTGACAGGCTGACTAAGGATACGTACAGTATATGTCTTCAAAAAATATTAATAAAGACTAACTTTGACACCAGCTCTGTTCTATCTGCACACATCTATCAGATAAATGGACGTAATTAAAATAATGTGACTGCTTTCATGTGTGCTGCCTTGGAAAAAAAAAAATGACAGGTTTCGCTACTTTTGACAATGCAATTAAACCCTCGTAATCCCCACCTTTTTTTTGTGTCACTTTTGGGCATTTTTTTTTCCAAGTTGAAAAGATGGCAGTGATGGTTACGATAAGAGAGCGTAAAACACCTTATGTGCAGTTATTTTACAGAAACACCGTCAACTGGGTTTCAATAATTTGTAGAGGTTATGAGACTCAAAGATGTTTTTACTCTTCTTCCGGATGTTTTAAACCTTTTTTGTGCTGTTTTCTCTGACACTATTTATTTGTGGGGCCAAATACAAGGAGGAAGACACATTTACGTGCCAGCTCCTATTTGTTTTGAAATCTGGGAAGCAAATTATGCAATTTCTATTAGCTGAAGAAACAACTTGCACATTTGGTAACAAACTGGAGTCAAAATGGATGCCACAAGCCTCACTCGTAAGAGAGGAGGAGCATCAGATTTCTCTTACAGACACTCAACAACAACTTATACACAATGAAAGAAAACTACTTACTAGTACTTACAGTAATCATCGTAATCAATGAATAAATATTGTAATTTATAAGATCTAAAATTTAAAAAATGAGCAAAAAAAAGCTTAACTTAAGTTAAAAAAAACGTAATAAAAACATTCATGGCTTCTTCTTCTTTTTTATTATTATTATATATATATATATATTTTTTTATGTCTTTCAATAACTCTAAAAATGACCTAAAATGGTAAATGAATCTAGCAGACTAGTCTTGTAGTTTCTCTCAAATATGTAACCAAACAGGCTAACCACAATATTAGCTACGGTACTAGAACTACAATTACACTATCAAATAGATGACGTTAATACATACATAAATTAGCATTATGTTCGTAAGGGCCAAATTTGTATTGAATTCCACTCGGCATGTGTACCTAAAGTTGTGGCCAGTATTTTGACTCATCTGGTAAACAAATAATTCAAAAAATTCTCAACAGTTTTTGAGTTCCCTCGACTGCATCAAGCCACACATTTCCCGTTTGAAAATAATCGGCGCCTCGCTTGACATGCACGCTCGCGTCGCCGCCTCCTTTGCCTTTTTGTTTGCTTTGACACGTGCGCCCCAATTAGCATTTCTCAGCCGCTAAGTGGGAGCAGAAAGGGACACATTCTTGAAAAATAAAATAAAGAAAAAAAGATCCACCCACTATGCATGCCCGGATGATCTGGTTTGGTGTGTGACAATGTGACCAAAATTATGTTTACGTAATGACAATTATTTTCAGGTATACGTCAAGGTAGACAAATGTGTAACGCTCCAAATTAGACAACAGTGGGAAACTTTTCGTGCAATATACAGTTTTTAACACAAATGACTTTCAGTAATACGCTCAACTTTTTATAAGTTCTTGAGATCTCAGTATTACACTGTGTCTGTTGAAAAACACATGCTAATCCGCTAGCGTTATTACTGTAGCTTAGTCGCCTTGTCAGTGTTTTGACGAAGAATTCGCTGTACAAGTCAAACTTAAAGAGTTTGCATAGTTTCCTTTTAGGGACTGTAGTTTGTAAATTACTCCCTTTTAAACGGTGCGGTGCGTTAAATTTTGAAGTATAGTTTTAATACATGTAGAGCTCTTAACATTAAAAATGTCTGTCAAAACGGCAAGCTAGTTCTTGTGTTACTAGCCTAGCCAGTGACATTCACATGTACATGTATGGTGGCCTTTAAGGGACAAAAGGCATTCAATAATGTGCTCATGGCACAAGTCAAACTTGTTCTGAGTTTGTGAGTGTCAGTAATGAAAAGAATTACAGGCTAATTCACTAAAGTTATTAGCCTAGCTCATGACAGCCACTTGTACGGTGGCCTTTAAAGGACAGTAGGCATTTGCTAAAACAGTAGAGGCTATACTGTATTATAATAAATTATGCTTTTATTATTACTTTGGAAGTTCAGACACTAGAATAAAACGCAAACTTTGTGTGCTTGACATTCTGATTTACAGTCGCTATTAACTGTCAAATTAGCGCATCCTAATCCTTTGCGATTCCAAAATCTGCAAATCTCAAATTGCACAGATCCCTCGCTGCCGGCTGTCACCATAATAATAATAATACTAATAATAAAAAAAAAAAAGTGCTCTTAAAGCCGCTCTTTCCTGACATTAAAAGGAGCATGCGCGTGGTTGCAGGCGTATATTTATGAATAGGAACCTTTAATTAGGGCCCGTGTTTCCTCGGCGAGTCACATTGAGGGATGGTCCTGGGCGACATTCATTAATGATAATCACCAAGAGCGATGATGGCGCAGCTACAGGCCACGTCTCGGGGGAGCCTGCACTTGAAAAGAAGAATTAAATTACACACGGTGACTCTTTAATTGCGTGGAAAGAAAAAAAGGGGGGAAATATATAGCCATCATTGTTAAATATGCTCGTTAGGGGATCAAGGATTTGTGTGAGGGTCTCTCATCCTTAAACTCGAGAAGGCGACGCCACACGACGACGCAGACAAGTTTTTATGAGTGCACACTCAAGATGTGTGTACTTGGTTAGGCTCTCTTGAAAAATATTTCTTACTAAGCTAAGCCGTGAAGGTCTATAATGAGAGAACAAGAAATGGCAACGATATTTCCATGAAATACCAGCTTTGAAAATGGCACACAAATGACTCCATGTGCAACGACGTAAAAATGATGCTAAAGTAGGAAGTTCAATGTTTAGGTAAGGTGGTTAATATTGTTTTATTTTTTTTTATGAACAACAGTGGTTAAGCTGAAAGTTGAAAATAAATGTTAACATTGGGCAACCCACATTTTGTCACCTACTTCAAATAAGTCATTTTTTAGATTTTTCTGGAAACAAAAAATTTAACCAATTGCATCATGAGATGATTTAAGATTTTTTTTTTTTTGTGCAAAAAAATGACTTAGACAATTATTTTAAGAGAATTACAATGTGCTTTACGTCATTGTTGGAGAAGGTGTTTCCATTTTTAAGTATAACTAACATTAGAAAATTAAGAATAAAAAACACCTTAAAAAATACACAAGAAACCTCTAAATTCAATTCAATTTGTGAAATACTGCTATCATTGTCACCTTTTATCAAGGGCATTCTGTTTTACTAATAATAGGAAAAATAAACTGTTTTATTGTCATTTTTTATGAGTATTTTTCACATATTTAATACACAATGCTAACTAATTATATGACACGTAACAATTTTTGATTATGTAAATTGCACAAAGCTAAGAGTTATTTTTAGCTTCATGCCACTATTTCTCTTCAGGATGCACCGTTTTGAAATGTGTTAGACTGTAGAGGATCAATGGTGCTTGCGAAATGGTGTCTGGTTTATATAGTAATAATAATAAAAAAAAAAAACACTGATTGCCAAAAAGTCATCCCAAGATGGCTGATTACATCCAACATCTGTCAGGACTTTTGTGACATTTCTCAGACGCCTGCCGTTGCACTGATTAAATGGCAAACTAACTGATCACCCAAATAATTGGCAGTCGCAGGCGTAATTAACATTTTGCCCAAAAGTTTGACACACACACACGTGCACACACAAAAAAACATCCCTGACCTAATTGCTCAGTCTCACTGCACTAATTAATCACAGCTGACTCAACATGTTGACAAGGTTAGCTAGGTGACGTGCCACAACAGAGAGAATTCAGTTTCTCAATCTTTCTCCTCAGTCCTTCCCAAATCTGATGGCAAAAAAAAACCCTGTGTCCAATGAGTCTATTTTTACATTTTGAGTGGAGGTGAGAGAAGGGGAAGTAGGAGTAGAAGAAGAAAACCAAGAAGGCGGGATCGAAGCCGGGTCATGATGCGCCATTAATCAAAAAGAATGACATGGCTGTCTCCAGTGACAAGCGGTGGCGTGTCGGATCCTCCTCCCGCCTTCCGACGCGACGCCGAGCCAACTTTATTAATCGAGCCTCCGCCCGTTAATTGTCACCCGTAAATTACCCCATTTGGATTTTTTAATAATCTCGGAGGCTCAGTGCTAACAATCTGCCTTCTGATTGGAGTTTTATTGAGAAGCGAGACGGAGACGGCCGAGTGACACAAATAGCTTTCTCGTCGCCTCTCGTCCGGTGACAGTTATGAAATACAATTATGATTGGCCGCGGCTGCTTGAGGATTCACCGGGCGCACCCCCGCCTGTCTAAGGGGGGCGGCGTTCGGGGCTCTACTGCGAGTCCCCGCTGATAAGACATCTCCTTTAACTAGCACTTCAGTTCTCCATGTAAAACTGCATTTACACTACATGCTTCAAGTGACTATTTCCATTTGATGTATGCGTGGGTGGTACGAGGGTGCGCCAGGAACTTGAAGGGGATGCATGACCTGAGTTTGGGAATGGATGGCATAGATAGAGTTAAATACATATGGAACACTAGTGGTGCATAGGACAATAATTTATTTATTTATATCACCTAGGTGAGATGGGGTGCACCAACACTGTTATGATGTTAAGGGAGGGGGTGTGTCGCTATTAAAAGTTTTGGAATGGATGCACCGGAGCAGAAATATTGTTTCAATGTGCTATTTAAGCGGAGACAGACGAGGGAATTGCAAATTGGAACCACCCTCCCGGGGGTGCACATGATTAAGAGTGTATTCAGGTATAACAAACAATGATTTATTATTATTATATATATTTTGGTATACTTCTTCTTTAAAAATATTTTGGGCTGCAAATAATTGTAAAAAATAAATAAAATAATGGCACCGTCAGTAGCTATCTTTATGGTGTGTATGAAAAAAAGGAGAGGGGTGCGCCAACTCTGTCAAAACGTTAAAGGGGTTTCAAAAGTGTGGCATATAACATTAAATATGGTCTATATTTGGTAAATTAGTGCACAGACGTAAATTATAAACTGGGAGTGACTTACTGGGGGGTGAGCAAGATTATAAATGTCAAGGCATTCTTGTACAGTATAATAATTAAAAACATCTATACATCCAAAGGAGTGCGTGTGGGTTAAGGGGGTGCACCAACTTAAGAGATTTAATGTTATAATTAGGGGTGTCAAAATTAGTGCGTTAATTTTGAGTTAAAGTTCCTTTAACACCACCATTTTTTTGAACGCACGATTAATAACCGCCCCTTACTTAGAAAGCTTGTACTGGGGTAAGTCCGGTCCCAACGCAGCAGACACGTACACGTCAAAATTCAGCAGTAATACATTTAATAATAATGCATATATTTGTGGAGACTGGAGTGAGGTTGTATTTTACAATTTTTAAAATGTGCAGAATTTCACAAGTTACTTCATGCGTTTTCTGATTACATTGTTTGACTTTTATTATATTAGTATATTTCTACGTTTGTTCTTTTATTTTAAACTTCTTATGGCTAATTGTTTTAACTGCCTGTTGGGTTTTATGTGTTTGCATTTTATTTGTTTGCAAAGCATCTTGTGCTGTGTTGATTGAAAGGTGCTATATAAATAAAATTATTATTATATTATTATCATAAGATTAGATAGCTCTTAATATGATAAGAAAAATTCACTGAGCTGTCACCAATGTCTTACAAATGCAATTATGCCATCTAGTGGCAGAAAAATTACCTCAACACAAATCAATATCACACTCATCAAGTCATGCGATTAATTACAAATAACCATTCTAATCAATTGTTCAGTTCAATTGTTTTGTTCCTACAAAGAATGGTTAAATATGAGTATTTCCTTTCGAAAAACAAAACTTTCACACCTGTGATTAGGGGTGCGCCAACCATGTCAAGATGTTGAAGAGGGTGCTTGGCATTAAAAATGATGTTATGGATGACTTGGAGCATTAAACATAAGGCCTTCCCAAACATCGAGTGCCCTCCTAAGAGGTGCGAAAGATTGAAAGTGCAATTGTAATTTCCTATAATAAAGTATATGCACTATACTGAAAGGACAATGTGAGCTGGTAAATCTAATTGTTCTGCCTGTCACTAACCGAAACACGCATAGATAGATGAACAAAGACTATTTAGTCATAAATAATGTTGGGAGCAATTAAGTGAAATTGGATAGGAATTGCTGCTTTAAAGGATATCAACTCATAGGCTGCCCTGGCGGTCAAGGACGCTGGTGTGAGGGGGAGGGGGTGGGTGAGATGGGGTGCGTGGGGGGGCGGGGCTCATCCATCAGAGGATTTGTTGGTAATGGAAGAAGCCAGTGACAGTGATCATCAGCACCGCAAACAATGGACCATAAACATCCCATGACAAGTGGTCACACATACGGGGACGAGGGGGAGGGGGAGGAGGAGGGGGAGGGGGATGTTTGGCCATAGGGATCGCATGGTGTGTGTGTGTGTGTGTGTGTCTCACGCAGGAGAAACACGAAGAAAGACAAACACACACTAGACAGGCTTTTTCATGAAAATTCTTATTTGCTATATGTAAACGCTCTCATGTCATCTTCACGGCATAAAAAATAACCGTGACCAATCATGCTTTCACTTTCATGGACACCAATTAAAGAAAAGTTCTCAATCTTTACCAAAAAAATAAAATAAAATCTATACACAGTAGAGTATGTACAGTATGGAATGTGATTTTCTTCCCAATCGGAGTGTTTTGTCAGTATTTGTGTCAGTTAAACACACTGGCGCCACTTTAATTGGCCGACGTTTAACAGGCTTTTTATGTTTAGAACAGACGTGGGCCAATTAGCGCAATCCTACATAACGCTTAAATACTGGACCAGGAGCACACTCAGCTCGTTTCCTCACTTTGCTCTACTCTGTGTGTGCGCACATCTACGTGTGCGCCAGCGGCAACGTTTGCAGCCGCGTGCTATGCGTCTATGTATATGGTTGAACATAATACATGGAATGCTGTATGCCTGTGTTAGCATGCGTGTGCGTGTGCGAGCACGTCTCAAAGCGACAAAGTCTCCTGTCAGCCGTAACAGCTGTCGTGTTGCGTTCAATGACTGTTGGCTTCAATGCGGCCTTCACTCTGGAGGATACATCTAATTGCTCTAATCAACGCCGCAGTGTTAAAAAGGGGGGAACTCTTTTTTTTTTTTTTTTTTGCTTCTTAAATAGCAAATTAATTTTTTTCTTCTAAAGCGGCCCCAGATCAATTTAACAGTATTTTTAGTTTTGACAGCTTTTCAGAGTGCGTCAGCGTCACTTGTGACAGCTGAAAAGTGGAAAAAAAAAGCGCCCGACGTGGACACACAAAATGTGGCAGGCGGGCGGGCTGTGATGTGCGCGTGTCAAACGACTTATCTCGCTAAAACGCTCGCTGGCGCGCCCGTCACTAAACTTCACAAACGGCCGAGCCTTCAAACATGTCCAACAAAAAAAAAAGAGAGAGCGAGAAACGGAGTCATCACATCACACATCAGTCATGTAGCCACCAGCGAAATGAGCGAGGTGTCATGTGCACTCAAGGAGACGCTCGCTGATGACGCTTTCAATCTGAACAAGACTCCAAGCGATAACATCTTCTTTTTACTGCTCACTCTCAGTTCAGTCTTAATCAATTACTCCTTTTGATTGCTGACGACGATTAGCATAACGTTTCACGCAGAGTGACTGTTGATATTTGAAGAGCAAAACAAGCTTTTGGGGAAAATGTTGTCTAAACACAACGTTGTTATTAAATGCGAGTTTGTTCTGTGGCAAACGTTTTTTAGATGATGAGCCTGTAGTGCTCTTGAACGCAACTTGGCTCCCACTGAGAAACAAACAAGAACTTGTCTTTAACAAGCAATTTATTTTGATTGTTGTCTTTTCTTTGAACACACCCACACAAAATGGCAGCTATACAGATTTACGCACTAAAAAGTGCATAGACACACATTCACACAAACATTCTGGGAAAGCACATTTGTGAACGTGACTTTTCATGTCTTAACAACAGAAAGACTGGAAAAGTGGCCGCATGGTCGTGTCGAGCCCAGTTTTGAGAGTACAGAAGCAACCGAACAGTACATCCAAGCGCCTCTAAAATTTGAAAGATCTTAAAGAGGGCGCCAACCCCAAAAAATTCTTTACAATACATTCTATGCAACACCACTAGTCTAAATATGGCATTGTGATTAATATTGTTTGTAGAATATGAACGAAGCAGCAACATCGACCTGTTTTACATCCATCTCAGGGGGCGGCCATTTTGCCACTTGCTGTCAACTGAAAATAGACATCACAGTTGCTCAGGAATCAGCAAATGACCAACCGTGGCTCAGCTTGTGAATGTCACATGACAAAACTCAGAAATCAGGTGAGCCGTGATTGGTCATTACCTGAGCAACTGTGATGTCATTTTCAGTCGACAGCAAGGGACAAAATGGCTGCCTCCGAGATGGATTAAAAAACGGTTAAGAAAATGGATGGATGGATGGAACACAGGTGGATTTTGCTGCTTTATTTCTATTTTTAGGTAAGTTAGCCACGTTTTTTTTCTAGCAACAAAACGTTACGGGTAGTGTTAGACATTATTAACATTTTTAATTCTTTATTTCATATATTAACCATGTTGAAATGTTTTATGGATGTGTAGAGCAGGTGGAATAGTGTTGAACTCAGTATAATTTGACTTTAACCTAAGCTGGTACATTGTTTGGTCTAAAAATTCCTTCTCAGTGTTTTGCGCACACATTCTCTTCGTGAGAACATATTCTGCTTCGAGAGAGCACACACACCCACACACACACACCACTGACTCTGTTCGCGTCATCACTCACGGCCACTCTAAATCCAGTTCAATTTGTTTGTGAGATTTTGTTATGGGACAAAGTACGAAAAGTACCCTGAGAGTATATTTTGTCTAGAGATGAACACAGCTGCAACTGAGAATTCTGTTTTTGTAATCTTCTGTTATATAACATATTTACTTATTCATGATGGGAGGAGAAATAGGTGTTCTCCTACTGATCTGGATTCTTTAAAAGTTGGATTCCGCAAAAGAGGGGGCACACGCGCACCCTTTAATTCCACCTTTTACGTGATGTTGAGTGTTGCCGTGACCGGAGATTCTCTGAAATAAATCATCCTTGCAAGGAGTTTTTCTTACAAGAAATCTGTCTTCAAATTTTTGGAACACGCAAAAGAGGACAAATAATTAGCCTCTTTCAGTAATCAGACAATACCACTTTCCCTTTAAATTGCGATGAAGGAAGCACACTGTTTGGCATGCTAATAAGCCAAGTTGTTACTGACTAGCCAAAGGACTGGATGCCCATAACTGAAACTTCGACAATGTGTGTTGTCAACGTGCAACAATGTGTGTTGTCGTGACGTGTCATTTACTTGCAACTGTTGTTTGTAACTTAAATGGACGCCAAAAAAACAACAACACGAGGACAGACCAGCATCGTCTCACTTACCAGGCTGCTGCTTATCACAGATGGGGCATGATGAGCGCTGCCCCTGGCTGATGACATCCTCATCTAAACAGGAAATAATAATAATAAATTATTATTATTATTTTTTATATTGATCTCATTCAGTTGTGCAGACGTGTAAGTAGAAATGCACTTCAACTACTTTTGCACCATGCAGATATTTTATTGTGAAAAAAAAACGATAGCAGAACATCATATTTGAATCTTCATTAATTCAGTGCATGCCTGCCTTGAATATAACAATATTTCACAAGAGATTAACAAGAGGCAGGCTGGTTTTATCGGCTGCAAATAACCATGTAAAATACGTGCTAAAGAATGCAAATCATTAAAGCCGCATTAAACAATATTATTGACCTTTCCGTGGCCACACTTTTTTTTTTAAACCTCACCCACGTAGACTCCGATTAACATACGCTGCTCTTAATAAATTACATATTATAAAAGAATTAGGCACAACTGGGTGCGTTTTTATGAGCCCGTAAAGGTGAAGGCCACGCATATTAAGGTGTTCACGCGCCGTGAACTTTTGGAGTAAGTTGCCGAATTAATTCCGCCATTGTGCTCCGTTTTCAATCTGCGAGTGTTTTAAAGTAAAAGAGAATTTCTATTATCAGCCAGAAACTGAGAAGAAGTTAAATATGCTTAATAGAGTTGAGGGTCACACAACACCTGTTTGGACAAAAGTTATACAATAGTTTGTCTTTATTTGAGGAGCAATTTTTTTTTTTAAGTGTGCTTTGATTGTGTGTGTGCTGTATAAAGTTGCGACTGGATTTAGATTAGGTTATGTGTTGTGCCAAAACAATCCCACCCAAATCTATGTATGGCATAACAATGTGAGGCATAACAATCACATAAGTTAACTAAACTTAGTGAAGCTATCTTGCGGAATTACAAATCAACATCTTTGTAGTGTGGCGGCTCATGCGAGAAGGTCAAGCCGTTAATGGTAGATTGTTAGTTAACGAGCTAGCTATGAGGATTACGGCAAAACTATAAAACATTTTTTTGTACCAGGGTGGCCAAACAACAAGCCATGACATTTTGGGAAAGGAGGTCCATTTTTGACATTAGCGAGTAGGCATGAGTAGCAATGCAAAACTGTGTTGGGCTGACCAAGAAAAAGCAAACATTTTTGTTCAACTTCCATTTTCAGTGTAAATGATCAAGTTTACTCATTAGCTATTGAGCATGGAACAGAATTATGACAACATTAAAATAATAAGTTAGCTAGTTAGCAGGATTATAGCACAACTGTAAAACAAATTCTGCCATTTTTGGTGAAGTTTTTGCAATCTGTCAGTCAATCAGTTAGTTAGCTAGCTAGCTTGTTCGCTAGCTAGCAGGGTGACAGCAAAACAATAAGATTTCAAATTTTTGGCACGTGCCAAACAAGAACCCATGATTTATTATTATTTTGCATGAAAAAGTAACCTCTTTCCTCTTTCCATTACTTACTTACGTTACTGTCTGCTTGAATTGGGGTCGATCGTGATAAACACTACTTGGTTTTATGACTAAAGTTGAATTAACTTTCTGGAATTGATCAATTCTGCTGTTGCTTTTATAGGCAACATTAATTTGAAATTGGAACTAAAATTGAACACATTTGTAGTTCAAACGAGCACTTAGAATGCATTTTTACATGCTTATAGCTTGTGGCCTTTTAGTAAAAGCAGGAAGTTCCTCTTCAAGTAGAAACCCTTTGCAAGTATATGTTCCGAGCAGCTCAGGTAACAAAACTGTCACGGACAAGCGAGCGGTTGTCAATACGAGCCAAACAATACAACATTTTCTTTCTACCTGACCCAAGTCTCGCCTGGCACCACCTGACACCGAAAAACGGCTCGCTGTCGCCGTGACAGCTGAACGGACACGCAGGGAAAGTTTGCCTCAGTTCTACACATCTCTTACAAAAAAAAACAAGTCAATCCAAAGCATGAGTGTGGAGGAAAAAAAAAAAAATGACACGCAACAATAGCATCTACCAATAGCACTGTCAAACAACGCCACCTCTCTCGGATGTTAAAAGCTTTAAGAGTTGATGCCTCGGTGACACTGGCAGCCTCGGGATGTCACACATGCTTGACGACTTGAGAGCGGTCCTCTGTTTTTTTTTTTTTTTTGTTCCTTTTTTTTTCGTGGGCGTGCGCATCTCCGGGCGGCAAAAGTGACATTTGAGGGGCACTTTACACAAGCCGGCGTTTGCTGCGGGGGGATCCTCCGTATCACCTAAAGAGCCTTTGTCAGTCATCGGAAAGCTGTCACCTTTCCGGGGGCCGATACGGTAGGGGGGAGAGCGCTGACAGCTTGGAATTAATGAGAGGTGCATGACAGCGCACCTCACAGCTCTCGTCGGCGTGTGCGCCGGTGTGGATGCGCGTGTGGCCTTTTGTCTCAAGAGGATGGACCCACTTCCTCACAATGCAGCCGGAATGATAGATAAGACCAGACACGGCGGCGGTTGTTTGGTTGGACTCGGTGCAGGTTTACCAAAACTTTGAAGGACCGCACCCCATTTAAACATCCCGACAGAGTTGGCGCACTCTCCTCTTGAAACTGTAATTACCTCGAGGGCACCTGGCACAGGTGGTTAAATAACTTTGGGTACCCACCCCGCGCACCCTTTCAACATATTGACAGACATGACGCACCCCCCTTCCCCCAACCCATATATAGACTTGCATTACGCTTCATCAAACGCACCCTGTGGCGGACACTTGAGCACCCCTGGGGTGGCTGCGAGTGTCATCTAGGTCAGCGGCCCCCATCCTTTTCTGTGCCATGACTGGTTACACATTAAGCAATATTTTGATGGGCTGTTGGACATCGAAAACAGATTCTGGCTGCTCCCTCTAAATTTGGGGGCGGGGGGGGGGGGGGGGTCTCTTGGGATAAAAATGGAGGAAAATAATCAATAGGACAGCATTGACAAAAGACACGGGCCCATTTGGTATCTGCCCTGTATGCCAGATGGCTAGTCCCTTTCTTGGAGTAATGGGAGTCAATGACACCATCAAGGTGCTACTTATCACTTGTAAGACTGCTGATATTGTCTCTTAAATGTAGCTTTATTTTTCTTGGAAGTTGTCGACTCTTCAGTCTCATGATTTGTTTTTCTCTCCTCTTTATAGAAGCACTCCAAAGAAGTTTGATTTTACAAATTTGTGTTTACTTTACTGATATATCATGTAACAGAGACCGTGATTTTCATAACAACACTTCTTTCAGACTCTGGTACCAAATGTAGGCATGTTTAAACATTCTGACTGTCAGGGTGGGCGTGATAGGTTGAGGGATGGTGGACCCAAATGCAAGGCAGTGAGACAAGAATGAAGTGCAATATGAAGAACTTGTGAGCAGACAATCGTGACTGGACTCATCGTCATGACCGGACGGGACGTGAGTGGACCGGTCGCCATGACCGGACGGGACGTGAGTAGACCGGTCGCCATGACTGGAACGAGCGCGACTTGACAGGACCTGACTTGCCTTGACTTGACTTGCTGTGGAGTGACTTGACTTTGCTGGGGCTATGACCTCTTGGCTGTGACGAGAACGGCTTGGCTAGCTGTGACGATGACCACTTAGCTAGTTGTGACGAAGACGACTTAGCTAGCTGTGACGAAAACGACTTGGCTAGCTGTGACGAGGACGACTTGGCTAGCTGTGATGATGACCACTTAGCTAGTTGTGACGAAGACGACTTGGCTAGCTGTGACGAGGACGACTTGGCTAGCTGTGACGAAGATGACTTGGCTAGCTGTGACGAAAACGACTTGGCTAGCTGTGACGAGGACGACTTGGCTAGCTGTGACGATGACCACTTAGCTAGTTGTGACGAAGACGACTTAGCTAGCTGTGACGAAAACGACTTGGCTAGCTGTGACGAGGACGACTTGGCTAGCTGTGATGATGACCACTTAGCTAGTTGTGACAAAGACGACTTGGCTAGCTGTGACGAGGACGACTTGGCTAGCTGTGACGAAGATGACTTGGCTAGCTGTGACGAAAACGACTTGGCTAGCTGTGACGAGGACGACTTGGCTAGCTGTGACGATGACCACTTAGCTAGTTGTGACGAAGACGACTTAGCTAGCTGTGACGAAAACGACTTGGCTAGCTGTGACGAGGACGACTTGGCTAGCTGTGATGATGACCACTTAGCTAGTTGTGACGAAGACGACTTAGCTAGCTGTGACGATGACCACTTAGCTATGGCGATGACTTGGCGGTGACAATGATCTACTAAGCTGTTACGAAGACGACTTGGCTGTGAACACTAACACTAATGAGACACACCTGGGGGAGGGTAGACACACACAGGTGGACGTGGACATAACGAGACAAGGGAAAAACCCAGCAACACAAGACAAAAAACACCAACCACAGACAAAAACAACAAGAACACCTATAACAAACAAAACCCCCACAGAACCGAAACATGACAGAGTTGGTGCACCCTCCTCTCTACTTCACACACCCTAAAAAAACTGATGAAAAAAAAAAACAAAATGGGTAATTATTATACCAGACAGCTATTACACATTTCAAGTGGCGCACCCCCTGGGGTGCACGCTCCACAATTTGGGAATCCCTGATTTAGTGTGACGTGGCAGCCTAATAAGAGGAGTCGTCCCATTTCGGCAAGCAGATGCTCACCCTCGCTCGGATCAAGCATCGGGGACGAGCGGATACATAGAAAAAGACAATTGGAGAGCCTCCTCAGATTGCATTCTTTGAGCGCGTCTCCAACGCGAGCGTGCGTGTGGATGTAATAATCCCGCGGTAAATGATTTCTGTCAATGTTTCGGCATCTCTATTATGCAACGGGAATAATGGGCAGCCAGAGGCGGAAGGAGAGGAACGAGGAGGAGCGCAGGGACAGCTGAGGCACCGGGTCGAGAAATCAAAAGCTTCGCGGGCGACATTGCGACTTTTGGTTTTCTTTCTTAGTTTCACACAGTCTGGTGAAAATGGGATTTAGACACATTTTTATGTTCAGCTGTAACGTATAAAGGGAACTGACACAGAATGAGCGTAAAAGTGGGAGAAAACAATAGGGCTGGCGAAATCCACGGGACTCGGGACACAAGGCTCAAAAAGGGTCACGCTTAAGTGTGGGTCATGTCAACTACGCAACGAGTGGCATTAGTATTAGCAGTAGGCAGCATTTTGCTAACTCTGGTCAAAAACCAAAGCCATCCATCTGTGCAAAACTGACACGGCAATACATCACCTTGGATTGCGTTCAAGGCTGAGATTGATGCTTAAGATTGGTAAATAGTGAAACATATTGTGCTCTTTTACCAACTTTTTCCTATCATGATTTTGACCACCTGAAAAGTTTCCACCCATACAAGAACGTCTAATAAGTCTTCCGGATTCTGATGACCGCAGCAGTCAGCGGGTCGGCACCATCACACAAAAAAAGACGTGCAAAACTGCAGAAAAATCAGGCACCTTCAAGATATGCGATTGCTTGATTTGAATAACGGACTCGGAAGATCTGACATGAAATGAAAGTTAAAATAGAAGGAAATAAAACAGCCATCAGCCAGTGAGTTTATCAGCTTGGCACCTGCTACTGGAACATTCTTGATGAAGCAAAGGTTGTCTTCATTAAGCGCATTAATATTCATGACACATGGTAATTCTGACACAGAAAAGGTCTCGGTAACCTTTTCGCGTGTGAGTTTTTTTTTTTTTTTTTAACTTCTCAAGGAAATTACAGTCCGGCAATGACTTAATTAATGCTCGCCTTCTCGCCGGCAGTTTGAGGGCCTGTCAGTTTGCCTGTCAGGCACGCCGAGGGAAGGATTGAAGGAGAGTAAACGACAAGAGGAAGAGGAAGGGAAGGAGGAGGGGGAATAAAAAACAGACAGATGAAGTCAACACCGACTTGTCTTTTGCAGACGGAACTTGTTAATAGCTCTGACTTTTTGCATTTCACTTTGCATTTCTTCCCTGCTTTAGTTTTTTTTTTTACCCTGAAATTATTATTGAAATGATTTGTTCGTTTGAACAGGGAAGTATTCATCGATGTTAGCATATTTACAGTTCTCTGCATTTCTATTAGTCACATTCTAGGATGTGGGTGGATATAATTTTTTCCTACATTCTCCCCTATCTCCCTTATTATTATTATTATTATTAAGACCTGATTACAGGCCATCTATAAATTGCTCTTTATCATTATTATTCTGACCCCCCAAAAAGGCTTTTTAGGGCCGTGTCATACATGAAAATCTGCAGACTTGGTTGAATCAGTGGAGCCGAGAGTTCAAAGTAGACACGGTGAAGCTGCATTTAGCTGTTATGCTGCACACAAATGGAATAAGCCACCAATTGAAGTGAAGTCAGCCCTGAGTGTAAATGCTTTCAAAATCCAGGCTAAAAATCTTTTAGAATGTGTTTAAAAGTTGCCAGTGTACATTCATTCAGTACTTTTGCTAAGATACTTTTGTTTTCTCTGCTTTGCTTCTGAATGTCGTTAGCTTGGAAATGTTTTTTTCCGGTGCCGTGTCTTTGAGCACATTGCCGGAACAAGAAAAGGAAATAGGCCATAAACAAAGAGTGCAGCTCAGCTTCTGATAACAGACATCATGGCTAGCTCGCTTTAGGCAGAACGGCAAACTTATATGAAACAGCACCAGGAAATGTATTTATCTCAGTTCATAAGCGGTGTAAATAAATAAATACATTTCCTGACATGTCTATTTGAGGGAGGTCTTTATTTGTGGTTCATCGCTTAACACAAAATACATATTTGTCCACTTGCTACCCCTCCCCCAGCGAGCGTCACACGGTGCCAAATGGCTTCCAGCATCGTGAATAACGGCGCCAACATCAGAGGAGGTAAAAAAAAAAGAAAAGAAAAAAAAAAGTGAACATAAGGAAGCATTTCCTTTATCATGTCCCATAAAAATAGCAATTTGGCCTGGCCCTTGTAGCGCCGTATGGAAGGCGCTGTGTTTGGCCGATAATGTTGAGATGACAGATCGCCTGGCGCTGGGGGTGCTTTCTCTTCTTCCCCGTGCAATAAATCCAGAAGGAGGAAGAGCTAAAGTGTGGAATTGCGGAGCGCCGACACCGCCGGAGCATTCCGCCGATGTTTCGGCGCCGGCCGGCCGGCCGTCACGTTTCGCGCGTCTTCCTCCAATACAAACAATGATGCCTAGCGACGTCTGGCTGACAAACGACGGCGTTTAAACGCTGTTAACTTCACTGAGCGAACATCCTCGCGCAGCCGTCGACATGCTGTTCTATCACATGCATTGTTTAGGTGACATGAATATGTTGTCACCGTGTCACAATGCGTGTGCCTTTCAAAACAAGCAAACGCAAAGGAGCGTGTTTGTGTACGTGACAGTTTGTTGAATATGGAAATTGGACGGGGGTGTGTGTGCAAGTGTGTGTGTGTGTGTTCAGCTGTGCTTTGATCATGTTCACCGTCGACTGCACAAACCTGCCTCGAGGTGTGTGTGTGTGTGTGTGTGTAAACAACTACGTTACACATCCATGCCAACTTCAATTCATATGCGCTGGCAACACACACCTAAGAGTGTGGCTGCTCTTACTAGACATTGAAATTCTCCATCATAGATAATCACATCAGGTCATTAAAAAAAAAAAAAAATCTAAATCAAGGGTTTGAAGAACTTGCCCCAACAATCCTATGGTCACATGGTCACTGGTCAGGCGTCATTCAAAATAAACTGTAATGTGAAATTGGGAAAAAGAGAGTCGACAAAAACACAAACAACAAACGAGAGGAGGGCTGGATTCAGATGGCCTCGAAGAAAACGCTTGACGGCGAAACCTTGACAGAGAAAGCTCGAGTTGAATGCATGGATTGGAGACCTCGACGTGCTGAGAGAAAACCTGACGTACTGACAAAAGTGTCATTCATTAACTCCTGCTAGGGCAAGGCACGTCAAAAAAAAAAACTAATAAAAAAAACTTGAGACCACAAATTTTGATTGGGAATTTTTCTGGCCAATGGAATATTAGTTATATTTTATTTAAAATCCCTATTATTGTGGTTTCTACACTCTAAAAAACAGTTGGGTCACAAATGGACTGATCCTCCACTTGGGTCAGGTTGACCCAAATTTGAGTTAAGAAATGGGTCTTTTTAGTGTAAAACAATTTTGGTCATACTTGGGTCGAAAAATTGGGCGGATCGAGCCTTTGCAGTTGCCGGTCCCTTTCTTTGGAATGACCTTCCGCTCAATATAGGCAATCTCCCTCTCTAGCTACTTTTAAAACCCGTCTGTATTCTTCTGCTTTTGGCTCACCGTGAGACTTGGCATCGTTTCGGTGCTTTGTGTGCGTGCTGTATTTTGTGTTACGAAATTGATGCTTATTTTATTTATTTACTTATTCACTCACTCATTTACCTACATATTGTTATTAATTTATTGATGTAAAGTTTATTTACTTGTATATACTTACTTAAAATATTTGTTTGGTTGTTTTTGTTTTACTTATCTTTACTGCATGGCCAATTTCTGTTCCATGTACAGCACTTTGTATACACCAATACTTGTTTTAAAGTACTTTATAAATAAAGTTGAGTTGAAAAATTGGGTCATTGTCAAATTGACCTATAAAGTGGATCGGTCCAACTGTTTTTAGAGTGTATATAAAATATGTATTTCATGAACAAATGGAAGAAAGTGCTTCAAAAACTGCCATTAATGTCATGCAATTTGAAGGGAAAACGCTATATTGGGATGAATCAATTATCTGTCTTTATTAATATATCAAAAGTACTAGTGGTATCGGTAATTGGTATCGGTATGATTGACCCATCAAGTTAAGTACTCGTACTGGTACCAGTCTGAAAAAAAGTGGGAATAAAAAACAGACAGATGAAGTCAACACCGACTTGTCTTTTGCAGACGGAACTTGTTAATAGCTCTGACTTTTTGCATTTCACTTTGCATTTCTTCCCTGCTTTAGTTTTTTTTTTACTCTGAAATTATTATTGAAATGATTTGTTCGTTTGAACAGGGAAGTATTCATCGATGTTAGCATATTTACAGTTCTCTGCATTTCTATAAGTCACATTCTAGGATGTGGGTGGATATAATTTTTTTCCACATTCTCCCCTATCTCCCTTATTATTATTATTATTATTATTATTAAGACCTGATTACAGGCCATCTATAAATTGCTCTTTATCATTATTATTCTGACCCCCCAAAAAGTCTTTTTTAGGGCCGTGTCATACATGAAAACTCAGCAACCTGCAGACTTGGTTGAATCAGTGGAGCCGAGAGTTCAAAGTAGACACGGTGAAGCTGCATTTAGCTGTTATGCTGCACACAAATGGAATAAGCCACCAATCGAAGTGAAGTCAGCCCTGAGTGTAAATGCTTTCAAAATCCAGGTTAAAAATCTTTTAGAATGTGTTTAAAAGTTGCCAGTGTACATTCATTCAGTACTTTTGCTAAGATACTTTTGTTTTCTCTGCTTTGCTTCTGAATGTCGTTAGCTTGGAAATGTTTTTTCCCGGTGCCGTGTCTTTGAGCACATTGCCGGAACAAGAAAAGGAAATAGGCCATAAACAAAGAGTGCAGTCTGAAAAAAGTGGTATTGAACATCCCTACTACAGAACCTAAAGTTTCTTTACACAGCTCTCTCTGCCTGAAAACGTAACTGGGACAGACTCTCTCGATCTGCTCACATCTGCTCATTTCTTCTAAAACCTCCCATCCTTTGCCGCACCTTCCTTCCCAGTCAAGAGGCCCGACGCGGCGACCCTCATGTGTATCACGTCTGCCGGCTTCCCCCGCAGGAACGCTCGCTTTAGCATGCAGGGCTGGCGGTGGCGGCGTCGGCGTCCCCCCCCTCGTTCCGCCGACGCCATGGATCAAAGTGACACTTGGTCAGCATCAGCACATTATGAACTATGGCCACCTGCCACACGAGACGCATTGTTCCCCCTGTGCTAATGTGAAGAATGTAGAGGACGCGCAAACAGGGGTTGCTGACAGCTTATTCTCGCTTATCGTGTGTGTGTGTGTATCATATCAGCACTTGCTACTGGTCCAGTACCTTTGCTATGCTTCAACCGGATATTGAACAACAACAGTGGGGTAGGGCTAAAAAGACATTTGACTGCTCCAAATTTTAAAGTTTAAATCAATAATATTAAGTTGTGACCAGTAGCTGTCACTGCTATATGGCTTGCTGCCTAAATGGGTTGCTTTAGGATTCCAAACAGGAAGTGAATGACCTTATAAGCTTGTTACAAATACAACAAGACTGCAAAAAGGTGCAACGTGAATGAGTGAAGTTCTGGCTATTTTTGCACTAGCTAACAATTTTTTCATAAAAAAAAAAATCATCAAATTAAGCATTTCTATCTATATACAGTGCATCCCTGTTTATAATGGGGAGTAAGCTCCAGAACCACATGCAATAATAGTATCTTTGGCAGATTTCCAAAGATTTTCTAAAAGACAATAAAAACTACAATAGTCAAGTAGTCTAGGTTCACGAGAAAATAATAATAATAATACTGCATGTAGCACTAAGGAGTCCCAATTCAAACTTCACTACAACAGCGATGAAACATAACAGATCATAAAATGGCCGCACCTTTCAACCTCTCATGAAAACTCTTCCTTGGGATTTTCATCATAATGACGCACCTCCAAAAAGACCAAGTAATGATCTCATCTCCAAAGATAAATCGGACAAACGGGGATGCAATTAATTTCCTCTTAGGAAAAAGAAATGGAGAAAAAAAAAAAACAGAGGCTTGTGCCTGAGCTGAAAAATAAAGACGCTGCCTCAAACCGGACCTGGCGACGTCTCATCGCCATTGACAGCCTTCATGTATGAGCAGGTGGCGGCCGTCCACTGAATAATGAAGCGGGCGATTAAAGTGACGGATGTGCGGCCATCATTCTGCCCGCTCTCCTCTTTTAATGCGGCCATTAGGGCTCGTGTAGCCAAACTTAGCTCATCAAATGGCCACATTCGCCGTCAATTGGGAGGACCGAGTACATCGAGCTGAGGCGAAGAAGCACTTCATGCGGAAAGTGACTTTCCTCAAGTCGTCCAATTCAGTTCAGTGACCACCACTGGAAAAATAACTAACTAAATGAATTCAATTGTAAACTTAATTTGCAAAAATTCTATGGTTACTGTTGATTTGGTTTTGAGGAAAAAACATTCCAATAGAAATAGTAAAGCTTGCCAGATGCTTGCTAGCATGCACGGACGTGCACTCCATACTTGACAGCAACCTGCCTGATCTTCTTTCAGGTGATGGCAGCCCGACAAAACCACTCTCACCATGCGGTCCCCCCGCTCACGGCCGCAGTGGCATTGCCGTCACCTGGCATGTCAGACCCGTCAGTTGGACGCGGCGCTTAAGTGGAGCGGGGACCCAGAGGTGTCACTAGCACTCGGGCATTACAGGCGGCTTAAACGTGCTAATGGCCCAGCTAATGCAGTTGGTATTCATCGGTGGGTTGTCCATGGGCACAGAGTGATACATTAACTCGCCGTGTCATCCGTGTCACGACAAAGTTGGCAAATATTCTTTTCGACGTGAGGGCATGTTGTCACGAGAATTTAGGAGGATTTGGAATGAAAAAGAAAAGATGTCATTTATGGAAAACAAACAAAACAAATTGATAGTTGATTTCCTTTCATACAATTGATCTCAAGGTATCGAGTACTCATGGAGCCTACCAAAACCAGCCACCGATACATTTAGACTATTAACGCATTCACTCACAGCCATTGTCACTGAAGCAACCCTCTTCGCTCCCGGCTGTTTTACTGGATTTTGACTGATTTAGCAAGGCTCACAGAATATTGTGTTTTATTGCTATAAAAAACATGGAACCTACCAAAAGAAAAAGAAAGAATATATTTCTATCTATTTTCCGTTTTGCAGCAATTAGCATTAGAATATAGCTGAGTTTTTGAGAATCATTATTCACAAATCTGTTTAAAACAGTGGGGGAAAGAGATTTTTGCAACATGGCCCTGATTGATCTCTTCTACTCTGCTGCCACCTGCTGGACGTTTTTGTAATAACTACCATTGCTTCAAGCATTCTCTTCAGTTAGAGCCTTCTGTATGCTCTAGCATAAAAAAAACCCCACATAAACGTATAAATAAGTCTTTGGGAGCACGGTAATATTTAAAATAAAACGTATTTATAAGTTTTTGGGAGCAGGTGAGTTAAAAAGTAAAAATCCATTCTTAATTTCTCAAAAAACTGACCCCTAATTTTAGTAATAAAATAAAAAGTGCTTCACTACCAAAAATGTTCTGATTTTGAAAAAAATGGACAGAAAAAAAAAAAGAGTATAATGAAATCTTCCACTGCGATATAGTTCATCTTTGTTCCCATGTTGTGTCTCCCACCTCGCTTGTTGACTTGCACTTGTCGTGTTTGTTTGATGTCAACATTCATACCCGACAGGCGACTAAGCGGGGAGAAATGCCACACATCACACAGCCGTCTCGCTAAAAACGACTGCGCCCGCCGCCGCTCCTTCTGCGGTCAGCCCGCCTGGTTAAGCGAAGATGAAGAGAAGTTCCCTGCCGGGGCGTCTAAATCAACACTTGACATCCGCACATTTGTAATGGGGTGAGTTCTACCTGCAGCCCGTCGCTGCGGGACACTCGTACGCCGGCGCAGAATGACGCCAACACTGACGCAAGGCTTTGAAAGCATCAATTAGCACTCCTGGTGGTCGGCACCGCTGATTATTTTTTTTTGCTTTTTACATTCCCCATTCTTTTCTTTAACATTCTCCTGGGATTAGCTGTTAAGGGATACAATTAATTTTTTGACACAAAAATGAAAGTGGTAATTTACCTGTGATAATGAGAGCTATTTTTATCATCCGCTGATGAACAGCAGAAATGCGGTGTTTATTTATTAATTAATTTTGGCCACCGTCGTAGCCGCCGCCGCCGCCGCCGCGACGAGAACGCCGTTAAATTGTGTGATCACAACTTCACAGGGGCGTCTCAAAGGAAATAGATTACAGAGCCGCCCGACAGTAATGAAACATTGTCAAAAAAATGTTGGGCGGAAGTTATAGGAACACTTTGATGCGCCTTTTGAACAAAATGTCAGAAAATGTTTGATGGGGACGCCTGCGCTCAAACCAAATGCATTTTTTTTCCATTTTGTTTGGCAAGTTAAACTGCCTGTTTCATTCTGTTGCTGCCAATAAATTCCACTGGTATTGCTTTTGGTATTATTAATGTATTTGACCATGTTTGATTGTTCAAATTTCCTAAGCACAAAAAATCAGCGCGACTTGAAGCATAATTAATGCGTTGAAGACACACAATACTGCTTCACTGCATAAACGGCTTGCAAAAAAAAAAAGACAAATGGTCAAAAGGAAGTACGTTTTGCCCTAGTTCACATCACGACAGCTAATGCTAATACTTAAAAACATGGCTGGGGCAACCAACGCATTCATTCAGGCACTACTGTTTTGTTGCCTAAACAGGTTGCATGCTAAAAGTATATCTTTGAAGTGATTCTAAATACGACAAGCAATGCATGTGCTTAAACCACGTATGTAATTAATTCAGGTCCAACTAGACCAGTGGCCCAATGAGAAGTCAATAAGAAAGCACATCTTTTCTAGTGCTACTATCCATAACAGACAATGCACTTAAAACTATTAATGGTCAACACCAACTATTTCAGGCCCGACGAGCTTGCTGCCTAATCAGGCTGCACAATAAGTCAAAACAGGAAGTACAGTATTGGGTAGTGGCTGCAAGAAACGCTAACGCTTAAAACTTCTACATGTATTCATTCAGGCCCAACAAATTCGGCTGCCTAAATGGGCTGCACGGTGAGTCAACACAGAATGAAGATTTGGCTTTCTTCATTATAGGTGTCCATTCCTCAAACCAACCAAAATGTCCACCCATTATCGGACATGGCATTCACAAAGAGTCTCAAAACGAATAGAAGCCACTAGAAACCACAGACTGCCTTCTAAATATCTTCAAATCTGCTGCGACCTGGAAGAGAGATGCCTCCTATTGAAGTCATCGCTTTTACGTAACGCTGCCGTCACAGTCAGGGATTCGCTCGCTGGGGCCACGCTAGCCACAGGTCAAAGGGCGTGGCAGGAGTGCATGATGATGAACGCCCATCCACCGCAGGCTGCGCCGAGGCGGCGGATAAAGGACAAATCTCCTCAACTTATCAGCCCGTGTTTGGGCCTGATGCATGAGCATAGACAAAAACAATCAGAAAGACAATAACACAGAAATGCTTACCAAGCAATCACTCATGGCGGTAGCATCATCTAGACTCAGGTAGGTCAAGACCACGCCGTCTAGGCAAGTTCACTCCATCATGCCGCCATCTTATAGGATACCCCAAAAGCATAAACAACCACAATGGACTGGCAACTGCCAAGGCTCAGATCAGTCAATACGATTGCTATTTGACAGGGCACAGACTGATCCAAATGAACACTTAGAAAAATCAAGTCTCAAGTGTAAATAAAAAATCCAAAAAGGGGTCAGCGAACATACGATACAAGCCATTGAGAAAAACGCCAAAACTCAGGCGCACCATGTTGTCATCAAGGATGACAGACCACTTCTAACCGTCATCTTAAATCTCGTCTCCGGCCATCAGATCAGTCCAGACGTCACCACCTGGCTGGGCCCGACCCATTCAAAACCATCTGAAACATGACAACGACCCGGCAGACAAGCCAACATACGTGACTCGAACTCCGTCTAGACAACAATCGGCAGGCGCCCTCGCCTGGGTTCAGCCAAGGGTTTGTCACTTCTATCTTAAATCACGTCTGGAGCATTCCGGAAAACAAACCGAAAGACGACGACAACAGCCCATGACCCTCGCTCGGCCCGAGCACCGCCTAGACTCGGGTCGGTCATGGCGGGGGGCGCTGGCCCACCGGGCCCAACCTGCTCCATCTCGCCGTTTATAAAAGGCCGCCATCTTAAATCACATCTAGCGGCGCGCATCTAATGACTACTGAGGCCCTGCATATTTCAACATTAATTCATTAGAGGCGGGGATCATCGCAGGGGAGAGGGTGTGTGTGTGTGTGTGTGTGTGTGTGTGTGTGAGTGTTGGAGGGGGTAAATCAGCGGCGGCGGGGAGAATCCTCGGCACACTCTGATTAAGGCCGTTATGTTTTATAGAAGCCATTTTTCAACGCCTCCTCTGACAGCACTTGAGGTTATTAAATTGTGGGCTTCAAAGAAAAGAGTGAGCGAGGAAAGGGAGGAGAAAAAAAGACGGATGACGATGAGAGAGAGCGATTAACAATGGCGAAGAGATGGCTTGCCAGCTCTCTTTTGCTGCTGATAAAGTGAACTACTTATGATGTGTGTGCGTGTGTGTGTTTTCTGGGGTTATCTCTATCTCCTCACCGGGAGATGAGTGTGTATCTGCGTGTGACTCACTGTACATACATAGCGCGCAGCCATTTTCTCTCTGTCGCCTCAGATGCAAGGATTCGGCTGAGATAAGCAACGGAGGACGCGCTCGTGTCCAAGCTGCGACCTTGAATCCAGCATACAGTGAACACACTATACTATTGTTTATCCTTTTCCTTTGCCATTTCTGTGCTTCTTTGTTGAATGGGTCACTTGAAAACCGATATTGAACATTCAAGTTAGACAATGCATATACCGTATTTTCACGACTATAAGGTACACTTAAAAGTCTTAAATTTTCTCCAAAATTTTGTGTGTACCGAGTTCCAAAATCTGTAAATGTTGTTGTGCGACTTCGGTAAGCGATTGAGTGTCTGTGTGGGAGCATTTCTGACATATTGCTCATATGCAAGAAATCCATCCCTGGTTGAGGACTGGCAGGCATGAGAACCCGAAAGACTCACTGATGACGTTGAGTCTTTCGGGTTCTCATGCCTGCCAGTCTTCAACCAGGGCCGGATTTCCTGTATATAAGATTCAGTTGGACTTCTTGGTGCTCTCTGCATTCGCTTTATGGAACTGCTAGAGCAAGTTATGCCACAATTTGTGAATGGATTCCGCTTGCACTAATCGAGCTTTCGCATTATTTCTGAGGAGCTGCACGGAACGAGAACGACTCTCACAATACTACAATGACAAGAGGGAACCTGGCGTGTTTGATGGAGAATTAGCCCAACTGTTCATCTCAGAGACAGAAGATGAGGACTTTGAGGGATTTGTGGATGAGGATTGGTCAAAAGGAACGTGATTGTTAAATACTTCAAGTACAACCAAACTCACTGTTTACATTGTTAAATACTTCAGTAAAGTAGTACCAAACTCAGTTTTCCTTTTTAAAATTGTATCAGGGATGTGATTTTTCCGCTAATTCGCGGAATTCCGCTTTTTTTTTATCTCCCCCCCCAAAAAAAAAATCCGATTTTTTTTTTAGTAGTAGTAGTAGTTCATTGTGTATGCACATGACTTCGACAGATAACATCTCTTGCTATAACAAAGACATTTGTGGTATGCTCTAATTTGAGTTACTTTTCATTTGGTCATGATACAATTATTTGTTCATGAAATTTGAACTCTTCAACATTATTTATGTGTTAACTTAGTAATCACATTAGTTAGATATGATGATATTCTCAGTGATAGTTTTTAAAAGCAAAGGCAGTCCAATGTTTTTGAATATGACTGATTTTGAGTTGACTAAAACTGCCATTTTATATGGGATAGTTCAATATACATTGAAAATTTATGCTGTTGTTTTGTCTATTTCTTTGTCATGTGAGTGCATTGAAAGTACTTAAAAACACGGAAAACCCATGAGCTCCGGGGGCTTTGCCCCCCTTGTCCCCCCACCAGGGCTCTGCCCTGGACCTAGCTGGGTGCCAGCGGCCCCCAGACCCCCGGCTAAATTTTCAGATAATTTCACTTTGGTCAAATCACATCCCTGTTGTATGCTAACATGGATGCTAGCGTATGTTTTATGGTCATGAAAATACGGTACAATGGAATCCAATGAGTCGAAACGAGAAGATAAAATGCAAACCTAGCCATCGCCCTCGGTTCGAGTGCCGCCTACAGATGAGTCAACATTTAAAAAAAATTTGTGACGGTAATAACAATAGTCGGAAAATAAAAAAGACCAGGCCAGTCAAGATGATCCTCATTGCGATGGTTGTGAGGATGAGCACAGAATCTGAAATTAGGCCTAGAATGGGTTTGACCGCTACCCGGGCCCCGTTAGTCAATCAAGATGAATGACCGTTTCTTCATGACCGTTGCGGTGATTAGGACCATAGACCAAAAATATGAACAGAAATAGGTCAGCAGAAATCTGAAAACCCATCACGCCCAGCTTGCCTAACTCATATCAGTCAGTTTTTCTTTTTTGTAACAATGCCAATGTTGACGACCACACAACCGAAAATTAAAACAGAATCTGTCCGTCAGAAATGCAAAAATAGCCATCGTTCTCGGTTCTCAGGTCAGTCAAGAAAATGTCTGCTTTTTCTTGATTGCAAAGAAAATGATAACTTCAGAATGTGAAAGGCTTTAATTAGAGGAACATGCTACTTGTGTTGCCATGGTTACCATAGAAACTGCAACGCTGCCACCCACCTAATATAACCCTTTTGCTACGGTGTCCCACAGGATGAATGCTGACATTTATGGACCAATGCATCACCAGCAAGTAAGTCCTTTTTTTTTTTTAGCACGGCAGCTAAATGAAAGTTTAGCATCATGACAAAAGATTGCCTTCATCAACATGTCATCTGTTTTTTTTTTTCCGGGAAACGTCAGCTAATGCGACGCCAATCCAGCCCTTAACCTTTGAAACGCACGTCGTTCATCACGGCGAAAACGCGGCGCTGCCCGCCGATGAATTAACCAGAGGTGGCAGCTTCTCGTCAGCCCGCGTCCTTCCTTCAGCCCGCTGCCAGCCTTGTCAAAAGATTGAGTCATCGCATCCTGATAGCCACGGTGGCGCTCGCTTACTCTTGTAATGCGACACATGTGGGGGAGAAGTATTACACCAGCACTTTTGTCCAAACTGACATGAGATGAAGTTTGACACGCAGTGTATGTTTTGGATGACAATCAAACGACTGAATGGTTGCACCTTTTTAAGAAGAAGGGAGTGCATACAGGAACATAAAAGGCAGAACCCCTTTGAAATTAGATATTGGACTGGTGAGGTTAGCAAGATTTTGCGGTAAAGAGCAAACGAAAACATTGAACGACTGCACCGTTGTGGGAGAAAGGAGCGCATATATGAAGATTATAGGCAGAAACGCTGTAATAACTGGCTCAACTGATCAAGTTATGCTTTTCTAAGAAAGACAGAATGAGAGTCAAACTTAAATTAATGAGGAGCAAACAAGATTGTACAGTTGAGAGGTGGAAGAAGCGCATACGGGAACTGTGAAAACTGACACTTGACTGGTGTGGTTTGAGAGGGTTGCAGAAAGATAAAAAAAAATTGATTTAAATCAAAAGCAGATATAACAGTATTGTACAATGGAGGATAGAGTGCATACAGGAAAATAAAAAGCATTCTAAGAAGTGACGCTGGTCTACTGATGTTAAAGTGGCTTTAGAACGATTGAATGAGATTAGGAAATCAAAGAGGAACAAAAAAAGACTTAACAGAGAGAGGATGGAGTCCATACACAAAAATGGAACCTCAGATTCCTGATGTTGGAGGAGATCAGAGATGGACTGAATACGATAGGATTTCACCTAAAATTAAAGAGGAACAAGCTAAATTGTCCAGTTGAGAGGAAGAAGCACATACAGGAACACAAGAGGAAAAAGCAAAAACAGACACGGTGTTGTGGTGAGGTTAGAGTGGTTGGAAACAGACTGAATGAGATTCAACTTCAAAACAAAAAAAAGGAGTGTGCAAGACTGTTCAGTTGAGAGAATGGAGCGCATACACGAACATAACAAAGAGAAACCCTCTAACAAATTGATACTAAACTGGTGAGATCAGAGTGGCTGGAACATGACTGACTGAGATCCAACCTGAAACCGAAGAGGAGGGAACAATTTTTTAAGGTTGATAGAGGAAGAAGCGCATACATGAACATACAAGGCTGCACCCCTCTAAAAAGGTGCTGGAATGGAGAGGTTGGAGAGTGTATGAATAATGGGAGAAAAACAATGGTTAACCGTTAAATCAAAGATTATCCTCAAAATATTAAATTACTCTACCAGTGCAAGGAGGAGTGCATACAGGAACAATAAAAGCACAAAATCTCTTACAACAGAAGCTGGACTGCCAAGGTCCAAGTGGGTCACACAGTGAGTAACACTGAACAAGACTAAACCTGCCATTAAAAGGGTAGTTAACAACATGGTAGAATTAAGGAAGGAGCGCATACAGGAACATGAAAGGCAAAAAAAGATGCTATTAGATGGGGTCAGATAGAGCTAAACTGATATTCACCGTCAAATCAAAGAGGAGTGAACAAGATTGAAGGATTGTACAGTTGAGGGAGGAAGGAGCGCATACAGGCAACATAAAAGGTAAAAAGTGATTGCCAAGCTGTGAGAAAGGCTCTGGCGGGCTAAATGACGCCTGATTCCCAGGGTACTTCAGCTCCTCTCTTGGGAGCATAAAGTTGTTGCTTGGCACTGACAATTTGAGAGTCTCCTGAGGGGAACAAAAGACTCCCTTTTTTTTTTTTTGCAAGATGAGCACACAAGCATCTCCAAGATCGACAGCCCATCCACACGTAGACGCTATCATCATGGAGCCATCCGACGCAATTAATCACCGCCGTTAGCTTCCTATGCAAATAACCTTAACGGCTTAAACGGGAAATCAAAAGTATCCAAAGGAAACTGAAAAAAATTCTGGCGGAAGCCTTTGGAAGCAAGATACGGTGGAGGCGTCGCAGCAGATAGCCAAAATGTTCAAAAGTAAGGTTGGAAATATTCCTGTTCAATTCATTCTGGAAATGAACACAAACGAGGCATCTTTGGAAAATGTACAAAATACATTCCAATACAGTCAGCCATCACAGAAAGCAGAAAAAAAGACATGAGAGAAGGCAGAAGTTGACACTAGCGAGTTAGCAGGCTTGCTAGGACTTCATGAAATGCAGTTTTTGAACAGGTAGAAAAAAATTAAAGGAAAAATAATCTTAAAATCTAATAATGCAGGTGACTGTAAATTAGCAGGTAGCTATTGTTTTTTTTGCCGTTTGTTCCTGTGAAACTTTTATCTCTGTTTGGTGACTTTTGTTAGCAAGTCACAGAACTGATGACCGCTGATCCCCTTGCTTTACAACAGTCCTGGCATGAACCGTTACAAAATTATGAACCACGAGGGACGAGTTTGCCCACAAGAATATGACACAAGAAGCTCCAATTAATTCCTTACCTGCTGTTTCTTTTTCTTTTTTAATATTTGATAGTTTTAAATTCATGACCTAGAACTGTTTTTCATACAAATAATTTATGTTCCCGAAAAATAAAATGCTAAAAGTGATAAATATTTGGCAGGATGTCCTGAATGAACATTTGAATGGTTTGAATTGGTCAAGAAACATAGAAGGTGCAAAAGTTTCCCATCCATTTGGAATGTTGACATGGGAAATGCGGAATAATCACAATTTTGAGAATTTAGTGAATGTGAAGGACAGTTATCAAGATGTTATGAGTGAGCTGAACAGTTTGAAGGTGGCTGTGGAAGGAATGGAAGGGCAAAAATATTATAATAAAACTAACATACCCCCCCCCCCCCCCCCTTACCCTGCATTCGCTTTGTTATTCTTCTCACTCAAACTGAATGCATCCATTTGAAATGCTATCAAAACCTCCTCACTGTTTATTCAGATATCCGTGTACTATTTGTTGTTTGATGCCGGCCAATCCTACAAGGAGCCGCCGGGTGATTATTTTCGCCGCAAATGGCGCCGGACATGACAACGAGCCCAAAAGGCGTTTCATATATAGCGCCGACCCCCGGGGGGCCGCAGTTTGTCATAACGCGGGGGAGAATTATGTATGATGCCCGCGCCCGTTGATGACATCACAATAGCGGGATGAAATATAAGCGGTGATATGGCGAGCTAATTGCAGAGTGCTGCGAGGGGCTTTCATTAAAAACAGCATATCGCTCATAAAAAGATTAGAGCCGGACAGCTGTTCCCCGATAGTGCGAGGCTTCTCTCGTGGCTTCATCACCGGGAGGCACGCCTGACAAATAGAACGCACCGCAAATGCTTGTTTTGCACTCGTGGTGTCGTGTTGCTTTCAAATATGTGAATTGTCACTGGCCAATGAAAAATGCAACCTCTGTTTAGCCAAAAAGGCCAAATTTGGTACGTTTTTATAAGCCAAAATACAAAGCTAATTTAGACATAAAAAAATAAAAAAAAAAAAAAAAAAAAAATATATATATATATATAATGTATGTTTGGTGGAATTCTTGCATCTCCAAAACTAACTTAAAAATATACTAAAAAAAAAAAAATACTCAAAAAAATAATTATAATTATAATAATAATTGATTGAAATGGTAGGATATGTTGCTAGTTTTTTTTTTTTGCTGCTGCAAACAAACAAGCGCCGATCATTTTAGAACACGGGTGGTAAATATCGTGAGTGCCATTGCTAATTTGGCGGGAGAGGCCAAGATGCAAGTCAGCCTCTCCCAGCACATCAAAGGCTCCAGAGCATCAGAAAAAAAAAAGAAAAAAAAAAAGGTGCGCTTGTCCCTCATGTGCTGTCTTGCGAGCAACTCTCGCTCGCTGGGAACATCTTGGCATGAAAGGGGAAATTTACGCTCAAATCCAAGGAAAGTGATATTCCTCGAGAAGCGTAATGTTTGCACAGTGAAATTGGAAATGAAAGAAGGCAGTCACACACACATTCACACACACACACACACACCCTTCCATTTCGAGAATTTCCAAGTGCAAATAAAGTGTAACATCTCCGGCGGAATGTGACATTTAGACGTCAGCGAGGGTTCGAGCCATGACGAGCGCGTCAGGCACGGGTGTGCACGTTTGCGTTTTCTTTGCCATTTTCAATATAAGCAGCACAAAACTGTTGTGGTTCTTTTGTGCTCACCTACACATGGCAGATGCAAGGAAAGCCCAGTGGAAGGAACAATCGTGCTTGTTAACGGCATTAAAACTTGATGGGTGGCTTTTGACGAGGGGTAGGGTTTCAATCCTCCCTACATTATTACATGAAGTAGAAGCAGCAATTTGTAAATAAGGGGAAAATGGAGATACAGTAGGAGTCATTTCATGCCAGGCTGCCGCGCGAGAACCTCCACCGATGTGACTGCTCATAATTGTTCTCATTTTTATAACAAACAGTATTCATGTATTTATTTTTTTATTGGTATAAAACAGGTCTATTAGTTTTTTCATTATTATTATTTTTAGATGTATTTTGGAGGGAATTTTTCCAGTAATTTTATAATAATTATTATTATTATTATTATTTAATTATCAAACATTTTTTGGGCATTAGAAATTGAGATTTGGTATAAGGATGGTGTATCTAACCCACAATAAGTTTGGTTAAAACAAATATCACAACATTTTTGGGAAAATTTCGGAGAAGGGCAATAAAACATTGAAATCCACATTTCTGTATGATTTTTGTTTTCATTTTCTTCCTAATATAAATAACAATAATTTAAGAAAAACATCAGATTGAAAGTTTGAGATTTTTCTTTCCAACATAAAAAAAATTTGCTTTTAGAGGGGGGATGTCTATGGTGTCTCACATGTTAGCATTAAGCTAACATAGTTTCTAAAACGACATTACATGCTTTGATTGGACATTTTAGCATAATTTCCTTCTATTTGATGATTCAGTTTGGTAAACATCACCTTGGAGTGACAAACTGCTTGAAGCAAAGACATTTTGACCTCTTATTTGGAGAACTGTGTGAGAGAAGGTGAGTAAAAGTGCTAATGATAAACGATGATCACTGTGCAGAAAACAACAAACTTATTCAACATGATCATCTATTGTTATTCTAATCTCTAACTGTACACCAATGATGCTATTTCAGTGCAGTGTAGGACTGAAAATCTTTTGCAGCCCACCAGAAAATGCACCAAGTTGCAAATTGAGCCGTTCTTAATGAGTGATTGGGAGCTGCACATTGCCCCTAGCATGTCTGGCAAGACTTGAAATTAGCCCTGATTCAAAAGTTTGTGGAAATTTGTCCAATGTATGCAGAGCTTTGGAGAAAGTCAAGGATGTTTGTCTCAATGACAACTATTTTGAAGTTTGTCCCCCAAGAAATTGCCCTATTAAGTGCTCCCTTCCAAGTGCACTGCTTTGATTTAGCTCATCTCCCGTCACTTCTCTAAACTGTAACAATCTCCGCTATGAAGATAAAGCCAAGCAACACGGGGGGAGGAAGGAAGAAAACAACAAAAATAAATTGCCTATGTAGATAGCGGAAAACTGTCCGGAATTGAGAAGAACGATAAGGCGGCGGCGGAGCGGGCGGTTAAAACGGGGAGGACAGACGAGGAGCGACGTGGCCATTACAGGTGCGCTCATCACCGAGGGGAGCATGTGTCGGGTGGGAAAGAAAATGGAGAAGTCGCGGCGGGAAGACAATGGCTTCGGACAGCCGCACAATAGCTTCATTAGGGAGGCTTCGCATTATCGGACGGCGGGAGATAGAGGGGAAATATCAGAGCGGACACGCGTCGCCGATGCCCCGTCGCCAGGGCCTGCCAAGTTGGCGAGCGGCTAATCTGATCCCAGCCCGAGGTGGCAGTGATGGGGAAGCGGGGAAGTAATGGTGATGTTGCATCCCGCTGTAAATGCATGCAATACAAAATACAGTCAACAAGTTAAAATAAGTCAAATTGTTTCGTAAGTTAACGCTAATTGAAGTCAGAAAAAACAGACTTTAATTCATGGTTCAGTTGTCTTTATTTTAGTGTAAGAGTAAACTATAAAACCAAAAACGTACTGCATGTTGATTAATTTAGTTTACATGTAGAGGACCTTAAAAAAAAAAATCACAATAGAGGGGGGAAAAACGATTACATACGGCCGGTAGATTAATAGATAGACTAATTAATAAGTCTTTATAAAAACAGTTCATTTCTTCAGATTCACTTTAATTATGTTTTAATTGATATATTTTATGTACGCACTAACTGGCTAAGTTGGGCCAAACCGACTTCAAATCAAATCGTTGCACTTACAAATCGAACCGTCCTTGAATCGTTTCGCACCCCATGTATCGAAAACCGTATCAAACTGCCTTTTGTGGAAATATGCACACCCCACATATAAACATACGACCAACTATGATCCCAGTACATTGTCATGTAATATCAAACTCATTTTACATAATAAACATATGCCCGAAGTGCCTGAGCCTAAAAAGTGAGTGTCTTCACAACCCAAGGACAAATCGTCTTCACTTTTTAAAGTCAAACCACATTTTTGGACACATTCCGAATTGTCACACTTCCACGTCTCTTTGCCCGTTTGCCGATTCCACCTCTAAAAGTTTGAGTCCAAGGCTAAAAATAATGACTCGGCTTTAGCTGAGTCAGCATTAAGGACGACCGCTAATGGCGTCCCTTTCGTCATTAGCACCCGGCTTGAACCCTCTTTACTTCCTCGACGGCCTCCGTGTGCACCCCGCCTGAGCCATCGATCACGCCGACCAATCACCGCCGGCTGCCGCGTGTACGCCGGCGACCGCGGAGCTGTCATACGACACTTAGAATCAATTATAGAAATTAACTCCTTCACCCTCGTGTGGCGCGCCAGGACTGCTCGCAGAATGATGGAATGAATGAATGATGGACGACAGGAAGGTAAAGTAGTGGAAGACCTCAAAGTGGAGATCGGAAGGACGACGGGGTTTCTGGAACGCACCATTGATGTCCAAGATCACGTCAAGCAAATGGGTGGAGCTTAACGGCGACATCACCGGTTGATCCACTTAGAAGCTAACATTTCCGCGAGCGTGCGTGTTGAAAACAATGGAGTGACAGCGAGGGCTCAGGAGAGCGTCGTAACCGCGTTCCAAGTTGGCCTTAAGTGGGCAAAACTCCTCCAACTGATTCAATCGCCGGCGCTTAGCATCAAAAGGCGCTAATGCGGCGCGGCTGTTGCCATTTACGCTTCCGTGTCGCGGGCCGTACTCGTCGGCTCCCTAAATGGAGCCGTCACGACGACGCTTTGAAAGGATCACGCTAACCTCCATTTAACAATCTCTTCGTCAAATCCCACAGGGCGGCGCTTTGATTACGCCCGCAATTAGCGATGTCACGAATTAAGCATGCAGGTTGCTGTTTTCAAACCAATTAGCCCGCTCTCTTGCTAGGACTTGTTGATTAATTATAGATATTTAGTCGGAGAAAGGAGGCATTAATTATTAATCTAAATTGAATTACACAGTATAATTAAGCGCATCTATTTTGGGCGTGTTGTTGTCTTTCCTTTCATAAAGTCCCTCCATTGTTTGTGACAGAACGGCGGCCACCATTTGACCTTGGCAGAAAGACGTCAGAGGCCCAAAAACGAGGGATTCACTGGAATAATCAATCACAGCACGCTGGCTAACACCTAAATTAAGGCCAACATGAAATTGGTTGTAAAATCAATATATATTTGAACATGTTGGAATTTTTACGTTCATTCATCTCGGATGGGCCCGCGGACCACATGCGGTGAGCTCCATTTATTTTTCATCCTCATTTGGAGCAGGCCTCATTCTGATTTGATATCCAATTCATGATGGATATCTCGACGGGGCCATAAATCAGAATTGCATCACTTGGACCATGCAATGTGAATCCAGCCTTAAAAACCAGAGGGGGACTTGTTTACTGCGGCACTATGAAGTAATGTAATGGCTGTTTACAGGTGACAGCATCGAGTCCTTAAACAATATTTACTGCAGCGCCGGCGTCCTTGCACGCTTGACACGACAGATTGACGGCGGGGAAGTGAATTATTGCGTAAAAGGTCAGGAAAAAATAACTAAATGCATCGCCGGTTACTTCACCGCCTCATTAGCATTGACGGACAGCTTATTAAAAAACAAGTTAGTGAGTGAAAGATGCCATAAAACATTGATGGCTGTCGTGGTGTGCGGCTGTTGCCGGGCAGACTTGCCGTTCTTGTCAACACGGCCAAAGTAGCAAATGTATGAAACGAACAAAACTTTTTTTTTGTTACTCAGTTCACAACGTTAGCAAAGCCATGGGAACACTTTGCATTGATAGCATAAAAGTGGAGCTAACGCTAAGCTAGCTCTTAACAACATGCGACGTTACATGATTTTTATTTTCTCTGTACAAGCATTACGTACGTCAATCATTATTTACAAATATTATACAATCAAAAGGAAACTACATTTTGACCTTAGTATGTAACAACATTGAATTTATTTACTTTTACGTGAGTCCTAATGTTTTAAAGTAACAGTACTCTTACTTGAGAACAACCATTGTCTATGCACATCTGCTTAAGTGTGAGCACTTTTGCCACCTCTGAAAAACATTAATATTCGGACTTGGCGGTGTATCTCTACGCTATCAGCATGCGGGAGGGAACACATTTCCGCAGCTAAAGCGAGCGCCGATCAGCCGAGGAGATTAGCGTACTTATCATAATCACCATTTGCACGCGCTTACTGTTTATTGCTTTGGGTGAAGGCTTACAACGGGCATCTTTTCTAATAAGCGCAGGTTGGGCGCAAATGGCGGCGGCTAATGGAACGCTAAATTCACTCGGGGTGCCTCGAGGAAACGCGGCATCGCGGGACTCCTTTATTTACCTAATAGATTTAACGCCGGTCGTCTGAAAGCGAAACATAAGCGCCGGGACAAAACATCGCATTAGAAGAAGACGAAGCGGCGTGACCAAAAAGAGTTGCAAAAAGACTTTGATCTGTTGTTTTTTATGCAAGCGTGTCTAATTATTTAAAATGCCATAAAAAAACAATGAATAAAATATACGTTGCAAGCAGTAATGAACAGGCCGAACAACCTCTTTTTATGGCAAATACTCAAATGATCAAACTTTTTTTTTTTCAAGGGTACCTGCTTCAGAGTGGGGCTCATTTGGGTCAATTCCTGGTAAAAGCCTTAGAATTCACCCAAAATGGCTACTTTAAACAAAAATGGCCGACTTGAGAATCACTGAGCAAATTTTAGTAGCTTATGCTCAGGACCCCTAAAATGCATTCTTAACAGGATACACGCCTTTGACAAAATTGCTGAGTTTTAGGGCATGTTGAGTTTGGTGGACTGATTTCATTTGCTTTAAATAGCGTGGCTGGTATCGGCAACCTCCATGAGTACTCGTTACCTTGAAATAAGTCTGGTATTGGCCATCCCTACACCTACTATTGAATTTTTCAGAGTTTGACTGATATTTTGGGGGGACCATTTAGCCACAAACAAACGTCATACAAAACTCTCACGCAACTCAAACTTTTTCCAAAGTTTAGAATGTTAAAATATTACAAAAAGTTTTGAGTTAATGTTAAAGTGATACTAAAACATTGCAACATTTTAACTTTTTTTTTTTTTTTTGCATATTTCTGTGACGTGAATGGTAAAATGAAAATATTCCTAAAAACATTGTGTGGAGAGTTACTAAAAGTTTTGATGACAGTGACAGTTTGCTCCTACAGAAACTATTATAATGGATGCATTTTCAATGGTTTTGGCAGAAAAAAATTACCAAATAAAAGGTCATATATAAGACTGAATGAGATTCGAACTAGAATAACAGTGGAGGGCAATTGGGTTTCTTTCTACCTATTATGGTCACACACACACTCACACACACACACATATATATATATAAAGCCTATTTCCTACCAAGTGTGGACGGTTTGTGCCTTTCCCCTTCCGACGCGATCAATCCACTGTGATAAAAGTCTTTGGTCGCAGTTGTCCACTGCAGGCTACTCGGGCTGAATTACTACCACGTCACGCTGGCTATTATGTGCGAATTAGCAGTGAACTTTCACAAAACGCTATTATAGCAGAGTGAGTGCCGCACGGAAATGGAGCAGGATGTAAATACTATTCAACGCTTGTCACACACTCCACCATTAATTACCGTTTTAGTTGGTCTATTTTTCTGGTTAGACAAGACCTTAGATTGTTTTGCCGTTGCCTTCACTTGTCTCCAGAAAAAGCGTGCAAAGCAAACCCGTGCCGGATTGCGTGATCGTCATCTGCCAATGCGACCCTCCCCGCCCCCCACCTAAGTTAATGACACCCACAGCGAGATCATTAATTCATCATTGCAATTGAAAGGAACCATCGTGGACCTCTCTCGCACGTGAGCGCATCTCCTTTAAAATGTTACAACCTATATGAATGAATTAGCTTGAATCTCAGTGACCGACGCACAACACACACTATGAATTATTACTTTGACTGACATTATGAAAAATAATCATCTGAGTTGTGTGAGTTTGCCAAAAAATCCAGTTTCACTTAGCAGCATGACATTTAAAAGCCATGTCAATCACCAGTAGACCGACAAAAAATCCTCAGAAAGCCATTTCCGA
The DNA here is from genome assembly GCF_051991255.1 of Vanacampus margaritifer. Classification (NCBI taxonomy): domain Eukaryota; kingdom Metazoa; phylum Chordata; class Actinopteri; order Syngnathiformes; family Syngnathidae; genus Vanacampus; species Vanacampus margaritifer. Next base: position 12,139,676 of record NC_135448.1, on the reverse strand, counting down.
TAAGATACAGGAAGTCTGCTATTTTAGTTTCAAGCAGCCATTTTAAGATAATGTCAGTCATTTCCAAGGGTCCTAAAACTTGTTCCAAAGTTTTTGCCCAACAGCCACCAAATTTGACCGACTCCAAAAGCCAGTTTCACTTATTTTAAAATCATTTCTTTCTTTCGTAGACCTCAGCATTAAAATGGGCGCGTCTTCATTTTCATGACCTGGCAAGTCTAATTTGGCGCGTCTGTGAATTTGGTTGACCGCACTACGGGCTCGCTGGGGTGTTCCAGCGGATCACACCCCCCGGGGGCACATCTGGAACAAAAGGCAGGCTAGATTTTAGACTCCAGGTCTAAATTGTGGCACGGGTGGCGTATTGTAATGGATGTGATCCAAAGCACAGGCGGAAATATTGGGCAGATGCGCGTGATCGATGTTATCGTTTTTCATGCATAAATATGACTACATTGTAGGACAATCCCTCTAAATCCTTGGAGACGTCAATTCACTCAACACATAATAATCATTATTATCTTAAAAATACTTTAATAGCACGCCCCTGACTGGGGCCGTGTCCGTTTCTGCTTCTGCGTTGTCATGGACTGTATGCGCTTCACCCGGCCCAATTTTAATGAGAATGAGGGGAGCGAGCCGGCTACATTCCATCTCACAACGGCACAAAACGCTCTATTCTAATTGCACTATTTAAGCAAAACACCAAAAGAACGAAAAAGCCACTTATGCGCACCGTTACACTTGCACCGGGCATGATAATATGGCCCAGGAAGTCTGCCATGTTTTTTGAAGTAGCCATTTTAGCTTCATTTTGGCCATTTTCAAAATTTGTCGTAGAGATGTTGCCAAATATGAAGGGTTTCACATTTTCATCATCGCATCTCAGTGAAGTTTGACGACTCGCCATTAAAACTCCAATAAGTAATGTTATCCCAGTCCAAACTCACAATAGTACAAATACGCATCCCAAAGCCCATCCAGAGTTGCTAATAAAACAGAGGCGCCCGGTACGGACAGCGGCGCAGACCTCATAGTGTCACCATGGGGCTCCTTATTATTATGAACATCATTCGTCTGGATGTCTGGCTCGCCGCGCAGATAGGCGAGGGTGACATGTTAATAAACGACCCAGGGTGCCTCGGTGGCACGGGCCTCTTCCTCATCGCTGCCCTCAGCCACATCAGCGACACGAGCGCACATGTGCGCAGACACGTATACAACCATTCCCCCGGCGGCGACGGGAGGCGGCGATTTGTTTCCCGTGAAGGTCCCCGGCGCTCGTCTATTGTTGTTTGCACTGAAGGGGACAAATCCAATTCATTGTGATGACAAGGAGGCTGCGATACGCCGGAATAAGGAGAGCGAGCAGGGATGAGATACAAGGGAGGAGGAGGCACAGCAACGCGGGCAGGAGCATAAAAAAAGCCACCGCGTTAGTATGTTTGAGCGCTCTTGAGGGATGTGCACAACAATCGCTTAATTGATTGTTAATTGGTCATTAATTGAGAACTGCAAAATGCCGGCACTATGAGCGCTAGGCATTATTTTGCTTGGTAGGAGACTGGAATGGAAAGAGGAGTTCAGAACAATCGAAAAAAAAAAAAAGGAGTTCAGAACATTCAGATAGATTCTCACATCCTCTCAGGTAATTCTCTCGAGTTTGTGCCTTACTGAAGCAGAAACACTGAACATTCAGACAGATTATTTCATACCGTCACAAAAAGAGCTAATTTTCCCACACTGTCATTCAAGGAAATGCTCCTCAGTACTTGCAATATATACATCTGTGCAAGGCAACATTGTGGAGCGACCACATGTCAGAGTCTACAGGAATGTGACTCCTTGGAAACATAACATAAGATTATCCTTAGTAGCACTCAACACTGTCATCTGTGAGGCCATTGGGTGCTGCTGTTTTGGTTAGCGACACATTTAAAATGTGCTCAGCAGTTAACTTTTAAAATGCCCGTTTTACGAGTAGTGTCTACAAACTAGAACTGCCAAACGATTACATTTTACATCTTAGAATTTTGATTTATCACGATTAATGTGTGCCGAGGGATAAAAAGGCTTTTCATCAACATTTTTCGCCCGCCAAATTTAAAGAGCACCTGTTAATTTCTCAGACATTTAATGTTATGAGGACGTCCTCAACATTTCTTGATCCACTGCTCATCCTTGTCTTTTTCTAATCAGTTAATTGCTTGCATAATTTAAAATGGAAAAAAAAGACCCCAATAGTTTGACATGAACAAATATTCGGAATGTCATACACAAACATTTATTAAATGCTTTACTTTAACGCATGTAGTTATGCTTATTGCTCAAACACAACCTGTGCTACCTTTAACGTAGCCGTACACTGTCAAGATAAAGGATCATCTGCGGTCAAAATTAATAGTGAGATTAATCTGCGTTAATACATGATTAATGCGATAATTTTTTTGTGATTAATTAATTAGTTAACGCTAATGATAGTTAAATCCCATTTTTTTTCACCTGATAGAGAAAAGTAAAGTGTTCATTTGAGGGAGGCGTTTGATTGTCTTTTGTGAATAATGTGCCAGCTAACCCCCCCCCAGAAAAAAGCCAAACTGTTAAGGTAACAGAATATTTTTTTTTACCGGTAGTAGTGCTATGGGAAAGTATTTTGAGCATTTAATTCACTATTCTTGATATCCATCAGGTCCATTTAGGCTACTAGTGCATTCTTTGTCCTCACTAGTGTGACAATTCAATGTGCTAGCATAATGACTAGGGTGGTCCTATTGAATGACTTGTTACTAGTAACGTGTTTTCAACTAGTAGTTTCACTTTTGACTTGATAGAATGCTATTAAATCTTACTATTAAGCTACTGTGCTAGTAACACTATGTGTCAAATACTAGTAGCCTCCAACTAGTAGCAGTAACAGTACTAAAATGTCCAACTTGTTACATGTTGTTGTTATTTAACTAGTAGTTGTCCTTTTAATGTGTGGGGTTGTCAGACTGTAGTGGGAGAAAAAAAACCCTTATAATTAGGATTAAAAACAAATTGTCTTAACTATAGATGACAAAAAATGTACTAGTACATGGACCTTAAACTGGATATCAATGATATAGAATAAATACTCAAGCGTGTTTTCATCGATTGCTTTGTTTCGATGTTATCTGACATCCTGCTTCATAGACATGAACATGCCAAAGTGACTAACTTAACAATAAACATCACCCCGAAAAAAAATCCGACACATGCACATTTATTTGCATCAAATTTGAAAGCGTTGTCATCGTCGGCGTTGCTGCAATCAGATCCCGAGGAAGCAACGCATCCACGCGACTGCGTCCCCGTTCGCCGAGCAGCCGCCCGTGAACTTGCTGAACCAAGAAAGCGTGTGATGGAGAACACTTAGACCCTCTCATCCATTTCACATTTGTTCCAATCAATTATTGAAGTCGACAGCCAATTACAAAGCAAGAGGATTTGAGCGGCGTCTCCAAAGGCTGGCATTAAACGTCCGCGGGGCGGCGAAATAAGCGGTGCGATTAATTTTCTGTTGGGCGCGAGAGGTGTTTTCATCCGTCCGTCGGCAAACAACCCGCCCCGCCGTATGATTTCAAGTATTAAGATCAGAGAAATGGGGGATGGGGGTGTCGGGCTCATCAGCCGGCGATAACAGGTTGAGCTGAAGTTTTAATTGTGTTTTGATCCATGCGATTACATACAGCATTCTACTTCTTTAAAATCTGTAATTACCGCCTCCTTTGTCCCCCTAATTGGGCCGGCCGAGCAGCAGCGCATGAGAATGAGGATCATTGTAAAGATCTTTTGATGTATTTGCCGCCTTAATGAGTGAATAAGGAGGAGTTTTCCATCTTTGGGCTCAATTCAGCCCATCGTTTGTTCGTTTAGGATGATGGAAAGCTCATTTATTTGCCCATACAAATTCCCATTTATTTTAAGAGCAGATATGAGGAGACTCGATTTCTAGTATGTGAGCGTTCCCGAGTATGGCGAGACGAAGGAAGCGCAGGTGCACCAGATAGGCGCCACTTTCATCCCCGTATTTCCTTAAGGGCAAACGTTCTTGTGATGGAATGGAGTGGCGACATCGCAGACACGATGACCGCGATGGGAACACGGTGCTCGCTTTTTCTTTTTGGCACCGCAATAGAAGAGCTGCCGTATCAGCCAAAAACCAACAGAAGAAAATCGGAAAACTAGGATTAGTATTGAGTTGGGTTGTATGTGATGAACTGAGCGGACATTTTAAGGAAATCCAATGTATAGAATACATTTTTCTTTAGTTTTTCCCAGCTCGCACTTTAAATACATTTAAAAAAAATAAATAAAACACACTAAAACTTACAACACATTTTTAAAGAATTTCTTAGCTCCTGCGACTCCCCAAATTAGAGGCCCAGGGTGAAGAAAAAGAATAAAGAAGTTTACTGGTTAAACTGATACGCAAAACAAAAGTGAATTATACACTGTAAATACACCCAAATATTCAGCCAAACCATATTTCATCAAATGAAAGTCTGCTTTCTCAATGCTACAGTAAAATATGAAACATCAAAAAAGTGGAAACCGAAATGAGTGTAAATGTGTGATTGCAGCGATTCAAAACCTTTAAACAACGATTTTAAACAAAACACATACAAACAGAGCCTACAACAATATTCACCTGTGTATATTCCCTCTGCTCTCACATTACTGCAGCTTAGTTGGGCACCTTCTCTGCCTCTTCTCCTTGTTGTTAATTATACTGCATATCTCCCAGTAGACCTCAGCACTGCCTGGCAGGTTGTGGCACAATGTGGTACTACATCGAAGGCTCACACAAGCATTACGTTAACAGCTCACATTACTGCAGCTTAGTTGGGGACCTTCTCTGCCTCTTCTCCTTGTTGTTAATTATACTGCATATCCCCCAGTAGACCTCAGCACTGCCTGGCAGGTTGTGGCACAATGTGGTACTACATCGAAGGCTCACACAAGCATTACGTTAACAGCTCATTAAAAAAAAAAAAAAAAAAAAAATTGGGGGGGGGGGGGGGGTCACTACCAGATTACATATTTGATCTATATATTTGTTGTGACCAAGCAACTTCTTTTCTTACTTTTTTGTTGGTTTGACTACATGACAAACTGTTAAACATTACTCCAAAAATGTGTTTGTACAAATACTGGAAGAGTCTCTCAATTGCTGCCCCCCCCCCCCCCCCAATAAGCAGTTGTGTAAATAAACTCCCCCAGGCACTATTTGTAGGACAAATGATTCAGTGCTAAAACATCAGATCGAATGGTACTGTTGCCTGAGACTTTTGCACAATATGTTGATATATTCCAACTTTGTTTTCTTTTTCATACTCATAATCAGAGTGCGCATTTGTGCTCAAAAAGTCAATTTTTGCAGCCCGGCGAGTTTGAACCAAAGACAATCTTGTGTCGCTTTTGTCCTCTGCGTCTCATCTCCTGTTTCTGATCAGCAAGAAAGGATGCTGTCACCATAATGCATGATGGGGAAAGAGAAAGCAGGTGCGGAGATGATTCCCCCCCTTCATGTTGAATAATTGCATCGACAACCTCCTCTTTTCCAGCCGCCCCCCGGCTTGCTTAGCGAATCCACCCCTGCGAGGCGTCGCTAGCGGCGGGTCGCATCCACCTGCCAAGCGCTAAACACGAGTCCATCCATCACGCCGCCACTTGACAAATACATTCCATAATAGAAGTTTATTTTTTATGGGAGGCTGAATCAGAGGCCTTCCCATGCATACAAAAACGTGTCAACGTTATTTATGGGACCTGCTGAGAGCCACAGTATGTCATATCAAACTCCTATTTTGCCTTCCCTGACGCGGCGCCGCCTGTCAATACGGACGCCGCCATCAATAATGTGGAACACCGGCAGAGATAAAAAGCCTCTCTCTGCGGAGTGCCGGGTGGGCGGGCGGTTCGAGTGGAAGAACGTCCTAGCGCAAGTGCGCCGATAAGAGCGCACGACACTGGTACCGCACACAAACCGATATTGCCGTATAGACATTTCTTACTGGAGTCCATGGATCAAATTGTTATTTAAAGAAACCCTGTTTATTAATAATTCTTTGTATTTATACTTTTATATTTTTCCTCAGCTCCTATTTTGACTCTCGCTAGCACAGTTCTCCAAATAAGAGGCAAAGTGTGCTTACTGTATGTTGATTCAAATTGCAAACGATGGCTAGCTTAATGCTAACATATGCGAAACGTCAGACAAGCTAACTGACATTAGCATGGATGTTACGGTACTCATAAACGTTCAAACAGACAAGGAGCAGCTTTTCCTCGTCTAATTCTTTTTAAGAAGACGTCTTTAAAAAGAAGAAGAAAAAGAAAAAGCAGAAGAAGAAGAAGAAACAACGGTAGTCATGGCAACTAACTTTCAGTTAGCACAACAGAAACTGACAATGCCCTTTAATTATATAACTTTGGCTACAATTGCATCTTAAAAAATAAATGTATTAAATGTAGCAAGTCTCAGAAATATAGTAAAATTACACATACATGATACATTCCATATTGTATTAAAATCTCTGAACCATTTATGATACACAAGTCAAAACAAAGACATCACTATTACGGTGGGCTTGCTGTTGTTGCTCTCGGGGAAAGATTAGCCTCCCGCTGACCTCTCTATTTACATTAATGAGACCACGGGGCCGCTTTCCCCGTAGAACGAGGCCTTGGGTGACTCTTGACACCCAACTGGTTGTTCCTCGAGAACATCTGCTAAAACTCCAGTCTTGCTTACAGGCGGAGGGGAGGAGACACTTGGTCCAAAGCGCTTGTCAGATCCCATATGGACGACTGCAGCGTGACCTTTATAGTGCACATACAGTACATGTGTGTTATTACTCCCGCTTAAAAGACTGGTTGCTCGCCCACAGGCGGATGTCAGACCACGGCCAGGATTCTTCAAACTTAGTCCAGCTTGGATGTTTTACTCATGTCTTGGCACCCGACCCCATAGGCCAAACATATGAAGAATGCAGGCGGTTGTTGTCACGTGTAGGACAAAGACAACATTTGTCACAAATGTACTTTTAAAGTTGCTGAAGGGCTGCTTTTGTCTTTTCTTCCCTTGTTGCGAATTTGGACTTTTGAACTTGACTGTGGTTATGGTGGTCAGTGTTGTTTTTGTTAGGCTTCGACTGATTTTTTGCAGCTGAGGCTGATTCCGATATTTGGCAGAATACAATTCCGATAACATTAATTAGCCGATTAATTTAAAAGAAGCCAGAACATATTCCTTTTTTATCTCCCCCCCCCCTAGTACTTTGTCAGCAAACTTTTTTATTATTTTTTATTTTTTAACAATTCTTTGAGGGGTAATGTTTGTCCTATGTGGAATGTGTTCATGTATAAAATACTGTAAATAAATAAATAAATACGCAAAAACAAATAAATAGAGGTAATTTTTAGCCGGTTTTAAAAGAACCAAAAGTTCACCCCACCATAAAATACTTTGCCACATGATTCATTCATTATTTTTTTATTTATAAGTTTTGCCTAGCTTGGACGCATTTCTTGTTAAGAGGCTTTCTCTTGCCACTTTAGCTATTAGTGCAGCCATTTTAAAAACACATGTGACTGTTCTCATTGCAGATTTGGACCCACTCAGGAACAACAATTATTATTCAAACTTGTCTATTAGAACAGTTGGATGACTTCACTCTTCTTGGTTCAGTGTTGTTCGTTTGTGCGAAACGTACATTTTGGAATTATGGCCAAAAAGCTCATCACATCATAAAGATTTCCCCTACATGTTTTTGGGGGCAGAATTCTTTTATCTTTTTGCTAAATTATAATCATCGCTCAGACATTCGAAGGATATGTGAGATTTTAGTCACATGTAAGACTCAGCCAGTTGCGGTTAAAACGTTTTCTTCTAGTCTTTGAACTACTCTTGGAATTTAAAGGTCATCACAGCCGTGTCAGTTCAAACCAATGTGATGAAAGTTTCCTGTTTTGTCAGAACAGCTGGCCGACTTGGTGATCTTCCAGCAGCGACTAGGAAAAAAAAAAAAAAAAAAAAAAAAACGTCTAGCGTGAGTGCGATGCGTAGCTGAGTCACGACCATAAGCAGACATGTTCCATTATGAGTCACTTGGAATTTAGGGAGCCGAATGATTTCAAGCGGGAGTGAGCTCCAGCTACACGGCGTTCCCAAACACGCTGACATCTGTCTCAAGAACGACATTCAAATGAAGTCACAAATTAATTGAAAACGGTGAAAAAGGAACAAGGATATTAGAGAATCAGTATGGAATATAATTTATGGTAAAAGAAAAGAGTATATTGAGAATAGCCATGGTCATAAATGATTCTGTTAATTGGATGTGATTTCCTACACAGCATTTTCAATAACAATTCTTCAAAGTGTCAAACAGTAGTGCACACATTCCTACTATTACCGCCATTTTCCTCGATTTGACACACATTGAAAACAAATCTAAAATCTATTTTAGCATTCACGTGACATTTGACCCGGAATAGCCTTAAGCGGATACAAACTATGTCACACTGGAGAGAAGAACGACATTTTTAAATATTATCATTGCGGATGGGGCGAGTACTGATACCTGGTATCGGTATCAGGCCTATACCAGGCCTTATTTCAAGGTATCTGACAATCTGTACTTTCGACCAATACCAGTATCGTAGTAATTTATGACCAGGAACTAGAAACTAGAAGAATAGAAAATTGCCATTCATTTTATGCAATATTAAGGAAAATTGCTAATTGGGATATATAGCTATATAGCCATTACTCCCTTAAGACAGTGATGACTAATAGAGAGAGTTTTTTCTTAAAAAATATATGTGATTGTTTTTTGTTCTTTTAATTTGATGTATCAAAAATACTAATTGTATCAGTAATTACTTGGTATCCGTATCGTGACTACTAAAGACATGAGTACTTGTACTGGTATCAATCTAAAAAAAAAGTGGTATCCCCAATTTTTTTGTGTGTGCGCATTTTGGGTCACTTTAGGACATTACTGGGAACGAATGGATGAAATGTTAAGAATATGAGCCGTTTATCAAGTCACGAAAGCATCCAGACAATCAAGATTGCATCATATCGCCGTTACGACAAGGCTGCATTGCAGAGAGGCAAACTGCTGCTGGGAATCATTTCATTGCCTTTACCCACACAGGGCCTGAGTCCTGTCAGTCAACTTGACTGACAAGTCCTTTTCAGGGTAAAGAAAAACCCAAAGCAAATGGGGTCCCCAGATAAAAGCTGACAAACCAATCAAAAAGAGACAGAAATTAGGCTGGCTGACTTGAGAAGTGCCAGTCACGGTGATTGACGGGGCTTTCGCAGGTGACTCCTAGCCAGGCGTGCAGTGGGAAATGTCTGCTTTAGATCATACTTCATGCAGAAAATGCAATTAGCGTTCGCCGTTGATTTCGCCGGTAGATTTCTTATTGGCTTACGTCGATCGCAAACGACTGAGCGGTGACAAAAACGGTGGTGATTTTGATGCTTTCTGGGCCACCGTGTGTCAATCTAGTTGTTTTTAGGTGAAATGTGAAAACAGAAGCTCAATGCAATTCTCTTTGTGACAGGCGGTGTGCTAAATTGAAGTATTGTACATTTACTTAATTATTGCCTTAGATGTAACAAAAGGCGATAAACGGCATGTTTTTGGTGTGCTAACCTATGGAGGATCAAAACTGCCAAAATAAAAAATAAATAAACAAATTAATAAATGAATGAATTAATAATTAAATAAATAAAAGTGAAAAGGTAAAGAGATATAAAAAATATAATTAAGAAATGAAATACAACCAAATTACTATTAATGGAAATAAAAACAACATATATATATCCATAAATAAATAAATAAATGTGGAAATAAATACAAAAATAAATATATAAATTCAATTAAATATCAAGCAATAAATACAAATGCTCATTTATTTATTTTGTGCTGCAGACGCTCTGTCAGGTCGAAATGTTATTCAAATGAGGGGGCGGTCCTAAGCGTGTCTTGGGTTGGACTCCAGTGGACAAGATAGCTGTCTTTTTTTTTTAAATTCTCGTTTTGTTAAAATTATTATTTATTTTTACTATTATTTATTTATTTATGGATATATAATATATGTATATATTTTGTTGTTTTTGTTTCCATTTATATTTATTTTTTTGTATTTAATTTTTGAATTATATTTATATATCCATTTCATTTTTCTTCATTCATTTATTTATTTTTTTAATTTTGGCAGTTTTGGTCGTCCATAATAAACATCAGTGGATAGAATTAATCACAAATGTTCCATTAACAACTATATCCATCCCTCAACCCATCTCGACTGATGAAGTCATGTTAGAAGAAAGTTGAAGCACTCAAATGAAGCCCAAGACATGTCGCTAATAGCAAGATAAATGTAAAAAAAACGTCAAGTGACAAAACTTGACTGTTGGATTTTCTTCCCTAAAGCCTCCCATAATGATCCGCAAATCCCATTAGAGCCATGCTGACAGAGCATGAACTCGGCTCACTTTTATGTGTTTAATCCTCGCATCCGGACTTGAAAGCAACAAACCATCCCGATGGCGAGATGGGCCCAATTGACTTCCACTCCGATTAGCCGCGTGCGTATGTAAAGAAGGTCGGGTGTTCACGTACCGACTGGCGCAAAAGGGAGACTAGGGCGCGCGTCTCGTCATGTCACTGCTGATGCCCCGAGTGTTGATGTGTTGTGCCAAGCGCCTCATTCATAACTTATGATACCAGCGGCGCTAATGGCGCGGGCGCTTTAGCCCAACATAATGAAAGGCGATGAGTAAAAGGAATGGGAGACGCGCGGCTGTCATTTGCGCGCCGCTTAACGGCATGAAAGAGCAAATCAAACGTCGGGATTCCTTGACGGCGAGGCTAAGTGGATGCCCGGATTTAAAACATTAATCAATAAGTGTCAATTAGCATCACCGCACGCTCTTTGGGGCCAAGACTGGCATGCGGGGAATTGGCTTGGTAAATTGGGTCTAAAGTTGAGCATTTGAAAGTAGTGTTTTTCACTCTTACAAATCATAGACATCAGTTTTGCACACACATACAATGTCATTGGTACAAAACTGTCATTTTGATCTTAAGGTTTAAATCACAAATTTGAGCTCAGAAGGGAACATTTGTACTTGAAAAATGAATGCACGTCAGTTTCTATTTCAGTGTCCTCAGCCTCACTCGCACATTGCCCCACCTTGTATTTGAACCCCAAAAATGCTCTCGATGCGATTTATATTTATTACCGTAGTACTCAATGGAAATGAGTTTGACCTGGCCGCGGGCGTGCCCGTGTTTACAAGCTCCTTCACAAACACGACTTTACAACAAACTATTTACAGCGGCCACAGTGGGTTTAATGCATGTCGTCCCGTAAAAGATAACAATAAAAAAAAAAAGTTGACGAGAATGTAGCACGGCGAACGGAGTTTGCCAAACAAAGGTTTCTGTGATGTATGGCTGCGTGCACAAAATGTAAATAGATGGGGATCAGCAAGATCTGTATGCTTTATATATATAATGAACTGACCTCAGGGAATATATATTTTTTGTAATTGCACATCCACTACAGTAGGTGGCAGTGCTGGTCTCATTGTTAGAGAGCGTGCAAAGAGTGTTAGCTTGTCTACAGAGATGTACTTAAAGCAATTTTAGAGACAAATGATGCTATTTAAAGTCATGGCGGAGAGTTGAGGGGGGTGAGAAATATTTTCTTCTTCGTGGTAAACACTATAATCTACATAAAAATTGTACTTGTGGTTACAGTGTATCCAATTGGATTTGATTTAAGGATCCTTTTGAAATTGCTATGTTTCTTCGGCAGGCTAAGTAAGTCCTTAACTGAGCGCTTTCCCATATTCAGAAAGGCAGCCATCTTTGTTTGAAGCCGCCATTTTAGGATAATTTTGCACATTTTCATTCGGCTTTCAGAGACCAACAAAGATATCATTTTTTCCGATTCCTACCAAATTTGAAACATGTCTATAAATGCTAAAACACTAAATTGAAAAACAGGAGTTTTTGTCATTCAAAGTGGGCGGAGCGTGGCAGCAACATCACTGCCACAAAAGTATTAAAAATAGCAAGAGTTAACTTTCATTTAAAACTCTGACACAAAATTGTATATATTTGTCAAAATGGAGGTACCATTTTTAGCTCATGTTACGATCTCTAGTGTTACCTTAACTTCATAACACAGCAAAGCAATAAACCTGTTTTAAAAAGTCTATAAAGTATTTTGTGGATTTGATTGTTGATTTTAATAAAGTGCATAGGGACTGTATTTCTTATTTTCATTTCATTCGAAAATTTTGGTTCACACAAAAAAGTTAAAAATAAATCTCTAGTGTTAGCTTGTCTTGTCACTTTCCAGATTCAAACAAAACGTGAACAAAACTGCGACCTGTGTGCTAACAAAGAAGAAGAAAAAAAATCTCTGCGACAATTAAATCCAAGTTATTTCCCTGAGATACAAACAGTATCCCTGGTGTCACACTATATGTGTTTTATCATTCGGACTAATGCTGCCAAAATCCCTTAGAAGACAATTGTCATCACTATTTTATCAGGCCGCCAAGAGAGAAAACGTCAACCATCAGCAGTATTCGGAAATCCGGCGGAGTGAAAAGCTAATCACATTCGCTATCGTTTGGGGGCTGCCGACACGGGACGAGCTGCGCTTTCATGGCAGGTGGAAGTCTGATCCGAAGAGGAGGGAGAGTAATAATAAAAAAAAAAAGACGGTCAACGTCTAGCTGTCAATCAACCGTGGGCCGGGACGGGAAGTTCTCCCGCTCGGACGCTGACGCGGGGGAGCCGATTTGATCCGGGGTGGGACGCTTTGATGGCCGTCATGTCGTTTGCTTTTAAGCTGATGTAAATTGTGTCGCTATCTGCCCTGCTAATCTAAGCCATTACAACTCATTTATGAGCGACAATTGATTCTTTAACTCATTTTTAAAACTTTTAAAAGGATATTAACTTTGAGCTCAGAGGTGACGAGTTGGACTGTATTGACAGATTGCGTATTAAATAGATATTTTACATATATATAAAAACATTTAAATTTTTTTAATTTATTTGTTTTAAAAAAAAAAAAAAAAGGAGAGCAATGATGATGTCAAATCGAATGAACAATACTGAGCTCTCCTGAAAAAAAAAGAAGAAGAAAAAAAAAAAGATATTTTACATATATTTTACTAAAGGAGACACTTAATGAGAAATGTACAGTAAATGCCATATGGCACCAAAACATAATGGGTTCCCACACAAAATACATTTTGTAAAGGACAGGAAGCGTAACAACAACGATTTTTTTGACAAACGTCAAATTAGCAAGGCGCAAGTATGTATTCTGTTCGATCGTAAAATACATCACACATTATTTATCTGCTTTTGCTTCACAAAGTGGTCACAATGTCAATTAGCAACGTTCGGCCACGCCCTCTGGTGAAGCGACGTGACGCTCCGTTTTGAAATCACAACAATATTATTCCGCTTAAGCGCTCGCGGTTTGAGGCGTTTAAAATGAGATTTAAATGAAAGCCGACAAATTAATGAGCATGCTAATCACGGGACCTGTCCCCTTTGTCCTAAAGTTAAATTTGCTGCGCTGGTGTCCCGCTCAGTGCGCTGGCTTGCCTGAAAAAAACAGATGCGATCTACTTCCCGGTTGCCCCGGGCAACAAAAATGTTAATTGGGCTTTTAATATGCTATTTTGCTGGCCACAATCTGTAAATACCACTTAACATCAACGTGATTAACCAAGCAGGCGGACATGTGCAAGCACTCAATGTGTAATCAGAGTGGCCAGAATACACTTCAATGTCATGAAACAAAATCATATATATATATATCCTCATAAAAGTATGGATATGGATTAGCACCAAACTAGAAAATAGTAATAGAATCATATTGAAGAATTATTTAAAAAATACATTTTGTAGTTGCAATATGTAGTTGCAAATATATTAATATATTCATACAAAGTAGAATTTCAATATATAAAAAAAACTGATTACTGTAAAGAGGAGCAATTTAAAGGATCTTTGTGCAGTTTGTCACTTTTTTTTCTTGCGACTGCCACCTCTGGCCCAAAGTGTAACTGCAGCATCTCTGTGTGAGTACATGCACGATCTTAAAGCGACAGCCACAGTTGACAAAGGAAGACATGACTTCAAATGAGGAAAGAAAAACTCCGCCCCTCGCCGTCCCAAAGAAACTGTAAAGGGAAGGGAAGATAAAAGCTGATAGGTGCAGTAAGAGTAACACAGTCAGGACTCTTCATACTCATCTGGGCATTGGTGGAGCATGCATGATGTACAAAAAAGCTTTTTAAATGGCACAATGCACCTTTAAGTTGGGCCAATTATTACGATTATTATTTTTAATACGTGTACATGATGAGAATTTAAAAGTAACATTGTTTCAGAAAAAGTAGAAAAAATATCTGATAATATATTGAACATTATTGATATATATTTATTTAATAGTTTTATCTAATGTATGAATGCATGACTAGAATGCAAAAGGCTTACTTTTACAGGTAAATAAAACATTAGATTAAACAATAAGATTTAATTTTCAGAGCGATTTCAGATACAGGCTGATGTACCCGCCCCGCCCACCCCCCATAAATTAATATTTAATTTAACAACTTTTGGCATTGACTTTAGTGGCACTTTAGCACTAAAATAGTTTGAAAAGTGCTGTATCGTAATTGTTCCACGTTAAGATGGTGGAATGGTCGCAGACAGACATGCATTATTTTGACAGTAATGCACTAAAATGGCCTATCAACAGCAAACAAGCGTCCGCGCTGGCGCAGACAACCTATGTTGCTCATTGCCGTGCATTAGGACCTTAAAACGCTGCCAGAGTCGCATTAATCCATCTCATTGCATAAAATTTCCATTTGATTTGTATGCGGAATTTTAGATGACCGGCAGAGCGGCGGAAAACCCTCATTATTTCATATTCAATCAATCACTCATCGGCGAGCGCCGCGGTGCGGTTTCATCCTGATTATGGAGATTGGCGTTAGCGATCGGGAGCGGCGCGGCGCGGCGCTGCCGCGTCCTCGCGCATGGCTGTTTTTGAGCGTCGCGCGCTTTCATGACTATTGACAAGCCGCATGATAATGTACTAATGCCTCGTCTTCCAGTCAAACGCTGCGAGCGCCGCACGCTCTTGCCTGTGTACGTTGTGATGTATATTTGCAAATGTCACTGTGCGTTAACAGCAGGCTAGCTCGGAATGACTGGGCTGGGGAGGAGGGGCAAATTTTAGATTTGATTTAAGTGAAATTGACTAAGTATTGATTAAAGGTTTACAATTACCGTAACATCTATGCTAATACACGTTAGCCTGTAGTCTAAATAGCATTGCACGTTATGATAGCGGCCTTTCTTTAGATGAAACTATGCGGTGTGGTTGAACATTTATCTGGTAAAATATAGATTTTGGCTTATGTGTCAGTTTTATAGTAAACTTGAACTGAGTGACATAAGCAGACTTATTTTGAGATCTGTGATAACAGGCTCTTAAAGGAGAAGTCTACCTTAAACATTTCTTGACAATAATATGTTATATGTGTCCTCACTAGTCTAAATGTGACATTCTGATTAATAATACATCTGTGGAATATGAGTTATGAAGGAGAATCCAGCCATTTTTATCCATCTAAGGGGGCGGCCATTTTGCTGTCAATTGAAGATGACATCACAGCTGCTCAGGCAACAACCAATAACGGCTCACTTGATTGTGAAGCTGAGATGTGATTAGTTGTTACCTAAGACCTGAGTAACTGTCATGTCATTTTCACTCGACAACAAGTTGCAAAATGGCCGCCCCCTGAGATGGATAAAAATGGCTGGATTTTGATGCTTAACGCAATATTAACCAGAATATCATATTTAGACTAGTGGGCTGCATAGAACATATTGTCTAGAATTTTTATTTTTATTTTTTTGGGGGGGGGGGGGGTTGACTTCTCCTTTAAGAAATACTTTTAAAAGTGTGTTCAAATACATTTGAAGGTTTTAAAACATGTGGTAGGGGTAAAATAATAATTGAACATTGTTTTTACAACATCTCTCTTAACATCACTGATACTTATCAGTACTCGCTATTCTTTTTCCGAATTTATCTGGTTCCAATACCAACGCATTTCAAGCCGCACTTCTGTGCGGTCCACTTAAATGTTGAACCTTCTGCTGTCACACAAGAGGAGGAGACGGGAGGATGGACGGCCTCAAACTTTTTCAATTTCACTGTCAATTTCCTGGGTAATTACTGCTGCTTTTATGACACCGCCGAGGGACACGCCACACGGCAAGATGGGAACGCGTTTCCCCCGCTTTCGGCCGCCAATTCCCACGTCTCATAAGTGGAGCTTGTCACTGCCGCTGACCCCTGCGGCGTTGAGTTGACGGACAACTAGGGCGACCGGATGGATTGACAACGGGCGGGTGCACGTACACAACGTTGTGGAGTGACCATGTCATATTTTCCACACAATGCACTTGTTTTTATACGGCATAGTAAGGGTGGGTTGAAGGTCCAAAGATTTTGTGATCAACTATAATGTGATGAAAGCTTTGTTCTTATTTTACAAGGGGTGTCAGGTGGTCTTTTTTTTTTTAATCATAATTAATCACATGACTTCAATAGTTAACTTGCAATTGATTGCTAATTTTCTATCTGTTCTCAATGTACAATAAAATGTACAATAAAATGTTTTTCCACGTTTTTATACTCTCGTTAACATAAAAGTGGAAACAGTTAAACTACTGGTAATAGAAATATGGCTGCATTATTGATACAGTAATTTCATAATAATTCATAAAATAGAGTTAAAATGAAAAAGCTGTACTGGACTGTAAAAAACGAGTGCGATATTGATTTGTGTTGGTCATATTTCTGCCACTAGATTGCATAATTGCATTTGTAAGACATTGGTGACAGCTCAGTGAATTTTTATTTTCATATTAAGAGCTAACTAATCTTTAACATGAAGTAACTCGTAAAATATTTAATATAATAATAATATTTAATATTTATAATATAATATATATATAATATAATATTTATAATAAAATTGTAAAATACAACTTGACCCAGTCTCCACAATTATATGCATCATTATTAAATTTATTAACTGCTAAAATTAGACATGGACATGTCTGCTGTGTTGCGACTGGAATTCCCCCAGTACAGGCTTTCCAAGTAAGGAGTAGTCTTTAATCGCGCGTTAAAAAATGAGTGCCGTTAAAGGAACTTTAAATGAACTCAAAATTAACACACAAATTTTGACACCCCTATATTTTACATTAGATGGATGGCCACTATTTGAGGAAATGCAGCAGTCAGGTGTCCCATTACTTTTGTCCATGTGGCATACACAAAGGGCCTCATGTTTCCCCAAGACGTCCCCGTCTTCCGAGATCAAAGTCCGTCTCGGTGGAGAGTGACGGGCGGCGGGTCACAGATGGTTAAGAGCCATCCGTCAAGGCCTCTTAATTCCTCCACCAAAACGGAATCTTTCCGTGTAAATATGTCAAAAGGGGAATGAAATTAGCACGCTCTCTTATTGACTGTGATACAATCTGAAAGGCAGCGCGGCGCATAATTACGTACTTGTCAGAGTCGTAAAAATTAGCCGTATTATCGCACGCGGTGCTTTTTGTACGACTTCATTTGGGTCTCGATGTCTTGCAGATGGAGGCCGCTCGCCGCACTTGAACAGTTTGCGCCCTAGTGCGACGCCATCTTGTCAGTTGCGACTGACACCACGCGCGTTTGATCTCATTAATGATACTGTGAACGGCCACTCTGAAAAGTTTGAAATTTGTCTTGATGAGAGGAGGTCGAAGAGGGCGTCGTCGCTTTCCCAGATAATCTCGGAAGAGGACTTGGACAAGTCGTCTCACAGCTGTGTCATGTTCTTGCTTGGTCACAGTTGATCACTCCAGATAATTGCTCATGGCTTTCCATTGGCAGTTTGCTGTAAAAGAGTGAGTGTCTTCTAAACTGGAATACGACATCTGTCTACGATGCAGTGTCCGGACCAGGTGGGGGCCGATTGTTGTCTCATTAAGGGCGGCACAAGCGCTCGTAATAAGATGTCTGGGCGGGCCGCCGCCCGGCCAGCTGCTGCTTTTCACTTCTCGTCCGCCTCTCGCACGCCGTCGGAGCTTCTTCCGGCGTGTCGCTTGCAGTTTTAGTCCCATCATTTATTTAGCTTTTCATTACTATTTGTTGCTATTGTGCCATCTTCTTTTTTTCCATTATCGTCTCAATTATCGTCTCGGTCACACGTTCCGATTTCCACTCATATCACATTTACATCAAGTCGATAATGCATCCCCCAACGCTGAATTATTTAGCGAACAACTTGAACTAGAAGAGGGGGTGATTCATATTTAAAACAGACACCTACTCTTAATGGCAGATTCTGCTTAACCCTCGCGGAACGTTGACTCGCTGCTCGTCTCACGATTCCGGAAGTAAGGCTGCAACAACATCGGATCGACAAAAATCCAGCTTTTTTTTGTTTGCTGATAAATGAAATTGTTCAATTGTCATTCACATAAGACATACAAAGGTATCCCTTTTTCCCATTATGAAACAAAAAAGGTAGCAAGTGTCATATAGCAGCTCATAGAAGCTATACAGGTAGTTCACACATGGAAGAGTTAAGCCCATTTGCTTGGTTGCTAACCAAAACAGCAACACCAATCAACATACAAAGTAAATATGGTCGCTCAACGTTGTTGTTTGTGTCTATTTTGATATTCTTGGAGCTATGTTTGAAGCAGATTTTTTTTATTTTTCTCATTCATTCCCATTCATTCATTCATTTATTTATTATATTATAGAATAAATTTATTTTCGTTATTTTATGTATATCATTGCAGTTTTTCATTTTAAGTGAGTTCAGTATTTTTTGTTTTTGTATTTCAATACATTAGTTTAAGTTTAGTTATTTCTTTTTATTTATTTATTTTGTGTAGTTATTTGAGTGAGTTAAGTTTTGTTTAAATTGTATTATTTTATTGTAATGATTTTTTTAATATATTGTAGTTGCTATTGCACATAAATTTTTAATGCACTTATTTTATTTTTTTATTTGACTGTTTAGCATTTTATTGCCATTATTAAATATTGATATCATTTTTTAAATTTGTTTCTATATTTGTATTTCATTATTTTTGCAATTTATTAATATTTAGGTATTACATTTTTAATTTATTGATATTATTCTATTATTTCATTATCACTATTGACATTTATTTTAGATGTATTATTTTATTAGAGTTATTTTTATTTCAATTTTATTATTATTGAGTTCCACTTTAGTTATCACATCATTTTCTAATATTTCACTTGCTTATGCTTTGCAACTACATTTATTTTTAGTAGTTGTAGTTTTCTTTCCAATATATAAATTTTAGCGACATGAATGTGATTCAAAGTGATTTTTTTAAATATAGGTATGCATATAGTGCTGCTACTGCGCCTCTTGCCAAATAATAAATAAATGCATCACTTATAGATTCACCATCGGCGCAAGTCATATCTCAAAGAAACTACAAACACGCCGTCGCCTGTGCTACAATGTGCTAACTTCCGCTCACACGCCATTGAGTGCAACGCGACAAGTTAGCATCGAGACCCCAGGTACACTTTGTCCACTACTTTAAACAAATGATCATATTAAGGCACTCCTTGTTTTATTAAACAAGCACAAAACAACTTTAGCTTCATTTCCTCAAACAGCACCAACGTTGGCGAGTATTCCTCACGCTGCAGGAGCACCCCTCGGAGAATCGACACGCTTGTTTAATGAAGGGATCTCATTACGCCGGACACGAAGAATGCGGCCGAGAATTAAGAGATAAGACGTTAATGCCGGCGTTAAGAAGAAAAAAAAGTGGCGTCGACGGCTAGCCGCATTCCTAATGAAGGCGCTAATGGCGATTCCACTCTTGAGAAAAGTCGCCTCCCCGGGTTGTTGGAGTCGTAAAAAGGAGTTTTCTTCAAAACACACCATTTGTTTTCAACGGCTCCCCAGGGTGCTACGACGCATAAAAACTCAAGTTTCCACGAGCAGCAAAGCCCTCGTGTGTTAACACGGTGCGGCCGCGTTTGAATTGTTCAAATGAAAGATGATGACTCATTTGTAATTTCATTATTAATAGATGTCGCTATTACAAATTTGATAAGGGATTAAAAGGTACAAAAGGAAAATGAACTTGACTTGTGTTTGTCCTCACAGGAGTTCATGTAAGAACTTTTGTAATTCAGGTTTTTGTAAATAGTGTCCAGGGGAGTTGAGCTGATCTAATCGAAAAGGGGAGGCCTATTTATACAACTATTCAATCTCCTCTGTAACTGAGAAGTCATTGTTTGTCATACCATACGTAGTCAGGATTTCATTAAATAAAATGCACACGTATCCAGAAACTTGCTCAACACACTCATAATACAAGCAGGAGCAAGCCTGAATAAAAATAAAAGATTTGTTTAGATTAATTTACTGGATGATGCCATTTTTTTCTTTTTTTTTTCCTGGAGAGCTCAGTATTGTTTATTCGGTAATTTTACCGATTTGACATGTCATCATCATTGCTCTATCTTTTTTATTTTATTTTTTTGTATGTGGGTGAGTATGTGTATGTGCGTGTGTGCGTGCGTGCGTGCGTGTGTGCGTGGATGATGCCATTTTATTTGCAGTAGCTAACAGTCAATCAGAGCTGAGAGCACTTTGCATACTGCAATTAATGGCCCATTAATTCAATTACCGGTATATCTAAAAAGCACATTAATGCAAAAAAATATTTCTTCACAATTTCATGGATTGGTCGAACATCTTGGTGTTTAAAACTACAAAAAAAATCTTGCCTCTGTTATTGCAATGCAGAATTCCATCCTAGGGGGCGCCAGAAGCTACACACACTGTTCATTAGCATTGTAGATCATTTTCAGGTGGTTTAACATGGAAAAAGGTAAACTATATGTGATGTTCACGCTTCTTAGACGCCACGCAAGTTGTCAAACGTGACGATGAGCTTTATTAGGCTACAAATTATTTGTCTTGCAATGTTTGCGGTGACATGCTTATTTATTTCCCACGGCATCCCGGCACCTTTGATCACTGACCGCAGAGCCCGCCAGACAGTGATCGGCGTTCCCACCGGGACGGCGCCTTCCATTAGACCGAACACAAACCGCTTAAGTTCGAACCAAAGTGGCGGTCTGTCTGTCGAATGACAGCGCGAGTGCGACGTGTCAAACAAAACGAGCTCGGCAACTTCTATCGGGCCATACGGTGGCGGAATGCGAAAATAAAGCAAGACAATGTTGTCCGTTTTTGATGTGAACGTCAGGATGCGTCGAGCCAGCTTTGGGGAATAACACCGCTAACAACCTTCTTCCCTTCTGGAAAAAAAAATAAAATGATGACACAAGCATCTATGTTTAATTTATTCCAGCGTGTGACAAAAAAAAAAACCCACATGCGTCAAAGTCAGCAGTGGACTAATTAGGCGAGGACGCACTGACAACGATTTTACGTCGGTACTTCAACATGCAAAAGCAAGAACTGATGAGCGGCTAGCGCGTCTTAAAGGCATTTGTCAAAAACTGGAAATGTGCGAAGTGACTTATTGTGGTGTTTGAAAGGCCTCTTCCATTTGTTTGCCCTTTACAACTGTGACGGAAAGCTGGAACAAACTATTTTTATAAAACACCCCCCTCTGTTTCAGATGACCGTTTTCCCCCTAGATCCCTTCTCTCCCACTTGTCTAATTACCACAGAGGTCTTTTTTCCACCCCCCGAAGGAGACCACATGCAACTCTAATTGCCTCCCTCATTAGTTATGTTTTCACACCGCCGCATAGGGGGGCAATAAATTTTATCACTTAATTTTGTCAGCCGTACTTCCACCCGGCTGCGTATTGATGTGTCCGCCGCTGCCAGGCCCGAGCCTCGGAGGGAAATTAATTGACAAAGTGGTAAAAATTTATCAGCATATCACCAGATTAGGCGACAAATTGACGCAATGAGGGGAATCAATTGCGTGTCCGTCAATGTAGAGGGGGCGGACGAGACAACCGCGGGGACGAGGCGCGAGAGTGACTTGTGAGGCAGGTGCGTTGATTTATGATTATATTTGGACAGCGGACATAAATCAACGTGAGTTGCAAGTGTGCCGCGGCCGCCCCTCCATAACCTCGGTATGTTGGTAGCAGTGGGTGAAAGCGGAATAAAGCGTGCTGAAAATCAAGAAGAACAATGAAAAAAAGAAGAATTTGATAAAAAATTAGTTTTGTACAAGCTAATATTGTAATCAGTGACACCTCATAAATCAAGGTACAACTGTATTTAAGCCAAAAGAGGTGTTTGTTTCCCTTTAGCTTAATATCTTTGGGTTGAATGCTAACTGGCTAAGGACAACATGCTAACTACAGGCTAACTGTAATCATATCTTTGTGCTTTTAGCAAACTTGCAAATATTAGCATGTTAACTTTAGCCATTTCTGTACATCAGTGCTTCCTCGAAGCTCGCTATTTTTTTTTTTTTTTTTGCATGCTAGCTAAAAGCTAGTTTAAAAGCCGCAATGGCTAGTTAGTAGTTCTGCTAGCTTGACTTTGTTGTTGCGCTATCAAAAAAAATTTAAGGTACAGTAATTTCTGGACTACAAACAGCTACTTTTTTCACTTGCATTCGACCCTGCGGCTAGTACAAAGGTGCGGCTCATCCATCAGATCACAATGGGGCACACTATAAAGGAAGTGCATGAGCATCAGGCAGAGCACAACAAACCAAGTGAGCCCAAATACAGTAGGAGAGACAGAACGAGAGCGAGACAATTTGCGGCCTCATCATGGAAAAGAAAGTGGGAACCCGGTGCGGTAACATTACAACACCTGCGGCTTACAGTCGGGTGCGGCTTATATGTGTAACAAACTCGAATATTCCCCAAATTTAGCTAGCACGGCTTATAGTCAGGTGCAAGTGTTTGGAGGAAAAAAAAGTACAAATACGTATTCTATCAGTCACATATATTTCTCAGTATTGGGACAAAATCGTATTTTATATACAAAAAATATGGTTGTATGGTGTTTTTATGGTTTACAGTTAACACTCAGCTTGAACCCAAATTGAAATTAATGTGCTATTTGAAAAAAAATCAAAACATTTAAAATAATAAAGCTCCAATTTTTATTTATTTATTTTTTGTTTCTTTCCTGTAAATGTCAATGGGAAAAATGTCATGCTTTTCGTATGAACAAAAGGTGGACAAAAGGTGGCAATGTCAATAGAATAAGGAATATTCTGTTGCCTTGAGCATGCAAAAGTCTATATTTGTGGCGTGTCAAAGACACAAAAGTGGCGAATCATCAAGAGCCCAACCAACGAGTGTTTTAATGTTTTAATAGGAATGCATCTTCTGTGAGACCCTGTCAGCACGCAGCGGCTTTACACTTTAGGTTTGCAACCCGCCGACTGAGAATGTCCGTCTGGAACACACGACCCCCGCCGCCCCAACCCCCAACCCAAGGTGTCTGCAATCCATGTTTGGCATACATACAGTAGCGCTGACAGTTGGCCCATCAAAAAGCACCAGCTTGACCTCAACATGCTTTGTGAACAAATTGAGAGCAAAATGGCCACATAGCGTCGGTCCTTGGTGGCAACCTCGCGGGGAGGGGCAGCAATTTTTATAGGAGTGGGTGTTGGGGGGGGTTGAAAGGCTCGTCTGGAGGGGCGAGTGGGAGAATTGCTCGGGCGCCGCCACTGTCACGTCTGTATAAACAGCCATTGATTTTTCTGTCTAGTCCCGCCACCTCGGCCATTTATCCTCAGCGTCGCAGTCGGGGAAAAATTCTGTTACAGTCCGTCCGGGCCCTGGAGGCCTGTGCGCGAGAATAGATTTCACCTGTAAATCGGGCAAGGGGAGCCGCGGCCACTTAACAAGGGCAGGCGGTGTCACCACGGGAGGGGACGGGGGAGGTCAAACTCGACGGGTAATGACACATGCTGGGGTGGGGGAGAAGGGGGATGATGGAGCAAATCCAGAATGTACAGATAACGTGCCAGCTATCATTACGGAAGGTTTTTGGTCCAGGCTAGGATGGTAGCGAGATCAATACAAACTATGATCATTTAAACTCCAAAGATGATTGCATTTGGATTCAAGGATGCTTTCGATAAAAAATGGGGGAAATGAAGACAATAGCAATGCTAGATTTTCTTCTCGACGGTAACTTGGACTTTTTGAAACGTGAAGGTTAAAGTGCTCCCACCTCATGTATCTTGTATTAAGGCTATCCTGCGACATCTCTTTGTAAAAGAACATTCATCGAGACAGAAAACAATCTGTTGTCTTTTGTTTGCCAAAAGTTTGCAGCCGGATTTAACAGCACAACGTGTAATTGAGAGGAACTGTGGGCCGCCTTGACGCGGCGGCGCGGGCTTAACGTCGCGAGAAAGTGAGCTCCCGTGCTAAGTTCCTCACGGAGAGTGACAGTAATGATAGCGTGTTAAGGTTAACTCGCAGAGGAATCGAAGCGCCGCCGCCGAACGGGAAGGGAAGGTTTGAAAAGTACTTATTAGTCAAAGTGGGGGAAACGGCGACGGTATAATGAAATCACTCTGTATTACCTACGAAGCAAACCTACAAGCTTGACAGGAATGTTGTTTTTTTGCAAATACTTCACCTGCCCATGAGGGTTCTGCGCCAACAAAAGGGGAAAAAAACTTTTTCGGACTAGTGGGAGGAATGCAAAAGAGCTATTATGAGCACTTGTTTTTGCCTCTTGTTCCCTCCAGTTAACCGTATGTTTTTGTTTTTTTTAGGAAAGCCATGCAATTTTAATGAACGCCAGGACGAGCGCTTCCTGGCGCCGTCGCCGCTTGTCAGCCCGCAGTTTTTTTGTTTTCTCTTTCAGCACAAAACATCGCCTCCTCTTGATCAATATGTTAGCGCCTTGGAACGCTAAGATGAGCTTTAATGTTGTTTTACCGCTTCACGTTGTTCCTTCAGATCTGCCGCGGGGTCCCCTTTGATTGGGTTCATTTGCATTATAATGTCCAGGAACTTTAACATGGTTATTCGTGTTTGAGCAAGTTTGTTCTCTAAAATAAAATAAAAATAAGTGCAGTATAACTGCGCATGGGTGGAATTTCTTTCTTTTGGTATTTTTGTTGACGGCAGCAGCTATAAAGTAGCATTTGTGCCGTTGTGGGAGAGAACATCAGAAAAAAAAGGCACATTTTTTGGACGATTTATAAAATAAAAAAAGCCAATATTGGCCCATTAAATCAGATGGTCATTAAAAAAAAAAACATTTAAAAATTGATGATCATGCAAATGTCAAATTGCCATCTCTAAAAACTACTCCTACTCCTTTAAATGTACTGAAACCCAATCAGTCTGTGATTGATTGCCTCCGTGTCCAATCTCAAGTTCACATGCTGGACTAAATTGTCCAACGTGACTCTAATGAGCATCGCTATGCAGCTAAACAGGATGAAAGCGACAGGATAAAAAAGCAAGAAGAGGCCGGAGCAATAAATATCCCTGGGCCGTGAGGCTCGCATTGCTAATTGCCTTGCTTGCCTTCCCGGAGAAAAAAAAAAAAAGCCCCGACTGGAGTAAATAATGAAATTTTAATTCCTGTCCTCGCCATCGCGTTTCGACTTGTACGCTAGTTTCAAAGAAATGTGCCGAGGCGGAGATGGGAGAAAGTGTTGTGATGGTGGGGGTGCGGCAGAAGTAATGACAGATGGAGATAAGTGGAATATTTATCTAGCTTCTATGAGTAATGCTACAAAATCATGCTAATTGCGTGTAAAAAGAAAGCCAAATGAAGTATATGCTGTATACTTCAAATCACAATATTTATGCGTATTTTATAATCTGTGTAAAATAAAATTTGCCAATCAATTGTTTAGAAAGTATTTGATGTTTAGGAAAGAACAAGTGTCACTCTTTCTTGACTCTCAACTTTTTGTTTTGAATGAAGTTAGCCTCGTGTTACTGACATCAAAACACAATCATTAATGTATAGAACTCAAAACTGCCGAGTCGCTGTTAATAACAATAATGATAACGTCGATTTATACTTCGCCTTTCAAGGAACCCAAGGACGCAAAGTTGTGGTATGATTTTTTACAAAACAAACACACACAAAAAAAAAACTCGAACGAGGGATCAGCGTGGACCATCAATAACGTCCTCCTCGAAACAAACATGGCGAGGAGCAAGCGAGGACAATGTCTGGCTCCTGCGTACAGTGTTGGCAACATTTTAAAGAAAGCCTCATTCATCTAAATCCGGCGGCAAACAAAATCAAATAAATCAACAGCGGGCGAATATAAAAATATTTGTGTTGCGGACAGATAATTAATGAGCACAGCTGCGCTAATTAAAAGCCATCTGAGTTCCATTAATCTTCCTTGTTGGGAATCTCGTTGTTTCTCCACAAAAAAAAAAAAAAAAAGTGGACAGCCACGCCTCTCCCGACACAAATCTTCGTCCTTGGACTCATTTTTCAGGTGATCCGGAAGAGCGAGCGCCATTAATAACGAGAGCGCCAAGACGGGACAAAAATGATGATTTTTCCCGCCGTTGCGCAGTCGCTTTTGTGCCCAGATGTCCTGCTTTGTTCAGCAAGTTTTAAAAGTGAAAACACACAGCAGGCCAACAACATTTTTTTTTTTTAATGCTCGGGACAGTTTGAAAAATAGTGCTTGTCCTATACAAACTTGTTTTTTTTTTAAATTATTATTTTATTCCACAGTAATGGGACAAAATAGATTTTGTGTTGAGATGAAAAATCAAATTTTAGCAAACAGATATGTTAGCATGTCATCACTCCTTCAAATGTCTGTTTCCAATTGTGCTATATTGTGGATTTTTACGTGATCATTTTTTTAAATGGGTATTTTTTTAAGTCTTTTGGAAGAGATGCCAAGTAATTGAGACGCAAGAAGAAGAGGCAGAGAAGGTCCTCATCTAACCTCCAGTTAAAGTAGTCGCTCCCACATACATACATTAGCATGTCCTTGTGATTACTATTGTAAGGTCTGTTTGCTGCTTTGTGTTTGTTAAAGTCGATTGAAGGTTTATAATAAGTGTCAAATCGATGTTAATTCCATTTACAGTAAACTTCTATTTGGAATGACACCTAGCTTAAAGCAAGCCTGCTTTGACATTTGGAGAACCATGTGAGTGTGAGTCTTCTTTTCATTTTTTCAGTGATGTTATACAATATCCTGACAGCCAGAGAATGACAACCGGTGCTAATGAACACTTTAAAGTATGTTTGAATAAGTTGCTCAAAGTTTGTGGGAGGGATAAAACTACAAAACAAAATGATACAGTCTCTCTATAAACTTTCTATGAGAAATTTCATAAAATTTTAAACAGTAGCATCAAATTCAACAAAGCATTGCACGGGAAGTGTTGAATATCTGTCTTTACTGAGCAGTAACCAAAGAAGTCAACAACTAGACGGAAGCTAAATGGACACCATGACAACTGTTTGGCCCAACATGACATTGGCATGGAAACAGGAGTTCAGAACATACAGAGATTCTCAGATCCCTGTTTAAAAAGTAGTCATAACATTTCCCTTCAGTCGATGTAATGCCCATCTGTCCAAATCGTTCTGAATCAATATTTTGGCGACTTTAACATCAGCAAAGTTTTTAACGACATTTCAATTTCACCTTTTAAAAAACAAACCCACATGCATTACTAAAGCCACGGTTCCCTATTTCTATATTCTAAATTATTCATTTGCACACCACCACACAGACACACACGCGTCGGCACAGTACATAAAAAATTGCGGATGGTAATCACAGGGGCAACGGCCATTAAAGCCTTAATGTGGCTAATGTTTGCCTAATCAAAGTTTTATGGACAGCAATAAACTCGGAAACAACATGTCTTAATTAGCCTTTAATTTGAGACGTGATATTAGTGTAATCTCTCATTGGGAAGAGGCGAACAATAAGGCGACTACCCCTTGGGGATTGTTATTGTCTTGCATATTAAAAAAAAAAAAAAGTAGTAGCATTGTTGTTGATGAAAAAAAAAATGCCCGCAGCCCAATTAGCATCTGTAATTGTTATTATAAAAACATTCATCACACACACACTCCTTTTTTGTCTTGCATCATATTTTAATTTCTGATAAGGTGTTAATTGTGTTAATGTTGTGACATTTCGAATCAGAAGATAGGCGAGAGGCGCTGACGGCCCGTTTTGTTGTGGAATTTATTAAGAGCGAGCCGCTCAAGTGTTTCATTGATCGTAATAATGATTCATTAGATGTGCAAATGGCAACGGGTGCATGCTGAAACCTAAGACAAGAAAATGTCAGCGCGATACAAAAAGGTGGAGGCTACGCCGGTTTATTCCCTCCATGCAGTTCTTACCACTTCACAGCACCACCCAGGCGCTCGGCGGACATTTTGAGCGACTCTATTAGCCGCAAAGGATTATTATTCTAATGTGAAAATGGAACTAATGGTGCGCCAGATGCTTTTTGCACAATTACCTGAGAAAACAAGTCTCGAGTCAAGTCGCGTGTTATTATTTGGTCATTTTTCAGAGACCCTTCAAAATTGCCCAATTATCGTCTATTAAGGCAAGGCCAACCCTGTCAATCAAGCGCGGCCGCGTCGGGGCCCCCGCCTTCAAACGTGTAATGGCTCTCAGAAGTTTTCATCCCAGTGAGGCGACGACGTGCCTAATAAAGTTTGTTTTTCTCCAGACTTTGAAATATCGATGACATGAGCAACACGCCGACTGGTTTACCGTCACTTGAAAAGGGCGGGAAACATGATGTACGCCGAAGAAATGAGATCAGACCTCCACCAAGGCCGTGTGACTAACTGGATTATATCAAATGATGACGTTGCATGCAGGTCCTGTAGGTGTCAGTAATGCCTATTTATAAACACACACTGAAAGCTTTTTTTTCACCTTGGCTTCATCTGATGAATCGGGTGACTCATTGCCACACTTGGCCCCGATGCAAGTAGACTATAGCACATTTCTGAATGTTTGCTAGATAATGGCACCAGGATACTTTAGGGTGGCAGAAAACGAGGGACTTGTTCGCAAGTCCCTCAATGATCACTAACTAACTTAACGCAACAGCCTGTCATAAATTACAAAAAATATTTGCATGAAAAACACTTTAAGGCTAGAAATACAAAATCAAATAATAAACAGGAAGTGCAGCGATAATTGACATGCGTTCTTGTGGCGATAACGCATGTGTAAGGTCATCGCTCCAGTTTGACAGTTCGTCTTTGGTTTAACGAATTTCAAACCTGCCCACGCACAATTTATGGATGGCTAATTTGCTTTGACAGGCTGAAGGCTTTAAAGGGGAAGTCAACCTTAATTTCGTGACAATAATATGTTACTGTATATGTGACCTCACAAGTGTAAACATGACATCTTGATTAATATTAACATATTTGTGGAATATGAGTTATGCAGCAAAATCATGCTGTTTTTATCCTTCTCAGGGGGCGGCCATTTTGCCACTTGCTTTTGACTGAAAATGACATCACAGTTACTCAGGGCTCAGGCAACCTCCAATCATAGCTCATCTGTTTTCTGAAGCTGAGCTGTGATTGGTTGTTACCTGATGACCTAAGCAACTGTGATTTCATTTTCACTCGACAGCAAGTCGAAAAATGGCCGCCTTATATTCCACTAACTCAATATTAACCAAAATACCGTATTTAGACGAGTGGGGCTGCATAGAACATATTATTGTCAATATTTTTAGGGGGATGACTTCCCTTTCAAAAAATACATGTACAAACTTAATCTTAAAAATCATTCCATAGTCTAATAACATAACCAAGTAATTAGACATACACATTTTTTGTCATATAAACAGTGTTGTAAGTCTCGAGATTGGTCTTGGTCTCAAGACCGCCTTTTAAGGTTCTCGGCCTTGTCTTGGAATCAAACACATTTTTACATGGTCTTGTTTTGGATTCGGAATATATACAGTCTTGATTTTGTCCAAGTTTCGATATTCTAGTCTTGATAATGTCTTGGTCTTGACTACATCACGATCAAAGAGTTGTAAGGTCTCTTAACTCAAAAACCCAGAGGATCAAGAATGCGAAATTTGGTGAAATAGCCTATGTTTGAAAAATCTTTATCTGTATGAAAAATATGTTGAATTTTTTTTTCATTTTTCAACATTAAGTCCATTTGATTGGGTTTGCCTGGCACATTTAGTTACTCAGATGTTCATTTTTCACTTGATAACTATTTTGAGACACCCTAACATAATGTTCTAATGTATGGATTGTAACAAACACCCAATACTCAAAAGCATTTGGTGACCTCAAGTTGGTTATTCACTTTTCCCAAGAATGATCATCAAAATAAAGACCAGTACAAAACACACCTCACTAAAAGACCCGATTTTGTTGGATCCCATCGCGCCTGGTGGAAATACCACTTCATACATAAACATTGTGATGTTGCATAAATGGATCTTCAACACCTCCTTCCTCCATTCCCTTCTTTGTTTTTGTATCTTCATCCCTCCCCTCGCAGCCCGTGTCTAACTCTATCTGGCTTGAGCGCTAGCATGTGTCTGCAATCATTTCCTCCCAGGCCCCCACCTGCCACCCTCGTCCTTCCTCGCAGATTTCCTCCCCATCCCCTCCCACGTACTCCGTCACAACTCCCTGCATGCGTCGGACCGGAGTTGCGACTGGTGCAGTTATCAATCACGGAAGGCAAAACCTTGTCAGGGCGGCCGTCGTCGCCTTTCGCTTTTATCCGTCTCCTTCCTTTAACAAATTTGTTCCAGCTAATAAGCTCTCCCAAATGACCCCCCCCCCTCCCCTCCCCCTTTCCTAATTAAGCAAAGACAGCATGTAGGGAAATATGATACTTAATTAATGATGAGATAAAGTCTCTCCCAAGGCCCTGTCAGAAAAGCGTGACACCATGTTTGGCAGTTTGAAATCACATTAACGCGCCAAAAGACACAGGACAAAAAAATAAAAATAATAATAACGGGTGTTTTTGGCTGTTCCAATTTGTCATCAGGCAGGGGAGGACATAAATCTGGATTCACACTTTGGAAACAGTGGCTTAACAGTGACATATTGTGTATTGTAAAACAAGACATACTTCATGGGAGACATAGTGGCAGCTTACACGCAATTAATTGCGTCTTTAAGCGAACTCGATTCTTCTTTTCAAAAAAAAAAAAGGCGAGCACAGTCGGAGATTACCATCTGTCAGTGGTCCAAATGCCAAACTAGCATCTTTAGTCACGTGAAGCCTATGTTGCCCCTGGCTTGTTGATGAACTAGCTAGTAAACGACATTCGTTTTCGGTAGGTCGTCACAGTCCTTGCTTATAAGCTAGCTAGTATGATATCTTTGGTCTGCTTATTGTCATTGTTGAGGAATTATCTGGTTAAGGATTCTCAAGACAATATGTTTGAGATTGGTCTTGGTCTCGAGACCGCTTTTTAAGGGTCTCGGCCTCGTCTCAGAAACGACGGCATTTTTACTTGGTCTTGTCTCCGTCTCAACCTTCAAAAGTCTTGGTCTTTCTCCATCTCAACGGTCTCTAGTCTTGATAATGTCTTGGTTCTCGCTTGGTGTGGTATTGACGACAACACTAAAGTACGGTATCTGTACTAAATAGTCACATCGGCTACGTTGTTCTACGAGGGTGCTAGTTAACAACTTGTTAAGCTAGCCCAACAAAAAAATGCCGAGACAATAAAGAAGGCATTTTTCAGCAGCTTTCCAGAATCATTAGTAAAATTGAGAGGTTGCTGGCAATGATAGCCTCAATCACTGACAGCATAAACATTTGACTTGAAGACAATGCACGTCATTTTGCAAAAAGTTCAAAGAGGGCGACACCTTAAGGCCTCTTTTGTATGAGAAACTGGAAAGTCTTTGGGACCTAAACAACTACAATTTAGACAACGGTTCAAACTCATAATATAGAAAAAAAAGGGCAGATAATCCACCTTGAAAGACTCTTCCCCAGTCCCGCTGTGTATATCACTTTGTCACTATGCCTGACACCAGGCAGCCATCACTTACACACGGCGTCACTTTCGCTGACATCACAATTATCATAAAAAACAGCCGAGTCGCAGGAAACTATTTTTACCGAGCGAGGCGTCCGCATGACTTGACGATGACAACTACATTTTTGCTCCTTCTCCTCAAATTAAATCCACACTGACGACTTTGATACGCGCGGAGTGAGTGTTTACATCCCCGCGGACCGAGCGGAAAATAAATAAACCCAAACGATCACATCGGCAAACAACTAAGAGCAAATCTGACATATTTACCATAAGGGCTGTGGTGAACTTTGGTCCAAATGAAACATATCCATAAAATAAAGTGTTTGTTGTGCGCTGTCGTTTGAAGCCGGATTTGTTTTTGCTCTTTAATGATTTCTCTCTTCTGATGATGATGGAAGCTGTGCTGACACCTTCTTTTGCTTCATCAAGTTCCGCTGCACAATTACATGAATTTACTTTCAATAAATTACCATCTTTGCATACATCAGTCAAATCACCCAGCTGAGGCCTTCGCAAACAATATGCATTATTAATTTCATTGTCAGTGTTTATTTGGTGAACTTGTACGCGACTTGGACAGCCCCATTGCCTTGATGATGCATTAAAAAGCATCAGGGTCGGGCTTTTACCGGGGTATGTCATGCTTCCGCGCATCACTCCGCACCCTGCTGAGGCCACGGGGGTGGGGGGGAAAAAAAACAAAAAACAAACGAGCGAACCCCAGCCAAAGACCAATCAAAAAGTCCAAATGATGCATCACGAGCTGTCCGAGCCGAAACAAAGGGAATCGGGAAGATCATGCGCATCACTGCCATTCCCGGTGAGTGGCTGCTCGCGTTGATTGAGTGCGTTTCCCGTAAACGACTTTTGCCTGTCGACGGCGCTTAATTGAATGAGCTCAAGTTACTCAGGAAAGCGGGGGAGGGAAATAAAACAACATTCAGCTGGAAATGAGCAGTGTTTCTGCCTCGGAAAACATCTCAGGAATTGAGCAGTATTTTTGCACAAAAAGTGATGCACTGTGACTAATGGACTATCTAATAGTCCCTTGAAAAACACATTATCGTTAAGTTCGAACTATAAGATCCAACTTTTTCCCAACTTGAACAAAGATCAGGCACGTTCTTGTCTATTCTTAGATCCTTCTTCATTTTACTTTACTTGAACTCTTCAAAGTCCAAAAGACAAAATAGTTCCAAGTATGACCAAGTCAAATTCCCATGAAAAGGTTCATCATAGCGATTGCTAATTAAAACGCAACGTGGGCAACAGGAAAAGTTCGGGGACAAGACCATTTAAACGGCCTCCCGAAGAGCTAAGCGTGCTAATGGCAGGGGCAACGCAGTTAGCGGAGACAAATCCGAGTGAAGAGGCGCCACGTTGCAGTCATCCGTTTCGCCCCGAGGGCTCTCGGAGCGTGCCGCCGTGGCAGCTCTCATCTGCCATCCGCTGATCATCACACATGACAGCTCGGAGGTGCACTCGCAGCTACATAGTGAGAGGGGGGGGGGGGGGGGGGGGGGTAGGGAGGGGTGGTGGGAGGTTTTACATACAACACAACAATAAGAAATACTCTGATGATGCAGCCGAACAACTGAAGTGTTAGCATGTAAGATCAAGGAAGAGTTTTTGCTGTCATCAAGCTTACATGCGGAAATGATGTGTAATAATGTCTTCAAGACTGCTAGAAAATATCCCAGTTGCAGATCAAGAGTTGAAATTCCTGAAAGTAGATCTAATATTATTACTGTAAGCCACTGGAACATTCGATACAGTTCAAACATCAACACTACATGTCTGCATAGGAAACTAAAAAAAAACATATAAAATGTGAATTATTAAAATGTATTACATGTGTTAAATACCAATTTTACCTGAACAAATGCAAATGTAGGAACTGTACTTAGGCAGAGATTCTTTTGTGTACCACTAGAGGAAGTTCACATTACGGAGCAACCACAAAGTCGTCGGAGTGTACTAGACTGCTAATTGTTAAAAAAGCCTCTGTACATGACCTACAATCAACTTTAATGATATGCAGGAACTTTTTCGATTGCAGTTTAGATGATCTACATGCCTTGATAGGTGCTGCTGCTTCAGTAAGCAACACAACGCTCAAGAGTGACTACAAAGTCGTCCCGAGTCCACTAGAATGCTCATTGTCATAAAAGACGGCTTTAAGATAATCTAAGAATCATTAGACAGTGTGAAGGCTCTTTGACTATTTAAAGACCAAATGTGAAGTAAGGTTGGCCAACCATGTTTTTGAGTAAAACGGCTAAAACCATTTGAAGCCAATTTTTTTTATTATTATTATTTTTTAACGTAACCCTCCCAGGTTCTTGGTTTGACACCCTTGACAACGAAATGCTTTTCTTTGACAATCTTCGGAAAGCTTGGAAAATGACGTCACACGGGAGTTGCGAGGGCAGTCAGCCATTGTACTATTTTGTTGATTGTCCCCATTGTTATTCGGTAAGGTGACACGGGGCTGTGTGGCGGTGTACAGTTCTCAGTCAAAACAAAAGTTGGACGAGTGGCCAAAAGATAATAGGGCAACGTAAATGGACCGCTTTCGTCTGTGTGAGAGCATTTCTGCTGACAGACAGCGGAGCAGTGTTGACCAAGTCCGGCCCTGGTTGACGACTTGCAGGCATGTACATATATGGTCCAACATATAACATGCCAACCTCCTCCTCTTCCTCCAACTCTTCAAAGACTTGGAGCTCCTCATTTAAGCTCGACATATCACTTTCTGAACCAATTTTTGGCTGGCTCTGTATACTTTCTGTATTGAGCTCTGCCATTGTTGTGCCTGGTGTGACGTATCACTTCCGGGTTTGTCGGTCGTCAGGCTCTAACTTCGGAAAAACAAGTATTTTGACAAATACACAAACTATAAATTATTTTTTCATGCTTTATTTTTTGGACAATGTTGAATTATTTCACTTGTGACCCTTTTTGGCATTTTATGAAATGACCTCACATTTGGTCTTTAACGTGTCTCAGTAGGTGCTTCTGCATTGGTTAGCACATTGCGGAATGACCACAGAGCAGTCACAATCTGCTAGCCTACCAAACGGTGTCTTCACTTAAAAGCTCATTTTCCTGTGCAGCGAACTCCTTTGTGAAATGCGCAAGGCATCTCTGACTGTTTACATGCCTCCGCGGGTGCTGCTGTTTTGGTTAGCAGCATGAATAATAGCCACTATTAGAGGGAATACTTTTGAATATAGTTGTTAATCTCTGTCTTTGCCATCAATTGCACTTTCAGAGGACTGACATTACCCAGCAGCAAGGTTGCGATACTTTTTTCGTAATCTCTTTGGACCACCTGCCGCTTAGAGGCCACAGCTGGAGCAAACTCAAAGCGAGGTTCCCATGTGGTCCATGTGATTGATTTTCTTTACGTTTCCATACACTTGGCATCACACTTTCATTTTCACACTTGCTCGAGACATCCTCCTAAAGAAAACAAAAAACAGAACTCCACCCATCTCCCTGCCGGCCACCCCTCCATCACCCAGCCATCATTTCTTAGTGGCTCATTGCCCTTATGGTCTTTTTATGGTCCGTGGCAAGTCATCTGTGCACATGTCTTTTCAAGAGGGAATAAGTCGATGTGTGTGGCGAGGGAGGGGGCATTTAAGGCCTGCAATAAGCCCGAAAAACATCTTGACAAACTGCTGCTTGATGACCTCAGCCGCTGAAGCTTGCAGGAGTCTGACTGGGCATCCCCATCCTGAGGCCATACAATTTTGAGTCCCCCCCCCCCCCCCCCCCCTCCTCATACAGCAAAACAGTATCACATGAATCCCAAATAGGCTTGGTGAATGAGACAACCAGCAGACTGAAAGCAGCCATTTTGGATTCATATTAGTAAGGTATGCTCTTATTGCAAGACATCATTCAAATATATGTTTACAGGAAATGAAATGATCTTCTTTTAAATATGATGAGCCTTTTGTAATCAAGCCACTTGCCTAATATTTGGCAACATTTTATTGACCATTGCGAGGGTCATTCATAACAGATCGAACCTAATCAAGAAGTCTCGACTGGACGGTTTATACATGGCGATCTCCGAGGGGTGATCACAGTCACACAGCAGGTGTTTTTCCTAACAGGCGACTTGACCGAGGCAGATTGGGGTTTAAAAATAGGGGAAAGCAATCATTTCCAGGAGACGAGCTGGAATCGTTCGGCTGGCAGAAGGAAAGGGGTAGTAGTAGTAGAAGAATCACAATCGCAGCCCCGACCCGTCAACGGCTCCGTTTACGTCCTCAGTGGGGATCGAGGCGCGAGCTTGACAACATGTCAATATCACTTGAAGCGCCTTCTCGCAAATTCCGCCCCTTTTGGGAAATCGCCGGCAAGAAAAACACTTGACGAATAGTAGTTGATCTGGCGGACCACGAGAAGACAACTCAAACAAACACCGGAAAGAAAAAAAAAGTGAGACGAGACTTCTTTGGCGATCACTGTCAGCGCGTTGACTGGACCAGACGGTTTTGTCTAAGTCTCCGCAGCGAGCGCGCGCCTGCCTGAGATCTGACGCTCTTCGCTGAGTTTAGCCCCAGTCGGGCTGCTTCTTCAATGTGTCAATCAGTCGCCTCTCAGAAGATGACACGATGATTGAACACAAACCCGCATTAACGGCGACAACTTCAGCGCTGTGGCAGGCAGTCACAGGCAGTCTGTGATAAAGGTGTTTATTTTTTCCCCCATGTGTGTATTTTTATTGTTTGCATTTTGAGCTAATGCACATTATGCACAAATTTCCCAATATAGCTCCCCGCCCTGAGGTGCTCGCTGCAGTCTCCCGGGGGGGCGACAGCCACTCCTGAGCGTTGATTTGTCCCGGGGGCTGCCACGACTACTGAATAAACATGAGCCTCCTTCGTCCTCCTTCCGCCACACTTGTAAGGGGTCACAGGTCATATTTACAAGCACATCCACTTACAATCAAAGGGTAGAGAATCGCTTGGCACTACGTTGCGGACGGTGTCTTTTAGTAGAACATAAGATGCAAATTTCCTTTTTTTTTTTTTCCTGGAGAGCTCAGTATTGTTCATTTGGTAATTTTACCGATTTGACATGTCATCATCATTGCTCTCTTTTTTATTTTTTTATTTTTTTTAAATTTTGTATGTGGGTGAGTATGTGTATGTGTGTGAGTGTGTATTCATTAGTTCACCTAAAACCTATTAAAAAATCCCATACCGTTCACCTAAACCGAACACTTCCAGCCAGAGTCGTGAGGCCGTCAGGAGACCCGAGGAAGGACCAAAGAAAAGAAAGGAAAGTGAAATCCAGCACCGACCAGACACAACCCACCGGGCCACCAACCAGAGATGATGAAGATGCCAAATTTCCAACCTTTTGGGTGGATCAGCTATTCCTATTTCTTACATTATGAAAGTCATCCTGAGATTACCATTAGAAATGAGACTTGTTGAAAGTTTTAGACAATTTTCCTCCCACCAATTATAAAAGACATCACAATATTTGCCCGAAGTCTTTATCAATGCATGTGCTCCATCTTCCTACTAAATCATTCAGGAGCAGGTTGCCTCTCAAGAAGTCAAACTTAATGTGATTTCAAAAGAAAAATCATGGCAATTTAAAGCTGTTGGGGTGTTTTTTTTGTTGTTGTTTCTCCTGTTTCGTTTAAATAAAAATGTTTAACAATTGGGAAGGCTAGTACGTAGATGCCAGCAACCTGGTCGAAAATTGGATCATCAAAAACAGATACAAAGTGGGAAGCAAAATTTGTGAACATTGTAACTATTGTTACAACAAACAAACAAAAACATTCTACGATTGAATTTCAAAAACTAAACGCTGGCAATTGGAAATTTGATAGAGACTGAAAGTCTAATAAGTAAAGGGTGAAGCACTTAAAGTTTCTATTTTCATGCTTCAATAAACCAAAGCGCAACCACAATTCTACAAAGGATATTGGAATTGCCAGACCATTTCTTTTGTAATGATTCATGACAAACCTCCAGATCTAATATCTCATTATGGAAGACCAAAAACTACCTTATATTAAAGAAAATGAGCAAAAATATTTGAGTAAAGAAATCTTGGCAAACATTGGTAAGAAATTGACCACATGGACCAACAGCCTATTAAAAGACTTGGAATCCCACTGCCTGTTCTTTGGATGGTGGACACAAAATGTTTGGCAGTCTCTTATCCAAAGTCTGCCTGCTAACTAACGAAGAGTTTTCCAGGTTTACAAAAATAGGAACAAACAGCTCACTGACACATTATCTCCAATAGAGACACTGTACGTATTGTATGTGTCAGCAACTTCAACACTAATAAGAATACCTAAAAAAACCCTAACAGTCTTCGGATGTTTCAGATCATAATATCTTACTCCAATCGCTGCGATGCGAGCAAACATCTGACGCCATCCGGGCTGCTCTTGTTTGATCGAGGCTGATGGCTGGCTGCAGAGATGCAGGACCCAATTGGGACCGGGCCAGTCGGATCTCGTCAGGCGCGGGACGACCAGATGAAACGGCCGTCCGAGGCCCGACGGCGTAGGTTCGCCTTCAAAAAGGCAACATGGCGTGAGGCCTGCCAAGATGCAACTGCCCATGGGGGCATTTATAAAAGAGTGGGAAAATGATTTATTCAGCATGTTTACGGTTTATGTTTGAGTTAAAGAGCGGAGGATTTATTCGCTATTTTACGAAAATAGGATTGTAATCCCGAAGGTGGGAGCATCGTTTCGCTGTGAGATTTCATGTCAGCGCTGATCACCTGTTTGAATGCTGAAAGTCTTGATTCAAATTAAATTTTCCAGCTTTTAGCAAATATTTTTGCCATCACAAAAGTAAAAAAAAGTTGGGGCTTGAACAGCAGCTATTATGAGTGTTGAGAAAACAGATTGGACAGAGGAGATTTCTTCACGGATGTAACTAAGCAGGGTCCAATGTACTTAACAGTAACAAAAAAAAAAAAAACGGTTACCAAGCCAAGTAGTGTACTTCATTTTACTTCATCAGCTTCTCGACACAATTCATTAAAGGGGAAGTCAACCCCTCCCCCCCCAAAAATCTTGACAATAATGTTATATGTGACCTCACTAAATTAAACATGACATTCTGATTAATATTACATTTGTAGAATATGAGCTAAGCAGAAAAATCCAGCTGTTTTTATCCTTTTAAGGTGGCGGCCATTTTGCCACTTGCTATCGACTGAAGAAGATATCAATGTTGCTCAGGGCTCAGGTAACGACCACTCACAGCTTAGTTTCAGAAAATAGAAAAAAAAAGAAAAAGAAAAAGAAAAAGCCGCCCCCTGAGATGGACAAAAACAGCTGGATTTTGCTTCATAACTCCTATTCCACATATGTAATATTGTGATAATGTCACATACAACATATTATTGTCAAGAAATGTTTAAGGTATCAAGTCCACACAACACCATTGATTAACGTCTAAATCACAAGTAATGCATTAATATAACGTTAGAGGGTATTTTCTACAACATCATATTGTATCATATTTTTATAACCAGCGTGTAAATTCTCAAAGCAAACAGGTAAGTGGCCACTATTAAGTGCGTAAATAACACATATAGAGAAATAGAGCATATGCAAATAAGGGTGACTACAAGGCGACTTGATGATGCAGCAGCGATTCATCACGATGGCTGAGGTCGCTCTCTTTGCCGTCCTTAGCTTCATCTAATGAAGCCCCCCACATGCAAATGAGCGTGCCCTTTTCCTTGATTTCTCCTCTTCCGTGTTTAAAGGCGCACGCCGTTAAAACGGGCGGCGGAAATATTGGAGCACGGCCCAGATAATGTATGTATGGAGGTCACAATGTATATTAAGAATTGCACCCGCTATTGCTGCTGGCGCTGATTACTCGTACACGGTGAGATGTTTGCGTCTATGCCGTATCGTAGGTTTTTGTCTCGGAAACCAAAGACCGGTTTAAGAAGAATACACTCTGAAAAAGTAACTTGATTCAATAAGAGACTAAAATGGACTTTGTTTAAGCTGGGCATACATTCCAACTCGCCCTGTAAATCACCCGTGATGTAAAGTCGAACCTAATGATTTGACTGATCACACCATTTCTTTGGGTCGTCGTCGTTAAACTTTAAGTCCCGGACTATATGGTGTACATTTCAAAGCTGAAGTTGGTGTCGAACCGTCAAACATGCACTCTAAAGTAGCGATTATAAAAATGAAGCGACAAAAGTTGTTGTAGGGAAAAAAATATGAAAGCAAAGTCCTCGGAAGGAACTTCAGGAGACGTAATTGGAATAATGTGCATACGTAGAGCCCAAGCGTGTATAATGAAGACAGAGCTGAACAGTTGGACAACATATTGCCAGACAGCAGCCATTAGCCAGAGAGCGGCAAAAGCACATCAGGGGAAAACTCAAGGAGATGGAGAGGCAACGAGGAACGGCAGGAGGAAGAGGGGAGCGGCGGGCCGAGCGCGGCGTCACAATAAGCGGGGCCGACAAGCCGCGAGCGCGCCCCGTGCTCCGACACTAATTGCCCGTGAAAGGTGACCCGCGGTGAGGCGGAGGCGCTCAGCTCCGATCGGCCTCGCCGCGCGACGTGCGCCCTGATCGCACGCGACACCAGACAGCCTAGCCGTCACGCCGGCCACCAGCGCCACCCGCTCGACAGCCGGAACCCATCCGGGGAGCGGCGAGGGAAGGGGGGGCGATGGCGGGCGAGGAGAAAGAGCGACAGATGGAAAGTCAAAATGATTCCACTTTGATTCTCTTACCTGACTTACGTTTGGACTTTGGATGACACAATGCCGCGCCGCGTAGAGACCACTACATTATGGAAGAGGTTTGGCTACAAACTGCAAGAGATGTCAACCTTCCTCATGAGAAAACGGCACTACTCCTAACATTGTGGATGTCCAATAGATCCTGCTGATAAAATGTGACCTTTAATAGCGTACACAAAAACATCCTGTTGCCTTTTTGGGTGGACAGAAAAAGACAGGATGCAAATAATTACCTTTTGCCACAAAAAATGCTAGGTTTACCTGTGAAGGTTTAGGTTTACATGTTCTTGCAAAAAATGCTACATTTTACCATGATGATGTTGTGCAATATATTGCCAAGAAAATGTTAAGATTTAGCTATTTTCCATGAAAACGCTAGTTTTTGCTATGAAAAAGCTTTTTTCTCCTACAGACGTTCCATAAAAATATTTAAATGCTAGATTCTGCTATTAAAAGGCATCATTCTGCTACAAAAAAAACGCTAAATTTTATCTTCAAAATGTTAGATTTTGCCAAGGAAATGCTAGCAATTTTCCATGAAAATGCTAGAAACAATCCATAAAAATTCTCAACTTTCCCAAGAAAATGCTAGAAATTTTACATAAAAATATCCAACTAACGAGAAAGTCCAATACATTTTCCATGAAAATGCTATTTTTTGCTATGAAAAGGCATTGTTCTCCTACATACGTTCCATAAAAATATGAAATTCTAGATACTGCTATTAAAAAGGCATTGCTCTGCTACAAAAAAATGATACATTTTATCTTCAAAATGTTATATTTTGCCATGAAATTGCTAGCAATTTTCCAAGAAAATGCTACAAACTTTCCATAAAAATATCCAACTAACGAGAAAGTCCAACAAATTTTCAATGAAAACACTAGTATTTTTCCT
Source organism: Vanacampus margaritifer (assembly GCF_051991255.1). Classification (NCBI taxonomy): domain Eukaryota; kingdom Metazoa; phylum Chordata; class Actinopteri; order Syngnathiformes; family Syngnathidae; genus Vanacampus; species Vanacampus margaritifer. The sequence continues at coordinate 12,097,827 of NC_135448.1, read as the reverse complement.
ACAAAAATGCAAACTTTTATCTTCTAAATATTATATATTAAATATTGCTATGAAAATGCTACATTTTAACATAAAAATGCTTGAAATATCCCATTAAAAAATACAAACTTTACCAAGAAAATCCTATGATCATGCTATTCTGCTACAAACATACCAAAAAACGTTTGATTTTGCCAGGAAAGTAAGTTCTGTTGCAAAAATGCTAATGCAATGCAAATGCAAATGTTGGCTTTTCTTAATATTTAGTCAAGAAATTATTAATTAATTAATCATTTAAAAAGCCAGGAAATCATATTTTGCAACAACAATCTTGTTTTACGGTCTGCTACATGCCACATAAATGTACATATATTTTGCTGAGATTCTATTTTTATTAAAACATGCACAAATCCCTACTAAATTTCCAACACCAAGCACATATATTTAACAAATAAGTAGCAATTCCCCTAGCTATTGTTGAGCTTGTTAATTTTTTTCCTATATTCACCTTTTATTACTTTTCAAAGGTTAGATATATCACACCCATAATTAATTAAAAATAGGAGTGAGTGCTTTCCTTCAAAGTTGGCGCATTGAAAATTAAAGTGAGAAAAATACGTGATGAAGGCGGGAAATTCAACAAAAAAGCAGGCTGCAGCAAAAACTAGCACAACATGAAGTTCGGAATAATAATTTTTTATTTTTTTTTTAAAAAGAGTAGAAATATTCAAATGGTTTCAGCCATTGTTTAAAGCTGCCATGAACCACAAAGGTTAATATTCGACACACCTGAGCCTTTTGCACATAAACGTGTTGCATGGCGAAACTGATCTCACACATTTATCAACTTGTTGGCTGCCTTTTTATTGATTTTTTTGGGGGTCGTCTTTTAAGAGGATGTGAACGTGGAAGAGGAGCGATGAGGCCTGGATCTTTTTACAGGCTGGAGCCAGACAGCCGGTGGGGCGGGGGGCCGGTGAGATTCAGGGGGTGGGGGGGGGGGGGAGCGGGTTCACCGATGCACCCTCTTTCCCAGCACATATTACAACACAGTGGACATTAATAACCACTACGCTGTCACTGATAACCCGCCTCACACACACGCGCGCGCGCACACACACACACACATTCAGAGCTGTGCGTATATTCGTGTGAGGGTGTGGGGACCAGTTATTTAAAATATGGTGCTGACATGAAATAAAATATGCATTGCACTAATGTATAAACAGTAAGTCTCAGGTGCCCGTATGCATACTGTAACTACAAGATAGGTAATTTTAGTTTGTGCTTAGCGCCACCCTTTGGCAATGCACAGCGCTGCAGTTGACAATGGAGTTGCTTCATGCACTGTAATTAACTAATCATATTGTATTAGTGTTCAGGCACCCTGTTGATGAAGGTTTCTGTTAAATTAACAACTAAAAATAAATAAATAAGTAAAAACAGCCACTTCTTAAGAAAAAAGCTTAATCTGTATATTGGTTCAATGAAACAAAAACTGGAAAAGTTCAAGTTTTGTCTATGCACTGTATTTTGCTTTTGTAATAAATGTGTTCAAAAGTATCCAGACTGTACGGACATCTTTTATGTCTATGTCAATACAACATGACAAAGAGTCAACAACAACAAAAATGCTATCAAAGGTTGTGTGTCAAAAAATCTGCGAGTGATTGATGTCCCGTAAAATTGACTACAGGTCTAACAGAAACTCCTCTCCTCACTTTAACATAGTTGCTTGGCACCAAGATGACACAAAATGGCGCCATCTTTAGGGCGTTTACAAAACAGCACAAAACAAAAATAGTGAATAGGTCCGTTTTTCAACGTATACAATAACATATACAGAGATTGTTTTTTTGGGGTGGGATCGCCTGGAAATGTCCTCAGTTTTTTTGTTTTTAAACCACACTAAGAATATCAATACTGTATTTCTGATTAATTTAACGTCATGTTCATTGAAAGGTTTACTTTAAAAAACTTGGACAATACTCAGTGACTCCAAACTTGTAAACGGTAACAGCTGCTGTGCAAACCTGAAGATGGTTTGCTGTGTATAAATCCCATCAACTACAAACTAGAAAATGTGTTTACTTCTTGCTACTAACAAGCTTTTTTTTCTTCTTCTTCTTCTTTTGGCTCAGGGTGATCATGGGGTTCTCCTCTGTCGGACTTTCCAATTAAGAACTCACACGGCGAGCGCACTGGCGGTGTTTTGAAAGTTGAAAATTTCCTAGGCTTCCCCTCGCTCCCGGGCTCCCCGGAGACCACCCCCCACCCCCAGCCCGCCGCCAAAAGATATCCCTTCGCACATTTCGGCAAGACGACGAAAAAAGTGCCATGCGATAGCGCAGTTTAAGACGCTAACGTGGCGCAATTAGCATGTGGCCGGCGCTAGCGGCCTCTCATCAGCGCCCCGAGGGCTCCTTCCTCGCTTTTTTAGCGGCGGCCTGACAGGCGACTGCTCGGCTTTCTAGTTAATTAAAGGGAAAAACATGGCCTTTGCTAAGCGCGCAGTCGCGCCCAGCCTGCATAATGGGACGTAATTAACTTCCCCCCGCGTCGTTACTTCACTTCAAAGGCTCGCTTCTGAGGCAGCCAGTGCCAAGGCTTGTGTTTATATAGAAGACGCGGACGTTATCGCTTCTGGTGCGGCGGAGAAAGCGATCCGTAGGGAGATGCATCCGCCGGTCGGCCCGAACCTGAAATGGACCCAAACACTAAAGACATTCAACTTGGGTGTCATCTGTGTTCTACCAGAGTAAATAGAAATTTGGGTTTATAGACTCCAGTAAGTCTTGATTCAAGCTTTGTTTGAAAATGTGTCGGGGTTAACATATTTGTTTTAAATGTTCAGTATTGATTATCATTATCATACTTCCAGTCTTATGGCAGTATGTCAAATGGTTATCTATGGAAACACAGACCATGCTCATACATATCGAGTGTGGGCAACAATGGTGGAGTTTAACGCTAGCATTAGGCTAGTAGTGGCATTTGTGCATACAACCAGGAAAGTGTTCTCCAGTCTTCACAATTACTGATGTTAGATTTTAAACACTCATTTTTGTGCTATTTTTGGTGTGTGTGTGTGTGTGTTTTTATCCATGAGCTTTTTCAAGATATTATAGACAGCTAGCTGGATAGATAGTATACAGTAGATAGTTAGCTACGGTACTATAGATAAGTAGCTAAGAAAATAGTAAGCTAGCATACTGTGGCTAACTAGCTAAATCCTTTTTTTTTTTTTTAACTAACTAGGTTGTGATGTTGACACACACTTAATCCAAGTTACTCATTGGAATACATATGAATATGGTAGAACAACATTACTGTATATCTGTAGCCTTGCATGCAATTTTTTTTTTTAAACCCATTTGTATGCAACTTTTTTTAACACTACAATTTGTAATGTTCGAATTTTCACAAATGTGCCATTCTGTAGTTAAAAATGGCTTTGTGAAATCCTTTTCATTAGTTACACACATTTTTTTTATGTTCTAATTACAGCACAGTTTTTTTTGGGCTACATTTTCTAAATTGCTTAATTTATTATGTATTTTATTGGCGCAAATGATCAGATTTAGCCTTCTTATTTTGTGAACGGAGGAGGAAAAGTACATGTTTAATTTTTATGCCAAAACACTGTCAAAGGCCATTCCTACTCTATTCCAGAAGGTACAAAATATAATAATAATAATAACTATGCGGTTAAGAAAATGGATGGATAATAATAATATCATTTAATTTATAAGCGCCTTTCAAGACATTCAAGGTCACCGTACAACAACAACAACAACAACATAATAATAAATGTAGTAGGTGACGCTCAGTCATCACTCGGTATCCAAACACGAGCCGACTAGCGGCCATCAGCGGTGGTGGCGCTGGGCATCTGGGGTCACACTTGAGCGCACGTGGGGTTAACTCGGCCAGGCGAACGCACACGGTTGCCATGTCGCTGCGGCTCCTTCCAGGATGAATTTACATGCGTGCCAATTAGAGTGGAAGAAATGATTGGCTGCTTGCGACATCGTAGTAAAGGGCTTCCCGCATATCCCGAATGGAGGAGCTATCCCGTGCTCGGGTGTCCACGAGCCCTGGTGGACGGTAATGCAGCGGGGCGTGCCCCATCACAGCGTGTCAAGAGACGCACCTCTGCTGTGTCACATGTGATTTACTGCGTGTCGGACCGACTCGCAACCCCCTCCCTCAGGCTGTGTGTGGAAGGCTAGGTGAGGAGATGGCGGGGGCTGTGGGGCGGCATATGTTCGGAGTAGAGATCCGTGTGTAAACATTGTGTTTTCGCTGTGTGTTTTTGCACACACATACTGAGTTTCTGCGTAATAGCGCTGGTAAAAATAACAGCTCGGCCCCGTGTTATTGCTGCTGCGATGCGATGCTGCCAAGAAAGCCCAGTTTGATGTCTGCGAGGCTGGCAGGCCACACTGCGGGCTCCACTGCCACCCACCCCCCCCAATACAAGCCTACAGGGTGGGAGGTGGGACAAGTGAGCCCTAGCATATGGAGCCTACATAAACACACTAGCTATTAAATACATGAAGCCTGTTTCTTTAAAGTTGCCTAGGATGCACAAAGGCGATGGCATTTCTGCGAGCCCTTGGTCGCGTTTGTCAAAGCCGATCGAACTGACGTTAGCCGGCGGAATTTTTTCAGCTGGTGAACGTAAAAGTGGGTCATGAGATCTTCTCGCGAAATAAAAGGAAAATGTTGTTTCAAGCAGGACGTCAGCTCGTAGGCAAGGCCGTGTTGGATTACTTGGTTTGGAACATTTTCGCGACAACAGTTGTTGACTTAAACCGTTGTCAAATATTTATCGCAAAATTACCTGATTTAGGTTCAGGTAAGGGAGGACAATTTTGTGTTCAAGCGAGAATTTTGCGTACACAAATTTAGCCACATCACAACATCCTATAACAACATTTTTGCAATGCGATTTTAAATTATTTTTGTCATCTTCCACGAATAGCGAAAATAAACGTATATAAGTGAAGTCGCCTTCAAAGGATTTGTAATTTCCTATAGATGTCTCAAAACAGAAGCAAAGCACTATTTGTGTCTAAATGAAGAAGCTCTTTAACTCACTTTCCTTGGCAACATGATGCCACCAAATGGCACACAAAAAGTAAGGAGCAAAGGAAAGATTCTCTCAAAAATCGGTCAATATGCCAATGCCGACGAGATCGCATTGAAAGAGAAAACCATGACGTCAACAATGTGTCAGGTTTTTTTTTATACTAATGATAGTTTTACCTATAGTGAGAATTTCAGTACAAATCAAACTGATAAAAAGGCCAGTCATATGTAAAAAACAAAACAAAAAAACAACAACAACAACAATGTAAGATGTCAGCAAATGGTATACTTGTTGGAAGAGTAACAAGTCAAGTGTAACAACCTCTGTTTTCAATTTTCTTTCAAAAACTTCTGAGGTATCTGCCATCGTTTCAAAAGAAGAAGAAGGGAAAAAAGGAAATCATCCAATTTAGGAAAAAAAAGTGAGAAAAAAAATTGAAGCCCCCCCCAATTATAAGTAATTACCACTTTGGCTCTCAACATGGTGGAATGATTTGATGCCTTTCACAGGGTCGTCTGGTTTAGCTCAACACAGACATGCGAGTCTGCCTCGTGTTAGACTGCGGTGACGGCGGCGAATGCCATCATTTGGTACCAGATAAAAGGCACCCCCTCAAATTTTTTTTATTTTTTTTTTAAATGACATGGTGGTTGAGCGGGATGTGCGGGCAAAAAGTCACAGACGCCGTTTTGGAGATGAGAAGCAGGTATTCACTCGGAAAGTAATCAAATAGAAAACAGTGGAGGGTGGCAGACTTTCACTGAGTAGATGATTGTGTTAAAGACTCAAACCTACATACATCTCATTTGCAATGAGTGGAAACAAGTGCTACTACTAAAGTCTGCAATCATTCAGTGCAGTGTTACACACACTAGAGACAAGCAACCTTGTGTGGAATCTGGGTCGAATGTGTCTACAAGCTACAGACATGTAAGCAAATTTTTGACTGTCCTGGCGGCAGCATGAACCATTTTTTAGCTAGCTAGTCTAGACAGATAGCTAGCTAGCTAGCTAGATCCCATAGAGAGTTAGCTACAAATGTAGATCTATGGACAAGTCAGAGGTATATTTCTGATATTTCCGCAATGCAAATGCTTCCTATACATGGTGAAAACAAACAACCTCATGTATTGCTTTTGCCTGTGACTAGCATACAAACCAGGCAGATTGTTATTGTAGTCAAACAATATTTCATCTCATTTTGAAATCAAAATAATCCTTACAAGTCAAAATACGATCCAAAAGCCAATGCTTTTTAATGAGCAGAGAGCCTTTATTCAGTAAGAATGCCATTTTGATTTGTAAAGTATTGTCCATAGAGAGCCAACAGACAGCTAACAAACTAGCTCCTATAGAGACTGCAAGATGGCTAGATCCTAGAGACAGCTAGCTAGATCCTAAAGAGACAGCAAGCTAAATCATTTAGACCACTAGCTAGCAAGATCCTGTAGGCCGCAAGTGAGCTAGATCCTATAGACAGCTACCTGGCTAACTACTATAGAGACTGCTAGCTAGCTAAATCCTAAAGAGACAGCTAGCTAGATCCTATAGTGACAGCTAGCTAGATGTTATGGACCGCTAGGTCGCTAAATTCTATAGGCCGCTAGGCTAGTTAGCTAGATCCTATAGACAGCTAGCTAATGAGAGCCTATAAACAGCTAGTTTGTAACACCCTATTGACAGCTAGCTAGCTTGATAGTATAGATAAATGGCTAGTTATCTATAGTAGCTATCTAGATGCTAGAAGGCCATTTTGGAGGGTCATGGCCCCCTTTTCAAGAACTATCACAGAGAGTAACACATACACACACAAACACAAAACATTCCATCTGACTTAACCTGCCGTTTGTATGATGGATCCCACTCACACATGACAAGGCATTGATTTTCACGTCTGTCTCTGAGCTCCGTCGTGGAGAAATCCATTAAGGCTTTCCAGCGACTGACTGACGGGCCTTGACGGGCCGGCGCTCTCGGGGCCCGCCCGCCTCACTGACTGGCAGCTCGACACTTAAACAAGCCCCTGTGCCCGCCGTAATAGTTTAAAACACTTTCAATTACCCGAGTCAAACAAATCCCGCACGCGAGCGATCCGCCGCCCGCCGATCGTTTGCCGCGTCTCGCTCTCGACATCCTAACAGGGTGGCGGAGAATTGAGCAAAAGACGATGATAGCCTTGAAACAATGGAGCAGAAGGGGCGAGTTGGCTGGAAAAAGAAATGTATTTTGTGGAAACAAATACTGTCTGTGTAGTTGATAGTCGAAATAGAGCCAATAAAATAAAGTTATGGAGAAACATTGCTTTTGATGAAAAATAAAGTTGTGGACCCCAAATTTGTTTGCACCAGAATTTAATTAAATTAGATAAAAACATTTATTAAATGTAATTAAATTTTCCTGATTTTTTGTAGCATTTTGTTTTTGTTTTGCATTTGTAAAATAAATGCAATAAAAATGATGTGGCATGGGCAGAATCACCTAGAGGTGTTGTGTTTCCACGGAAACACAACAGAAAACAGCGAGATCATTACAAGTTTGTCCTTGTGGTCCGGCTGGAATAAAAAGACTGCAAAGTTGACTATTTTCCCAAAATTATTTTTAAAATGCTGAAATATGTGGACGTAGTATTAAAGGTATTAAAAATTTTGGGGGGATTTTATACAACTACTAATTTGTTTTAACACTATGTAATAACCAAATAGCGTCACAAAATCAAGCGTGGAATTTTATTTAGGTGTTAGGTTTGAGAACGACTGATTTAAAACATGAGTGAAGCAACTATTGAAAAATGACAAACTGGTGACAAATGGCATCCTTCTTATTGCCATGCGAGTCAATACGGCCAGGCGCCACGGTGGGCCGCATCATGTAAGGTGAGCCCCCCCTTCCGCCCCTCCAACGCCATTGATTTGAGTCCCGGTGAGGATGTGGCGGCCATTTAATCAAACATGGTGGCCGCGCGATGTCGGACACGGACGAGCTTGTCTCACACATCGATTGGTCACGCCAAACGGCTTCAAGGCCGAGGGGGCGCTATGTGCACACATGCTGACAAGTAGTGAGGGCCCAATAGTGCAATCTGCTTAATAGCCTTCATTTTGCTCATTATTATTACAAAAATAAACAGGATAGGTCTGACCGCATATCAGGAAACTTTCTAACTGCTGCCCATCACTGCAACATGGAAGATTTGAGCTCCCTCTTTAGGCCATGATTGAGAACCGTACCTCAAATTTGATACAGTACAGGATTGCAATACAGTCAGAATAATAATATTCACATTTGCACGCTGTAAAATGTAAATCATTGTTATTTAAGGGCCAAGATTAATAAAAAAAAAATTCAACAATAGAAAGGAGTATTTGGGCCACACTTAAAAGATAAGAAGAGCTGCGAGCAGCTGCAAAGGGTCTTCACAACCATGGTTGGGGTACTTGCACGTTGGGGTACTGACACATTGGACGAGGATCCTAAAAAATATTAATGTTTTTGGCAGGCCTTATGTGTGTTCAGAATCTCATGACTATTCGCCCACATTTAGACAATCAAAAACAGCATAATTTTTCTCTGTGAACAGCGCATTGCCATGGCAACAGCACACAATAGTAATTTTGAAGAGTAACTTTATATTTAGAAAGGCTTGGATTAACAGAATAATTGAATACTTTCTTTCAAGGAAAAATCTAATTTCCTAAGAATTACAATTTATTTACTTAATTATTAATAATATATTTAATAATACATTTTAATAAATAAATAATATAATTATTAATATATTTTTTTATTTAATAATTATTTATTTAATTTATCTATTGCAATTTATGAAGGACAAACTCAAAAAGTTAAGAGAACAAAAAAGTGACTTGGAGGAAAAACGTCAATATTTTAGAATTAAGATGCGGAGATAAATTAATAAAATATTTGAGAGTTAAGTCTTAAAAAAAAAGTCATTTACAAAAATATATTTTCTTTTTTTTATGGGGGGTGTAAATTAAGATAACCATTTTGAATTTTTCATTAAAGTTAAGGTGACAAAGTCAGAATTTTAGTCAGAGAATGCCAAAATTGCCACACAAATATCAAGATTCTCAAATTTAACTTTATTCTCAAACATTTTTTTTTTTACATTTTCATTAAAGGTCATGTGACAAAGTCATAATTTTAGTCAGAGAATGTCGTAATTCCCACACAAATTTAAAGTTTCTCTCATTTTTACTTTATTCTCAAAAGTTAAGATTATTTTACTTTTTGAATTGTTTCTTGTAAAATAGGAAAAAACAAATCCTGTATTTTATTAGGGTGAAATATTTTCTTTTGTAAAAAATAATTTCATTCACTCTCTGTATGACTGATTCTCATAGTGTTATTTTGCCAACTTAACACAATTCAAATACAAAAAGCAAACAATTAAAAATTTTCATCACTGTGTACTGAAAGTTGTGAAACTCCAACACAATTTAGTGGCAAAAGTACAATTTTGTATTAACTAGTTCACATTTTGTATTAACTATTAACTTAGTATCATTTAGCAAGGCACACCTCAACCGTCAGTGTGTGTTCATAGTCTGACACCACATGAACGCAATTTCATATTCACACAGCAATACATGTGAAGTGAATGTTACCATGTAAAGTGCACAAAACTAACATTAAAACACAAAATCCCTCATTTCCTATCTAATTGCTCACGTATCCGAAGCCGGCAGTGAGAAAACTAACAATTAATATGCAGCAGAGGTCATCACAAACAGCATTAATAAATAGAAACCATGGAACATATAGAGCATCAAACACACGCCAGATATGATGTGACAAGACTGCCAATTAACAATCACTCCGACTCGGATTACAATAAATGCATAAATAAATAAAAAAGTAAAAGCGAGATGATCAAGGCCGGCTGATTTCCGCAGTGGATGCATAATTAATGTGGCTGCTACAAAACATCGTTCTGTTGGCTCGCTAGGCTCCTTTATTGAAATAAAACGTCCCGGAGGGCCGAATACCACCGCCCCCCCCTCCCCAATTGATCGAGAGAGGACGGAAAAAAGATGGAGCGATGTGGGAAAAGCGAGCGAGTCACTGGCAGGAAGACGGCTGACTGATCGGAAGACACGCTGAGTATTTAAAGCACACGTGTCCAACTTGAGGCTCAAGAGGAAAAAAACGGACTGCAAAAGATCTTTTTGTTGTTGTTGTTGAATAAACCTTTTCAACTGTTGTATATATTATATATATATATATATATATTTAATTTTTTTTTAATAACATTTTTGTAATACATCTGGTCTTATGTGGTCCCCTTCAGTATTTAATGTAAGTTTTTAAAATCCATGGTATAGTATATGACAGTATATATATATATTGTTAAAGGGTATCAGGACATGCTCTTAATTTTTGATACATTTTTCATGGCATGTATAATTGATCCGTTATCCTAACCAAACAACAAACGCTTTGATTCAAACATCAAATTAACTATATACTGTATTTTTATTTATTTTTTTCTAGTGCAAAGGTCTTGCTTGTATACAAATCAGGGGAAAGAATAGCTAGTTAAAAGTTTTCCTTTTATCTTAATATTTTCAAACTTATTCATTGTAAAAAAAGAAAAAAAGAAAAAAATAATTATACTAAATTGTACATTAATTATGTACCTGAGCCATGCCGATTCTAAATCTTATTTCCAGAACTCATATTTTAAGAATAAAACATTTCATGATACTCCCGTGAAATAAAAGAATAATAATAATAAAGATTTGGAAACTTACTTAAACTTCTTGCACTTTGCAGCGTGTAGAGCCTACTTTGGTGACGAGTCTTCTTCATCTCGGTCTGTAAATGTAAAAATACCGTCATAAAACTAAGAAAAAGATTAATAATACATTAAAAAAATGAATAATGCTTGAATCATTTGAATGGACAATATTTTTTGTCATGCACTGAACATTACTATATTTTTATCTCTATAAATGTATTGTATTATCAAATTCTCTCCTATTCACTTTTATTTTCTTGAAAGGATTATTATTATTTTTTTTTTTAACTCAATTATTGTGTGTGTGTTTCCCCCCTGCTTCTGTTCCACTAAACACTGATGTTCTTTAGAGGTGTGCTGCACCATCTAGTGATTTCCTGCTACATTACAATCAAAACATTTTACAAAAGTCGGTGGAAGAGTCATTAACATTGTTTACTCCGTTGAATTGTTAGAAAATAATCTAAAAATACAATAATAATAATAATAATAATAATAATAATAATAATAATAAACATGACTACATTTTGTTTGATTTTTTGATTTTTTTTTTTTCTGGAGAGCTCAGTATTGCTCATTCGGTAATTTTACCGATTTGACATGTCATCATCATTGCTCTCCTTTTATATATATATATATATATATATATATATATATATATATATATATATATATATATATATTTTTTTATTTTTTTTTTGTATGTGGGTGAATATGTGTGCGTGCGTGCGTGTATTCATTAGTTCACCTTAAGTTTCCCTAAACCAAACACTTCCAGCCAGAGTCGTGAGGCCGTCAGGAAACCCGAGAAAGGACCAAAGAAAAGAAAGGGAAGTGAAATCCAGCACCTACCAGACACCACCCACCAGGCCACCAACCAGAGTCCTTCACCAACCCCAGAGACATCTAAATTTCAACAAATCAGGGAGACCTCAAGAGACCAAAGGAGAGACTGAGGAAAGGAAGGAAGGACAGACGAAGCGGAGTGAGATCCACAGACACCAGCCTCCACCGATTCAATGACCTGAGGAAGATTGTGTCTGAGTTTCGATAGATGCTGGTGTGGTGGATCTGGCGTGCATGAAAATCTGCACCAAAGAGGGGAGCCGTCGACCCCCGCCAGGACAGAGCAAGCGCAACACCTCAGGGCCCCCCAGGCCGCGGCAGCGCCAAAGGACGACCCCCGGGCCCCGCAGGGGCCACCGGCCGGAAAGCAAACCCAGGAGCAGGAGCGCCCCCCACCCCAACGCGGCCCAACGTGATTTCTTGATTTTAATCTCTTTTATTTTGTGGCATTTTAAATTATTTCCAATTAACTTTTCTTTCCCTTTTAGTGAATTTTATTTATTTATTTCACTCTTAGTAATTGTGTGTTTCCTGCTTCTGTTACACTAAACAGATAATTACGCACTCTGACATTCTTGATGTTCTTTAGAGGTGTGCTGCACCATCTTGTGGTTTCCTGCTACATTGCAATCAAAATATTTTTGCAAAAGTCGTTCAAGAGTCATTACGTTATTTATTCATTTGAAATATTTTGTTAAATAATGTAAAAATAAGAAAATAATCTAAAAATATAACATTTATCGATTTTTAAACTGGAGACTTACTTAAACTTCTTGCACTGTGCGGTGTAGAGACAGCCATGGTCACAAGATTTCTTCATCTCGGTCTCTAAATGTAAAATAATATAACCAAGAAAAAAGATTTTAAAACAACATAAACAACAAATAATAATAATAATAATAATAATAATAATGCTTTAATGATTGGACTGGACAACAGTCAAGTCTTATACAGTATATCATTTTTTAAATTTATTTTAATACCTTTAAATATGTTGTATTTTCAAATTCTGTCCAATTCGCTCTTTTTCCTTTAAAGGACATAAATAAATAAATAATTGTGTGTTTTTAAAAAATGCCTCACTGAGACAGATTTTCTTTAGAAGTGCGCTGGCATCACCTAGTGGTTTCCTGCTACATTACAATCAGTGTCGTTTAGAAAACATTTCAAGTCAACAAGTCATTCGGAACAAGAATCATTTTTATTCAGTTAAATTTTTCTGTTTAATAATGTTGGGAAAATAAGAAAATCATCTAAAAATACGTTAGACTGTTTTTTTCTTTTCTTGTTAAGGTTTTGGTATTTAATTTTGGCAAGAACGGCGTCAATATATACGTGCCACAACCAACACAATTACAAGTTCTGTGGCGCTATCTAGTGGCCACGTGTGGTAAATGAACAAACCAAAAAAGCCTTGCAAGAGGCCATTTTAAATTACAGGGTTTTTTAATTTTATTTAGTTAGATAAAAATATCAATTCACACGTGTATAAAAAAATATATTAAAGTACACAACTCAAACAAGTAAATTATCAGTTTGTGTTGATTAAAAAGGTACATTTTAACTTGACAGCGCCGCAAGAATTCATTCCACAACGTATATAAAAAAACATACCACAGCATAAACTTTTACAACGTTGTTCTGCTTAAAACACACATTTCTGACTTTTGGAGCTTCGGGGGGGAAAAAGGGGAAAACGCCAATGTAGTACGACGACAACATCAACACCTGTCGAACACAGGTATACCCAATTAGCTCAACTAATTTAGCAACATTTTGGACCACGACGAACACAATAAGCACACAGCTTTGACTTAGCATTTGTCCGACACAGGAACTGGGGTCTCTTCAAAAGAGAAATTTAAACATTCTAACCTTTAAGCCACTTTCCTTTATCACTTGTTAGAAAACGTCAACGGGCCGAGCAGAGATTGCAAAGCTGCATCAAACATTGGAAAGGACGCTGACTGACGTCATCACGCAACGGCGATTGATGCCGACGTAACTCGTCGTCATACATCTGAAAAATGACAACTTTTTGCTGACATTTATAATTTATCTTAAATTAGTAAACAATAAGAAAGGTCAAAACATTTTGGAAATATATTGTAATTAGTTTAGTTGAAGTACGTGAATTTTTTTTCTTTTCTTAAGGTCACATTAAAATATGTAATTTTGTCTGATAATGATGTAAAATTGAACTGGAATGTATTGAGTGTTTGTGTAAAATATATTGTAGGTTATCATTTGTTGTTATACTGACAAGATTTGTTACCGAATAGTCAATATAATTTTGTCAGTAAAAATAAATACATAAATACGTTTTTTAATTCAGTTTTTGATTTGGCAGAATGAAAGTTCAAGGTATCTCAGACTTCATTCACACGACTGCATGTAATTATTTCATCCTGTAATATAATCAAATAAGTGGATTATGATTTAATAATAAGTACTCATAGGGTGAGGAAAACTTAAATTGTGACCGAACTTTGTCAACTAAACTTCTTGGGAGTTGGCTAGAAAGTCAAAGGTCTGAAAAGGCACTGCAAAAAAAGAAAAAGAAAAAAATGTGTTTTTGGTGATAAAACCTGCGGAGAGAAAATGAACAGGCAAAAGTTTGGGGACTTTATCTCAAGATGAGATAGCAACACTGTCTTTGGCCTCTCAGGTGTAAGTTTGCTTTATTTTTCAAGTCACACTTGAACCCCAAAGCAACTTTTATAAGTCAGAACCCCATCCCAATATGCAAAGAAAAAGACATGTTAATTACAAAAGCAAGTAGCCTTTTTTTTTAATCTTACATTGCATTGAAAATTTACATAATAGATTCATTACATTTTACAAATAATTTCATCATAAAAATATATTTCTGTACAAAACACTTTGTTTAGTTAGGTATATATTTTTTTTAACCATAATTTCTTTTTTTGTTTGTTTTTCTTTTCAAACAGGGAATACTTCCAGTGTCCGTCAAAGGGGGGCGAAGAAGGGTTTCAGTCTTCCAATCAATCTTATTGCAGTCACTGGAAGAAGCTTGTGTTTTGGGGGCGCGGGGGGGGGGGGGGGGGGGGGGAAATGCCATTGAAAGTGGGATACGTGTGTGTGGGGTCCCCAAAAATGTTTGTTTTTTTGGTAGGCACTGTGTCAGATTCATCGTGAAAAGCACAACTAAAGCCACCACAACACAACAACAACGTACATACGACGACAATCACTCCAAACTGTCCAAAATGAGCGTGGATGAACTGAACCGCCAGCAAAATGTCATTTTTGGCAACAACTCAAAGACGAAAAAGATGATGAATGCGGCACTCGTTAGAGGGAGCAGGAAAACGATCAAGTTGACTGGCCAATTTGCCAAAAAAGAAAAAAAAAGAGAAAAAAAATAGTGGCTCATTTTAAGGCCGACAATTATACGCGTGGTTTCCTAAATCTGCCAACTTTATTTCTAATGGGAAACAACCGCCATTGAACAAAGAAAACCAGACAGAAATAATAAGGCTTATGTTTCTTCATACGCACGCTTGGAAACCCCCCCACAAAGTATTCCACCGGGCATCCAGTTGTTTGTGATAAAATTCCTGAACAAAGGATCCAATAACGAAGGGGGGAAAAAAAACACTTAATTACAATTAAAGCAAGATTTCTGGTCCAAGTTGAGATCTCACATCTTACTACAAACGCAACATTTTAACACAATCCAAATAAAAACGCTGGACCGACAAATTTGCGTTCATAACTATTTAGATACTTCACTTGATCCCATCACTAGCCCCTTTCATACGGCGTGGAAAGATATAGCTGTCGAGTTGCCACAAAATCATCATTTCCCAATTACGTGTTGGATCAGCCGTTGCAGCTTCACACGTCAGGTAATTACAGGAAATGTATGTTGACGTCTGAGCGATGGTACGAATGGCTTCCAATGAAAAAGAGGGTAACAAGCTAGCTATTTGAGCAGTGTGAAAGGGGCTCACATCACTTGAATCCACTACTCCACTACTCTAAATACGGTATTCTGGTTAATATTGCATTAGTGGAATATGTGTTCAGCAGTTTTGATCGATATCACAAGGCGGCCATCTTGCCACTTGCTGTCGAGTGAAAATGACATCACAGTTGCTCAGGTAACAACCAATCGCAGATCAGCTTCAGTAAATAGGTGAGCTGTGGTTGGTCGTTGCCTGAGCAGCAACTGTGATGTCATCTTCAGTCGACAGCAAGTGGCAAAATGGCCGCCCACTGAGACGGACAAAAACGGCTGGATTTTGCTGAATAACTCATATTCCACAAGTATGATATTCATCAGAATGTCATGTTTAGGTGAGGTCACATACAGTATAACATATTGTCAAGAAATGTTTAAGGTTAACTTCCCCTTTAACAGATTTGCAAATATCGTAGCACCGTAGAAAAAAAAAAAAGATCACAAAGACTGATAACACATTTTTAAAGTGGCAGCTGTTGTGGCTTTTCTCATTTAGATAATTAGATACAGAGTGACATCTAAAAAAAACAACAAAAAAACGTAGAACCTCCCGACAAGCAGACCACAAAAAGCAATGAAAGTGTGCGACTTCACATTCTGCGAAGAAAAATAAAAAGTGGTTGGGCAGATTTTTTTTCCCCTCAGAAAATCCCACGTGATAATCTGCTGCTATGATCCGTCCTGGCCACGCCCCCGCGGCAAATATATAGCACAAAAATATAAGTGGTGACCACTCCCGAATATATATTTTGATATATATTCGCAATAGATTTACAGATCAGAAGATTCTGCAGTAGTAACAAATAAAGGAGGAAGCACTCGCGGAGTGCAGGATCAAAGTGGAACCGCGGCGGCGGTCCACGTCGGCAGGGCGGCAAAGCCCGCTTCTGGTTAAGTTCCAACGGCGGCGGTCCTGCAAGCGGTCCGTCTCCGTCTCGGCCCCTCCCGTTAAAGTGTCCCGTTCTCCGGGGGGGCAGACAGGAAGCGCGTTTCCTGCCCGATGTGCTTTAGTGCCAGAGCCAGAATGTCAGTTTCAGGCTCGTCGTTAGTCCGCCTCGCATCGGAGTCCATTTGGAATTCACTGAATCAGGGAACATTCTGAAAACAGCTGCGAGTTTCAGGTTTGCTCTGATTGGCTACGAGGGGATTTGAAGATCTTAACCCACCCCGTTTCTCTGGAGACGATTCGCTTAATCGACTTCCAGTTCAGTTCGGGGTTGTCTGCGTCTCCTCAGCCTTTCCGTCCACCGAAACGGGAAAGGAGAGATTTAAACATTCCGTGACTCAGCCTTCCTCCTCCTCTCATCTGCTCCACTGGGGCCCGGGCTCCCTTTTGACTCTAATCCGCCGTTCACTCAGGATTAAGGACGCCGTCTCCAGGGCTGCCCTCATCCCTTCTTTTGCTCACGAGTTTGAAATTTTTTCCCCTTTCCCCAAACTTTTGCTACTCTCCGCAAATGTGAGATTGCAGACCGGGCGGCCGAGACCAGTCTGAATCGCCGGGAACTGTTTTCCGTTCCGGTTCCTGCCCGTCATGGATCCTCAGACCATGGTGCAGACTGTGTTGAGATTGGGGTCGAAGCGGACCGCCTTCCCCTCCACCGCCTTGGCGTTGGTGTTGTACATGGGGTTCTCGAAGGCGGCCTGCCCGTTGTTGTTCTCGTGGACCGAGCAGCCCGTGTACTGGGTTTTCGGTGTGGTCCTGTGTGTAAATAAATATGAAAATAACACAACAACAGAGGGGTAAGACAAAATGTCTATGAACATAGACAAATGCCTCCATGTTGTAATTGAGTCGGGGGTTTCTGGGGTTCCTGAAATGATCTTCAAACGTCAGCATAGGCAGATAAGCTCGCTAGCCCACATATCTATGATACATCCTTCTGACTGGGGTCCGAAAATGAGAAAATGGGGTACTAAAAAGTATATATTATAATATTGTAAGAATAAATAATAAATAATAAATAATAAATAATAAATAATAAATAAAATAATAGTAAATAGTGAAATTTTACAAATAATTGACAGACATAAACGTGTTTTTTTTGTTTTGTTGTTGTTTTTTTACATCCCAAAATTCTGGACAGAAACCTCCAAATGGTTTCCAGAAAAACATGGACAGGCTCTCCTAGCAACAAAAAAAAAATCAAAATGTGTTTTTTTCAATATTACAAAAAATATTTCTTAAAAATAGGTAAATCTGTGATTATGTGGTATGATTTCACTAAAATGCACTCACACTTTAAAAAATAAAAATTGTACTTAAATAAATGTTTAAAAACCAAAAAGTCTTATAAATAATTAAATGCAAATTTAATGATCTTAAAAGTTAAATACAACTAAACTGTACCTGGGCAGTGATCTTTCTTCATACCACTAGAGGGAGCCCACAGCATACCAATTTCTAAAAATGTGTCTATGGGCTGGTCTTAGTTTTTGCCAGGATGTGATGTGGCTAATTTACATAATACCACCCCCATATGCAGTTTCTCCACCTGCTTGAGACCGCCATTTTCAAGTGACGGCCAAAGCCAAATGTTTGTTGGCGTTGTCGAAGTGGACGTTGGCGTATTTGTGTCCGCTGCATGTGCCACATACACAAGAATCGCCGTCAATATGTAAAGTGCCCTGTTGTGAATTGGTGCTGCAGGCTTTTCCCCCCTCTGGGCTAGTAGTAAGCTAGCATAACCTAGCAACGAGGCAATGCTAAGCAAAGCCGTACTTAGTAAAGGAGGCAGGGCTAGCTATGGCTCATTTGCATGAGACAGGACTGCTCCCTTAAACAAACATTGGGCGGAAAATTTGATATAAGACTTGATGCTTAAGCTATTTTGCGAAAAAGCCTGTCACGTACGATGAAGGCACTCGTTGGTACAAACCTTTGTTTGTATAGATAGAAGCCGAAGCCGGTAAAAATGAGCGCGAAGAAAGGCACCAGGATCGCGATGGCCACCGAGCTGCTGTTGGTCCCCAGCTGAGGCGGATGCGAATTCTGACTCTCCGACATGTTCAGACCTGCAAAAGAAAACAGGAAGTTAGCCTCCATCATCATCATCATCATGTCATTTTTCGAGAGCCATTACCGAGTCGCTGGAGTCCAAACTGCCCGTAGTCTTTTCCCTGAATGAAGCCCTGGAACACGTAACTGGAACCGTCGGGTTCGGCCGACACCTGCAAAGGTAAATAAACACCATTCAAGAAAAAGTGATGGACTGGATGGTATGCGCATGACGACAAATGTACATGGAGAACCCACGGGGTCAAATTTGGCCCCTATAAATTCTGCTACTCAAATAACAAAGACCCTTTTTTTTCCAGCAGTGATTTTGTCTCTGTGTTCTTGTTTCCATTGGCCAAAGTGTGTTTGTACATTCAAAATCCAGTTCTAAAATGCAACAAATAAAACAAAAAATATATATTATTCAATGTAGCTGTGTATTTGATTGATTATTTTCTTAAATTCTAAATAGTTTACTGACAGTTTTTGTTATTCTGATTTTTCGAAATGATGCCCCTAAATCCCAAAAGGGTCAAATTTCGCCCTAATCCTAAATTAGGGAATAAAGGGTTAAAATTGAAAAAACATATATTTTGGTGTTCAGTGAATTTATAGCAGTCATTTAATGTATAATTCATAATTTTCCAAAGAAGAAAAGGGTTCTTGGGTTCTCCAGGGTTAAATGTTATGAATTTATACTAAACACTTTTAAAATGACATTTTGTGCTACATTTTCCAGTTTCTTTTTTTTTTTCTCCAGAGCTCAGTATTGTTCATTCGATTTGACATCATCATTGCTCTCCTTTTTTAAAAAAATTAATTAATTAAACAAAAAAAATGTTGTTTTTTTTTGTTGTTTTTGTTTTTTCCATTTTCCAGTTTCTTTTTTTTTTTCTCCAGAGCTCAGTATTGTTCATTCGATTTGACATCATCATTGCTCTCCTTTTTTAAAAAAATTAATTAATTAAAAAAAAAAAAAATGTTTTTTTTTTTGTTGTTTTTGTTTTTTCCATTTTCCATTTTCTTTTTTTTTTCTCCAGAGCTCAGTATTGTTCATTCGATTTGACATCATCATTGCTCTCCTTTTTTAAAAAAAAAATAAATTTAAAAAAAAAAAGTTTTTTTTTTTGTTGTTTTTGTTTTTTCCAGTTTCCAGTTTCAACGATTGTCCCCATCCGCCTTTAATAGCGGAGGATGGCTGTGTAGCGTTGATATTTTTCCGTGATTACACCGACGCTTACAAATCCATCCATGGTCCACGAGTCTTCGATGATCTTGGCGGGAGAAATGGTGGAGTCTTTGAGCTGATTTCCCTGCTGCGCGTAGTTCACGTGGTACATCAGCAACAGCAAACGTGCTTCCGACGTCTTGTAAAGACCTACAGGAGGAGACACCACATCTTTAGTTTCTGCCATTTTTTTTTTTGTTAGTACTCATAATGTATGTATATGTATTGTCCTGTATACTATATATCGATATCATATTAATGAAAATAATATGTTCATCTATAGCATAACATGACATAATATGTCTGACAGCAAAAGCAACATGTGTGACATGCCTGAGAGCAGCAGTTCCATGTTGCCGTTGCTCAGGGTGACGTTGACTCTGCCCGTGCTGGCGTTGAAGCTGGTGATGCTCAGCGTCATGGGCTGCTTCCTTCCCCTGTAATTGTACGAGCCCTTCCAAATGTAGTTGGGGGCGAACACGTCGTCGGGGACTGCGGGACCAAAGGGGGAAGGGGGTGGTTAAAATATATTTTTTTTTAATGTGCGATGATATGGGCCACTGAGTGGCTAACAGCATTTTTGTCATTTTTATGTAAAGTGTAGAAATGAATATAGAAAAGTTAATAAAGGGCAATCCTATATTTCACTTGTGGAGTTAGCCCACTCTCACTTTCAGTGGTTTCCAGTCACAATGTCAAGTAACAAGACAGAGTTGGCAACAAACAACAACCATTGGTTGATTCTTAAGAGTTACATCAATTGTGTGGGCTTGTCATCTACATGGGCAACAACACTCCCCCCCCCCCCCTCCGATTGCCACAAATGACTTAACTGATTAACTGCTCAGTTTCATCACATTGACCATTACGGATTGATGGGTGGAATTGTTTTTGGGGAAAAATACAAATCACAACAACAAAAAAAAGTTTGCATTTTAATTTAAGTAAAATGAACAGAGTAATTGTATCTTGTTTTGTTTAAACAATAAATTAAAATATAATTCTTGCAAGAAATAAAATAAAAGAAAAAATTTACCTCAACTTTTAAATATACACAAAAAAAGTTTAAAATATTTTTATTAACATTATTTTAATTACTTAAAAAAAAATATATATATATTTTTTTGCATGGCATTTCTACTACCGAGATACAAATTGCAAATATATTTAAAAAAAGTTTGTGTATTTACAACTAATTTTATAGCAAACTATATTTGCTTTTAAATAAAAATAAATATCAGATATCAAATTTCATCATTATTGTTAATAAAACTGATGGGGTATATATGGAAAAAAACAGGAATTTAAAAATTATGAAAAATAATCTTAAAAAATACATGATTAAAGCTACTATATATATAAAAAATAATCAAATCTAATAATTGGAAAAAATTACATCTACAATAAGAAATATTTTTAATCATAAATTAAATCAACTCAATTAAAACTGAAAAATGAAAATATTATTCATTAGTCTTCAATTCCGCATGAGACTGTCCTTGTTTTAGTGTTTTGTCTTTAATCGTTGTATGTCTAATATTCAATATGTATTTATACTGCACATCACATTGTTTCAACTGTGGTTGCTTCAAAGTGCTGTATAAAGAAAGTTGAGCTGAGTATAGGTTGATCGATAAAATGTAGCATAACAGGTATAGTTTATAGAGGTTATACAGCATTATGGCCGTGCCATAGTAAAAAGTAGGCCAGTGCAAACACCATTAAATGCAGTTTGATGTAGTGCAGATGTAAATAGCTGGTTATCATGCAGCAGACGTTGTTGGCAGTTGGCGCTAAACGGAAACATTTGTTACAGCTGTGACTTCACATTTAAAAGTGTTTAGCTCCTCGGCCAAAATAGTGACCTTTTGAGAAATTAATATAACAAACATGGCCGGCAGACAAGGAAGCAGCGGTCACACTTGGCTGCGGGGCTGTGCACAAACGCGGCTGTGCTGTCTTTTGGACTGCATCGAGACTTAAAAGGGAATCAGCACTAACCGTTCAGTTTGGGGCTCGGGGTTCCCATTGCTGGTTTCGCAGCTTTCTTCTTCTCGCCAGCTGCAAGCATACAAAGTACATGAATACACATTTGGCTCCATTAAACATGTGGCGCTTACTGATGACATGGAAATTGGTACGAAATATGGTAGTGTGCCAGATGTGGTCTTAATGTCCCATTGATGCTGGTGACAGAAAATTTGAATTCAGGGCTGCTCACATAATTAGCACAAAATGACTATCAAGTGTTTGGGGAAGAAAAAAATAATAAAAAGATATAAAAAAAATGGGAAGTGAATCCACGACTAATGATTTTTAAGATTAAATGATTTTTTTTCTTCTTAATATATTAACTTAATTTCCCACCCCTCAATTTTGGTATTTTAATTAAAATTTCAGTCATGTTTGTATTTTATTATAGGTATTTAAAAGTTTAATAGTCAGGCTTTTATTTATAAAAAACAAAACAAAACACACACTTTAATATAAATTTTTTGTTTCTACCGCGACATATCGGCATCTTTCCGGTCCAGGTGCCGTCACTCTTGCAGACCCTGTGCTCGGAACCCCCGGCGAGGAAGTAGCCGGGCTGGCAGCTGTACACCAGCGTGTAGCCGAAGCCAGCCAGGTCCATGCCCACCACGTCCACGTGGAGTGCGCTCTCGGGCTGCTTGCATGCGTGCGCTGTGGGAGGACGACAACCAGACACCAAAAAAAAATCATAAAAAAAAAAAGATTGCAATTGGAGAGGATGTGACGGCATTGAACGGGACTCTTACGTGTACACTCCGGTTGAGTCCCGCTCCATCTCAGATCTGGTTGGCAAGTTCTGGAGGAGGAGCCCTGGATCAGGTGACCCGGCTGGCACTGGAAGGACACCAAGCTGCCCACCTGCGACACGACAAGACGACAGGAACCTTTCACACATGGAAACTGCTAAATTGCTGTATCAGAGCCATAACATGAAGTGCTCCACAGGACAATATTTACATTTACCTCTCATGCAAAGCAAAAATACTCTCATACACACCTAAAAAACAATATATTATTTCTAAACAACAAATTAAAATAAACTACAAAACCGTCACAAACACGCCAAAACTTTCTACCACAAAGTAATTTTGCATTTGAAAACTCACACAAAACTCTCACACACGACCAAAAAATCTCTGTCACCAAAAACCCCATCTCTCACTCATCCCAAAAATATCTCAGATTAAAAAGAAAACAAAACAAACCTCATTAATATGAAAAAATGCCTCAATCAAAATGACATTTTAATATACACAGTTTAACTAACTATATTTTACAATATACTCAAATAAAAAACTTGAAGCAAGCATGCTTAAGCCTCTTTTTTTGCCTCTTATTTGGAGAACTGTGTTTTCATGAGAGAGTCTTTTCATTTATTCTAAGTGATGTTATACAATAATCTCTGTGTTCACTGCATGACCTTAAATCCAAAGGTGCGGTTGAGGGATCCGTATCTGGGCGTTCCCGGGTTGTCACAGCTTGTCTTGGTCGGCTCTGCAAAGAAGAAACACAAGCGTTATGCCCTCGCTCCTCTCCACTGGTCCGTTGTTGTCATGGCAACAGAGACTGCCGTACGCTGGTGCGGCACCAGGGGGCAGCAGAGCTTCGTCACAAAGTCAAGAGGCAAAAGGATGCAGTAGCGGAGAGAGAGCTATGATGTGCTGTAAATGCCCATATTAAAATTTACCTCTCACACTTATCAGAAAACCTCTCACACAAAACATCACTCATCAAAAACCTGGTAAATTTAATAAAATCAATCTCTCAAATACAGCGTAAAACCACTCACACACTCACCAAACAACTATGACTCACCTTGGAATCTCACCCACTCCCATCCAAAAATGCTGACATTCATTTAATGAACACCTATCACTAAAAATATACATCTTACACTGACCAAAAAACTCACACATTCATCCTAAAAAAGTTCAGACTCACCCAAAAAACTGCGCACAACATACATCACAAACTTTCACACAAAAACCCTCACAGTAAAACTCTCACATTTACCAAAACACCTCTCACATTCTTCAAACACCTCTCTCGATATAAAAAAAATCACAGTGACCAAAAACCTCTCACATTTATCAAAAATAATTTCAATATGCAACATAAAAACACCCTCTCATTCATCAAAAATATTCACCCTCAAAAAAAACCTTACTCTCACCCAAAAACTTTCTCACAATAATAAACTCAAATTAACTAAAAACCTCTCACTTTCACCAAAAGAATCCCACACACTGGAAATCCCTCGCACTCACCCAAAACATTTTCTCACCAAAAACTCTCACAATCAACAACAAAATACCTCTCCCACAAAAAAAAAATCTCAGCACTCACCAGAAAATGGTGCACACCCACACACAAAACGATTACAAAACCTCTCCTATTCACCAAACAAATCTCACACAAGCCAAGCCCTCTCCCACTCACCTAAAAACATCACTGACAACAACCTCTCACACCCAACTCTCACATTCAGCCCAAAAAAATCTCACAAAAACAAAACACACACACACACAAAAAGATCTCACACAAAAATCAATCATGTTACTTTACCTCCCTTCATCACCCTCTCTTCCACCTTCCACATGTCCTCTTTCTTTCTCCTCCTCCACCTTCCTCCCTCCATCACACCTTCTTGCTCATTCACCTCCTTTCATCACTCATCTCTCACCTTCACCTCCTTCATTCAGCCGACTCATTGACCTCCTTTTCTATGCATCCTCATCTTCTCCCTCTCCTTTCCTACTGATTCCTCATTCTTGACCATTATTTTTCCTTTTCCCAACCCTCTCTTGCTACTCCCTTTCTCTCCATCATCCCTTCCTCTACATCTCTATTTCCCCTCCAGCTTCTCTCTCTTTTTACTCATTATTCAAAAAAAAATTTGCTTCCTTCGAGGTGCGTTTTGTGTGCGTGTTGAGATGCTATCAAGTTGTCCCAACGTTCTACTTGGAGTCACCTTATGAGAGTGCCAAGGAATGCAGAGTTTCTGCACGTGTGTGTGTTTAACGCAACACTCAGACATCACGATGAGTCAGCACACACTTGACGCTGAAGCACCTACTCGCAAATCATGCCCGTGTGTGAAGTGGCACGCCAAGGCCCGCGTGTGCTGAGCCTTTAACTAAATAGCAGGGGCCGCTCGCTCCTCCCCCACCCCCGCTTACCTCACTAGACCTCATTTCAGCCAGCATCGACAGATGAACTCAGCCGTTTCATTGTCGTGATAATCTTGTGTGACTGGCGTGAAGCATTGGAGGCCATCTGTTTGTACTGAGTAGAGATGTATATTGCGGCTAGTTTAGCTTAGCCCAGGGATAGGGAACGCTGTCTGTTTTAGATGTTTCTTTCCTCCAACACACCTGATGTTGATCAGAAACGTCATCAGGCTCCTACAGAGCACGTTGATTAGCTGATCATTTGAATCAGGTGTGTTGGAGGAGGGAGACTTCTAAAACAGGCAGGACAGCGGCTCTCAAGGACCGGAGTTTCCTACCCCTGGCTTAGCCGCTAGCTACGTAGCTTTGAAATAAAGGGGGGGGGGGGGGGGGGACTTACACAACTGCCTGTTTTTGTACCTATTCCCAGAACTGAAGTTAGTAATTAACCAACTTTCTGTCAGCTTTAAGTCCTGGCTTCAGTTGCATTACATTAGCTTAGCTGCTAGCTTCTGATATGTGATGTGATTTGTTTTTTTGTTTTTTCTCTTCATGTTTATAGTTATTACTCAAATTCATTGACAGTTCCTTGAACATTTATCTAAGATCTTTCTTTCTCCAACAACAAATGGGTATCGATGACCAAGCCTATGTCTTGGTTAGCTTAGCCTTAGCTACCCAAGGCTAAGCTAACAAAGACTAGTTCAGCCTGTTCTAATTCAGACTGTTTCAAAAACATTATTATTACTCAGTGTGCAAAAATGTAGGCATTATTAGCGCCCTTTTACAAAACCAGACCCTGACGCCATCATTTACAACATGTCTGTCTCGTCCTCCATCGTTATCATTCCTGATCCGTCTGTGCAACTTCTGCTTTGATGAGCAGCGGCCGGCTTAACCGGGAGCGAAAGCCTGCAAAATGCCACATGTGGGTGGGCCCTTAATTGCCCCTGATCGTTAAGGCAAAGGGATATGAGACGGTGCCGGTTAGCTGCCATAGCTAGCGGCTCCCCACTGAGCAACAAACAAGTTGGAATAAAGTATCCGCAGCCAGACATAAATAATGTGTGACAAAACCCACGCACGCGGCCATTTGGAAGCCACCTAAATACATTCAAAACAACAATGTGCGTCTTTGTATATCACAATTACACAGTGACTTAAGACTAGAACGAAACAGCAGTCTGCAAAGCAAACTGTCAGAAAAATATATGCCCTTGATCTTAAAAATTGGATTCTGCGAACAACAATAATATTTTCCTCGAGTGCAAGGATAAAGAAAGCCGACCTTGTTTTTCCTCTCTGATATTGGTATTATCAATTTGCTGAAACAAAGCAAGCTGTCTGTAATAAGGCGGGCATCAGTTGCATGAGACAGATGATAAGTGCCTGTTCATGGCTGCAAATACGACCTCGCCTAAGGAGAAATTGACAGACATTTTTCCGACTAGCCATCAGGTTGTATTTGAACTGTTTCCATGCATGCAAGTTCTTAATTAACTGTGTCTCTCATAATTGGCAAAGCGCTTGTCCTGTCTCTTGTCTGCTTTTGAGTACTGATCTCCACCAAAGCTGAACAACCCCAAATTAGGGATCGGTGGTGTCTGAATGTTGAATGCAATAATCACAGTAAATGTATGGGAACTGGCAAAAACATCAACACAAGTGGAAACCCAGTGGATTTTATATTGACTGATTTTATGAAACTAAGGCCATTTTTTCATTGAGGAACCCAACCCCCAATATTTGTGGAAAATACTTATTAGTGAGGTATTCTCATTTATTCAAGAATGTTTTGGGTAAAAAAATAAATGAATAAAAAAAATCAATACTATCAACCAAAATGATTACCTATACAGCGAGGCTGTGTACCGCTCCAGCTACCGTCATTTTGGCACATCCTGGTTGCCGTGCCGACCAGAAGGAGAGGCGGGGAGCAGGAGAAGGTCACTTCTGATTGGTAGATGAAGCTGCGCCCCTCTCGGGAGCCGCCCGCTGGAGTACCAGGGTCACCACAAAACTTGGCTGCATATATATATATATATATATATATATATAAAAAATAAAATAAAAATAATGTTGATTTTGTATGGCTGGTGTTAATGCATTGTGGGCTTACGTAAACACTGCGGCAGCATCCCGCTCCAACTCCCGTTGGCCACGCAGGTGAGAACGGCCGGGAAGGACAGCTCGTAGCCCGGCGAGCAGCTGTAGCTTACGCTGCTGCCCCACTCAAAGTCGCTGCCCTGCAGGACCCCGTTGCTGACAGCGGCGGGAGTGGGACATGTCACCGCTAGAGAGGAAGAGGGACCTTTAATATTAATAATTGGTTTTCTTCCACTATATGGATTATTCCCTCGACACTATCATAAAGCCTAAACACTGTGACATCGCAGTGGTCATCACCTGTGCATACGGGCATATTCCCGCTCCACGTCCCGTTCTGAGTGCACATCCTGACGGGCGAGCCGTCCTCCTCCATCCTGTATCCAGGTTGGCACTGGAAGGTCACGTTCTGGTTGACGGTGAAGTCTTCGCCGTAGCGGAGGCCGTTTGCCGGAACGCCGGGATCACCGCAGTTGATCACTTGGAAATGGCAGAAAATAAAAGATCAGGGTTAGAGTTAGTTTTAGGAGCAGGGTTAGGGTCTTGTCCATTCACTCCGGCCTGTATTAGCATGGATCTAATTTCTTTTAGTGGCTTGGAGTCAAGTGATGCCTGGGAGCGGCCGAGGTTGTCTTGGATCTCTCTTTGGAATCACATTAACATTCCCTTGACTGTACCTATAAAGTCCTGTCCTTCATAGCCTAATAGGTATTTGAAATTCCTCTAAAGCCGCCATCGGATGCGTACATGACTATTAATAGATGTCCTGTCATCTTCCTCCTGTAAGTCGGGCGTGGGGAACCTTTTGTTCTATCAAGAGTCCTCAAAGTCCTGCTAAATGTATGCAAAAAAAAACTTACAGTGCAGTATCTCAAAAAAAGTGAGTAAACCTTTCACATTTATGTAAATATTTGATTATGCATTTTCATTGGACAGCACTCAAGGAAGTGACACTTTACTACAATGCAAAGGAGTCAGTGTACGGCGTGTATAAAAGTGTAACTTAAATTTGTCCTCAAAATGATTGAACACAGCAACAAAAGTGAGTACACCCCTATGTGAAAATATCTGAACTGATTTTTTTTTTTTTTTTACACTTTGTGGCCATGTTGAACATTTTTTGCACTTACATCCACTTGTGTGCTTTTTTTTTTAGTAGCATGCCAATAATGATGCTTGATGTCATCACAGCTGTTGTGACATGACAAATTAAAGTGTCTTTATTAACGTGTCATCTTACTGTTTAAGGATGTGGCAAGTTCCGCTTATCCAACGTTCCCTCTTCAGGACTTCATCGAGCCAATTAGCTAAAGTAAACACCGATCATGGTTACACGCGTCATTCTTTAACGTCGATGGCAGCGGCACAGAAAAGCCAAGGAGCGTTGCATTACTCAGAGACAGGAATAATTTAAAGCACGGTTGGGAAGTGGGAGGCGGCCTAATGATCACACATCAGCAGCTTGGCAGAACTGCAAAGCAAAAGATTTAATAGTAAATATTTCCCGTAAGTAGCACATAAAGATTGCTGTTTAACCTCAAAGGACCTTTGAGTTTAAATGACGAAGCAGCAATTTATTTCCTGTTTTTATTTTTCATTTTCATTTGTTGATAAGTGTATTTAATTTTTGTTTTTATTGATAACATTCACATTGGTGTGTTCTTTATTTTTCAATGTGAATAAATTGTTTGAGATATATATTTTAACTTATTTAAATTTTTTTGCTGATGCTTTGGATGTTTATTGAAATATGTGATAAATACATTGCAATATTTTATACTTCTACTTTGTAATTGCCTATAAATGCCACAAAATGGTGACAAAACACTATTTTTTTTATTAGACCGCACACAAGCCTGTGTAAATAGAGCTCATGCCCTCACTTCAACATATTTACATGGGGAAAAAAAATACTTTACTAATAAACAAGTCTTTGTTTTGAGCATAAAAACAGTGACTACACAGATATAGGCAAACAGTATAAGTGGCATAGCTCAGGTGGTAGAGTGATCTCACAAGCTGAAGGGCATGAGTTCGTTCCTCAACCCTTGTGTAACTTTTGTTTGTTTTTAAATAAACTAGTAAAATTGTCAAAATCTCTCCTTGCAAAATATACTTAAAATTTTGTGTGGAAAAATCTTTGTTTTTGTTTTTTGGGGGGTAGGCAAATTCTCTTATACACACTAAAAATACTTTGAGTACAATTTACAGAATATTTTACGCTCTTCCAAGTGTAAATTTTACTCTGTTTAGAGTGGGACCAAATAGACTCTGTTTAGAGTCAAATGTATTCTTCAGAATTTACTGTGTACGTGAGTTTTTCAGCAAATAACCGGGAGTATCAAATCAAATGCCTTACTGGTACAGTTGGGCTGCATTCCCGACCAGGTCCCATTGGCCAGACAAAGCCTGGTGGTGGCGCCGGAGAGCAGGTAGCCATCCATGCAGGAGTAGATGACCGAGTGGGAGAAGGTGGTCCCGTCCAGACGAAACACTCTGCCGTTGCTTGGAGTACCGGGATTACCGCACTGGATGGCTGGAAAAGTAAACAAATTATACATTTAAGTAATACTCCCAGTAATGGGAAAGTTGAGTATTTATTTTTCTGATGATTTTATTATTATTTTTTTTTTACTATTGTCGTCCTCTTACGTTTGCAGAAGGGCTGCGTTCCCGACCAAGTCCCGTTTGGGAAGCACATCCTCTCGGCCGAGCCGATCAGCTCGTAACCCTCCGTGCAGCTGAAGAACACCTTGGAGCGGATGCGGAAATCCGTCTGCTCCCTCGAACCGTGGGACGGGATGCCCGGATCGCCGCACGAGCCGGCCGTGTCACCTAACACGAAACACAAAATCCTTTTAACACATCGTACTGAAATGTGCCCGCTACTGAAATACGCGTTTCAGCCTATGAGAGCATTTCACTCGTTTGTGTGAGCGAAGTAAGAATGCAAGCGATAATCCTGAATTATGTCCTTGATGGCCCCTCATATGAAAATATAAAACTCAAGTACACCTTACAAGTGCGTGCGCGTTCGAAGACTTAAATTGAGGCTGGAGTGCGTGTTTGTGTGTGTGCGAGAGTGAGTGTGTGATCTTGTCCTTGGAGAACTGCACGGTCAGCAAATTGTGCCTGACAAATGTGTGTGCATGCTTTTCGACATGCACATAAATGCATCACGCGGACACACACAGACAATTTCATTGATGAATGTTACTTTATTGCTGCTGTTGCTCTACTACACGACTTGGCATTCACACACCCGCCAAAACAATACAGTTTGGCGCTAACAAAGTCAGCTGGTCATCTCGACATAAGTTGAACATTTATCATTGTCACATATATATTTATTTATTTATTCTTTGGGGGCTGGCGGGAATAAATTATTCAATTCAAGTTTGTTTGTTTTTCAAAAAGTCCTAATATTTTCATCATATACATGCTTATAATTCAAACTTTATTTTTCCAGTTGAGTTGTTTTCCGTGAAAAATATAAACATCATTCTTATGACACTACGACAATTTTAGTAAAATGTTCTTTCTTTTAAAATGTTAGTTTTTCTTGTAACAACATGACTATTAGAGTAACATAGATTTTTTTTCCCCTCGTATAATTTGAATGTTATTCTCGCAATAAGACTTTTTTGCTGAAAAATTCAATTTTGCTCTAGTTATGTTCATTCAAATGTCAAATCTTGACTTGAATTTTCTTGACAGATGTTGACAGTCTTGCTTGTTTTCAGCAAAATATTAACTGTTTTCTTGCTAATTATGACTTTGTAAGAATTTGGCATAGCATTGACGTAGCATTGTGAATTGATTTATAAAATTTATTGATTTATAAAATTACAACTTTTTTCTTAAAAATTATTTTTTAGGTTCTCATAAAAATCTGACTTTTTTCAAAACTTTTTTTTTTTTAAAAACATCGTAGAATGTTGAATTTATTTTCATTTCTATTTAAACTTTTGACTGACTTTTTAAAACTACCGGCGCAACTTTATTAAAACTTTTGCCCAAGTAAAATTACATATTTTTTCACTTAATTGCCATCCTAGTAATATGACTTTCTTCTCTCACAATAATCAGACTTTTTGTCTCATCTACCTCAGACACAAAAATAAGCAATTATTGGTATTCTATATATTCTCACCAGTACACACAAATGAGGATGCGACATACATGAAAGGCTAACAAGCTAAAATGTAGTGATGGGAAAATGAAGCTTCATGAAGCACTTGCGATACTTTTTGACTCCTCAAGATGGCACTCATGATTCAAAGATGCAATGCAAATGTAATCAATTTTTATTGCACTTGCCTTTATCTTTAAACCAAGAGCACCATCTAGAGGAGTCAAAAAGTATCGCAAATGCTTCATGAAGCTTCATTTTGCCATCACTAGTGTACACATCTCCACCGACAAATCACGTCGCTCCCATGTCGTTTGCGGCACAACTCTAGAGATATTCAACTAATCGAATTGCGCAACAGCCGTGATCGTATAGTGGTTAGTAGTGATGGGAAAATGAAGGCTCATGAAGCACTTGTGATATTTTTTGACTCCTCTAGATGGCACTATTGGGTTAAAAAGGCAGTGGAAATGTAATACATTTTCATTGCACTAGCCTTTATATTTGAACCAAGAGCACCATCTAGAGGAGTAAAAAAAATAGTAAAAGTGCTTCATGAGGCTTCATTTTCCCATCTCTACTAAAATGCTAATAATGCTAAGCTAAGGCTAACTGATCTGATTGAAGGTGTTATTGAGGGATGATGATGTCAAGACATTGCTAAGCTTCCAATCCGATTGTTCTTGTGTTATTTATTTGCAAATTGTCGCCACTGGGGGTACGTTCACATTGTATACAAGGATGGCTATGGTATATTTTATGTACAAATCATCGAGTTCTCCCATTACTATACATTGGTTTAGTAAAAACAGTCCCATGAAAAGCTCAAACTATCCATTCACGTTATTGTTTATCATTTGTCACTGACATCATCAGTCAGCATGCAGACGAGCCAATGAAAAATTATCCATTAATTCCATTAAAAATGAAAGCCGAAACACTCAGTCAGGCAACTTCTGGGGCCGAATTGCATTTTTCATTTTCAGGGCCAAAAAAGATATGATTTGCATTCCAACATTGAGTTTTTTTTTTCTTGCTCGAGTGCATTTTTGTTTGCTTTACGAGCGATATGAACACAACTGCCAAGTTCATTCACATCCATTCATTATGCAGGTGCATTAAGTACTATTGCATGTGAATAGAAATTTAGGCTCGCTGGGGGATTTTTTTTATTTTTATATAAAATGTGATACAGTCTAAATAATAGCACTGAAACGTTGCTTTTGTGGTTAATTAAAAGCTTACATATTTTTTAGTTATGAGCAACCTCCACTGTGCCATTATTTAGCTGCAATTGAGGCTAAACATTTAAAAACAAAGGACACACTGAAAAGAGCATTGAATAAAAGTTGCAAGGTTATGATAATAAACCTTTAAAGTCAGAAATTTAGATTTAGTCTTTTGAGCATAGTATGCATGTGATATACTGTATTTTTAATGAGTTAACCCATAATAATCATTTACATCTGTTGATCTGATGTATGTGCCGTGTGCGTATTTCATAATTTACCAGAGCAGAAGGGCATGGGGGCGCTCCACATCCCGTTGAGCTGACACATCCTGGACGACTCCCCCTTTAGCTGCCTGCCGCCCAGGCAGGAGTATCGAACCGTCGAACCAAACGTAAACTTATCTCCGCTCAGCACGCCGTTCGGGGGAGAGCCGGGGTGGCCGCAGTCAACAACTTAAAGAGAGAGAGAGAGAGAGAGAGAGAGAGAGAGAGAGAGAGAGAGAGAGAGAGAGCTGTAAAGAAGCTGAAGGCAATAAATTTACATGAGTTGTGTTCATTTTGACGGTGAGTGAAAACAAAAGGAGCAGGGGTCAGAAAATTTGCATAGTCTGTTCACATGGAGGCTTGAAGTAATACATTTTTTAAATGTTTTAAATTGTGTACTATTATGAGAAATAGTGGTAAGTGTCTTGCCTCCCCATATCACAAAGTTGTTTTTTTTTTATGAGATTTTTTTTTTTAAGACTAGCCATTTCTCCATTTCCATAACGTTGAGCGGCTAGCGCTGTAGTCGTGCCTCCCTCACCGATGCATTCTGGGAGTGGCTTGTCCCACTGTCCGGTGGGCTGACAGCTCAGGACGGGCGAGCCGAACAGATAGTAGCCCGGGTTGCAGTCATAGAACACCACCGTGCCGAAGGTGAAGTTGCCGTGCTCGATTTTGCTTTGGCGGATGGAGTTGGCCGGAATGCCCGGGTCCGAACAGTTGACCACTACAGACACAAACACACACAGACCAAGGCATGTGTTATTTGGCATTAACCTGACAGGCTCATTTCTCCTCCCCTTTCATTAACTCTTAAAAAAACATTGTATGTTTAACTCAAGACTTAGACTTCTTGAATATTAATTTGATTTAATTATCTTCTTTGATAAAGAGATGGATTTATTTATTTATTTTTGTCATTTTTTTGGTGGGGGTGGGAGGGGGGGTATCTCAGCCTTGGCCACCGGGGGCAGCATGACACATGCAAACATATACACGAAGAAGAGGGTCACAACTGCTTAAGTCAAATCTCCTTTGCTTAAACTGCAACATCAATGCTAGAATTGTTAGCTCATCTATGGCGTTTTGCAGTGTCAATTAGCATTAAGCTAACATACTTTCATCAGCCGAACTAAATGTAGTTTGGACAAATACAAACCGTGTAACCCACTTTGTTTTATGTTAAAATTGACCGTAACTGGGAGTAGTCATTTGGCACCCACAACTACAATTGTAAGGATTAGGTTAAAATTCAATGCGTACGATGAAGTTGCTAAGTACAGTTAGGGGTGAATACACTCAACTTTTCTCCCCACCTTTACACGTTGGCGGCGGGTGGCTCCACTGGCGGTTGGCTTGGCAGTGGGCGCGGGCCGGCCCCTCCATCTCGTAGCCCCGGTTGCACACGAAGCTGACCACGTCGTTGAGGTTGAAGCCGTTCCCCACCGTGCGGCCGTAGATTGGGCTGCCCGGGTGGCCGCAGCTGATGGCTGAAGGGGAAGAAGGACAAAACATGTGTGTCGAAATTTCCCTTTAATAATATAGTTCCACAAATAATTAGCTTCTGTACTGTATATTTTGTGAATTTAATTTGATGTGAAATTTTAATTGAAGTTTATTATCATTGAATGTCTTCTTTTGTTTTTTTCCAATACTTCCTGCGTCGATCCCGAAGTAAGTACGTTTATCTTACTTCAGAATGTCCAAATAAAGCAAGCGACTAGCAGCAAGTGTTGTTGTTGTGGAGACACGCTGTTGATTCAGAAGCACGCTATAAATGTTGGGAGCTTTTCATTAAACATTACTCCATTTTCTCCTTCGATTACGTGATTGATTCCTCGGCGAGAAAAACAAATTATACGGCTTGAGGAACTGATGTCTGGAAGAACATAAAAAAAAAAGAAAGAAAAAAGGCTCACATGGCGCTGAGTCATAGACATTCATCTCCTTCATCAGTACACAGCGGCTGAAGGCCTCGCGGGCAATTTACGGATGTCATTTCAGGAAATATCGTCCCTCGTCACCTCCTTGGTGTTGGTTTTGAGTGTCCTGCTGTTTGGCGTGGTAATTATTCATCCCTTAGCTTGATTCAATGGCGCTGCTTAAAAAGTTTGCGCGCTGACGAGGCTATTTTTGACGTTCGCACGAGGAGACAGTTGGAGAGAGGAAGCGGAGGGGGGAGGGACGATGGGATGGGGAAGGAAACGAGCGAGGAATGCTGACGAGAGAGGACGGGAAAGAATGAGATTTTTTTTTTAATTAATCAGGGAGAATCAGATGTTTGTGCGTACAAATTTCATCTGACAACATCGGACACACACAGGCAAGTCTGTGTGTGTGTGCCACTAATCTCCATAATTACTGGATCATTTGCCTACAAAATAATTTTTTGCCTGGAGATTTCTTGCATAAACAAGTTCAATAAAAATGTTGCACGAAGGACAAATTCATTAAACTTTTCAAAATCAGATTTGCCTTTGGGCCGGTTTTCAGGTCGCAGCAGGTCTCCGAAATTATGGAAAATCATCAGGGCCCTCAGCCCCCGCTAAGAAGGAAACATAACCACCATGAGACTTTTTTGTGAATAAAAATGAATAATTTAACCTTATTATTTATGATCCTAATATGACCTTAACTCATTCAAACCCAAAAACATGTTTTTTAATATTTCAGTCACAAAATCGTATTTATGTTTTTTTTTATGCAAGAGCGTACAGGAGGCTTTAATGCAGCTTTTGACATGGCTTAAAGCAATGGGAGCTTAAAATAAATAAATAAATCAGCCAGCAGGTGTCAGCAGAGTATAAGAGATCAACCAGGGCCATGTTGCAACAAGCTGTTTTTGACACTGTTTTCACCAGGAATATGAATATTGATGAAACTTAGCTATATTCTAATGCTAATTGCTACAAAACGGAAACAGGTACAAATAGACTTTTTTTTCCCCCCTGATAAACGAAAAGACTGTAATCTTTCTTTTGATAGGTTCCATGTTTTTAAAGCAATAGAACACAATATTCTGTGGGCCTGGCAAAATCGCTCAAAATCCAGTAAAACAGCCAGGAGCAAAGGGGGTTGCTTCAGTGAAAATTGAGTTAATTTCAATTGACGTATCAATTGATTCAGTCCCCCCCAAAAAAATACTTTTAAAATTGACAACACAATTCATGGAAACTATTTAGCGGACCACCAAGTGTGTAGTGCAGTGAGTGCACCAAGCGTCGCATGAGGATGCTCCTTATTGAACAGATGGGACATAATGTGATAATGAAGCCTCCACTGTGGGCGCGATGCATACATAGCGGCGTTGTTGTCTTAAAAGCTCGGTGGCCGTTTGGCTCAAAAGGTTGTCATGGAGACAGCGGCTCCGAGGCGCCTGATGATCTTCATCATTTGTTTCCCGCGCCCTTACGTATGCAGATGGGAAGCTGGCCAGACCACTGGTTGTCCTGGAGACAGATTCGAACCGATGAGCCTATCAGCCGGAAGCCGGGCAGGCACTGGTACACCACTGTGTCGCGGTAACCGAAGTTCTCCCCGATCACTTGGCCGTTGACGATGCCCTCCGGGATGCCGCAGTGACCAGCTGCAACACAAAAACAACACCGCACACACACACATGCTGGGAGAACTCAAATAAATTCAAGGCTTATTTGCCGTGACAGTAGGGAACAGGGATTCAAGGCTGATGTGGTTTTAGAAGAGGGGTGGCGAACCTATGGACTGCGCGTTGATCGACTCAAACATTTGATCTTAATCTTTAAAAAAAAGTTTTTGTCCCTTTAGTGCCACCATATGCCATTAGCTCTCGCCTTGAGGTACAACAATAGATTTATTCGCCTTTGCCTTTCAGACAGGACTCACCGAAGCGGGACATTGTTCATAGTGTGTTTCGCACAGCCATTTTGGACAGCCAACTTGGTCCACCTGATTTTACTGAAAATGTATTACTTTCCTTTGCACCTTCCTACCTTGCTGACTTGTGAAGATTTCAGATCAATTTCGAGAACGACCCTCGGAAAAAGGCTGGTCTTTCGGTGACCTCAAAATAAAGTCACCAGATTCAAGAGCATTCTGTATTCTGGCTCCAGTAATCTAAAGATATGTTTTAATCTCAATTTAAGACTTTGTTTTTACACTCTCACATTGAATGCTTTGGCCTGTTTTACTGCCGCTTCCCCTCTGCTTCTCCACTTTCCATTGTCATTCTCTAATAGAACATCTGCCCAAGAATTCCGAGCCTAAAACCCGATTATCTCCCCCCCACATATTGCCCAAAGTAAATTAGGTTTGGTGTCAACTCAACTGTGACCAACAATGTGGACATGCGATATAAAAAAAATGGATGGATAGATGACTAAAACAGCTCCTGATGGGTTCACTCATCACCTCTATTTTGAGGCCTCGCTGCAAGCAATCATCACGCCGCACAAATCTAAAGACAAAGAACGCAAAACAAGCCTTTATAAACTATTAGAGCTTCTGTGAGGAACAATTCTTTATCAGTTTAAAAAGGCTCAGATGGTCAATTGGCCCGCAAGCATTTCCACAGATGCAGCGCAGTCCTTTGTGTTGTTTCCAGGAGAAGAAAAAAAAAACAAAAAATGAAGGCGCACATGTTCTTTTGAAGATGGGTTGCCTAATTGGATTGGGATTCTTGTCCTTTTCAACTCCCGCGATCACATTCGATTCCCTCAGTTGCGCGCGAGGCAGCTAATGAAAGACGATGAAACGCATTGTTTACAAAGGATTTCTTCTCAGTCAGATTGGATGATTGTGACGTGTCAATTTGGATGATTGGCATCGGCTTTATTTGACAATCGTTCGGCATGATAACTAATAAGGTCCCCGTGTGTTTTGATCTTGATTAAACATGAGAGGCCTGCTGGGGTTTGCGCAATTTCAAGAGTTTAGGAAAGGCTGATCAAGATGACTAGTCACCATGTCCCATTATTTTGCTTGGGAACTGCCAAACTGGTACACGCACCCCCTCCAGGGAAGGTGTGAAATTAAAAGTGTAATGGCTAACGATGTGTTTTGATCATGATTTATGATGCACACCTTCGAAAAAAAAAAGGGGAACATGGCACTTGGCAAGAAAAAAGAGGAACTGGAATTTAGCATTAGCATTAGCATTAGCTAGCTTATACTACAAAATATTCATGTAGTTAGTGCTAGTTAACTTTTCCTTTTATTAAGTGTAAACCCCATCCAGGGGGTGATTGAAAGCATGATTGCAGTTTGCTACAATAATAATAATAATCATAATGCTGTGTGTTTTGAACATGATTAAACATGAGAGGGCTAAACCATCCTAGCCCTCTCATGATCAAAACACATGAAAAATGATTAGCACCAGTTCTTTCGGGACATCTAAGCGGTTTGAAAAAAATCTGGGAAAAATTGCATCTAGAAAACAAAGACGCACAAACTGTATTGAGTATTAAAGCCCTAGCTGTTTATTTACGCATACAGTTATGACTAATTAGCATTTCCAAACTGTGATGCGTGCACGTCTTCGGGGTTGTGTGAAATTAAAAATGTAATAGCAGTTTGATATAATAACAAATCATTTGTAATGTGTTTTGATCATGATTAAACACCAGAGGGGCCGGGAAGGCAGCAATAACTCTGCCGGGACGTCGAAACGAGTGTGTAGCTTAAAAAAAAAAAAAAAAAAGAATTAGAAAAATTGCACCTTGCAACGTTGGGAGTGTCACAAAGTTTCTGGAATATTCTTCGAAAGTCATTATAAGTCAGGCAAATGTCAACTTGGCTTGAACACGGTCTCTAATCTGCAAATAAACATTACATCCAGAGTCAAATCACGTAAAACTTTCAAGTGCTTTTTTTTTTCTTCTCCCTCCTCGCCTCTCGGAGTTGGCCGTGCGAGCGTAAACCACCAAGGACAAGAGAGGCTTTTCTTCCAGGTAAATTCAATTTCTTTTTCTCCCTTTGTATTCATCTTTAGCTAAGCCTTTTTCAGAGTGGGGGAAAAAAATGCACTGGTATTGAATCTAAATGTTGTTTATGTGGCAGCTAACAGCTCTTGGGTGCCATAACATCTGTCAGTGCCTGGCGTTTTTTTTTTTTTTTTTTTTGCTGTACAGAAAAAATGATGGTTTTCTTGCGAGGTCAAGGCCAGAAGGAAGCAGCTGTGGAAGCAGATGAAGGTGGCAGTGGGGCGGAGGGGGTCATCTCAGCTACCTTTAACACTCGTCCTCATTAGACAGCCAAGAAACATACAACTTTCTTGGCAAGGGAGCGCTTTCCGTACTAATTAGCGTTTACATCCACGTACCTAAACAGCGCGACTCGGTTCCGCTCCACAGCCCGGACGACAGGCACTCCCTGACGGCCGAGCCCACTAGCATGAAGCCGGCGTCGCAGGCGAAGATGGCCGTCGCCCCGAAGGTCGTCTGCGTGCCGATCTTCTTGCCGCTGGGCGGTGACGGCAGCTCGCCGCAGGAGATGACTGACAAAGACAAAGCGGCAAATATAAGCAATTGCTGCGAGAGAAAAAATCGGAAAGACAAGACAAGGTGTAAGCAAGTAACTCCATCCATCCATTTTCTTAACCGCTTTTCCTCACAACGGTCGCGGGGGGGCACTGGAGCCTATCCCAGCTGGCTTCGGGCAGTAGGCGGGGTACACCCTGAACTGGTTGCCAGCCAATCGCAGGGCACACAGAAACGAACAACCACACTCACAATCACACCTAAGGACAATTTGGAGTGTCCAATCAACCTGCCATGCATGTCTTTGGAATGTGGGAGGAAACCGGAGTACCCGGAGAAAACCCACGCAAGCACGGGGAGAACATGCAAACTCCACCCAGGAAGGCCGAAGCCCGGACTCGATCTCACGTCCTTTGCACTGGGAGGCGGACGTGCTGACCAGTCAGCCACCGTGCCGCCTGCAAGTAACTCTGCTGTCCATAATCCAAAACCATGACTCACTCTGACAGTGCGGCCTCTCATTCTTCCAACTCCACACCCCATTGGGGAGGCACTGGATGTGAGCGGGTCCCAAGCGGTAGTAGCCCGGGTCGCAGGTGAACACGATGCGGGTCCTGTACTCGTAGTGCGAGCCGTTGACGATCCTCCAGCGGCCGTGCTCCAGGGAGAAGGAGCCGATACTGGGGCACACCACCACTACAACGGACAGACCAACGGACAAAAGTATGGTGACAAGCTGCGGTTTTTACGCCAAGCGGGTTTTCGGTTGCGCCAACCTGAGCACCGCGGGATCTTGTTGTGGTTGCTCCACGTCCCGTCGGGCTGGCAGATGGCGGACGTCAGCTCTTTGCTGGAGAGCCGGTAGCCGTCGTTGCAGAAGTAGGAGACTCGCGTTCCCACCGAGTAGTCGGCTGTCAGGACGCCGCCGTTCGCCGGCGCCTTGGGGGCTCCGCACGAGACGGCTTGGGGAAGGACAGAGAGGCGCACACGCGGCGGTTCAGATGTGGATTTAATGCATCGTTTATGTCTTTCAAGCATGTTGGTTTGATGTGTTCTTTGGTTGGGATGAAAACAGATGGTACAGGATGAGAATGTACATCCTGCTCTCAGTTCACTTTTTATGTATATTTACTCAAATCAGAATTGAAGTTAGTTACTTAGTTTAAAAAAAACAAAAAACATTTTTTTTTTAAATGTCATTTTCAAAGTTTTACCACGCTAATCCTTAATGGGCAAGTCCACCCCAAAATTTTCTTTACAATATGCTTTAAGTGTCTGAATAACAGTTTTGTTTGTGGAATATGAGTTAAGCAGCAAAATTCACCCGTTATTTTCCATTTCGGGGAGTGTCCATTTTGCCACAAGCTGTCGGCTCAGGGTTCCGGTAACGAGCAATCACGGCTCAGCTTCGGAAAACAGATGGTCGCTACCCGAGGCCGGAGCAACTGTGATGTCATTTTCAGTCGAAAGCAAGTGGCCAAAATGGCCGACTAGTACCACTAGCGGAACAAGGGCGCCTTGAATTATTATCTAAAACATTTATTTATGTTGTATTTTATCTGCAATACATTGTAATTGAATCATTATTTACCATGATGTTTTTCCCCCCTACAGTGTTAATCTCAGATACACACCTTGGCACGCGGGCACCGGCGAGTCCCAGGCATGGTGGCCGAGCGGCGTGCGGCGGCAGGTGGCCGTGGCGTTGCCGACCAGGCGGTAGCCGCGGTCGCACGCCCAGCGTACCAGGCTGTTGACGTGGCCGCCGGTCTGCGATGAGATGGAGCCGTGCAGCGGCGAATCCGGCGTGGAGCAGTACAGGGCTGCGCAGAACCATTCCGAAAAGTGACGGGTTCGACTCGCAGGAAAGCAAGTTAATAAAAACATTGCAAGCAGCTGCTAACAACCTTGAAACTTATTGTCGTTAACATCGTAACACTCTGCAATGACGCCAATAGGCTAACTGCTAAATTGTGAATAAGACTTTCTTTCGCTTGGACCATCAGCTTTTTGTTGCCCCTTTTTGATCTTATACTTCAAATAAGTCCCTTTTCACAGTGGTTTTGTCACATGCCAGTTGCTACCAATTACCCTGCAGAACCCACGGGGTCAAATTTGGCCCCTATGAATTCTGCTACTCAAATAACAAAGACCTTTTTTTTTTTTTTTTTACAAATTTAACTTCAAAAGTCCAGAGTGCCACTTCTGACCCCTGCATGGGGCCATCTAGTGGATAAATATTGCACTTACATGAGCCAGAGTGGTGGTGACAAGATGGCTGGCAACATGCTGTTTTGTTGAGCTGGAAATCAATCCAAACAAAACCATCTTTTCAGCAAACCATCAGATGGTAAAATTGTGTTTTTTTTTTGTTAATCTATTTCATATCATGTTGCAGAATGCCTAGGAGTATGTTTTATATATATATTTTGATAAATTAGCAACTCTGAGCTAGTTAAAAAAAAAAAGGGTTAAAATTGAAAAAACATATATTTTGGTGTTCAGTGAACTTATAGCAGTCATTTAATGCATAATTCATAATTTTGCAAAGAAGAAAAGGGTTCTTGGGTTCTCCAGGGTTAAAACTTCACCTCAGTGTGTAATTTCTAACCTAAACAAAATAAGTGCATTATATCGGCTCAGAAGCTTGCTTAGGAGCAGCTAACGTCATAAAAAGATCAAGATGATGCTGGTGGAATAATTAAAACGCTGGAGTTCAAGTCTCTCTGCAGGTTGCATAGCCTGAAGTCTGCTGGAAGGCATCCTACTTGTATTTACAGGGGAGTTTACTCACTAACACCAAACCTTAACGGCATCACCAAGTCAAAATAGAATGCCCGGAATATCACTCCCCACCGCGAACCCAGACCAATACATAACAAATCAACTTTAAAGACCTTGTAAAGTGAATTCAGATTTGTTTCTAAATACATTACATACTTATGTTTGAGATAACTGCTGAAAATATGCAAAGTTGGATGTTGTACTCAATTGTAGAGAGATTTTTTTTTTCACCTTTTCAGGTTTCGTGATAGTTTTGAGCGTGACTCATTGTCAACTGTGAGTGTGAACCCTTTATTAAATAGAGCAACACGGAAGACTAATTAGGCATATTTCTTCTTTTTTTTTTTTTATCCAACTAGACAGT
Source organism: Vanacampus margaritifer (assembly GCF_051991255.1). Classification (NCBI taxonomy): domain Eukaryota; kingdom Metazoa; phylum Chordata; class Actinopteri; order Syngnathiformes; family Syngnathidae; genus Vanacampus; species Vanacampus margaritifer. Next base: position 12,055,392 of record NC_135448.1, on the reverse strand, counting down.
CAATGTGTGGACCGGGCTTTGGGCTGGCGTAGCCATTTTTGAGTGCCTCGTTGTTGTCCATGAGAGTGCACGTCACGGAGAGAAGGCAGAAAGAGCGAGGAGGAAAAAAAAATTCATGTCGTAGTTGTAGTATTTGTTTGACATTTGACAGCTGAGCTGAAATCAGCGCATTCAATGGACACACATTTGAGTGCGGAGAGAAGGGCTGGATTAACCCTGGAGAACCCAAGAACCCTTTTCTTCGTTGGAAAATTATTAATTATACATTAAATGACTGCTATAAATTCACTGAACACCAAAATATATGTTTTTTCGATTTTAACCCTTTTTTTTTTAACTAGCTCAGAGTTGCTAATTTATCAAAATATATATATAAAACATACTCCTAGGCATTCTGCAACATGATATGAAATAGATTAACAAAAAAAACACAATTTTACCATCTGATGGTTTGCTGAAAAGATGGTTTTGTTTGGATTGATTTCCAGCTCAACAAAACAGCATGTTGCCAGCCATCTTGTCACCACCACTCTGGCTCATGTAAGTGCAATATTCATCCACTAGATGGCCCCATGCAGGGGTCAGAAGTGGCACTCTGGACTTTTGAAGTTCAATTTGTAAAAAAATTAATAAAAAAAAAGGAGGTCTTTGTTATTTGAGTAGCAGAATTTATAGGGGCCAAATTGGACCACGTGGGTTCACCAGGACCAACTGCAAACCTAACCCGAACTGTTCCCTAATCCCAACCCTAATCCAAGATGAGTTTAAAATTAACAGTGGGAGAAAAGGCTGCCTGCTTTATATACATGACATCATTCCACATGAAAATCGGACATTTTATGTGTATAATTCAAATATTTCAGTTCAAAAGTCCAGCTCCGCTGTACCACATGAGTTACCAAGTGGGAACGCCACTGACATCTGCTCTGACTCTGACTGTCATTCATCACGAACAAGAGCAGGAATTTAAAAGGTCGAAGGAACTAACCAGGTCATACAATTATAATTTCCCCCTCTACTGTCAAAAAAACTCCTTGGAAAAAAAAAAAACATTACATGGGAGAAGGTCCTCAGAGGACAAAAAAAGTTCTCGTCCAACTGTCCAAAAAACAGCACCATCTGTGCTCAGCAGGCTCCACTTGGACGGAGAGCGATCGTTACACAATATATTCTACCGCATGAGAGGCAGTCAGAAGTCAGGTTTATGCGCTCAAGTTATTTTTAATTGTCATATTTTGGGTTATTGTGTTGAGTTCCCTCTCACGTTTGACAAATGTGATGTTCAAATTTCTCTTGGGAACCATTGTAGGGCCCTGGGAACCATTCATCCTTCTGTCTGCCTCTTTGATTATTTCCCATGCAATATGATAATGCTAATTAGTAGTAAAAATAAAGTTGGGATACATACTTTGGTACTCACCAACATAGCGAATTTTGAAGCCCCTCTTGTTGGTGCCGTGGTCTGATGACCAGCGCACCAAGAACTGGTGCCCGGATGTGGTGATGTTAAAGGGTGTCGGCAGGTCACCACTCAACGTGGCCAATGTTGGGTCGTTGGCGGACGGACCTGAGGTGTGAAAAAGGGGGAGGGGCTTCAGAAATTTGATTGGGTGCAGAGTAGTCCCATAGGGGTAGAAAATGGTTAATGTGACACACACTAGAATCAATTTAAATGGGGTGTTGGGTTCGGTGCAGCAATTCATAAAAATAAAAATAAAGTCGATTGAGCTTTTTTTTTTTTTTACCATCAAAAATTTCCAACATGTCAAACTCTCTCTCTGTGTGAAAGCTTTCAAAGGTGATGGTGACGTTGTAGCCCTTCTCCACGCTGATGCTCCATGAACACATCTGCAGATTGGGATAGCTCTCAGGCCAACCGGGACTCAGGATGACACCCGACGAATCGTATCGGATGTCGTGGGCGGGACACTGAACTGTAGACAAAAGGAAAACAAGTTTGTATTTTTATTGAAATGTTCTCATAGGTGTGGTACTGTATATGGAAATCCAAGCAAAGACCTTGGCATGTTGGCGGTGGTGCATCCATCTGCAGCCGCTCTCCCAAGCGGCAGGTGATAATATCGCTGCCGACCAATGAGAATCCAGGATGGCACTTGTACCGAATGATGTCACCTAAATGCCATTAGGACACAAGGATAAGACAATGTGAAAGAGGCGATGACATCATGTATACGGTACATTTACCGGCCAATTCATTAAGTAGCTACAACTACACAACAGAAGATAGACTTTTTTTGTAGTTTGTAGTGTTATACAACTACTTTGCATTATACCCTAAATTGCATACACATTTTAACATTGTGGACAAAAATGTGGGAGAATCCAAAGCTGTCTCATTAGCACTCAACTCAGGTCTGCGGTTGATGCTAGCCGTTAACATAAACGGCAAACATAGTAGTCAATGACAAGTTATTTAAGTTGTATTATATTCAACAACAAATGTGAATTAAAAAAAGCCTTATCTTATTTTAGCTGCTAGCATTAGCTATTTAACTGATAACCATCAAATGATTTAGCCTCTTGTGGATTAATAGCGCTTGCCACTGACTGGCTAATGGTAATTTTTAATGGTTTTCTACAGCAAACAAAACTCTCTTCAACCTGTTAGTTGCTAGTACTAGACTAGCTAACTAGCCACGGATGACAATTTTATTTGAAAAATTTCACAAAAGATATTTAAAAAGCCATTGTCGATTACTATTGTTATCCCCCTGTCACTATCATTAGTCACTATCTCACTAGCGGCTGACTGGCTTGCTTTTTGGCAAAAGTCAATTAAAATATCCCTTATCAGCTGGTATGTTATTTGCTTATCACTAACATTAGCCGATAACTTGCTAGCCGTAGACTTGTTATTTAATTGAATTCATTTCTTCAGCAAATGTGAATTGAAAATCTCTCATGAACTGATGTTAGCCCCTAGCATCAACCGCTAACTCCCAAGTTGCAGACTGGCTATAATTATTTTATTATTATTTATTTTTTTAGCAACACATGGCTATAAAAAAAATCCTTGGATGTTACCCTTTTTTGGGGTTAAAAATTCGTTAACTCCTGTTAACCTCGAGTCATTAGCATTAGCTGCTGACTCTATAGCTACACTTTTTCTTTTATTCTTAATCAGTTCATGCAAAAAGGCTTGTTTATGAAAGGCCAGCTTGAGTTGGTGTCAAAAACCCAACTATTTATGATTTTTTAGTGGGGAAAGAATGCCTCTCAGAAACTGAGCATTGTTTTTTTTGGTGTGACTTTTTTTGATACAGCTTGCTTGCGCACTACTCTGGCCCGGCGAATTATTTGCGCATCCTTTGAAAAATAAATAGTCTTTTGTGGACTTCAGAGCGTCTCGTTTGCAGCCTGTCATCAAAGTGACATGTCTGGAGGCGTTGAAAGTGGACGGACAGACTGCTCACCTATCTCCAACTCGCCGTCCTCCATCAGCATGTCAGCGTTGGGCACCTCCGGAGGGGGCTGGCAGACCCTTAATTGGTAAGCTGGAAGACGGATGACACACCGCACCGGAAAGAAGAGCAGAGAGGAAAACATTTATGAATGTAGAAGGCACTGCAGGTTAGACGGCACCATTTATTTTGCTTTATGCTTTACTTAACCTTCCGATTGAACTCCTTATGTGCGTTTGGTTAGGTCAGCAAAGCAGCTAGAGTGGCCACACAAATACATTGCTTGTCTTGAATCATAAAAGGCAACAGCCACGGGGCCGAGAGGTTGTAATCGATACGACTGCATGACCATAGATCACTTAGTAACCTGGCGAGCGAGCGGGACGGGGAGAAAATACAGAGAGGGGGAGAGCTGAGGGCTGTAAGTCAGGTTGAAATGAACAATGAAAACGAGACCTGCCAATACGTATCTGCTGCTCCCGTGCGTATCAAAAGCATGCACACTTATGTGTGTGCGTGAGATCCTCTAAGAGCAGCAATTGATCTCACTGATCTCAAAAACCTTTACACTTTCCTTTCTTTTCTTTGGTCCTTCCTCGGGTCTCCTGACGGCCTCACGACTCTGGCTGGAAGTGTTCGGTTTAGGTGAACGGTATGGGATTTTTTTAATAGGTTTTAGGTGAACTAATGAATACACACACACTCGCACGCACGCACGCACATACACATACTAACCCACATACAAAAAAAAAAAAGAAAAAGAAGAGAGCAATGATGATGACATGTCAAATCGTTAAAATTAACGAATGAACAATACTGAGGCTCTCCAGAGGAAAAAAAAAAACTTTTTATAGCCACTTTCTTGTCTCGAGCTGACTTTATAGATTTAAGAGTTGTCAACAAACTACGCAACCCTGCTCTGGCCACACGCGATGGCGAAAACTAGAACGATTAGCAATTTAGCGTTGCCCATCTGTCTTGTGTACGTGGTTCGAATTTTGCAGCGATTCGACAATATCTCTCGGTCAGGCGAGCTTTTGAAAGACCCCAGAAAATAGCCAGCCGGTCTCTGAAATGGAGTCACATCATAATGGCGGACTTTCTGTCTCTTTTCAGGCATGGCTTCTTGATACATTTTTGTAGGTCTACCTTAGTGTCATGTTAAGTGAAACAGACTTCAAGGGCTCACATTTGGTAGCAGTCAGACAAAATCTCTGGGTTGGTCTTTCAAGGGCTCCAGGGAATGGACAAAATGACACTAAAATGTCTTCTTAAAACCAAAATGACAGACTTCCTACAGTATACCTTTTAGGTATGGCTCCTTGAGAGTTTTTTTGTGGGCTCCTCATGATGGACAAATGTTCAAATTTGATGATGCCAAGTTAAACTGTCTTCGATGACTACAATTTTGGTAGTGATTGGACATAATCTCGAGGTCAAGTTCAGTTTGAAAAGGATCCATGAAATTGCAGACTTCCTGTGTTATTTTGGATATAGGAATTGAAGACTTTTTTTTGTGGGTCTACTACCCATGATAGGCATGGCTATAGTTCATGTTGCTGAGTGAAACGGGATTAGTCGCTGGTGGACAAAATTTCTAGGACAAGTCCACCAATGAAGGATCCTTAAAAATGGGGGAAAAAAAATAAATAAAAATCACCCAAAAATAACGGCTTCAAACCAAAATGGCTAGTTCCCAGTGTTCGGAGTTTGGACCATGGTCTACAAACAGCAGTGGTGGGCAAACTCGGTCCTCGAGGGCCGGAGTCCTGCAGGTTTTGAAGGTTTCCCTCTTCCAATACAAGCTGATTCCAATTAACAGGATATTTATCAGGCTTATGCAGAGCTTGCTGATGAGCTGATCATTAATCAGCCGTCTTGGAGAAGGGAAACATCCAAAACCTGCATGACGCCGGCCCTCGAGGAGCGAGTTTGTCCACCCCTGGTCTACTGAGACATTTTTTTTTTGTTGGTCTACTCATGATTGACATTTCAAGTTGTTTAGTCAAACTGCTTTTGGGGGGTAAATTCTCAAAAACTTCAAATTTCAGAGGCCCAATGAAACTGGTCAAAATATTAGGCACACCCACACAATCTGTTTTACATATAAATTAAGTGGACCTTCGCTTTTTTTGTGCACACAACGCTAACAAGCAGTGTCCTAATTTGCCACCATCTGCAAGCTACAGTATATAATCAGCAACCAGCTCGTAGAAAAAAACTCAAAACCCTCTAACAGATGGGACTGTCCTTTTTTTTTTTGACAATCACAACCTACCAACATTATTCATTAAGAGCCAGACATCTGTATGAAAAAGTACAAAAAACAAAAAAATACACTTGCATGGAGTGTTCAACACAAACCTCTGGAAATATACAAATATGCTGCAAGGAGAGGAGAAAAGATCGTCATATATATGTATGAATGTGTATGTGTGCGCTCCAGTGTGAAAAACTGCGCCGTGAAGGGTAAACAGAGTCAAGAAAGTCACAAGAAATGATTGCGTCTAATTAAAAATTCCACCCCGAAAGGCAACTTTTGTGGAGGAAGGAAAAAAAAAAACGGCATCATATTTATCTCAGAGATAAATGTAACGCAATTCGAGAGAGAAACTTTGCGAATTTTAAAACGATGTTGAATGTGGTCCTCGAGCGACAAAACCACCACTCGATAATGCTATCTTAATAATAATTGTGCCCTCTCACGGCCCAGCATTTTTGCCTTAAACGGGTAGTCGAGGATATTACAAAGTAGATATATAAATAAGAGATGCAATGCATTTCAAATGTAATAATAAAATGGATATACTGTAACTTGTTGGCCAATTGGACAAATAAATCGGTATTAACTACTTTGCTGCTAAAAACGGGCAGTCAAAGATCCAGTCGCTATACAGAGAATGAGTGAATGTTGTGAAGACATTTACTATGAAGAGAAGCCTGCCAAGGTCGGTCAAATGACCCACATTTTCTCGTAGCTTGTTGTCCAAATAGATCGTGGAAGCCTGGGGGGGTGGGGGTGGGTGTGGGGGGATTCTGTCAGGAGCTGGATGGTAGAGAATCGGACTTTTCTTGATGTTGATGTCAATTCCCAGGAGTTGGCAGGCTCTGACAAAAACATTCATGACGTTTTGAAGGTTGACTTCAAATGGAGCGACTAATGTGTTGTCATCAGCGTATTGGAGCTCCATGACGGAGGATGTGAGCACCTTGCTTTTTGTTCTCCATCTATTCAGAGTCAATCAATTCTGTCCATGAGCTGGACTCCCACAGGCAGGTTGGGGCTGGTCAGGCAGATGACGGTTTTTACCTTAATGAGTAGTCAAGGATACTTTTTACGTGGAGTGAGGCAAAGTTTGCTGCCATAAATTGGCTGTGAAGTTACAAAAACAATTACTTTCCCTTCTTGGCAACAGCTAGCAAACGGCACAAGTAATTCAGACCCGACTAAGTTTCGATCTACCCTAACTTTAAATTGTTCTTTGTAGAGCCATGCTTCAACCCTATCAGGCACACCCGGCGAGTGACCTAACGAGGATGAAGCTGAATAATCCTGCAACATGAACAACACCAAAACAGATCGAAGCCATCGACTAACGATATCATAGCTTACCGTGGTAGCTCAACACAAAGAACCCGGCTCCGGAGAAGTCCGAGTGGAATTTGATGAGGATGATGTTGGATGTGGAGTAGACCGACTCCAGAGCCGTGTTGCCGCTGAATTGGCCAATCTGAGGAGATGATTGGTCCGGACCATCCCTGCAAGTGAACAATACAGAAAAGTCAGCTAGAACTTGCTTTGGAAAGTGTTCATAGGATGTTGGCGAGAGGACACCTGCGAGTTATTGCACTCATTAAGTGGTCATTTGTTGTCAGGATATCCGCAAGACACAAGAGCAGAAGAGGATTGATGATATTTACAAAACAAAAATCCAACTCTGAAGATAAAGACCAAGTGCCCTTGTGAGAAAGCAGCCAAAAAACATACAAGGTTGACATTGACCTTTTACTGTTGCTATCCGGCTGCATAAAATTGGTTAAAATGTAGCATTGGCAGTAACTGAAGGCTAAACTCCAAATACAAACTCGCCTGGAAGCGGGCATATTTTTATTTTTTTTGTCTCTCCCGATCACACGGCGGTTCAAACAGAATTGGCTTCGTCGCTGCTGTCTTGGGGACATTGGAGCTCATTAATGCGTCGTTAGTTTAAAAGAATAACACATGCCAAAGACCGCTGTGGATTTTTGGCTTAGGGCTTTTTTTGTCATTCAGCGACTTCACATAAAGACGATTATGTTTCAAAATAGAACATTTTTCTATACTTTTGATCTAGTAATACACGCTAACTCGTTTGTTGGTCACTGGAAATATATATATATATATATATATATATATATATATATATATATATATATATATATATATATATATATATATATAGAATCAGTTTCAGTCTCTAGATAAAACTATGATTATCTGTAAAATACCAGTGATAGCTATAAGAGCTTGATCAACCTTGGCTAAGCTAATAAGGCTAATTATGTGCTCCTGGCTAGCATGAGTAAAGTAGTGAGCTATCTTAATGCTAGCTCGCTAGCTGACTCATTAGGCCATTGCTAACTTTATTGTCAACTGTCTAATTTAGAAGCGTAGACATTTGATCTGTCAAAAAATAACTTAAAATAGCTCTAAATGCTATAATAATAATAATGCTTATAGGGGCACTGGCTACTGACCAATGACAATAGCAAGGCAAGCTCGTAAAGCTAGCAAGCCTAACTTTGTGCATCAGGTTGTGTAAACTATGCTTCCAGATGTTTTTTGTTGTTGTAATTGATTGATTGATTAATTGATTGTAATGAAAATCAGCAAGCCCACTGTAAAGTTAGCCAGCTAGCACACTCCCTCGAAACGTCCCTCATCGATACAAAATTGATGTGACATGGCCCAAATTTGAATAAATCGTCCATTCTGGTTTGAAGCACCATCTTGGGCGAACTGCTGGGCCAAAATGCCATTAGTATCTAGGAACATTTTTTTTTCTTCTAGTGTAGCCTCGATTAGCACAGCTAGCAAACAGGAAGTCATCTGTCAAACGCCAGGCCAACTGCGTAACACTACGATCACTTCCAGTCAAGCTACACGGTTGGAATTGACCAAAATAGCACCCTCTGTCCGCCATTAAAGCGCATCATCGTGACATCCCCCTTTACCCAGCTGTTTGAGCAACTCTGGATGAGGCTAATTACAAGTAACAAGGTTTGAGGGGAGAGGCACCACCCCTTTTCACTGTGATCCACTTGGGAGTCGTCTCAGCCGGCCTCCGCCGTGGCTTTTAAACTCGGGATGCATACTGAGAAGCGAGGCCTCCGCATAAATTAGCGTTCCCTGTATGAGACCAATTAGCAGTCAAACTCCACTGCCGGCATCTGGCTTTGGACCCGAGGTGGGCCGCTGTGAAAATGGCACTCCCGCCACAGAAACGGCACTCCCCGCCGAGAGACAGTATTGCGGCAGCGGGGAGTGATGATGAGAGTGTCAGCGTCTTTCTCTTTGTGTGATTTCAGCAATTTGTTCACACAAATGTAATTTCGTTAAGGCAAACAGGAAACATGGACCGGCTAATTACAGGGCAGCACTGGACGCAAAGTCAAAGACTGAATGATTTTATACATTTGGGCTTTAGAGTGAAATTTCTAGGTGAATCTAAGATGCACAAACATTTTTAACTAGGGTAATTAATTTGACTTTTTTTCTAAACTTGCGTGCCATGAGGAGTGAGAAAAAGGTGTAAAAGTGGACATCCTTAGAAATAAACAAAACCAAACAAACACCGGTTGTGAATTTTGCTGTTCATGGGTAGTCTTGTTTTAAGGTGTGCAGCTTTTCTGGGATTTATGGTAGTCTCATCATGCCTGATTCATCGAGTTTTACAGTAGTGTTATTTAAAGCTGTGCTGCTTTTGTGCCAAATATCTTATTTTGCAACTTTTGTTAGATTTATGGTAGCCACAGTCAGATGTGCAAAGTTGTTTAAGTAGTTTTACTTTAGGCTGGGCATCTTTTGCAGGATTTATGGTAGTGTTATTTTTTACCTGTGAAGCTTTGGTAGGATTTTGTCTTAGTTTAAGATGGACAACTTTTAGAGGATTTACAGTAATTTAATTAAAGCTGTGCCACTGTTGTGTTATTTATGGTAGACTTGTTTTACGTTGCACAACTTTTGTGAGATTAATAGTGGCCGCATCTTTGGTGGGATGTTCGTTAGTCTTATTTCATTCACTCTGTGCAGCTTTTGTGAGATTTAAAGTCGTCTTACTTCAAGATGCACAACTTTGAGGACAGTTGTCACAAGTGTGCCACTTTTATGGGATTTATGGTTATCTTGTTTTCTGTTGCACAACCTTTGTAAGATTTATGGTCGTCGGAGTTAAATTTTACCTTTTGATATTTGTCTGAGCTTTAACGTATTGTTTTGAAATATGTTTATGTTTTTTTTGTTGTTGAGATTTTTGACACATTTGAGAGATGTATGTTTTTCCCGGGATGTACGGTATAGTCTGTTTTATGTTGTGCAGCTTTTGTGAGAATTACAGTATTAAAATAAGATGGATGACTTTTGGACGGTGTACAGTATTCATAATAAAGCTGAGCCACATTTGTGTGATTTATGCTAGTCTTGATTTATGTTGCGCAACTTTTGAGAGATTTATGGTAGTGGCATCCTTTGTGGGATGTATAGCAGTCATATTTCACAAGAGTCTTACTTTGAGATGAACCACTTCTGGCGGAATTACGGTTCATTTATTAAGGTACATAAGTGGACCACTTGAAGTTTAATTGAAGTAACCCTAGTCAAATGAGAACGGCGACCTACCAGACGGTGATGTAGTCATATATGGGCTCCGTGCTCAGAACCGTGAAGTTGATGTAGATCCCGTGTCCGGGCGGGACTCTCACACTCCACACGCAGTCCTGGAAGTTGGGGTATTCCTCAGGGTGACCGGGCGAGTAAATAGTTCCATTTAGTGAGGTGATGTTTCCACCGCAAAGAGCTGTTAGGGGCGATAATAGCAAACATTACGCACATTTTAATGTTATGACCACTGGGTAATACGCTTTCCTAAACTTTTTAAGCCACGCGCCGCCTTCAACCTCATCAACGTTTATATTTATTTCAATTTTTGCAGCTCCCCGTTGGTGTTTAGCTGTATTACTGCTGTTGTTTTACCAACACAACAGGGAATAATCCACATTAAGGGACATACAGTAAAAGCAGAAGTCCTCAAAATTGCCACTCGAATGGTACTTGGATAAAAGTCCTAATAAAATAAGACTATTATAGCTCAGTGATATGATTCTTCCTCCGCAATTAACTGCAGTTGTAACACAACCCTCCTTTTAGTGCCTTGCCTAATAAATCTTCTTTTTTTTTTCAAAGCTACAGGTCACACGCGCTCCAACTAATTGCATTTGCCGTTATTTCCACTTTTATCGCAGCGCTTCTCCATATCAAACAGTCCTAATAAAAATGGCATTTGTCAGGTTTTGAATGGGAACCGCTGTGCATATCAAACAGGTAGCGCTGCAAAGTGAGATAAAGGTAATTGAACGGATATTAATTACGCCATTATTGTCACAGTGTTTCAAGTACATATTATCTATTTAATAAGTCGTGTTTTTTTTTTCGTTTTTTGTTTTTACCTTCACACCGGGGTAGTGGGTGGTTCCAGTTTCGGCTGATGCCATGCAAACATGTCAGGGAAGCGTCCCCGATGAGGGAGTAGCCCGGGAGACACTCGAAAGACACCGTCATCCCAACGCTGAAGTCTGTGCCGATCACGATGCCGTTCCGGAACGGCCGGGGGTCCGGGCAACTCTGGAGCTGGTAGGCTGTACAAAAAAAACAGTATGTATTGAAATTAGGGATGAGAGAGTACCAATACCAGGTATCGGAATCGGTACCAGGCCTTATTTTAAGGTATCAGAACTTGCGATGTTGGCAGATACCAGTATCGGGTGTCCTGTTGTGGCCGTTTCACAATCAAGAAATTAAGGGAAACATGCTATATTGGGATATACAGGTCTTTCTTTAAAATTATCTGTCATTGTTTTTAGGGGAACATTTCACGTATCAAAAAGTATTAGCGGTATCGGTGCTTGGTATCGGACTACACAAGAGCTGACTGGTATTGGTTTGAAAAAAAGTGGTATTAAACATCCATAAATGAAATCTATTCATTAAATTAAGATAATTAAAAGGATCATGAAGTAGCCGCACAAATTCAATCAGTGGAGAAATCATGTTAAATGTTACATTAGTGTGACTGCGTCACTGTGCGCTGTTTTCACATGAACATCAAATTTAAGTCACCAGCTATTATTTGGTGCTTCTAAGCACACAATTATGGGCTTGACAATCACACATTTTTTCGACAAAATTATTTGTACATTAATGAAGAGAAGCTCGAACAAATTAAATCTGTTTGTGCACATTTTAAAGATGTAAAAAAATAAATAAAAAAGATCGCTTCAGTGCCAGAGGGAAAAAACACAAAAGTCAGTCGATGAATTTCCCCCCCTGACGAGGATAGTTAAGCGCGTAATTTCCGGCAAGATCTTCAAAAGTCACGACCTGTTTTATTTTCAATTGCCAGTATGAAAATATTCATTATTTTGTCGTCAGCCACCCAGAATGAAGTTACAGTCAAATGAATTGTTTGAATTCAGTAACCACCCTGGTGAGTTGGCTGTGCTTTTGAGTATGTGTTGTCTTTGATTACTTCAAAATTAATTATGAGAATAAGTTGAAATATTGTGATAAAAATGTCCTCTATTTGAATTAATAAGATGATGATCTTGAGATGATGAAGTTGAAGTACTCCAAGAAAAAAAGTCATAAATGTAAGCAAAAAAAGTGCCAGAACAAAGCCTGTAATCAGCAATATTAAAAAAGTAATATATTAATAGCAATACTTAGGTACTAAGTACTTAAATTGTTAAGTATAAAGTATTGTTACAAAAGTAAGGACAATGACAACAAAATGATAGAATTTTAACACAAATGTTGTTCATATCGGTATGTAACTTTTTATAGGTAACTTTTTTGGCGTCAAATTCTAATTACATCGTGAGCAAGATGGCGTCACATTTTACCCTGAAAGGTGATGTGGAAGCCGGGCTTGTTCTGCGAGTAGTCGCTGTGGAAGAAGAAGCTGGTCTGGTGGGTGGTGCTGAACAGAGCTCTGGGAATGAGCGGGCCGCTGAAGCGGTCGATGACCGAGCCCGTCTCCAGGCTACCGGTGCGGATCTCCAGGTAGTCGTGGATGGCTTCCGTGGAAAAGTTCACAAACTGCAGATGGATTCCTACACAAATACAAAACTTAATGAGATTTACTAGGAAGCCCCCGGGCAAGGCATCAATCCATGTACAAGAACACTCTTTATTGGGTCAAATCAGCGCAGTGGAGGCATGACTATTAAAGTCAACTAGTTTTTTCCCTGCTACTAGCGCCACTAGTACACAATTATTCCACTACTTTGCTGTACTAGTAACACTATGAGGCCCAACTAGTAGTCCTGACTTCCATACTAGTAGCCCCCTGGACTCTTCTAGAAGCACCAAAATGTCCACTAGTAGTTTTGCCTCACTCGTCACATGTAGTTAGTAGCGCCAAGGTTGTGCTACTAATAAGGACCTATGTTATACTATCACATGGACCAAATTACAACCTTGTCAATAAGCTAACCGCATACATTTGACATCGGTGAGATCCAGCTTGAGGTCCATGTCCGCACTAATAGAATGACCAGGATGCACTAGTAGAATGATATTTCCCTATTTTTTTTTGGATTACTAGAGCCACTTTTGGCCTACTAGTACATTACTGTGCTGTACGAGTAAATTATTGGCCCCAACTGGTTGGCAAGTGTCACACACTAGTAGCTTCTTTGCCCCTACTAGTAGCACCAAAATGCTGGCTTGTAATTTTGCCTCACTAGTCGCATATTGTTTTCCGACTATTGACGGAAAAGAGCGTAATAGTACATGAACACAAGTACAACCTTATCCACATGTAAAGTCATTTGAGCATTTATTTGATATCCAGTTTAAAGTCCATGTACTAGTAAATCCTCACTAGTAGAACCATTTTAACATAAGTAAGACAACTACATGTTAGTGAGGCAAAAAATGGGCACTAATTGACATCTGCTTGGCACTAGTATGACTAGTGACATTATAAAATTCTACAAGTTAACATCAAGTGCAAATGTCAACTAGTACAGGTTTGCCTTACTAGTAACATGACCAGTAGTAGTTTTTCTAGTTTGCCACAGTTGTCCTACAGAAGTATCATACAGTAAGTAAAATAGATTGCAAGTATGACACGGTCATTTTACTAGTGCACCTTTGTCTACTAGTGCACAAGAAATACAAATTTGGGTTTTATATCATTCCCACAAATAATTTGTGTAATTTCCTATTCTTTTAAGAAATTTGAAGCATTTTTTTGGGGGCTAGCAAACGTCACGTTTTCAGAAATATTGCCACTTCCAATTTTCCAGCTCTACTGGCAAGTAATTTTGCTTAAATTAATCAACATATCCTAATTTCACTATTTTTGTTTTTCTTGGTTTTAAACCCAGTTTAGTGCGGGGGTTCGGAAATTTACACAGCAAAAATGGGAAAAAAACAAAACAAAATCAAGAGGCTAAGCGTTTCTTACCAAAGCCGACAGGTAAGTTAACGGTCCACGTGCAGTCTAATCCGCTGGGGTAGTTGCCGGGGTAACCGGGGCTGAGGATCACGCCGCTTACGTCCGTCAGGGTCCCACCGCACTGAGCTGCAGATGCACACGGACAACACAAAATAAAAATAATAATAACGCGGAGGACCTTTTGAGTTGTTTTTGCATCGTTTTTTTGAACTGCAAATGGAGTCTTTAATAGATTCCTCGTCACACTCGCGCAAAAAAACGGCGCGGCGCGATATCCAATTAATTTGCAGCGCAAGGTCAAAGATAAACATCCAATTTAGATGCATCAGTGGCAGCTCATGGGCAATCACGCTGACCAAGAGCACTTATTTCCCCCGCAGCCTTTAAAATTCACTCACACTGAGAGCTAATCACGTCGGGCATTGCTCCGCTACTGCTGCTTGCATTATTCAAAAGCTGAAAATGGACATTCAAACAGCGCTAACAGCGACCATGCTAACCACCTTCCCGGAACTAATTGGGCGACATCTTTTTGTGCCTATGTGATGTGCGGGAGTGAATGCTGAGAGTAAAGCTAACGGTTGGTAAGCTAAGTAACAGCACGGTAACCTGAGTGCAGAAATTGACAAGCAAATGTGTAAGTAAGTTGGTAAAAAATGCTAACAAGCTAACTGTAGCTAAAAAGCGGAATATTATGGTTATTTTGCATGAAAAACTATACTATGTGACAAAAGTAGTCATAATATATGAAAATTAGTGTTGCAATATCAAGAGGGTCCCCACCACCCCAATTTTACACTAATAGTGATACTTTCCCCCTAAAACAATGCATGTTACAAGTCTAAAGTTGTAGTTTTATGAAAGCAAAAATAAATAAATAAATAAATACCCAATTTTAGGTAGAGAAAAATATAAAGTTGAATTGTCACATAGATAAAGTCATAATTAGTGAGGGAAGAAAAAATATCCTAATTCTCTCAAAAGTTAAAAAAGTATAAAAAAAATTAAATATATATATTTTTAAACACCACTGGATAAAGCCTTAATAAAAATAATAATAATAATAATAATAATAATAATAATAATTTTGCAGGAAAAATAAATCAGAATTGAACACTCATCAAGTTGTGATTTTGCTTATTTTCTGCATATAAAGTTGTAATATTTTTTTTTATATAAAAAAGATATAGACTGGTTAATTTCATGAGGCAAAAACAAAAACAAAAAAAATATTTTTCAATACATTACATTGCTATTTTAAAAAACAAATGTTGAAATATTGCTGGGATACATTTCTAATTTTAAATAAAAAAATGTTTTAAAAACAACAACACAATTTTACATGACTGTGAGACCATGCAAAATACATATTTTGTATGTTTTAAGACTGAAAAGTTTGTTGGTGGTTTTCCACTGTCTTATTTTTTCACTCTAGTATATTTGAGGTACGGCATTCATATATATACGCATATGAGACCACATGGCGTATTGTGTGATAAGGTGTTACCTACCAAGACAAAGAGGCACTGGGTAGTTCCATCTGCGAACTGGTCCTGGCATGCAGGTTATGTGTGCGTTTCCCTAAAATGATTCAACAAAAACAAAATGAAGTTTGAAAGCGTCGACAACCTTCCTAAAGACATTTGAATGTTTTCTCACACCCACAGAGATGAGGTAGGGACATTTATTATTCATTGCAGCGTGTGTGTAGTGACGTTTCCCTCTGATTCACCGTTTTAAGCACTTTTGCTTTGTGCAGCCGAGGGGATTAATAAAAGAGAGAATGAGCTGAGACGCTTTAAACATTTTTTTTTTTTTAATACCGAGTTTTAATGCGCTCTCTTTTTCATCAGTAATAAGCGTGTTGTCTCACCTGAAGAGAATAGCCTTGGAGAAAAATGGAGAAAAATGCATTACCTACAGTAAATTTCCTTGTCTTATAAAAGCAGTGGAGTTATGAGGATGATGTCTTTTGTTTTACGTGAATAAAGCTGTTATTTTACAAGAATGAATTTGAACTATTGTGGGGATAAAGTGAGAGAAATGAAAGAAAAAGCCAATGTGGGCTTACTTGAAGAGAGTATCCTTGTTCGCAGGAGAACTGCACGACGTCGCCCACCATAAAACGATCTCCTTGTCTTATTCCGTAGTTTGGAGTTTGGGGCTCCGGACACGACTCTAGGCCGATAGCTGAAAAAGACATTTCATGCAAATTAAGTGGCTTAACTTTACACATCTAAAATTCCACCATCTTTCATGTAAAGAGAAAATTGTTTACATTTTTTCAAGTTGAAAAAACGAAAAAAGGTTGATTTTTCATTGCATAAAATAATTTAGCGCATATAAATCACAATTTCAATGAAAAAAAAAGCGTTATTTCATGTGTTGAAAATCGTCACTTTAAAATTTGAAAGATTATGGAGGAATAAGTAGAATTTTATCACATTGAAGTCAGAATTTCAGGTCAAGTCACACTTTCACCAGAATACATAATTTCATGTGCAATTTTTCAAGTTACGATACGATATGATACGATATACTTTTATTCTCCCCGTGGGGAACTTTTTCCTGGACTCCGTCCAGCTGCAGTTTACAGTAAAGAAAAAAGTTGCACTTTTTACATGAATAAAGTTATGATATTACAAGGACAAAGTTTTACACATAACAATCCTAAATTAAAGATGTTATTTTAGATGACCACTTACTATGTACAGTTATAAAACTGCAATAATTTTTTAAAAGCGTAATTTTTCATATGTAGTCTGAATTTTACAAGAAAGTTTTTGCAAATTTCCTAGAAAAAAAACTTGATATGTCCTTGTACGATACGATACGATACGATATACTTTTATTTTCCCCGTGGGGAACTTTTTCCTGGACTCCGTCCAGCTGCAGTTTACAGTGAGAGAAAACAACAGAATAGAAAGAGATGAAATTAAA
This sequence comes from Vanacampus margaritifer, assembly GCF_051991255.1. Classification (NCBI taxonomy): domain Eukaryota; kingdom Metazoa; phylum Chordata; class Actinopteri; order Syngnathiformes; family Syngnathidae; genus Vanacampus; species Vanacampus margaritifer. The sequence goes on along the minus strand of NC_135448.1, from coordinate 12,038,312 downwards.
ATTAAATAAATAAGAAGTGCAATAATAAGTAGAAGACTTCCCAGAAGTCTTCACAGGAGTATACTGTACATGTGTAGAGAAGTACATTGCACACACTCATATACACACTTCTATATATATATATATATATATATACACACACATGGGTATGTACACAACATTGCACCATATATATATATATATATATATATATATATATATATATATATATATATATATATATATATATATATATATATATATATATATTATTGCACTGAGTTAATGTCGGTGTGAGAACAAATGCATAATTTTACAGTACAATTTGACTAATTTAAAAAAAAAAAAAAAAAGTTGCATAGAATAATAATAAATAGAAATGATATTTTTGTGAATAAAGTCAAAATTTTACAAGAAACATCAGCCAATGAATGTGACACACCTTCCTTTTCCTCTCCATGACCCTCACTTATCAGGCATCAGCAATCTCAGTCAGCATCATGCAACAAATTTGTGTTTGACTTTAGAGGAATCCGACTGCAGAAACATTTTCTGGTGGGGCACGGCCGCCCGTGCCCCTTTCATCTAGTCTCCACTGTGCCCTGATGGTTTGATACCTGTATATTCCAGATGAAAGCCGGCGGCAGAGACGCTGATGTCAGAGCTGAAGCTGAGGTAGAGGTTGTTGGACGTGCTGTTGAGCAGAGGTGGGATGGTGGTGCCTGAGGAAAAAAAATAGAAAGTAAAAGAAAGAAAGAAAGCAAACACAACAAAGACTTTCCCTTCTTTCCCTCTTTTGGAAGGAGATGCAAGGGGATCACGTTTCTTTTTCCTTTTTTTTTATTCCAGGCCAATGTTTCATTTGAAAGTAGAAATGTTGGCCTGACCCAGTTGCAGAAAGAAAACGTCTGAAGCCAAGCTGTCACAGTTCACCGTGTTTCCGCCTCGTGACGTCCTTTCATGTTACGGAACGCTAACCTCCGCTAAGCTACTCGCTGCTAAAATGTCACCGCCGCACACCCGTGTTAATATTGCTCTGTGATATTTTTCAACCGGTTTGACGGTTAATTTTAGGGTGTCCCTGTTTTTTGTTGTTGTTGCTATTGTTGTAGTGGGCTGATGGATGTGATTGGCGTGATTGAGGGGAATTAATTAGCCTCCCTGCTGCTCCTTTTCCCATTTTACAGGAAGGCTCATTTATTATCGTGACAGAACATTATAAATATATAAAGATATTTTTTTTCCTTCCTCAATGAATAATGGATAACACAGCATAATTAGCAGGGTGAGTTTTACAATAAATAATGAGTATTTAAGAAGGATTTAATAAAGAGCTGTACATTCGCGTCACGCTTGGTTAACTCAATAAAAAATGGTCCAAATCTATAGTAGAGGTTTGGGCACAGGTGGCAAAGATGCTCAAGTTTTTTAAATTATAATAATACGGAAATAAAAACAAATAGCAAGTAAATTTACCCAAAAAAAAGTAATGTCAATTTTTACAGAAAGAATTAGCATTTTACAAGAAAAAAGGACAATTTTTAAAGTAAAGTGAAAATGTACACGTCATTAAAAAAAAGCAAAAGCTAAAAAAGTATTTAGTGCCATAATTTTGCCGTAACAAACTATGACAAGAAAAAAAAAGGAACATTTTATGAAAATAAATGAACATTACAATAAATCAATAAGTGTAATTTTAACAAGGATAGAGAAATAATGCAAGAGTAAAAAAAGTTTTACACAGTCTTTTTTACATGGAAAAAAATATTCAATTTTACAATAATAAATAAAGTCATAATTGTGCAAGAATTATTTTGAACTAAACTGATAATATATGTCTGAGTGTAAATATGATAATAGCTGTAGAATGTTGTAATATTCCCCTCAAAAGGATCAAACACCACCAGATGATGTTGTATAGTGGGAAAAAGTCATAGCTTTATGCAAATAGATGACCTTCATTTTACCCCAAATAAAAAGTGTTAGACTAGTACGAAACCGAAAGTCATAAATTTACAACAACAAATTTAAATTTCCTCATATTAGCATATCTCATTTTGTAAATGTGTTTTAAAAGACCAACACATTTTATACATAAAAGATGTGTACCTTGATATGCTTTTTTTTATACATGGCACGTAATGAAAACTAATTTAACACCTTTGATGCGAACGGCTGATTAATCATGTCTGACGCCCATTAATTATTTCCTAGCTTTTCCTGCACCTCCATATTTCTGAGGCGCCCAGCAACATTGCCCAGTTACATATTCATGACACACTGTAAAAAAAAAACAAAAAAAACTACGGGAACAGCTGATTCTGTTGCATAATGTGAACGAACTGTGTGTAGATGCTGTATGCTGAAACTCGGGTTTCTACTCGTGTACTCATCAAGGAAGCTTTCAGCAAAAAATGAGCATGATGGAATAATAAATCTTACCCGAGTAGCTTCCCAGCCTCGGCGCATGGTTGTCCGCACCGTCATAGAAATCCAAAGAGTCCCAGTTGTGCTCTGTGGCGAAACTCACAACCTGAACCTGAACAGAGACAACAATATCGTCTTGAGTTGTTAGCTCGTTTCACCACCAAGTCACAATTGTCCAAGAATAGTAATAATTTACACAACAAACTTAATATTGCAAGGATACTCGTACTGAACACTTAACTAAAATGAGACAAAAAAAACAACACAATGAATGTATAACAGTAAGAAAGAGTGGAATAATGAAGCGCAATTTATACGCAAGCGCCGCCCAGAGCTGGTTTGTCACGCGTGAAAGGCATTCGTTATCTCCGCATTGTCTCGAGAGTGCCTCGGCTTCCCACGCAAACAGCCGTTATCTCTTTAGCATGAGATGCTATCGGCCCGAGTGGGTATGCTCTCTCTTGCTTGCTTTACCATCCGCCCGTCCGTCCATCTGTCTGTCATCCCGCCTAATAATCTCTTATCTTGTCCCCGGTCTTCCCGCTTGCTCAGCTTTTAAGTCAATGATGCGCAAGGTCAGTTACCTGGATTCCGGCGCCTTCGGGGACCGACACCTTCCACACGCAGTTCTGGTTGTTGTCGTACGGTTCCGGGTAGCCGGGCGACAGGATGGTGCCGTGACGGAAGCTCAACGCACCTCCGCAGGGAACTGACATGGGGGGCAGGGGTATATATTTTACAATCATTCAAAAACAAAAAATAACACAAATTAGTGACACATAGCCTTGATGGCCTTGGAAAGACCTTTTAGCTTTTAGCTTAACTTGCATAACACATTGGTTAATGGAGTAACAGTTAGCAACTAGTTAATTAGCTCGTTTGTTCAATAGAAAGTGCGCCTGTTGATTTTTGAGGCATTTTTCAGACTGTGCTTTATCTGTAGCTTTAACTAGCGTTAGCTTGCTAGCTCCTCTGTTTTCTCACTATTCATTTCTTCATTCCCTTTTAAAGTAATCAGTTGAACAGGAGCAAGATGCAAGCTTTGTTGGCTTATGTTTGTATGATAATGTTGCGGTAGCTTGTTTGTTTGAAGATAGTTCGATAGCCTACTTGGCTCATTGGTTTCTTAAGTTTGTTTTCAATAGCTAGTCCCTCTGCCCATTTATTATTACAATTATTAAAAAGCTATATGTCTAGTAAGCAAATAGCTAGCCTTGTACTTTAGCTGGCTAACGTTCGTACTATCTTAACATCATGTTTAATGTTAGCAAGTTAGTCATTTAGCTATACAGCTAGTACACCATGATTTGACAGTTAGTACTGTCAACAGTCTGTCTATGTGGGCGTCCGCATAGCTTTATTTTTAGCATGCTAGTGAGCTAGTTTGTTTTGAAGCTAGTCAGTTAGCTCGGTAGATAATTACGGCAGCACACCATTATCATCATCATCATCATCATCATCATCATCATCATCATCATCATCATTATTATTATTATTATTATTATTATTATTATTATTATTATTATTATTATTATTATTATTATCATTATTATTATTATTATTATTATTTATTTTTAACGTGTTAGTGAGCTAGTTTGTTTGAAGCTAGTCAGATACTTATGCCATTATTTTATAGCTAATAGGGGGAGAGAAATCATTTCTTTTTTGTTTACTTTGAGAGAACAAAGACTTTAAAAAACTTTATAATAATAAAGTTGTCATTTACGAGGAAAACAAAATCAAATATTAACGAAAGCCATAATATCTATTGAAGTTGTAAATAAATAATCACACAATACTTTGCAGTACAGTAAAGTACTAATACAAATGATGTGGTCTGCTTGGTTACCGATACAAGTGGGCAGGCTGTCGTTCCACTGTGCCAGGTTGTCGGGCACGCTCTCACAACGTATGGCGGTAGAGCCATGCAGGACGTAACCCGGGTTGCACTCGAACTGGACCAGGGATCCCACCGCAAAGTCGTTGCCCAGGCGGCGGCCGAAGCGCGGCTCTGGGACCGAGCTGCACTGCGTGGCGCTGGTCCTTGGCACGGCTGGTGAATGAAATCAAAGACACGTTACTTTTGATTGATTCAATAATCGACGGTAACTAAAACGATAAGAACACATTATCATGACATTGACTGGGGTCTTTTTTTTGACAGGCTGACCTTGGTAGACAAAGTGGAAGCCTTTCGCCGTTTCCGGCCCCACGGTCGTAAACTTAACGGTGATCTGATTGCCCGTACTCAGCGGCAGCGACTCTCCTGAAACGAGATAACATTTCATTCGTTTTTCCGACGCCGACGCCCCCTGCACTCACCACTCGCCACGTTTTCATCCATCAGCATACTCATCCATCAGCCCTTACCCGAGTGGGACCCGGAGAGAGATGACAGGAGCGTGCTCTGCTGAGTGGGACCGTCGTAGATCTCCACCACATCGTTCAGAGACGTCTGGAAAAGTACAAACTGACCAAAGAGGACTGAAAGAGGGATGGGAAAGGGTGAGTGAAGAGAGAAGGCAATCACGTTATTTGGTGTCCCACAGGGATACAATAAACTTGTATGGTAAAATCCCATTGGTGCCAAGCCAACCTTGAACATCACCAAACAAACGTTAACTTGTCTTCGCCTGCGCTAGCATAGGCAACACACAAATTGGGATACAGTCCGACTTTTTGAGTCATTTTAACAAGAACTAGCGTGAGAATTCGATTTTCTAACATGAAGAAATGCAATTATGAGAAATAATAATTTTGGGGTTAAAAATGATTAGCGTTATCAAATAATTTTCCTTTTCAAGCCCGATTTTAATTCATAAAACCATGAATCGATTATTTTATATATCTCAATTTCCCATAAATTCTTAAATAGAATTTTAAAGGCCCATTTTTTTTAATTTTTTTTTTTTACTGTTTACTGTTTTCTTGAAATTTACTGGTCACATGAATTTAAAAGTATTTTCTCACATTTACGAAAGACCTGACTTATTGCACTTTAATTATATTTAAAATTATTGAATTAGAATGATGAAAATATTTTCATCTCAGCATTGCTGATCTCAATCTTTGTGTAACACTTACGTGATTATAGCACGTGTATGTTACTTTTATTAATAAACTAAATCATTTGACAAGTTACTGCCTCCGCAAAATTTACTTTGGAATTATATTAATATTTGTGGAGTTTGTATCATGTACTTGACATTTAAGAATAATCGATGTGAATACACACTCACGCACGCACATGCACATACACACCCACATACAAAATAAAAATTAATTAAAAAAAATAATAATAAAAAAAAAAAGAGAGAGCAATGATGATGACATGTCAATCGGTAAAATTACCGAATGAACTGAGCTCTCCAGAAAAAAAAAAAAAAAAGAAGAAGAATCGATGTGCCATAATTAATCGATATCAGGTTGAATTGTAGTGAATCGAAATCGAATCGATTGAGGAATTTAGAATCGATACCCAGCCCTAATTAATATGCAATTATTAAGTCAGTAATTCCACAAGAATAATGCTAATTCTACAGCATATTACATTGGCGCTGAGATGCCACCAAGGAAATACTAGACAGGACAAAATTATATGAACTGATGACAAAATCCAAATAGATGAGTTGTCAGGGCAGAAAAGCACAATAAATTTGCAAGTAGCAAATCACGAAAATGAACACTGTGCGTCATCATTTTAACAAAACTATAAAATTGGATTAACGCAAGAAAGTCATCGTTATAAGAGAAGAAAATTCTCATTTTACAAGAATAAAGTTGAAATATTGCGTTATTAAAACCCTACTCGTGAAAAAAAGTCATCATATTTGAAATGAAAAGTCGTCATTTTCCGCAAAAGTTGTACTATTACAAGAAAAGACTCCATAATGTACGTGTTGCCCCGTGAATCATGCATCATAAGCCGCGTTGGCCCAATAGAGCCATCAGGAGGCTTAGCGTCGGTTTTAAAATCAATCTGGGCAGCAGGAGCCGCTGGCACTTGGTCGTTAATTACCAGCTAACGTCTAAAAGGACAGCGCTTCGCCTCCGCCTCGCTATATGATGAAAGGTGCCGCAGTGGAATGGGAATTACACCCGGGACTCCCATATAATACCTGGAAAATCTACCGCTCTATGTGTTGCAGCCACATCCTTAATGAGACTCGAGGAGGAATGCCAAGACGTAGCAAGACGACGGCAGTTTGTTTACACTAAACCATTTTTGATGGCTTTTCATTGAATGCAAGAAAAAGTTTAGCTTCCTGTAACAAGGCCGTTCTTAATTACAATAGCGTTTATGCTAATTTATATTACATTTTCACACTGTATGAAGTTAGCAGGAGCGAGAGTGCCTTCAAATGATGTTATATGAGGAAGAAAAAGGAGACCCGACCAAGCGAGAGACTGAGAAAAGGTGCTAAGGAATAGCTCAAAATGTGTTTCAATTGTTTAACCCTGGAGAACCCACGGGGTCAAATTTGGCCCCTATAAATTCTGCTACTCAAATAACAAATACCTTTTTTTTTTTTTTTTTACAAATTGAACTTCAAAAGTCCAGAGTGCCACTTCTGACCCCTGCATGGGGCCATCTAGTGGATGAATATTGCACTTACATGAGCCAGAGTGGTGGTGACAAGATGGCTGGCAACATGCTGTTTTGTTGAGCTGGAAATCAATCCAAACAAAACCATCTTCTCAGCAAACCATCAGATGGTAAAATTGTGTTTTTTTTGTTAATCTATTTCATATCATGATGCAGAATGCCTAGGAGTATGTTTTATATATATATTTTGATAAATTAGCAACTCTGAGCTAGTTAAAAAAAAAAGGGTTAAAATTGAAAAAACATATATTTTGGTGTTCAGTGAACTTATAGCAGTCATTTAATGTATAATTCATAATTTTCCAAAGAAGAAAAGGGTTCTTGGGTTCTCCAGGGTTAAAGTGGGAGGGGCAAAATTATCGACATGGTATTTTAATATGGTTTCTATATTGAGGATTTCCGCCCGCAAAATAGTACACGCACATGTCCTTAAGGATGACTAACGCTCAAGTTAGGCCTCGGCAGCCACACGTACGTCATGTGAACGTCGACAAGGTCAAAACAGAAAGAAGGAAGAAAAGTGAAATTTGGTGAAGACGCTTTCATGGAGAAGCTTATTTCATGTCTGAATAACGTTCACAAAGAAAAGGCATTGGACCATCATTTTTCTTTTTTTTGTAAATCTCAAAACAAATAAATTAATTAAAAAATTAAAATTAAAAATGTGGACTTCTAATGGGAAATGGACTTTTTAAGTGCTTATTTACAAATTATGGAGTCCCTGAAGTGCCTGGCAACCCATCGTGCTAAATTAAACAAAAATATAATTGCCCATGAAAATTAGTTAGTTGCTTGTTTCTGTAAAACAACCCTTGGTTGTGACACCCCTGCTATCATGTCAAAGCCATACAGGTAAGCAAAGCTGCATTGAGTTTTGTTGGATGTACAGATTAAAGTGACCTAACCACTTCTTTACAGCAGGTTTTCACTTTGCATGGATTATTATTATTTTTTTTAACATTTACTGTTTATTTGTGTATGGTAAGCAAAGCTGCATTGCGTTTTGTTGGATGTACAGATTAAAGTGACCTAACTACTTCTTTACAGCAGGTTTTCACTTTGCATGGATTATTATTGTTGTTTTTTAACATTTACTGTTTATTTGAAATGGCTGTTGTACCACAAGATGGCAAATTATTAGAAGTTTGCAGCATATAAAAAAAAAATAAAAAAAATAAAAAAACGAAGGCCAGACTGAGCAAGGCTGTATGTATGAGAGATGAGAAGTCAATGAACATTTCCATTTATTTCCAGTGTAGGCTGTCATCATCCCAAGGAGTAACCTTCAAGAGCACAAAATGCATGTGTGTGCGTGTGTTTTTCAAGAAAATGAAAAGAAACGGACAAGGAGGGCGGATCACGGCTTAAATAAGGAGGCCCGAGGAAATGCTAGCTTTTCTTCGTCAAAAGCGTCGTCGGGGAGGCGACGCGACGAACGCCGTTCGCTAAATGGAATGAGACGGGCGACCATTGATGGTCTCGGGGAGAGCCGCTATTTATACATCGCGCCGGCGGGCACAATTGGACCCCGTCTCAAATAATTACTGACTGCAAAGTCAGAGCCGGTTAGCTAATATGCTGTCAAACAACATATTGCTAGCGATCGTGATGTATGCATCAGAGCCTTGAAGTTTTCACGCCCTTAAGTTGTACCGTATTCCGCTGCATATTTGCAGCTGACTACAGTGAACCCAAATAGGATTTTAGCTACCAATGCATGCCACAAGATGGCAGCAAAGCAACTTTTCCTATTAGACAAGGCTATGGCCCTAATTGTGGGAACGCTTCAGTTATTGTGATTTTTATTCTCAACACTTTTTTGCCGTGTAACATCTCCCGCATAATACCTCCGATTTACACCGTTCGAATTTCAACTTGCTTCAAAAATTCATACCTCCCGGGGTATTATCGCATAATTTCACATTTCTTACAGTATTCGCGCAATTTAACGTTAAACATCAACTTTTTCCCATTCATTTTCAATGGGACAGACATTGTAATTTTTCTAAGTCCCACTTTTGGTAAAGTGCATTGCCCAGTAACCAGGAGGTCGCGGGTTTGAATCCCACCTTTGATTTAAGTGATATACACGTATACCAACTGACTACCATGTCAAGAAATGTGTTACCATTTCACTGAAATGATTAAATGCATGCTAGCTTTCAGTATCAGATGACACTTTTCAAAAATGAATACGCTATTAGATAAGATTTCAAACAAGTCAAGTCGGCTCAGTGGTTGTTAGAGCAATTGCCTTCCACCACAGAGTGCCTGGTTGCAAACCCTGCTTGAACCACCTTAGTAATTTAGCTTTCAATTTACTTTATAAGCACATGCATTCAAATCTTAGCATTCGGCTAATAGCATTTAGCTTTTTAGCATTCCCATGCAATTTCTCCAGAAATTGAACTTTGTGTAGTTAATTAAGCCATTCCCCTCATGTCAACAGTTCCTATGCCACAAGATGGCACCAAAACAATATTTAAAAAAACAAACAAATATTGCCATTTTGTTTTTGAAGCAGCCATTTTGTGTGAATTTCAGGGCTCATATTCTGACAAACTCCTACTGGGGAAGTCACCAAATGAGCCCCGTTCAGAAACAGGTATCCTTGACAGATTGTCAAGACTTTTTGCCTTTGCCATCTAACGCGGGTACAGAATGAAGTCAAATTTTGACAGAATCCACCATAAAAGAATTCAAATTAATTGCTGCTTGCAGATTTCATTCCAATTCACCAACCTAAAGGGATTCCATACTGTACGTTGATGTATCCAACAAGTTGTCAGGAGCGCATATAACAAAGACGCATGTTGGCCCAACTAGCTAGTGACGGTTTATAGTGGCTGTAATAAAGGAGCCAAAATGGAAGAAAGTGTTGCTACCATTAACAATGGTGTCATAAAACAAAAGCCGACCAGATCAGAGAGAAACCCGCTTCATCTTTCAACCCTGCTTCACTGATTAACCCCGACCTGGAATGAAATGACTGGACAGCCAGCATCTTTTGATCAGCTATTATATCACCACGGCTTTTATTCGTGAAGGTTAAAACGTTCGAAGGTTTGATCTGTGGGAGTCTGAAATGAACTCATTAAAATCGGGTTGAAAAAGAGGGAAGAAAAACGGTGACCACACAAATAATTAGCGCTATTCACTCCAACAAATGAGGATAAATGCAGTGTGCAATTTTGTGCTTATATCTTTTTTTATTTATTTTTTGCTTATTTGGTGTTTTCATGCCACCCTTCACTGTGTTGACCTGCAACAACCAGCAACCAAATAACTAATCGTAGCTATCAGAATTGGGCCAATTAAACATTAAGTTTTTGGTTTAATGTTGTCATTACCATTCTTGTATTTTGGCTAATCCTCCTTGTTAAATTGTATACAGCTCACAAAAAAACACACAAGGAAAATTCAACTCATTCATATCGAATATATATATATATATTTAAATTTGAATTGTAACTCTACGAAATCTTGTCAGATGCTCACCAAATTCTCGCGGCACAGCTATGGAGTAGACGCAGGTTTGTCCGGTGGTGTAGTTTCGAGGGAAGTTCGGAGACAAAACGGTCCCCTCCGATCCCGTGGAGCGACTTCCGCAGGGCGCTGGAAACAGAAGACATCACGGAAGAAGACGTTAACTAGAGCAAAGGAATCTCCTTCATAAGAACGGCCATTCGTACCCTGACAGCTCGGCAACGCCCTGTTCCATCCGGGCCTGCCATCATCTCCCATGCTACAGGTTAGAGTTGAGTAACCCTGTGGATGAAACATTTGATTATATAGGAGCTTTTCCAAACAAATACATCATCGAATTATTAGTATTCGTCACTCGTCCAATCACGTACCTGCAAAACATATCCAGCCTCGCAGTAGAAGGTGACAGTCGAGCCCAGTTTATAGTCTGATCCCAATCTGGTCCCATTCAGCACCACGCCCGGGTCAAAGCAGGACTCCCTCAACTTGGCTGGGTGGCGAAGACATGAGATGACAAGTTCATACTTCATACTTGACATCGTGCCAAGTATGCCAAATCGGTCCGATGTTCTTACCTTTGTATTCCAGGTGAAAGCCAGCGTAGGACACGGAGCCGTCGCTTCGGAAGGCCAAGTGCATCGTATTCGAACTGCTCTCAATCCTCTCGGGCAGTTTGCTGTCTTGGAAACTGCCGATCAGAGGGCTGTTGCTGTCGGGCCCGTCGTAGATGTACAGGAAATCGTAGTTGGGCTCAATGTTGAAACTGGCCAGGTGGGGATTTAGGAGAGGTGAGCCGAGGTTAGGTTATTGTTGCTCGGGTGTTAAATCTCACCGACTTTGGTGCTCTTTAAACTTTTGCAAAAACTTGCACTCTTGCTGTATTTGCACTCTCCAAAGGATAGCCATAAAGCAGAGCGATAAAACTCAAATGGGTGAACTTTTCAAGAAAAATCGCTACCTGATGAAAGCGAGCGACAGCACAAAATCGGGATTGACGGCGATGAGCCAGTCGCAGTCCTTGGAGTGCGGGTACGGATGCGGGAAGTTTGGAGACAGGATGAAGCCGCTGGAGCCGGTCAGGTTGCCTCCGCAGGGAGCTGAAACGCAGATAATCAGTCACCGTTTCCCTCGACAACTCGGGTTCGAAGCTCGCACTTCTCACCGATGCAGACGGGCGGGCTGGGCTGCCAGTAGTATCTGTTGTCCACTTGTATGCAGGCGATTTTGTCGTCCCCCTGGAGCTCGTACCCCGGATCGCACTGAAAGGACACCGAATCCCCCGGCTCCCGGCCGTCGCCGCTGCGGGTGCCATTCATCGGCACCCCCGGGTCCCTGCAGGCGGTTGCGACCGAGCCTGGGCGGTCATGACAGGTACATCCGTTAAAGCGTGTGAACCTCGTTTCAATCGGAAAGAAATATTAGCTCCCTATCGGGGATTACGCACTGGAAAACTGGATGGCGAATCCCGACTTGCTGATGTAGAAGTCGGTCTCGAACTGAACGGTGACGGTGTTGAGAGTGGAGTGGATGCCCTCGGGCAGGAGTGACCCGCTGAGTTCCGCCAGAGACATCTCATTGGTGGGAGGTCCGTCCCAAACCCGGAGCATGTCGTGGCTGGCCTCAGTGTCAAACGCCAGGAACTGAAGGCTATAAAAACAAGTACAAGGTATTCAAAACGGGATTCTGCAAGAGAATGTTGTTCGCCGTGTTGCTTTGTTACCTAACAATATTTCCAGAGTCCACCTCGATGGTCCAGGTGCACCGCAGGTTGTTGTCATAAGGAAACGGGTATCCCGGTGAAAGAATCCTTCCCGTAGACTCGCCCTTGAAACGTCCGCCGCACTCGGCTAACGCAAATAAAGATTGTGTCACACAATTTGGCAATAATATTGTAGACATCTGATGAAACTTCTTTTCTGTTAAATTCCAACCTAAACTTCAGCTTTACAGATTTTTCAGATATCAGATTTCAGATGACCCCTTTTATTTCTTTTCTTAGCCCCCAGTTCCTTTGATCATATTGTCTTTAAGGTTGTTTTTGCCTTTTATTCTGTTTTCTTTTAGCTTTTAACTGTTTTTATTTTGTCTTTTAGTTTTTAGTTCTGTTTTTTCCTGAGTGCCTTTCCTCACATGGTTTCTCTGTGCCTCGCCATGTTTATTTTATTTATTTTTTGGTGGTGGTGGTGGTGGGGGGGGGGGGGGTGTCATGGGTGTTTTTTCTTTTTCTTGTATTATGAATGTTTTAATTGTTTAGCATTTTGAGTTGCATTGTATGAAAAGTGCTATATAAATAAAGTTTGATTGATTGATTGATCCGTAATTGACAAAACCGATATCTGCGACTGAATTCAATCTGTAATCAAATCCCACCCATACACGTGAACCTCAAAAGTGATGTCATTTTTTCCTAAGCTAAATGACGTCGCTAAATGACGTTGCAGTTATCTAAACTTACTTATTCTGTTTTCTTTTAGCTTTTAACTGTTTTTATTTTGTCTTTTAGGTTTTAGTTCTGGTGTTTCCTGAGTGCCTTTCCTCACATGGTTTCTCTGTGCCTCGCCATGCTTATTTTTTATTGTTTTGGTGGTGGTGGTGGTGGGGTATGTGTGTGTGGGGATGTTGGGGGGCATGGATGTTTGTGGCTATCTGAAATGTTCATTTTGACGAGGCACAACTGAATTACAGATTCCGTATCGGCAACACAGACCCACTCTAGCTTTTTAATGTGAAAAGGGTTTGCCATATGTTCGCTGTAGTAAAGAGACGTCAACCCATTGTTATATCAGATGCTAACATAAAAGGAAAATACAACCTGAGAATGTAGCTGCACAATTGTGAGGATTTAGTAGAAGAATGTACATATTATGTTCAAATTGAATAATTTTCTTGCACCATTACCATTTTTCTTTTTCTTTTCTTTTAACTCAAAATACTACAAATTTTCCACTACAAATTAAACAACTAAGGCAACAAATGAGCCGGATGCTAACTATTTACCGGCTGTTATAATTTAAAAATACTAATGAGCTCATGTTCCTCCTTTTAAAAAGCAGCACTTATTATATGACAAAATATAAATCGCACCCCTCAATATTTGTCTCTCTCGCTGTTCTATATTTCCACAATTTCTATCCCATCTCCGCTTTCCCTCTGTGCCTGTGTTCCTATTTCCTGGCGGCATCCCAACCTCACTGGAATATATTAGCTTGAAAATGAGGAGCAATTTTCAGAGTCCACTCCTTGCGAGAAAAAAAAAAAAAAAGATAGAAAGTGGAGAATTGAAGGTTTTGGGGATGTTTAAGACAGAAAGGGGTAATAAAAAAAACAGGCAATATAACAATAAGACGGGAGGGGGCTGAGCTACGCTTATAGTATGCGACTGCTAAAAAAAATCGTCTCTGGGTTTTATGAGCGTTCCATTATTGATAGTGAGGAGGGATGGAGGCTTATTAAGCTGAATTTCAAATCAAGAGCGTTGAGGGCCGGCGGATGAAGGAATAGAAAAGGTTCTTTAAACTTTTACGTTCGCTGCTCTGCTTATTGCCCCCATCTGTTTTCCAGCCTTTTGTTGCTATCTTAGCTGTCGCCCCGATTTTTGTTGCCGCTTGCTGCAATTTAACCCCTAAGTGGTGAACCTGCAACCCAAAATACAAGAGGGGGTTGTGTGTTTTTATCTGGTACATAGCCATCAGTATGCTAAATATGTTTCAATTTATATAACATTTTTCAAACAATACTGTATCATAACTTTTGTTAATATTGATATTAAACCATATAAAGAGGTACAGTAGATCCGAGGATATGCAATTTCATGCAGGTTTTTATACTGCCATGATGTATAATGTTGTTTCCTTGTTGGAATCACTATTCAGCCCATTGTTTTGTTTTATTCCCTGCCCTTACTGTGTTAAAACCTTGAAAATTGATTTTAAAAAATGCAATTCTATTTTAATAGAATATTTCAAAAGTGAACCCTTGAATGCAGCAAAACACCTGGCCGGCCCCCCCCTTGAAGCCCTCACACCACTTGAATGTAATTTACATTCAGATAGGTTGCATTCTTTTCTTTTTCTGAAAATGCCTTTAGGTTCTACTGAAAATGATTAAAATGCGCCCGTGACCCAAGTCAGAGAAACGGGGTTTCTCTAAGAAACAATTCAGCTTGAAGAGAGATAAAAAAAAAATAAAAATTTTATAATAATATCTGACTATATTTGATTTATGGGAGGGGGGAAACTGCACAGAAACAAATGGATCGGCTTGGGTAAAAAGGCTGATAAGATCTCTGGAATGAATCTGCTTTTTTAAAGTGGATGATAACATCCTGGGAAAACCACCTGTAAATAAAAATCTGCTTAGTACCAATTCCCCGCATTGGGTCCCGGTGGCACTGATGCTATTCAACATGAATAAATGACTCAGTAGCTGAAAGTAAAAAAGTGCCGCAAAGCACAAAATCCATCCATCAGTACCGCAGATAAAGAGTTACGTCAACAGGTCGCCACGGCAACATACCAATACAGGAAGGAAGGGGGTTATCCCAGGCTCTCCTCTCGCCCGTCATGCACTTGAGCGTGGTGGCCCCGTGCAGGGTGTAGCCGGGCTCGCATCGATATGTGATGCTGCTGCCGGAGAAATGTCCTTGGTCGTTGACCTTGAAGCCAAACTGCGGCACGCCCGGGTCCTCGCAGTGAGACAACTCAAAACCTGCGGACAGAGAAAAAAAAAAACCAGCCTAACTGTAGCTGACGTTCTTAGGTATCATATTTTTTTTAGCTCCTCTCATCCGGATTTAATAAACAAGGCGCTGATACGTGAACGTGTGTACACCGTTTCTCATTTAATGTTCCGCAGTCTGTCTGAGCTGTTTCCATGGTAATATTAAGAAGATTCCTGTTTATTGGCGCGCGACCATTCTGAGAGCAGGATATGAAGCGGTATATAAATAGTGTTTATCCTTGCGAGACTCAAGCTGGTATCGATGGCGTTACCTTGAAGATAAGTTGCAAAGGGAAGACGGTGTTATTTGAAATAGTGTTTAGGCGAGCAAACCGATAAACGCCGCTGTACGTTTGCATCCGAGTTCATCTCCAGACTTAAAACTAAAAGAACATGTATTTCACATGCTAAAGAGTGTGAAGCAAGATTTTAAGACTGAGATATATAAGGACAAATATAAATAGTGACTTCAAATAGTATGCACAGTAAAAGACATTCACACAACAGGTGCCAATATAAAACCTATAAGCCATATCGACCAATCAAAAGCATTTCCAGAAAATGATTTTTTCTTACACAGTAAAATATTCGTCCTTCAGTCCTTACTCCACTTTCTGGCATTCTTCACCCTGAGTAGCCTTGCCACCATCCATCTTCCCAACATGGCCCGCGCCTGTCTCGCAATTTATGAGGCCGCACGGCCGGGCTAAACCGCCGTACGTGATTCCCCCGAGACATGCGCCGGATAGCTTGGGTAGCGACGGAAATGAAAAGAAAGTGGCGTCAACTCACTGGAGTAGACCAGTTTGAATCCTTCCCCCGTGGCTTCTGGGTCACTGTAAAACTCCAGCCACAGGTGGTTGGAGGTGGAGATGAGGGTCAGGCCCAGCATGGACGTGCCGGTGAACGCCCCCAGGACGTGGGCCGTGTTGTCCTTGCCGTCGTGAATCTGATTTGGGACAAAAGCGCGGATGAAAAGGTAAGCGCAGGTGATTGTTTTTCGAGATATATGAGTCTCAGATGGGGTCCAAACCTTGAGTATGTCCCCCTGGGCCAGGTGAAACGTCCGGGCAGAAATGTTGATGCCTTTCCCAGCCTGAACCTGTTTAGTGACACAGAATTAAATGTCAGAGGTTATTTATGTTTTTTTCCCCCCTCCCTTATATGTTTCCTTTGTAGCTGGAGACACACCACCAAAAAAGCCAGCAGTGTTTTTAAGCCATCCTATGACCTAATAAATAAGCAACTTTTAACAATTAACAAAAACACTCAATTTCTCCTTAAATGTTTTTTTTTTACTAGAATACCAGGAAATAGCACTGTTTCTAAAGCTAACAACATGCTAGCAACCTGGAGAAAAAAAAAGGGATTAAAACTATTCAAGTTGCGTTGAATGACGGAACCAAAAAATATGTATGTTTTCATAATATAGTAGCCCTGGTCTACATTTGCCTAATGCTCAAACTGAAACTGAAACTGTACTAAAATCCATCCTATCAAAGTAGCTAGCATCTCTTAGCAGCCAGAAGCTAACACATATGACTTGAATTCCATCCATTTAAAACTAGCAGTATACATAATTTTCAAAAGGTACATATTTTACATCAATGAACATGGGGGAAATTATTTCTCACTTAAACACCAGGACACGTCCACATTTCTAAAGCTTAATTGCTCGCAACGGGAACAAAGCTATTCTAGCTTTACCAGCAGCATTGTCATGAGGGCCTGAGCAAAGAATATCTTAATTTTCAAAATCTAAGCGACGTTATCATTTGAGCTCAAAGGAGTACAGGGATTGTCTAGAATCTTTTGTGTCATAGTCGTTAGTGCCTCTTAGCAGCTCATAACTGAAGCCCAACAAATTACGGACAACTATAGCTTTAATACAATAGAAGTGAATATCAGTCTCTAATACTATCGACCTGCTAGCAACAAGAACACAAACATTCTCGCTGGTAATGTGTGAACCAAAAATATGTATAACAAGCTTGCGTAGATATAGATGACCAATACAGTATAACAAGAAGAGTTTAATTATCAAAATGAACAATAGTTTTGACATCAATTGTTCTAGGATTCATCGTAATTAAGAAGCTAGCTCCTAAGCTAATGCTTATAGCCGCAATAGCGTTAAACCAGCAATCTACTTTATTTCATTCTACAGTGTTTAACTTTGGACACAATTCTACTTTGCCTGTATAATAGTTGTGTTGTCATTTACAGCTACTTATGCTAATTAGCACAACAACAAGTGAGGCCAATTGATAAATGAGTCGCTACTTTACCTGGATGCTGTAGATGCACTCGTGGTTGTTGTCGTAGTTCATCGGGTAGTTGGGTGAGAGCAGGATGCCTTCGTTGTTCATAACGGAGGAGCCGCACTCGGCTAACGAAACAAAAAACAAAAAAAAAAACAGAAATGTTTTACAATAATGTTTCAAAAGACAATATTAGAGTTCAAAAGATTAACACTTTAACATTAAGCGGACACGCCCGTGATGTTTGACAGCAAGAACAATGGTTTGATTTTTCATGATTTTCAAGCACCATTTTATATACTTTGCAGTTTTTTTGTTTTCAAATCATCCAAATTTGGAAGTTTTGATGAACAGTTGTTACTTCAATGTACTTGTAGGACAACTAAAGGAATTAAAATGTTACTGAAACATTGCCTTTCTAGTTGATACGTGATTTGTGGGGACGGTATATTACATTTTCGCGTTGTTGTACATCAGTTAATTCCTTTTTATATACAGTATGTGGATCGCCCTATCTTTTCAATACGGTGAACATTTAACCCTTAACGAGGAGACGGTCCACCCAAAAAGCTTTCTGCTGCACTGGAATTGCCAAAACATGCCACACCATAGCGGCAAAGAACTACTTTTGTCTAAATGAAGCCACTCACATTAGCAGTTCTTTGGCACCAAGATGCCACTAGATGGCACCAGAGCAATACTGTTATCGCTTTGGCCTGAGCATATAAAGAGAAAAACAGGTGAAATAATCAGCAAATGCCGAACTACAAATATGCAGGGGATGCAGTGAATGATATCATTTTTCAATCCATTTTCCCCTCCCGAGATGCTAATCACCTTTCGCCCCCCCATAAACGGTCGAACGGCCCTAATGTGAATTTGTGTGCTCCTAATTTAATAACCGGACTTAAGTGCTGTGCTGTCAGCAATTTTGCTCCATTGTGAGAAAATGCGACACCCGTGCAATTCCCATGAGTAAATCACCTCCAGATTGCCACTCGACTGGGATAACACCACCCCACCACCCGCCCCCGCACCCGTATCAGCAAATCCCATGTTAATACACCAACTCACATACACCTCCGAAAAGCCCGCCTTCTGTGTCGCTACTGGTGTAATAGACGCATTACAGCTGTCATATCGTCAATAAATCACATCACATGCCACAGCTTCCCATTTAGAAAATTACCTCTCAAGCCCCGCCCCCTCGCGCTCATTCCCTCCAGCTTGGCCTCTTTGTGAATAATGCTATTTTACACTCACCTATTTCAATCACTCTCACTTTTCCCCCCTTTTCTTTCCCATTTATCCACACGCTCTTCCCTGCTACAAGGACAATAATGTGTGGAAAATCGCAGGGAACAATAGAGGGGAGAGAAGGTGCCAGTGGAACTTTTAACTTCCCTCTGCTTGACCTACTTGGGAGCAACAAACACGGACCACCAAAGCAAATCCGCAGCAGTCTCTTATTCTAACCCCTCCCCCCAAAAAAGATAGATTCAATTGCTTCGATTCCACTTAACTAAACGTTCTGGAAAAACAACAACACAAAGAGCTGAAAATTAGCAACGCCACATCTGAGGTGTGATTATTTGACTGCGCCGCAGCGCAGCGACGCGACAGGAACTAAATATAGCGAGACAAATGCTCTACGGCGGACGAAAACTGGCACGCAACGCCGTCACTTTGCATTATCCGTCGCGACAAACTGGCAAGGCAAAGCACGAACCGCTACTAAATGACGCTGTTTTCTTTTCACTTTGTGAAACTTTATGCAATAATGCTTCGTTGATGTTAATAAAAATGTAAGTAGTGATGAAGGGACCCTGTTTTTTAAGTTCTTGAATTTGGCCAAAATTGCATTAGTACAGCCATTTTGTGAATTTTCAAATTTTTATTTTTTGATGTCTTTCATTGGTATCTGACATTTTGTCAATGTTTAACATTGCATACTTAATTTAGCGCTATCCTCCATTTTGCGCTATCCTCCATTTTGTATTTTTTCTTTAGTACTTTATATGCCATTTAGTGAATTATTTTGGTATCCACCGTCTTGTCATGATTTGTTTTTCCTTATTTCTATGCCATTGTGTGATACTTTTTCATTCAAAGCTGTGATTTTTACTTTTATTGGCATCTGCCGTTTTGTGATCCCCCCCCCACCCATCCCCATTGGTATGTGACATTTCATGATATTTTTCCATTGCTATGCACCGTTTGCAAACTTCATCGGTATCAGCAAATCAAAGAAATATTTAATTGGTAGCCTATGCACCATTTTGTGATTTTATTTTCAATTTGTATCTCTTTTTTTTTTTTTTTTTTTCTTCTTATTCACAGAAGAGCTCAGTATTGTTCATTCGATTTGACATCATCATTGCTCTCCTCTTTTTTTTTTTTTTTTTTTTTTAAAAAACAACAAATCAATTAAAAAAATTTTAATAAATGTTTTTTTTTTTTTTAAATACATATACATATATATATACATATACACACATATATATATATATATATATATATATATATTTTGTATCTATTTGAGATTTTGTCCCCCCCCCCATTACAGGCTATTTAGTCAATTTTTTTCCATTGATATTCACCATTTTGTGATTTATCCCCCCCATCACCAGCACTTTAGTGAATTTTATTCCATTAAGATCAATCATTTAGTGATTTTTCTATCTACTATTTGGGGACTTTATCCTATTTACGTCCTGCCATATTTTCTGGTGGTGCTGCAACAGTATTATGTATGTGTTAAAATGATATCTCTTTCACGCTTAGAAGTTGCCGGTGCTTGCTATGTATAAACACGCACTCCCATTATGCTGATCCCTCGCCGAGGCAGGACCGTGATTTGTATATTTTTTTTTTTACCTTCATCTCCAAGACAGCTTGCCGAGTGTGCGCGTTGCCAGCGTATCGTCACTGATCTACGGCCAACATGCTCAGTGTTTGCTCCGAGAACACGCTCTGTAATCCCTACCAATAGACATCTCGCTGATTGGGTCCCGAGGTTGAACGTGATTGCGGAATCCGGCCAAAAAAGCAAACAGGCTTGTTTGTGCGGAGGCGCGCAAAAGGAATCACACATCTTGGATTCCGTCCAGGAGACCCGTTGAGAAGAGGCTCTTTTACTCAAAACGAAATGTCGGCTGATGTAAAGACGTCTGCTGCGCTCGAAAAGTCAAAAGTCCCACCCCTAACGCGCCATGAACAGCGTTGTTCATTTTTGCTGGGGCCCATTAAAGCTGCATGTTTTGCTTCGCTCCATGAGCTGCCCAAGGCCAAGCAATGTGCCTGCAAACGGTCGGCCGCCTCGCACAAATCACACCAAGCTGTAACTCGCATCGTTGTTTTTTTTTTTCGATTTTCCACTAAACGCTGCACTTGCACTGGTAAGAGCACGGTTGCGGAAAATCGCGCAGCTGAATCATTTCAATCAAATATGGCAAGTTCTTGTGTGAACGCACACAACGCCAATGCCCTTAAGTTAGCACGCTTAATAGCAGCACCACGGTTAAGTGGAGTCAAATTATCGAGTGTGTGAGCAATTACCATCAAAATATTTAATAACATGGAAAATTTATTTTAAATGGCTCGTATTAAAAACACGTTGTGGTGATGTTTGCCCTCACTGTGAATCAAACCGTCGAACGCACGGCGCGCACATACCGACGCATCTCGGCAGCGGCGCGCTCCACATCCTTCGGCCGCCGCCCAGGCAGACCAGCTCCGGCGCCCCCTCCAGGCGGTAGCCCATATTGCAGGAGAAGGTCAGCGTGTCGCCGATGCCGAAGCTGTAACCGTTTCTCCGGCCGAAGCGCGGCGTCCCGGGATCCTCGCATGGCTCCAGCGTGTACTCTGTTGCAAAAATGATGGACATGTTAACAGCATATGGAACCTTGGTTTTCACACATGGTGAGACAATCAAGCACCACCACCTGTTATGGGTGAAAATCTAAATGTGCCTTTGATTAAAAGTCTTCATTGTGTTTTTATTTTACTGCTTACCCTGTGGTCGGTTTTAAAGTGTCCGTTTTTTTTTTTTTAAAGGATCTACCACTGCTTATTTACAGGGCACCTCTATGGTGAATGTATACTGTATGTTAGCATTAAGCTAGTGGTTTTTCATTACCTGTTCATCCATTAAACAAACAAAAAAAAATCATGCCATGTGTTTGCAATACCCAAACCGTGCACCAGGGGAACTCTGTACAGTAGAACCACTATAGTCACTATATGAGAATGTGCTAGCAAAAGGCAAGTCAGATGTCTTGTGACACTACTGTGGGGACATTCCGGCATTCAGTCGACGCCATCTGGATGGCAGGAACATTTTCCCCGAGTGCAGACAGAGATTGAAGCAATCCAAGCGCACCAGCAGTCCATGATTGCTTTAATAATGACGTTCTGGCGACCAATTAAAACACAAGAAGATTACAGGTTTTTTTTTTTTTTTGGTTGTCTTCTCATACTCTGATTTTCAAAAGTTTTCAATATGACAACATCAAGTCACATAATTCATATGTGTGTTACAGCAATGTGCTGTGAGAAGTCACTCTGGGCCTAATTAGACCGCTGGCGACCAGTCAAAGGTGTACCCCGCCTCTCTTCCAAAGTTAGCTAGGATAGGCTCCAGTTTCCCTACGACCCTAATTAGTACATACAGAGGAGAACATTGATGGATGGATCCCACTTCTGTCACCAATCTTGGTTTTGGGCTTTTATTTTATACTTAAAAAATTTGATTTTGAAGGTAAAAAAAAAAGAAAACTTACACCTATTAAAATTATTTTATGATGTTACATTTGAAATCGGTCGGCCATGTATTGCCCACAAAAGTCAATCTGGGCCTGATTACACTGCACTGGATCCCATTTCGGAAGCACTCTTTTTTGCAAATTTCCTAATACGACATCTGGCCACGTGTATTGCCAACGCTCCAATCAGCCGCCCCTTTTGTTTTCTCGTCTGTTTTTAATCCCGTCGGCGGACTCGCACCGCCTTTTGTCTCAACCGCCAGCCAAAGTTTTAACACATTTGGGTTGCCATATCGCATCCGAGTCTCTCACGAGACACCGTTTGCTGGAGGCACCACCGAGTCAAACCTCTGTTTTCTTTTTTAATGACGCTTTACCTCCAACACGGGCTTGCAAACAGCAGGATATGAAGTTGTGCATTTTCCCTGGAAATTACATAATTTGTATAAAGTTTGAACTTTAAACCCATCACAAATATTTTCTGCGAAAGAAACATATGAGTCACTCTCAGCATGAGCATTTCTGACTCCTATCAGCCTTTAGCGGGTGATCACGACCATTCAGACTCCACATTTGGCGCTATTAAGTGCTACCTTTCATTGGCTCCTTGTTGGGATTCTTTTGTGCGCCGTTACTTCTTTTTTTTTTTTGTGTGTGCTTCTTCCTGTGTAGCAAAAAAGCTCCATAGAAATAAAGTCAGCTACTTTTTGGCAACCAGAGGCAACGGTATCATTTTGCACGGAACCATTGTGCCGTGAGAGATCATTACCGGGAGAGGCGGCAATTTCCCTTAATTGGTCCAAATATTATTTGCAATAAATGATGTATCTTTGTTCATGTATCCGTAAAAACAACATGCAGTATAAAGACAGGCAAAACAAAAGCTTTCATGAAGATGTGGAAAGTTTAAATAAGGTCAAATTAAGTTTCCCAGTGAAGGTTTGAGTTCATTTTAGGTTCATCCTGAATTTTCACTGGAAAGCCCAAAATCCTCAACTGCACTGTGCTACGAATAATTTGACATACTTACACAAGAGATGGGTATTACCCAAGGCAAAAGTGCTAATACGGTATCTATTAAGACATTTGAGAGACTTTACCAGTAAACGTTATGTTGAAGCCCTCGTAGGAAATGGAGAAGTCGGAGATGAATCGTAATTGGGCTTTGAAGTTGCCATAGAGACCGGCGTTGATGTTGCTAGGCAACTCGTTGCCGGTCAAGCGAGCCAGCGGTTGCAGGAAACTCCCGTTCTCCGTGACCAGCAGGTAGTCGTGCTGGTCTTCCAGGTGGAACGAGTTGAACTGAAACTGGACGCCTGTCAGAGGCAGAAGCGTAAAAGTTGTTCTTTTTTGTGTGCGTGTCGTTTGTGACATTATACAAAACGCTCGAGTGACTCTTGCCTTTGCCGTGGCTGACTTCCACAGTCCAGGTGCAGTTGAGGGATGACGGGTAGCTGTCCGGATAGCCGGGACTCAGGATGGTGCCCCAGGGGCCCCGCACGTCGCCGCCACATAGAGCTGCACGGATGTGAGAGTTGGAGTGAGACTTGGTGGATAATGTTTGTTTACTCAACCGCAAATGGGAGAGACATCTATTGGAGCAAGCTTTATTTGACTTTAATTACTAACACGAAATAACATATCAATTTTTTTTTATTTTATTTGGGCTGTCACACATTGACACACGGTAAATAGAACGTTTGTATAAAAATATGCGTGTGACACAGGGAAACTTTAAAAAAATATTAGTAGTGAAACAAATAGAATGAGATGGATAGAAGTTGGCTAGGAGTAGCAACGACCCATTGAAAAAAAAATATATATATATATATATATAGAATGTTGAATAGGGGTGTGAATAGAAAGAGATGGCCAGAAAGTACCAGAAAACAAAAAAAACAAAAAAAAGAAATAGAGATGGCAAGTACCAATCTCAGGTATCGGTATTGGGCCGATACCTGGTCTTATTAAGGTATCAATACTCGCAACGGTATTGGCGGACATCTTGTGATCAGAAACTAGACATTAGAAATTCGAAAATTTGAAAATTGCCATTATTTAAGGAAAATGCTATATTGGGATATATAGGCTCTTTTGATCTGTCATTGCTTTTGGGGTACATTTTTTTGTAACTGAAGTATTAATGGCATCATTAATTGGCATCTGTGACGACTCCAGAATTGAGTACTAGTACTGGTATCGATCTGAAAAAAATAAAGTGGTATTAAATATCCCAATTTATTATCAACACAATTCACACTTACTACAGGTGTAGCAATGTATTTCCAGTATATATATATATATATATATATATATATATATAAAATACATGCTCAAGTACAGATACTGTCATGTGAGGTGTGGACCCGAACGCTAACGACACATGAGAGTTGGGAAAGAGTATTCAAAAATAAAAATACAAAGAAACAACACAGAACGGGGCTAGATTCAGATGGTGTCAAAGAAAACACACAAAAAAAACTCGATTAAGACATCAGTGCCGGATGCATAGAAGCAACCTCCAACACATGGAAGAACAGCTTGCATGGATGAGAGCTTGCATGGCAGAGTAGTGAGAGGAAACCTCGACGTGCAGAGAGAAAACTCGGTTAAGGAACGTCGACGCACTGACAAAAGTGTCATTCGGTAACTCGTGCTGGAGCACTGCACAATAAAAGTGCCTAGACAAACTAAGAGCGACTAATATAGGAACATAGCAACTGCATAGCAACTGACAACATCACCATAAGAGACATAGTAACTGCAACTACAACATAAGAGTGACTAGACAATCTAAGAGTGGCTAATATAGGACCATAGCAACTGCATAGCAACTGACAACATGATCATCATAAGAGACATTGTAACTGTAACTACAAAATAAAAGTGCCTAGACAAACTAAGAGTGACTAATATAGGACCATAGCAACTGACAACATCACCATAAGATACATAGTAACTGTAACTACAAAATAAGAATGGCTAGACAATCTAAGAGTGGCTAATAAAGGACCATATCAACTGCATAGCAACTGACAATGTTATCATCATAAGAGACATAGTAACTGTAACTACAAAATAAGAGTGACTAGACAATCTAAGAGTGGCTAATACATTACCATCTTATGGGCCAAACAACTTGCATCACAAGGGACATAGCAACTGTCAACATCATAAAAACAACCATTAACCCTATGGCCCAACCCAAAACAGATACGTGGCAAATCAGTAAAGTAACAATGTAATTGTTACATGTCATTACTGGTTACAACCCATTTTATGTAGATTTTATGTAGATTTCAAGGCAAAGTGATTTTATTTATCTTTTTTACGAGGCAGAATGACCCCAAGATGACCCCACGGGCATTCAGCCACGCACATTGTTATGCATTGAGTGGCGCTCCCGAGTTGAAACGGGGGGGGGGGGGGGGACCCTTCCGAAAAAGATGCGCTGCTGACATTATGCATACTAATGCAGCATATGGGCCGCGGCTCCATTGCGGCTCGCTCCACTTGCTTCGTCTTACAGTCGGACAAGTCGCCTCATCATTGCAGTCGCAATAAAGCCCCAGTGGAAACCATTAGCCTCAAAAACTGCAATGCCGGCACAGAAGTTTGGCCGCCGTCACCGCTGTGCCATAAGGTCGGGAAGCAGTAGTTGGGAAAAGGACCTTGCGGAGGGTCACGGACTAAAGAGAGTTGTGCAAAGAATCGGACCAGGACATTGAAAACAACGTAGCATGTTCCAACTCAATCCTGCATTTATTGTTTTTAACACAATCAGCAATCCATGCACTGCTACAAAAAATAAGTTTGAGCAAGTTGTGTGAATGAGTCCACGTTGCACAAAAAGGCGCAGACCCGACACTTGTGCTCTGACACTAGCGCACGCCCGCATCGCACTGCAACATTACTTATTTATACTTTGCTGCCAGGAAGCTGTGAATATTGAATGCTGAGCTGGGTGAGAAATTTGGATTCTGATTGTCTTCTGTTTTTGTTTTTTTTCCCCGCTGGTTCGGCTTCAATATCTGCTGTCAGTTGCGATGTCGGTCCTCGCTTTCTTTTCTCGGGCGAAAAAAAAACCCCTCAACGTCGCATTAGCGTCACGTCGAGACAAAGAGTCTTATTGCATCAATCAGCTCACACGGAACGTGCAAGAGAGCTGGAAAGATGTTTTTTAAACAAGGCATCAGTATTTTTGCCTGATTTTCAGTCATTACAACACCAGGAATAGGTTTCTAACAACTCTAATGAATACTTTTGTAGTATTTAAGAAATATTAATTTTTTTGATTCAACACAAATTTACATCTTCCGATTACATACTACTGAGGGCTTGTGGAAATATATTGAAAGTTCATGAGGGGCACGGTGCATAAAAAAAATATTTCAACTGTTGCTAAGAGTGCAAGACAAAACATGGAAAAGGGATTTGGCGTGTGGGATATTAAAAGTTTACGACGGGTGCGGAACATAGAAAAACATTGAACGTTTACGAGTGGCGTGACGCATATAAATATGACGAACGGCAATTAGGATGCAACACAGAAACACATTGAATTTGTTAGGGGTGCGGCACTGAAATCTAATTGAAGGTTACAACCAGGTGCTAATATATCGTCGCTGCCCTGTGAAAAACACTTATGTCCTTTATTTCCCCCGTTTTCTTTTTCTTTTTTACCTTTTTCTGATGAAACTGAATGCAAGACATCCCAAAAACGTAAAAATGTCAACAACAAAAAAATGGGGGGAAAATGGACATAAGTGTTTTTCACATAGCAGCAACGATATATTAGCACCTGGTTGTAACCTTCAATTAGTTTTCAGTGCTGCACCCTTAACAATTTTCCAAAACACAAAAAATGTAAAAAAAATAAAATAAATCAAAATGGACATAAGTGTTCATGTGAACAGCAGCGGCAATATTGAACATTTGCTTAGGGAATGGTATAATGGTATACATACATATATTTTTAATAGGTTTTAGGCGAACTAACTCTTTGACTGCCAGACGTTTTCAGAAAAGGGATGCCGTGGGTGCCAGCCGATTTAAGCATTTTGACTGATCTTTTGACTGATCTTTCAAGGTCCACAGAAAATGATGTGTTTGGACTATGGAAACACACATACTACCAAATGAAAGATTGGACTCTCATCTTTCATCGGAAAAAAAAGTTTGTTTCTACCTTATTCCGTTTTTGAGTAATCAACAATAGAAAATGGTTAGTTTCACCTCTGTTTTGAAACAAACGTCTTTTAACGTCTTTGGCACTCCTCCATAGGATTTTACTAAACGTTATTTAACGTTTTTGGCAGTCAAAGAGCTAATGAATACACACACACTCGCACGCATGCACACACGCACATACACATAATCACCCACATACAAAAAAAATAAAAAATAAATA
Source organism: Vanacampus margaritifer (assembly GCF_051991255.1). Classification (NCBI taxonomy): domain Eukaryota; kingdom Metazoa; phylum Chordata; class Actinopteri; order Syngnathiformes; family Syngnathidae; genus Vanacampus; species Vanacampus margaritifer. The sequence goes on along the minus strand of NC_135448.1, from coordinate 12,010,661 downwards.
AATAAAAAAATTGAAAAAAATAAAAAATAAATAAAAAATAAATAAAAATAAATAAAAATAAATAAAGGAGAGCAATGATGATGACATGTCAAATCGGTAAAATTACCGAATGAACAATACTGAGCTCTCCAGGAAAAAAAAAAAAAAAAAAAGGTATAATGGTATACAAATTGAAATATGTAAAACCAAAAGTTGGAGTTGTGGCCCGGCGCAAAGAAATATTGAAAACGTACATGTGCAAATCCTGGCACTATATTAAAATTCTACTACAGTTGTAGTGCATAGATACAGTAAATATTGAACGCTTACTAGGGTGTAACAAAATTGAAATATTGAAAATTCAAAATCGTTGGAGGTGTGGCAAACACAATGAAGGTTAATACGGGTGATCAATGAAGAAATACACAGAAAATTTCCTCAGGGTACGGTGCATAGAAATAGTGCGACACTGAAAAATTAAAAGTTTACTATAGACAAAGAAACTGAAAATTTAAAACAGCTGTAGAATGTGATGAAATTTTACAAGGGGTGCGGGCACATAAAAGCTTTCAAAAAATCATTAGAGGTTTGGCATACTGGAAAACATTACTGTAAATGTTTACTAGGTTGAAGCACATAGCACTTAAACACTGAAAATTAATTAGAGGTGTAGAACACTGAAACACATAAGACTTTTTACTACAGGTGCTAAATGAAGAAATGTATTGAAACTTAGATTTAAAGATTATTAGTGGTGCAAGTTTAGTCAGGTTTACAAAAGAACAAAATAAAGTGAAATGGGGTGCAACACAAAAACATATTGAACAATTATTTTGGGGTCTGACACACAGAAACACTGAAAGTTTTACTGGGTGCGCTGCATTAAATGACATATTGAAAGTTTACTACATCGAAGTGATGCTTAGAAACCGTGAAAATTTATTGGGTGTGCGGCGTGCAGAAATATTAAAAGTTTACCGAGGTGTGTGACAAAAGAAACGTAACTAAGGTGCGCACTGCATAGAAACATTGAACGTTTACAAGAGGGTTTGACATGGCGACATATTGAAAGTTTACGAGGGGTGCGGCACATCAAAGACGATGAATCGAATTCTCCACCCGTGTCACTTACCGTCACAAGTGGGCAAAGCGTGGCTCCACCAGTGGTTCTTCTCGCACACGAGCGGCTCCTCGTGGCTCAGCCTGTAGCCCGAATCGCAACCGAACGACACCGTGGACCCGATGGAGAAGTCCTGCCCGTAGCGGATCCCGTTGACGGGGATGCCGGGATCCAGGCACGAGTAGCTGTCCACCGTGACGCCTGGAATATAGAATAAATCCCGGTGACCGCTGACAGAAGGTATCAAGGTTCGAAAGGATATCTGGTGGGTGTGATCATCAAAAACTTGTAATTGATTAATTTCAATGTTAGATCAATGTACAACATACAGTATGCTAATTCAGAGAGCCCACCATTGACATTTACAGTACATGTTAGCATTAAGCTAGTGGGCTTTCGTTAGATAAAATTCTATTGTATGGATAAACATTTTTGGTGTCTAATTTTGAGCTACTGTATTTATTGAACGGCACAAAAACTCTAAAAGGACATTATTATTCGAACTATATTTCCACACTTACTCTCATATAACAACTTGAAGCCAGCATTGGAGCGGCTGTTGTCGGTGGTGAAGAGCAGGTAGAGGAAATTGGTGCTGCTGAACAGGAACTGCGGAACCTGGGTGCCGTTGAAGGAGCCCACCAGCGGCGACAGGAGGTTGGGGCCGTCGTGGATCTCCAGGAAGTCGTAACCCAGTTCTGTCTGGAACCTGCGGGGGAAAGATTTGGAGTGCTGTCATCGACTCTCCGTGAGAGTATTTGGGTATATGGATGTAATTATTTGCATAGCAATAAGCAGGATTAGGGCAACGCGGTGTGCTAGCGGTTAGCGCATCTTGCCGGTATGCCTGCTTTTGCATTATAACTAAGTGGATACTGAAAAAAATGTCTATACAGGTAGCCATACTTATTCTGAAAGTTTAACAGGTACATATAATTTGTATTGATTGATTGAGGCCCACCCACCTGTCAAAGGTGACTTTGATGGACCGCCCGGGTTCCGACTCGATCACCCACTCGCAACTGAGGGAATCCTTGTAATAACCGGGCCACCCCGGGGACAGAATCACCCCGTTGGGGGCCGAGTAGTGTCCGCCGCATGGAGCTGGAGGAGGAAACGGGACAAATGGCTGTGAATTGTGAGGTCATCCCAGCTGCCGGCCCAGTTGGGAGCACTACATGCTCCGTATGAACTCCGCCAACTGTTCGACGCCACAATGGACAGAAGCTCATTCGGATCCCTCCGGTGCTGGACAGATTTCCACGCAGCCTCCTCTGGATTCGAACACGACTACCCACCCACCCGAGTGTCAGCGAGGCAGCAGATGGATAGTGGCGGAGTTGCTTTTGTTTCGTAACACTAACTCCTGCTGGGGGGAGCGCGTGGCGGATGGACCCAATCTGACTAAAGCCCAAATCCAAAATATCCATCTCGGCGTCGCCCGCAGCTTGCGACTTCGCCCAAACTGCTCACTTTTGCAGCATCACATTTTCAGTTACGCAAGTGAGAAAAAGCACACAAATGCACCGAGTTAAAAGGAAGAAACAACAACAAAAAAAACGGACGTTAGCCAGTAATACAGAACACTCACATTCAAGAACAATAGCCAAAATGGGCTGTAATTACATTATGACGGTATGATAACTGTGAGCAAAAATATTAGTAGTAGTATTAAAATGACAGCTTTAAAATGACCTTTTTTGAAAATATTTCGGTTAACACCCCCCACCGCCGCTTCCCTGCCCCTCATTGTACACAATTTATTTTTAAACAAATATAGAATACTTGGTATATTAAGAAATGTCTATCATGTTAACTTTGATAAATAAACTGCAACATTCGGTTTAAATTATTCTTAAGTCACTTAAGTTGTTTTTAGAACCGACCCGTGGGCAATTTATGTTGTCCTTGGGTTTAAATAGTATATGCTGGTACCATGCTTTTTGTTGTTGTTTTTTAAGAACAATGCGTGTCACTTTCGTCCAACCCGTTCAGCCAGCCTGCTCCTTTTTTTGCTAAAAAGAACAAAAACAAGTTAATTGGAGGCAATTAACTTCATTATTTTATTGATAGCTTGTCACAAATATTAGATTGCACAAAATGGCTGGCATTAAACTCTTCTTGAGGCTCACTAAAAATGCTACATTTTGCCATAAATCCAAGGCAAGGTTTAAAATGTCAGTTTTTTTTGTTTTTGTTTTTTTTAATTAAGTACTAATGCTACAAACCCTTGCAATTTTGGCTAGAAATGCAAACAAAGAATTAACATTAATTCTTATTTAGGGTTATGACAAATGAGTGTATTACATATATAAAAAAAATTAAATGCAATGATGTAAATGTTTCTACTAGTTGATAGTTAATTTTGTATGAAATCCTAAAAAAAAAAATTCAATACTGAAGAACAGTTCTTTTGTTAAAAGTTCCTTGCAACATCGGTATCGACAAGACATGTTATTCGATCCATAATGAAGACGAAGTCCAAAAATAAAATTGTTTATAAATAAAATGTTTTTATTTTATTTCCTTTATTAAATACATTTAAAAACGATAAATTATTATAATTTATTATTATTATTATTGTTATTATTGTTTGGAAAATATTATAAAAATAAAGGCTTTAATTTTCAGGCCTCCACGATGGCAACAAAACAGGAGCCCAGAACATTCATAAGCTCCCGTCCCTTTCTAAAAAAAAATATATTTTTAAAAATAATAGCTGTACATATTGACAGAGAAAATCATTCAAGTGCATCCAATAGTGAGTCAACATTTTACCTTCACATTTGGGGATGGGCCCGCTCCACATGACCTTTCCTCTCTCCAGCTGGCAGGTGATGGTCTCGGTTCCTTGGGTTTTGATAAAGCCATCTTCGCACACCACAGAAATGGAGCTGCCCAGCTGAAAGCTGTCTCCGAAGCGGCGGGCGTTGATTGGAATGCCAGGGTCCGGGCACTCGTTGTGGCCGAACGCTTTAGGGGTGAAAAGTTACAAGGGGACACAGAAAGAATTGAGATAGTTATTGGACTGTGCTTTGAAACGTCATTAGACGGTAAAAAACTCATATTTTACAGGCATCTTCACTTTGATTAAATTCGGAAATTATGACTTGGAAGCGGTGGCCTTGGAAAATATGTCCCCTTGTAATCTGTCTGTCCCATATTTCAGCTAGTCCTTTTTAGGATTTTGCTCAAATGCCTCCTCGCTTGCTCGGGCGGACTCCGGCAAAGCAAATCGGGCCGCTGATAAAAGTCATGCGAGCGTGCCCGCCTTGGGCATATAGTCCGCTTCATCGTATTACATGTCGGTCCAGTCCCGACTTCCAAACGGTCCCGAAAAGGAGAAGTAAAAAAAAAAGACGAGTGCAGCGGCTTGGAAAATAATCAAATGCTACACCACTGTTTATGAGCTGGATGTAGAAGATATAACATCGAGAACCGTAGTATGTTTGGGAAATAACATCAGAGCCGTGATAGAGAGAGAATGTGACACTTATGAGTTTCTCATTCTGTTGTGCTCAAAACGAATAGTATAAAATCAGCAATTTTTGGCACATCGCATGAGAGTTACTGCACAAAAAACTAAATTATGTTGTGAAGTTTGGCACATGCGTTTCAAAAGACATGACAAAAGGAGTACACAAGGTGAAACTCATTCTGGAAAAAATACATTACAAGTGGATATTTCAAACTTATGACATATCCAAATGTATTTAGTTGGACTTCATGGTTAAATTATTTTTGATAATTTGTTTGTTCCTATATTTCCTATACAAGTAATAAAGGTTTTATGTTACACTGAACCCATTTTTCTTTTACAGAAACGTGCTATTTGTGTCGTTGGATACAGAGACCACACTAATCCAATATTGCAGTGTTGACTTTTTTTGATTTTAGTTTTTGTGTGTGTTGATTAGGGACAGATATTATAGTTTTTTCTCCTTTCGGTCCCCCTTTCATTTCATTTTCTTTTAAAGAATGATTTTTTTTTTTAAATTTATTTAATTTTATTTATTATTTTTGTTATTTAGTGAGCGATACTTCCTCATAGTTGTATTTACTGAATCTCTGCAATTTGCAGGGAATAGGGGGGTGGGGTGTGGGGGGGGACAAACCCCTACCGCAAAAAGCAAATTGCCTAGAGTTGCCACAAGATAATAACAAAACACTTAAAAAGGAGACGATCATAAAACCCCAACAACTGATCTTACATAAACAACTACTCACTATACAAACCGCCTCCATCAATAGAATTAGCATTCTAGCCGAAATAACGAGAGATCCCAAATAGGCAAACCAATAAGTGCAGTAGCGTTTTACACGAGTGCTCATTAAACTCACCTTCTGGCATTTACACACAATCTAGATGTACGGGCAAATTGTAATGGCAATGTAGACATAAGGGCTTTGGAACAGAAACATGTTTTCAGTGCCACTATTAACCGTGCACAAGGTGCATTGAAGAACTGCCAACAAAACTGGCTATCATAAAAGCACTATCAATAAATCGAACCTAACAACAACACCAACATTTCAACAGATGGCGCCTAAGTAATACGTTTATTGCTTTGCTCTGAGCACCAAACCAGCAAAGACACTAATGGAGGACAGGATATATGCAAATTTAACAAAATCCAAACAAATATGTGGCGGGGTTCACTGTAATATACAGGTAGAACAATTCATAATTTATCTTTTACCCCAATGTTAAAGGTGTATGTTTTGTCTTTTGAAGAAGTATTTACTTTAATTACCACTTTGTTAGCAATCAGAGAGCTAGCTAGCTCCCATGGTGCTCGTTTACCTGCTAGGAAGCTAGCTAGCTAGCATCAGGGGCTAAAGCCAAACTGTGGCAGGGTTTTTACTTTCTGTACATGGATTTGCCACCTTTGGTTAGCATAGATTTCGACGGCGCGTTCCAACTTAATTACGACCCCCTGGTCATCAATGTCCATTTTTAAAAAAGGAGAAGAACCGTCACATACTACTATAGGTGATGTTGAAGCCTCTCCCCGACATGGAGTGGTCCGCTTGGAACTCCAGCCTCAGGGTGTTGGTGTTGGACGTTAGGTGCGAGGGACTCTCGGCGCCCGAGAACCTGCCCACCACGGCGGCGTCGCCCGTCTCGCCGTCCTTGACCGTGAGCGCGTCGTAGGGCGCTTCCAGGTCGAAGTCGTTGAACGCCAAGTGGATGCGCGAGCCCGGCTCCGATTGGATGAGCCAGACGCAGTTCATGTTGTTGCTGTAGCCTTCCGGGTAGTCGGGCGAGAGGACGGTTCCAGAAGGAGCTGTGAAGTTGGACATGCAGGGGACTTTGCGGGGATGAGGTGGGGAAGACACAAAGCAGCTTCCTGTTAAATATTCATCTCCACATCATTGCCGGTCATCATCTGCTCTGGGCCGTGGTGAACTCGGTCGCCATGGCGACTGCCCAGATTGAACGTTATCAGCATCGCAACAGAATTGGGGAATACTCACATATGCATATAGGGATGTTTGCCGACCACTGGTTGTTGTCCTGGCAGGAGATGATTTTCTCCCCGATCAGCTCGAACCCGAACTGGCACTCGAACCGCAGGATGCCGCCATTCAGGAAGCTGTCGCCCTCCCTTATTCCATAGAGAGGCGTCCCGGGATCACCACAACTCTCCTTGTCTATTTCTGTAACGATTGGTGACGTTTTTGCATTGTCTTTAGGGGTACTTTATTTATTAAATTTTTTCCGCCACACTGAAGTAGAAACTGTCATAGTTAGGGTTCTCAGTTGTCCTGGTAATGAAAGTCAGACATTCGCTATTAGTCCAACAGTATATGGAACTCACTTACATGAGACAGGCCCACTTTTGTTAAAGGAGAAGTCAACCTTAAACATTTCTTGACAATAATATGTTATATGTGACCTCACTAGTCTAAACATGACAATCTGATTAATATTACATTTGTGGAATATGAGTTATAAAGCAAAATCCAGCCATTTTTATCGATCTCAGGAGGCGGCCATTTTGCTGTCGACTGAAAATGACATCCATGCTGCTCAGGTCTTGGGTAACAACCAATCACAGCTCAGCTTCACAAAACAGGTGAGCTGTGATTGGTTGTTGCCTGAGCCATGAGCAACTGTGATGTCATCTTCAGTCGGCGGCAAGTGGCAAAATGGCCGCCCCCTGAGATGGATAAAACAGCTGGATTTTGCTGCTTAACTCATATTCCACAAATAATAATAATAATAGTAATAGTAGTAATAGTAAAGTAATATTAATCAGGATGTCATGTTTAGACCAGTGGGGCTCCCTAGATCATATTATTGTAAAAAAAAAAAAAATGTTTGGGGTTGAACCTTTAAAATGGATAATTTTAGCAAGTCACTAGGGTTTGTAAAGGAATCCTAGAATTCTTGATCCTCAGGGTTTTTACACATAAATACCTGGAACATTTTAACTGTGAAATGAAAGCACAAACTGTATGTCTCCTTTAAGAATCTTTAGGGACATCACTTTGGGAGTCACACACATACACAAACAAACCAGTGGGGAGGAGAGATGGGCTGAGGCGTTTGTGGATTTAGCTCCTCGCAGGGGAGCTGCTACAAAAAAAAAAAAAAAAAGATAACATAAAGGATCCGCCGCCTCGTCGTTTTCTCTTTTTAACGAGGTGGCACACCTCGCATTCGTTGAGATGCCGTGTTGGGAAAACACTTAGAGTGTGACTCACCGTTAGTCGCCTTTTGCGCAGGCAAGCGACCGGGCTGCTTGTTAAAAACGGCGCGCACTTGTGTGAGAAATGTAACCTTTGGCAGGAATAACACTTCTTTTGAGGTTTTTAAAAAAGGTGCCACAGAAATGTATAAAATTATCGATGATCGAGAGCGAAATGGCTAAGAAAATAAAAGCAATGTTGTTGCCTCAGGCACGAGCCCATCTGACCAAAGTCATTGCTAACCGCAATAAAGAGGACAATCTAGGGTCCATAAAACCTGACCAGATTTTAGTCATTTTCTTGTTAACACCCCAACTAATGTATGGGGATAAATTTATAATACTAGCTAGGAGCAGCAGTCAAATTGTTTGTAGACCGTGAAGGTCTACGGGAAGCAACCACTACATGAGATGAATTTGCTCGGGGAATGGCTTAGTGTAAGAATCCGAGAGAGTCGTCATGGGGAAAAAGGTGAAGTATAAAAAAAGAATTGAATTGTTGAAACAGATTTGCTGGTGGAAAGGGTTCGATTTGGGATCAGAGGAAGCCTGAGTACCCGGCGATATCCTCAACACAAAGATTCAAACCCAGAAGAGACTATGTGGGAGATTTTCTAACCACTACGCAGTTTATTTTCATCCAACTATTTTTTAGTGCTCGTCCCTCATGCGGGCCGAGTCAAGACTCAAACCTGGACACCCAAAGCACGGCACCCCCCGCGGTGTATTTACACGTCACACTAAATCGTGTCGCTCTCTCTTTGCTGCGTCAGACGAACGACTCGGGGTTCGAATCCATCACTCCCCGCGCAGCGTTTCTAAGGAATTAACGTCGGCCGTCTGGCAATAAGGTTAGACGGATCCCCATTTGGGTCCAGGTGAAATGCCACCGTGTCGCCGTAAGTCTTTTTTTAAAAAGTCGCTGGATGGCATTTGTGGGAATGTATTTGGTCTGGCGTTCCTCTGCCGCGACGTTCCCACTTTTACTATTATTTACAGGAAGGGAGGGGGGTGATGCGTTTTAGCTGTTTGTACACACTGTGTGTGTGTTTTGTGATGTATTGCATTCATTTCCGTCATGACACCGTCTTTATGAGAGGCGCCGACTCCACCAATCACAGCACCCAACACACAAGAATGGAGAACAAATGACTTTTGTTGGAATATTTCTACAGTACGACACATGCAATACCATTGTGTGTGTAGTGTGCGGAACGAGGCATTTTTTACAACGTGCATGTACATACGTATGTGCATTTCCCCCCATCCCCCAACGTGTCTGGGGATTGAACCAGCCGCTCTGTTTTGCCGCTCTGTTTTCCCCACTCATATAATATTCCATCACGCCGGGCCGAATTGTTCAAGGGAATACAACATGTAATGTGTGCTGGTATAAAACGGCACTTAAAGATCCAAGAGGGAAGGAAATAGATTTTGGAAGGATAATGAGATTTGGGCAAAAGGGGACAGGAGAGAAAAAAAACAAGAACAAAATGCATAGGCTGCATTTGTGACCACTGTGAAATTGATTTAGCCGCTAGGATGCTAAAAGCATCTCGTACCTGTGCGCTCTGAGCTTTTACTCCGTGTAATAAACTGCCCGTTTTTTGCCCCTTTTTTGTGCTTTTACGCGCTACAAACAAAAGTCAGGATGCATTAAGAGATTAAGTCAAACAATCGTAAAACAATTTACAGGGATGGCAGGGAATAGCCACTTTTACATGGCTTGTGAAAAGCAGTGATTTACCTACACTTTTATGTTTCAGTCCTCCACGGCACCAAACACAAGAATTTTCTGACTTAAGCACCATTAGTGATATATAAGCAAGGTGGACCAAAACACTAATTTCTTCCGTGCCCGGTATTTTCAAGTGAAGTCCGTGTGAAAGATGCTACAGCTCACTTAAGACATTTCCAACTTTTGAGATTGTATTAGAGGCTCAAGAGAGGCGGGATAATAACTATGTAAATGGGGAAGAGTATCACACAGGTGTGAACATTCATTTCACCTGCGTCTGGTATTATTGAGATATAATTTAATTATGTGTTAAAAGGGTACCGATGCGTAGATTATGGGATATAATATAATGACCTTCAATAGTAACACAGCCGAAAAGGAGGCGGGATGATGGCCTGACAAGTTGTGAAGTTAAAGACCTGACACTCACTTCCCTGATGCACTTTAAACAATTTTCCTACAATTTGGTAGTCCAGTTTGTAGATTACAGTCATTTTTGTAGAGAACAGAGATCATTTTGACAATGTCGCAAAAATCTTGGTCACCTTTTGCCTCTATTTGCTGTTAAGTTAAGTTCCTGGAAAGCCCTGCTTAAATGGGATGTCGGTGCCGCGTGTAATAATTGGGGTCTTTTCTTTGATCCAGACATGTCACCGGGCGGGAAATATGCTTTTACACTCCTACACTGTGCTCTTGCTTTCTGCCCAGTGACCTCCAAACTACGTTTTTAAGATTTTTTTTCCCCAGGCATCTTCCACATGTGTCTTTATTGGCGGAGAGGTCCAGCACGTTCCCATATTGAATCGAATAATGTGTTTGACAAATGTTGATATTTTAATCTTTGAAAGAGTTATGGTAAGATTATGTCTGGTAAAATCTATGCAACGCTATCAGTAAAAAAAGTGTTATGCCAATGCTAGCATTAATATACTAATGTTATTAGTAGGGCCACGGCGACAACACAAGCAAAAGCTAATGTTGTCGTTAGTGTGGGAGCAAAATGAGCCAGTGTTAGCATGGCAAAGACACAACTGCTAGTTGATAGCGTGACAGGACTTTGAGCTGATATTGTTGTTAGTAGTGTTGTTAGAAGTAGTACAAAAGCAGCACAAGCTAATTTTGCTCTTTGCTTGAACTAATATTAGCATCACAGCAACGAGTATATGGTTATTGACATTAGCATGGTGGTAACACAAGCTTAATTAGTATGACACAACTGAAGCTAATGTTATTAGCAAGTTGGCAGGTGGCAACAACAACACAAGCTAATATAGTATTATGTCAGTATAATGGAAAGATTAGCTAAAGTTTTTCTTCAGATGAATAATAGCAACATGACTTTGTCAGTATGGCGGCACACAAGCTAACATTACCGTTAGCATAGCGGCAACGCAAACCAAAGTTGTTAGCATGACAGAAAAACACCACAGCGGCAACATGATGTAAAACAGAGGGAAACATGAACTCATGCTCTTAACATAAGCCAATGTCGTATTAAGTAGCAGGAACATTGTTGCTTCCTGTTAGTTTATTACCGCAGGTCAATAATTCATGAGTGAAAAATCATATCCCGATGACGCTATTGTGATGAAGTAAGCGCCCTTCGCCGGTTACCTCGACAGCACATCGACTGTAAACCAAGTGAAATTTATAGTGATGCTATGACTGAATATTTTATAAAGTCATATTTCAGTATCTCTCGCGGCCCACCAAGCGTGATTTTTAAGATACTCATAATTAGGGACTTTCACTACGGCACTTTTGGGGGGGCCCTGAAGGACCCAAAAGCATTCACACGAGTGATTTTTTTTTTTTTGCGTGTGTGTTTTACGAGTGACAAGTGGCTCTTAATGAGCTCAACAATGCTCATAAAAGATTTGTTGTCCTCCAAATTATACGCAGAGTGCCAAATTAAATTAGGTCTGGTTGGTCTCTCCCAGACGGATCCTCCTTGTTATTAAAATGATACTGCAGGACATTGTTTTTATTGGTTTGGACAAGTCAGCGATAACGTTGAGGTCTGAAAATTTCCCTTTAAGGTGAGCTTATGGAGTTACATGGTTGGGTCTATAGAGTGCCTGCCCATCAAACGTACATTTTAGTGAGCTGCTATTCCTGAAAGTCTTGCTGTGACACTATGATTTGTCAGCCAGGCTGGCCCAAGATCCAGAGCTGCTTTCAAGTAGTACATAGAAACTTCCTGTTCCATTTTGAGCATGGGTCATTGAGACTTTTTCATGAGCTCTGTTTTGATAGACACCTCCACCAAATTTCGTATTATTCACCAGTGAAAATAGTTAAAAAAAAAAAAAAAAAAAACTCGCCCTCCCTAACTTTGCAGAGGGCACCGATTAACCCTGAAACAGTACATCAACATGTGAGCCCACCCTGCACGAGGACAGTCGCCATAACCTGTTAAAAGACACCTTGACATCTCTGGTGCTAGTAAAACAAATTACATATTAAAAGCCGTAAAACAGCAGATGAAGAACGTAATATAAAATCTCAGACGAGATGGAATCAAGACTCGCGAAATAGGGGAACATCCCCAAGAATTATGGTGCAGTAATGTTAGATTTTTATCTGTCCAAGATATTACATATTAACCAATTCAAAGAGTAATATCGCTTCAAGCCCAATATACTATTTGAAGGCTTTATTTGATGAATACCGCTTTTTTTTTTTTTATGCTATCAAGGCTACTGAAATCCTAAAATGCAAATGAATACATGTGCTGGTATATGTCTCATTAGTATATTCACAAAGGTTGCAATTGCAATGTTGCTAAGGAGCTAAATATAAACTGCGGAATGGATCCATATTTAAAATTCTGCATATGGACTGTGCAGCCTCAATGACGAATGGGTGTATTGTATTCATAGTCCAGGCACAAACTCGCTGAATCTTTAATGCAAATTTGATGTCAATAATGTTGCAGCGCTGCCTCAAATCTATAGCGGGGGGGGGGGACGTGCGTATGTGTGTGTTGTGTGTGCCTCGCAGCTGGCGGCAGAGACCAAGTGTTGCCAGGTGGGTGAACTTGCCGTTAATAATAGATAAATGAAATCAGACAGAGGGAGTGAAGGCGAGAGAAAAGCAGGAATAAAACAAAAGAATGAAACCTCAAAGAAAATAGGGACGGGTCATTTGCTGGAAAACAACAGAACATGAGACGAAACAAAAACGTGAGGACGCATATTGGTGAGGGCATTTTCTCGCGGGGATTTGCACTTCGCAGGTTCGTCACTTTTGCAGATGTAAATTTGAGAGGCTGTTGACTTGAGAGGATGCATTTGTTTTCGAACGTGCACTGGTCAGGTTTTTCAATTCCGTGTTTTTACATTGCAAGCCTGTGTATTGCAAACCTTTGTAGTTGATCTTAAAGCCGATGGATCCGACGCTCTCGTCCGACTGCAAGTGGAGCCACATCTGGTGGGTCATGCTGACAATCAGGTCGGGGACGAAGCTGCCCGACAGGCTGCGGCAAAGCGAAGACATTACATTTCATTGGAATTGGAAATAAAAGGCTTAATTTCCACCACTGTGATGAGGTGATCATCGCTGCTCGTAATAAAGCGATAGAAGTACTTACACCTGCAGGATGGTGGTCGGATCCCCCACCTCCCCTCCATCTCCGATGGTCAGCGTGTCGTAGGCGATCTCCAAGTCAAACTCCTCAAAGTTAATCTGGATGACCTGCAGCACACAGGAAATATATATTAGAACCAATTTTATTATTTGTCAAAATTGTTCAAACATCTCCAGTTTTACGGTTTGATTCCGTGGGCGTGCTCGCAACTCAAGTCACTCATATCTCAAATTAACTTTCCCCATTGAAATGAGTACTGAATGATGTTGTGTAGCATTTTAGCAAGATTTAGATTCGGTGTTTGACAAGACAGATGTTGGTCAAAATAACGTTGTCGGAGAGCTGCCGAAAAATGGCCGCCATGAGGAGAGATTTGCTGACAATTCTGTTCCACCAAGAGTCATTATGGGACTTTGCGACTTCACAAGCACCGTGACGGTTATGAAAAAAATACAAGTCATAGCGCCACACTCATAAAATTACCTGCCTAAGGTAATTAATAGTTAATAGCATTTCTCTTAACTGTCTGTGCTAGGACTGTCCACAAATTACGTATAGGTGACATATGTGCCACAAATCACCATCTATCAAGTTTTTTTTTTAATTATTATTATTATTTAAAAAAAAAAATAATCTGATTAGTGTAGTAATTGGCAGTGGTACACATGATATCTATCATTATGGAGTGAGACATTTGTGTGACAAATAATCACAAAAATCAATGAAAACCTAGCCTTGACAATTTGAATCATTTGCATATATGTAAAAAATATATATATAATGAAAATGTAAATAGAATAAAAATAAAATCAAAATTATTCAAGTTTTTTACAGCAGTGAAAATATTTACTTTGCCTGGTAATACGTTATTTTTATTATGAGGTAATTTAATTACTAACTCAGTTACTTTTTTGAGCAAGTAATGAGTAACTATAAATAATTATTTTTATTAAAGTAATGTTCCCGACACTGCTCATCACTCACTTTCTCATGACCCATGGTTAGAAAAAAAGAGATTTGGCAGGATACCTACAAAACAATAACACACACAAACAATCATATCACTGAATAAAAAAACAGCTCAAACTCTACTGGGAATTTGACTGCTAGTTCATGAATGTATCAAGGTGACGAGAAGCACAAAGCTAGCAAGGCTCTGATCAGGAATTATTCAAACAGCACTTTTTTTTTTTTTGTTTCATGTGAGACCATAGCGAGGCAAGAACAGGAAGCGCGAGAAGGAGAAAGATGATGGTCACTCGGGGGAGGAGGGTCGGCCTAATAATGAGCACATCTTTGATGCTCGCCGAGAACTGTGTAAGAATATTTCAAACTTGAGTTCACCCTCGGGGAGCGATTGAAAGCTCGCTTGCTCCCTTCGTTCTATCGCTCTCTCTCTCCCTCTGTGTTGCTGGAGGGGAATTTTTTTCTCTCTCCAGATTTCCAGATTCAATATCCCGCTTGTGGACTTCACAAGCATCTCCCTGGCTTAAATCTGCCGTTAAAGAGTGGAGATATTGACGTGACCTCAATGCCGACGCGCAGTCCAACTTGAGCGCTAATTTGCCTTGTTAATGGTAATGATTGCCCTTTCACCAATCACTTGACTATTTTTTGTTGTTTATTTTTCAACATAGCAATTAAGCTGGCACTGAAACTGCATGAATCAAAGCAGACAGGTGCCGGCATTTCAAGCCTTTTGTTATATATATTTTTAAGATGTATGCATAATCCCAATACAAAATATGCATTTGAGAGAAAGGTATTATTTTTGACAATTTGAGGTTGCCATCCTTAAGTTGTAAAACATACTGTAATATCTGTGACTGAATGCTACAGTTGGAAAAAATGCTCCATTTTGGTTGTGGTACAGAACACACGCCATCAATTATTCTTGAAATCAAGCTGGAAAGGGGGAAGCAAAACCTTACTGCGAGATGTTGCGTGATGGACGTGCGGCCATTAAGCTCTTTTATGCAAAACCCCATGAGGCCGCATCAGCACAGTTCACACGGCATTAAACATGGTGAGAACATAACCATAGCGCACCAGAAAGGCGTTATGTAATGGCCGCCGTGAAATATGTAGCTCAGACTTTTAAGGCACGCGTAACGTTATTCCTTTCGGTGTAGTGCGCATGTACATATTTCTCCTCCCCTCTAATTGGTCGGCGATCAAGCAAGCATCCGTCTCTCGCTCCGCCGTCTTCGCCGGCGCCGGTCCGTCACACGCCTCCGCCTCGCCCGTTCTAATTGGTCGCCGCGCTCCGACTTCTCGCCAATCCGTCTGCGGCCCGTTGGCCAATGAGCCGGCAGAATTGGATTTCTGCATGATGAAGCGCCGCCAAAAAAAAGGGGAAGGTGAGAGTAGCTCGGGTGGTAGTCAGTGATGGAAGGCGGGTTGGGGAATACAGTGAACGTACAATTTATCACGGTTCATCTTTCACGTCACACTATATTGCTGATTTTTTTAATGATCACCCCCCCCCCCCCCCAAAAAAAATGTTTGGACAATAATATGTTCTATGTAGCCCTACTAGTCTAAATACGGTATCCTGGTTAATATTGTGTGAGTTTAAGTATCAAAATTCTGCCATTTTAACTCTTTGACTGCCCGACGTTTTCAGAAAAGGGATGCCGTGGGTGCCAGCCAATTTAAGCATTTTGACTGATCTTTCAAGGGCCACAGAAAATTATGTGTTTGGACTATGGAAACACACATACTACCAAATGAAAGATTGGACTCTCATCTTTCATCAGAAAAAACAAGTTTGTTTCTACAAACGTCTTTTAACGTCTTTGGCACTCCTCTGTAGGATTTTACTAAACGTTATTTAACGTTTTTGGCAGTCAAAGAGTTAATCTATCCAGGGGGCGGCCATTTTGCTACTTGCTGTCGACTGAAGATGACATCAATGTTGCTCAGGTCTCAGGTAACGACCAATCACAGCTTAGCTTCAGAAATCAGATGAGCTGTGATTGGTCGTTGCCTGAGCCCCGAGCAACTGCGATGTCATCTTCAGTCGACGGCAAGTGGCAAAATGGCCGCCCCCTAAGATGGATAAAAACGACCGGATTTGCTGCATAAGTCATATTCCACAAATGTAATATTAATCAGAATGTCATGTTTAGAAAAAGTGAGGTCACATTTAACATACTATTGTCAAGAAACATTTCAGGTTGACTTCCACTTTAATGGATTTGTACAGTATACAAGCAAATCTAAATTCACAGTTGGGATTGTATTGCATGTAAAACAGCCACTGATGTCCAAACTTGAGTCAACTCAAACATAAATAAATAAATAATGATTCTGCCCGTCTTATTTTTGTTGTTTTATTGTTTAAAGTGTCACAGTGCAAGTGAGTGAAAAACAGCAATTGACAGTAAAAATACACTTTTGCTTTTCACTCTACATTTCCTTTTATTACTTTTAGTTAGGTAGATGGTTTGAATCAGTACATGCCTTTTTTCTTTAACATCTGTGCTTTTTACTCAAGTCCAAACTGTGAGCACTCTTGCCACCCATGTCAGTAAGTGAACATTCAACACGGCGGCCGCGTTCCGACAGCGACGGCCGGCGGGGGCAGACGAGGGGCCGTGATGGGAGCGAATAAAAAAAAAAAAAGCAAATGAGAAGGCGAGCGCGAGAGAGCGAGAGAGAGGAGGAGGATGAAGAAGAATTAAGAGGAAGGAGGCGGCATTGCTAACGGCCATACTGGCCCGCCATCCCCAAGGTTAAATGAGAAGAGGGGGAATGAATTGGCTCTAAAGGCTCATTCCGCTCAAACTAAATGAAGCAATAACGTCAGAGAGCCATAGAAGGCCATTAACACTTAACCCGAGCTGAGGGGAGAGAGAAAAGAGGGGGCCGGGAAAGAAACCAAAGAGGACAGGTTGGCGTGAAGAAAACCTGCCGCACTTCATTCTTCGAGATGGACGCAAGAGTGGAACACCCTGCACTTCCTTTCTGAGTAATTTGATCGTTTCGGGCTCCTTAATGAAGAAACTGAGGAGAATTCAGACGGGACAATTTGCCCACTGTGTGTCACGAGTCACCTTCTTTCTCTTCTTCTTCTTCTCCGTCTTCGGATTATGCTCATGTTCATTTTTTATTTCCTTCTCAGGAGATCCAATATCCTCGACAAGCTGCTCCTCCTTCACCCATCAGTGTGCTCATTAAGAGCAAGCCATTGCAAATATGCTCCCAGCTATTAAGCTTCCTCAAGTTGGATTAAAACATTTTTATTTTTTTGCTGAAATCTCTACTTTTGCCACTGCAAATGCATCTTGGAGATAATTAGGGTGTTGTGTTTTGCATATTTTAGAACATGAAATAAAGTACAAAAGTGAATACAAACCTATAATATAATTACATCAAATAAAAAGAAATTCATAATCGCATAGGGCAGACCCGGGCTAGTTGTATCGCGGGTAAGTTGTCACGTTGCAATTTTCTTCTCCACCAGAGGGCGCAACGAAAAAGTGGAATTCTAGTTTTCTTCGTGTAAATGATCAGGGGTTGTGCAATGTGAGCTGAGATGAGTGCCAGTGATCTGTTTTGCACAACCTAAAGTAAAAATTTTCAACTTCATATATTTTGAAACAGGTGTCGTACTTAGACAAATTCTAGCAGCAAATCATGTGGACTTGTTAGAAGAGAGATTTAAGCATCTTTTCATTGCTTGGTTTTACGCTAACTTTAAACTAGAGCAAGTATTAGCCAACATGGTAGTTTGAAGCAACTAGTCCCAGTCATTTCGGGGTTTGTCGTCACATATGCAAAGAATGGGCCAATGAAAAATGCACCTCTGGCAACTTGGTTTACATATGCCAGAATTGCCCTACAGATGAGAAAATTAATTTGCTACGTTTTGTTTCATTATTTAAAAATGAATTTTCCAGTTGTTGTCGTTGGAACTACAGTATGCCGACGTCAGGACTAGTTTAAGTTTCATGATGAACCATTCATCAATCTATTAACCGAAATGCTTTATTTAAAAAAAAAATCAATTTAATCTCAGAGTTCCAGTTTAAGGGAAGCAAAACAGGCTGAGAGCACATGACATACATGCCAGCAGTTCCTGAGGACTCATCTATTTCATAATATTTTATGTTAGTTTGCTCAATGACTATAGTACATTTTCAAGATCAATGACAAAATATTTCTCTAGCTGTAAAAATAATAAAATAAAATAAATAAAAAAACTGGAGAAAAGGGATAAATAATTTTGTCCTTGGTTTATTCGTTGCAAAATTCAGTGTGACATCTTACCCCATATAGTGTGACAACTTACCCACTAGTGGCGCAAATGTCACATGTGCACTGCCACAAAGTATGAAAATTATGTACATGAATACAAAAATATATATTTCATCTGGCATACATTTTGTTTATATATGATGTATTGATTTCAAGAAATAGATAAAAGTATAAAAAAGTGATACAACTAGACCCGGTCTCCCCTAATATCAAATAAAAAAATATTTTCAAAGATACAACAATATTATTCATAATAATCACAAAATGATTTGGAGTTACAGTAAACACTTTTTAAATGCATACTAATATGTTAATTGTCTCATTTTTATAAATGCATACTGGATGTGCTTTAACTCGCATTAAAAGTTACTGTATTATTTCCAAACTTTCATAATGTACTACACGTTGGCTAAGTATCCCTTCCATTTGATTGACTGATGCTCTATGGCGTTAAAAGCTTTCTAGAATCTTCTGCGAATTGAACCCCGGCGGGAAAGCGATGACACTTGACTGACGGCAGTGATACAAAATCCATGAGCAATATGCTGCATTTACATATTGCGTTTTTAAACGATGAATCTTTAATTCACGTGCCAATTCACACGAGTCCAATATGAATACCAGAAACGGAGAATAAAACTGCCAGGATGTAAAAAATAAATGAAGAAAGAAGGATATTAGGAGTGAAATTAGAGGATTTGTCACTCATGCTTCATCCCTTATCGTCGGCTGTTTCGGGGATTGTATTAAAATGTCTCCATTTTCATTGTCATTCACGCACAGAAATGCAATGACAGCTTGTGATGAAACTATTAGTCAAGTTAGGGCTGCTTTTTTTTTCTACTGAGAAAATTGCCAACATTTTTCTTGATAAACTACATTAGCAAAAAATAATTCAGATACAAACAGTCAAATAAGACCATAAAGCTTAGGGAGGGAAATGTAATATAAAATAAGACTACTGTAAATGCCATAAAGGTTGCACTGGGTAAAATAAGACAACGGATGGATGTAAACACACCCAAAAACTATAGAAGACTGCGGTAAATCCTTCCAACATTGCACAGGTTAAAATAAGACAACCATAAACCTCTTAAAACTTTCACAGCTAAAAATAAGATGACTGTATATGTCCAAAGGTTACTACTAGTTTAAAATATGACAACCACGAATTACACCAAAAATACAAAGCTAAATTAAAAATAGCGTAAATCCCTAAAAAGTTGCACAAGGTTGAATAAGATGACCCCAAAAAAAAAAAAAAACTCTAAAAACCACCATCAATTCCTGAGAAAAGATGTGCGGAATAATATAACAAAAGCAACATAAAACTACCGTAAATCCTGCAAAAGTTGCACATGTTCAAATCAGATGACAGTACTTTAAGTAGCCTAAAAGTAGCATGAATTGAAACTAGACGAAAATAGATCTTCCAAAAGTGCTACACATTAAAATAACTGTAAATCTCCCAGGCTAAAGCAAAGTTAAGTTGAATCCAACCAAAGTTGCATAGGTTCAAATGAAACATTGATAAATCCCTGTTCAAACTCAGCAACTTGAAATAAGACCACCACGACATGAAAATGTTGGCCACACTTCTAACGCAATGTGACAGAACAGAATACCGCAACGTGTACTTGTGTGAGCTGTCTGACATGTTTAATGACATCATGTGGAACATTAAACTAGAAGTGAAACTCTATGTAATTATGGACTATAAAGCAGCCAGGTCAAACAGGAGATGCACAGGAGTTGTTGTTAGAGAAGCTCTCCAGAGAAGCTGTGTGCGTGTATTTCAAAGCTATTGCGTTTCTGATGCAATGATGACACGGCCACGCGCACTTGACATTCCTCTCAGGCCGACCGATCCCGGGGCCGGACTCGATGTCTATAAACAGCGCATAATCCTCGTCAATTATTATCGAGTGACATTTTCAATTATTTACAACATGCCAGTGAGCTAACATGCTTATACGTGCATTAAAGTTACAGTGGATGTTAACTTGGACGGACAAGCTACCAGCATTTCATTTCTGCATCAATGGAACTCAATGTATAATGAAGAGGTTAAAAAAGGATCACAATAAATCTTCCAAGAGTTCCATAGTTTTAACTATAAATCCCACAAAAGATATGCAAGTTAGATGAAGTATACTGTAAATCCCTTGTAAGTAGCATGTGTTAAAATAAGACTACGGAAATCCCCAAAAGTTGCAAAGAGTACCACAAATCCTGCAAAATCGCACAAATGATTACAAATCTCACAACAGTCGGGGAAACCTAAAAAACAAAAGACAACCATAAGTCTCTGAAAAGCTGCCGGTGAAAATAATACCTACCGTGAAGTCTCCAAAAGATGCACAATTAAAACAAGACTACAATAAATCTCAAAGAACTTGTGTTAAAATGAGACTGCAAAGATTCTCAGAAAAGCTGCAGGTGAAAAGAAAAGAATGGAAAAGAAAAAGACTACCATCAACCCTCCAAAGATTGCACGTGTTAAAATGAAGCCATCGTAAATGTCATAGGTTAAAATAGCATTAATCTTAGGCAAGTTAAAGTCAGACCGCAATAAGTCTCAGAAAAGTAGCAGGCAAAAATAAGACATCCCGCAACATTGCCACATATTGGATAAGACAGCTGTAAATCATCTTGCAAGGGTTAAGATTACTGTATATCCCGCAAAAAAGTGCAGATATTGACATGAAACTACTTTAAAATTAGACTACAGTAAATCCCCACAAATGTGTTTAGTAAAAGAAAAATCACCCAACATTGTTCAAAAATCCTCCACAAGACTACCACAAATCTCCCCAGTTATGCAGGTTAAAATAAGACTTACATAAATCCCCCTCTAAATTGGACATTAAAATAAGATTACCGTAAATCCTACACAACGTTACACAGGTTTAAAATAAGATGATATCACCCCACCCCCACCACTAGACCAAATATGGGCAACCTAAAATAAGATGGAGCATTAGAAGCAACAAGACATTGTAATGAAACAAAGTTAGACGTACCTTATTGGGGTTCGAAGCCGTGATGATCCAAACACATTGTGCATTGCTCTCATACTGAATCGGGAAGTTGGGCGACGTAAAGGTCCCCGACGGTCCCTGAAGGTTACTGCCGCACGTCTTGACTGTGAAAACAGAAAAATTGGTATATTCTCAGATTTGCCTCTGACCGAATATTGCAGAGCACACAATCAGAGGGGTCAAGGTAGAAGATATCGACACGGTCGCCAACATCTCTCCCGATAGTCCCACTTAATTGGAGACTATCGGCTCGCGGAATACCACATGATTAGCCGGAGTCACAATATTGACTCATGGGGATGCTCGTAGTGCTGCACAGAGTCAAACAGTCCAACGAGCTGAGTGACAATTAGGAACTAGTGTCTGGAGCATAGAAAAGCGTACCACCTTACAGTGGAAGTCATGCCTATAAAGTGGGCTTTTTTGGGTCATTTCTGACCAGCAACAAATGGTTGGGTGATGATGTTGTCTTCTACGTTAGCTTAGCTGTCATATGCTTGTCACTAGACCTCACTATTCTTTTTGTCATTGGCTCGTTTTGAGAGCATGACTTTTTGTTTTGTTTTGACTAGTGTTGGAAAACATTCCCTGTTTTCCGCGTGTTCGTAATGTTGTCTTCAGAATCGAATTGAGATCGGTGAATCAGGTTTCCTTCGAAGGATTTATTTCAGAAATTTCTGAGACACAGCCAAGTTACACTCAATCAGTGTGATTTCCCTCAGTGTGTCCTTTCAGCGGACTCACAGCATTCTTATACTATTTTGAAAAAGTATTGCAAAGCCTCCTTCGCTCCCCCCACAGGAAGCAGCCCCCACTTCCTTAAGCCCCCCTTGCCCCAGTCCTGAGTTCAATACACATGACGACAGAAGGAAGCAGATAATACTTTTACACTTTTACAGCATATCATCAAATGCACATTTAATTCAAACCCAGATACTGGCCCATTGATGTGGAACCAGACAAAGTCCTTTAGACCTGATGAGCAGAAATTCTGACAGACACATCCACAGATCAAACACAGGAAACCTTTTTAACACATTCTTTCCCAGATAAGAGGAAGGAAGAATCTTCAAACGTTTCGTCACATTAGTACACTCATCCAGCTTTACTGAGTGAGTTAATACAGCTATGTCTAAATCTAAACAGCTATAACTAAAATCAAAACAGTTATAATAAAATTTAAACAGTAAAATGTCAACACTAGAGTGGAAGCAACATTAGCTAAATTGCTAGCTAGCTGCCATGTGCTTGTCACTTGTGATGAAGAATGTTTTGTCTGTGTCATGTTTTACCATTTTACATTTCATGAGTGTGACGGCACGCTGGTTTTGCAGTTAGCATATTAGGTTCATTGAAGACAATACATTGCCCAGAGCTGTGAATGCGAGTCTGAATGGGTTGTTTGTCTAAATGTGCTAGCAATTAACCAGCGGCCATTTAAAGGTGAAATGTCTCTTGCCCAAAGTCAACTAGAATACGCTCCATATCACACACAACCCTAATAAGGACAAGTGTAAAAGAAAACGGATGAATGGATGGTATTATCATTTTATAATTCACAGTTAATACACAATCATTTCCACGTTTTAATTCGCAGTCGTATGACATAATAAGCCGGTCTGAAAATGACACACGCTAGTCGTTAACACACCAAATAAACCCTCATTTAGGCGCCGTATACTGTGACAATCAAGAAGCGCAGCTCGCTCCGTCCTTGGTTTGTCCCGCGCCGAGTCGGGAGGTAATTTTCTGCTTGGTTTGAAGCGGCGTTTGTTCCTTAATTAGTTTGTTCGCGTGGCACACCGCAAGTGGAACAGGCACCATGCAAAAAAAAACAAAAAACGACATCTTTGCCAATGCAAATCCCATATTTTCTCAATGGAGGTGCATGTACAAATATATTGTGGTTAAATCCTTCTGTTTCAGAAAGAGTAATTTATTATTATTATTATTTCATTTAAAACATTAAATGTTTTGGAGTAATTTTTGCATAGCAACAAGTGGCAAGTGCATTTAACCAGATTTATAATAATAATAATAATTTATTTTATTATTTTTATTATTATTATTATTATTAAACATCAGACCAAACAGTGAATTCACACTAAACAACAAACATGCAGGTGTCCAATGTAAAATGTATCATTAAAATACATTTTAACAATAAATATTTTTGGGGAAAAATACCGCAAAAAAGTTGCTGTAGTTAAAATAAAATTAAAATGTGTTCGCTTAAATGAGCATGTTACCTAAAACCAGAGGTATGCAAAACCGTCGTCACATCGGCCCGTCATTGATGAATGCCCACCTTTTGGCGAGCGCGTCTGCATTTTTGGCGAGTGCTTTATGGCGAGAAGCCTCGTAAAAATACACGGACCGGGAAGGACAGTCCGTGTGTAATGACCCGGATTGACGGACGAAAATCTGCTTCAGTCATTGTGCAGTCCGTGTATTTTTTCAAAGCTTCGTCATAAATCCCTTGCCAAAGATGTGGTAGTCTACACACATCAATTGTATGCATTTGTAATGCACGTGTTAAAAAAAATACGTAAAACACAAAGATATACATAAAAAATTAATTAGCTAGATATATGAGTATCAATACTACTGTATATGCTGTATGCTCTTTGAACCCAACCCAAAGGTTTAAACCCAACCAACTTGAAGATTGGAAAAAACAAAAACAAAAAACACCCGTGCACAGAGAATCGTCCCACAGGGTGTTTTTTTTCCTGGAATGTGTATCCACGACACACTTCATGGAACAAGTAAAAGACCCTTTAAGACAATCTATAGCCCCCCGGTGTGTCATGCTGACCCTCAGTCGCTCAGCTTCTTCTTAACTGGCCCCTGACTGATTGTCCCTCTCATACGCAATGCATCTTCTCTTGACCTTCTCTTACGTTTGGCTCACCACAATCCATACATCCAGAACGACATGTGTCAGTATGTGCGCGTGAAATTTAGGCCTATGTGTACTGTATGCAGAGAAGTGCGTGTGAGACAAAGTATGCATGTGTGCACTATGACAGCTCAATCAGGACGGCCTGAATGGATGGCCACAGCATTTGCGTGCGATAAGGTGATTGGGCACTGGGCTGCCATAGCAACGGCATGAAAAGAATTTCCACTGTTGTTTTCAACTTCTATTGGTGTGCATCCACAATTTGTATAAAATGTACTACATTTACGAGCATTGTATACGGAAAAGTATTTAATTGCTTTGCAATGTCTGAAAAAACCCTACTAAATATTAAAAACTGGCAGTCTAAAGTTTATGTATAACAGATATCATTTTTAGCGCAGTGTTGGCCATCTTTGTGGAATGTTGTGCAGTTTTTCGGAGGGTTATAAGCATTCTAGAACTGAAACTTTTATTTTATTTTATTCAACCTATGAATGTTTACTCGCCTTGTTTGGGTCCAATATTATACACGTTTAAATAAATGAGCATGTTTTAGCCATCACTTTAAATTGATTGTTTACGGGATATTTCTGCAATGGTGACTGTCAGTTTTCTTCTTTGTCTTTTCATTTCTGTATCTTTACGTTCTGTTTTTTTTTTTTTTTTTTTTAAATGATATGTTTGCTGGAAAACAGTTCAGACTGTTCAGTGTTAAATGGGAAATTTCTGGTATTGCACATTAAACAATGCTATGAACAGAAACATAACGGCGTATTAGGGCCACGTATAAATATATTTTTTAGAGGGTGGAGCAATATTCATAGAATTTTTGGGGGGGAAATTTGCGAGTTTATAAAGTGGCAAATTTGCAAGAGAAAAAAACAAAAAATTACAATACACGTAGCGTAGCGATAGCCTAATGTGAGGATTCGTTGGTGGTTAATGCGACAGCATGGAGACGGATTTATTCTTAATTTAAACTTTACTCCTCAATACACGGCAGCTAGAGCGACAAGACTTCCTGATCCTCTACCAGATGACTAAA
Source organism: Vanacampus margaritifer (assembly GCF_051991255.1). Lineage (NCBI taxonomy): Eukaryota > Metazoa > Chordata > Actinopteri > Syngnathiformes > Syngnathidae > Vanacampus > Vanacampus margaritifer. Next base: position 11,985,287 of record NC_135448.1, on the reverse strand, counting down.
CTCCAAAAATACCAAAATGTAGGAATGTGTAAATAACAATTCTGGAAACATAAATGCGCAAGTAAATATTTATTTGAACACATTAGCTTAAATGCTTGATCTTTGTCGCTGGCAGTACCCAACGCTTCAAAGTGCGAATGCTTAACATAATATGATTAATCTCTGCTAGCATGCTACCGAAAAGCATTGGCACAGACGTATGCTATGTGTATTTCTCGCAAGATTTTTTTTCTCTGAATATTGCCCCTGTCCTCTAAAAAATATATATTTATACGTGGCCCTAATATGCCGTCGTACAGAAAAGTTGTTTTCTGTTTTGATAATTTTTTGAGGGGGTGAAAATTATTCTTAATGTTTTCTCCATGCTAGCTAAAATACACATTTCGTGTGTGTGGTGTGTTTCTCAAGGTCTGTGTGATCACACACCGGGGGATCCAGCCTTCGAGGTTAGTGGGTGGTCCTTGAACCCCCGCACCTCTTACCTCTCGCCAGGGAAGTAATCCAACTGCTGCACAGCAACAGCAAGGACGCCAAACAGACTTCCTGGTCACAGAGCTGATTGGGAATCAAGGTCGGTTAGGCCCGTGGTCCCTTAATGCTGAATCGACTGTACGAGGGCGCCATTCCTTACTTGAGGAAATTCTTTATCACGCTTTTTAATTGAAATGCTAATAATCACATTCCATCAACTGCACTGTCAACATTTTGCTAAGTGATCACCATTGCAGCTTATTTCGGACCTTCAGTTTAGGATTTCCATTTTGAAACATTTGCAAATTCTGAACACTGCCTCCTATTGATTCACAGACAGAACTATGGAAAGTACTGACACAAAGTATGATCAAAAATCCCTCGTTGATAAAGTCTAAAATCTATCGATGCTTTAGTGACTTCCCATTTCAACTTTTAAAGTAAGTATAATTTGAAATGTTGCAGGCCATACATCAACACCTGCAAAGTGTTCTTTTAGGATGACAATTTTGCCATTAGAGGAACGAAGTGTAATTAAAGTGAATTTATTATTTAAAGGGGGAAGTGTCTCATTTAAAGGATATGATAAGTAAGCCCGGCAGCTTGCTCTTCTTCCTTTTCAGAAAAAGCGTTAGAGGGCATCTTTTATTTTTAGGACACATCAAAAAAAAAAAAAAACACTTCAGGGGTTTTAATCACAAAAATGTCCTTGCACTTATTTTGGACTTTTTTTGCCCACAAAACGAGCAATGTTTTAAATCATAAAAAAACTTTTAGTCTACAATACTTCACTGTGCTACCTTGAATCAGCCAACTAGCTAGCCAGCAGCTAAGCTACGATAACAGCCTACATTTCCACATTTCTCCTATTGGAAAAAGGCCCGCAAAAAAATGGTTTGCGTATATTTTGTCATTTCTATATCCATTTTGGTGTGTCGGCCATCCTTGTGGAAATGTTGTTGATTTTTGGAGGATGTTATTGCTGAAGATTAATCAACATGTCCGGTGTAAGACCGTAACATACTTAAAATATTAATTTTAATTCCAGCTACCAATTTCTGAACAAAACACCTTTAGTGTTAGCACAATAGCACAAGATGGTCTCAACTGCACTTTTTTTTAATTTTCAGCACAGCATGTCGGACAATATTCCCCGATTTCTATGAGGATGATGCTGCTGTTTTTTGTCTTTGTGATTTTTTTAGGGGGTTTTAAAAGTTTTGAATCAACCAATAGGGCTGAGGATGATTGGCTAATAAATAAGCTAACATTAGCTCAACTCAAACATGCCTACGATTGTTTAATTTGCACTTGTTTCACTTGGCTTAAGACAAGCGCAATAACACACACTGAAAGTTACACCACATACGCTTTTTGAGCTCGTCTGTGAATGATGAAAAGTTTCAAATCCAATATCCAACGCTTTTTTTCTTCCCCTTCTGTGTTAGGTACTCCCAAACGAGCACTTTGAAGCAGCCCGTCAACATAAGTAGGGATGGACCAATAGGCTCGGCGGCTGATTGATGACATCATTAAAGTTGGCAAGGTGTCCCGACGGCCGACTGTAAATGGCTCCGCGCCCACCAAAAACTTGTCTAAAGAGGGAGTGATTCATTTCTTTTGTGCACATGTACATTGAGGGATCCTTCATTCAGGCTTGAGATGGAAGGAGATCGACTGAACCCCCCCCCCCCCCCCCCAAAAAAAAGTGTATGCACACGCACACACATGCACACACGCGGTTTTGGCTGGCCGGCCTCGCCATCTGCCCGTTCATCAACATGCCACATGGACACTTGCTACGTTTGTCCGTCTGCCTCTAAAAAGTGTAGTCAGAGCAGACAGAAGGACGATCTGCCTTGATTATTCTCGGTTGAGTTTCATAGCTACTAAATAATGATCTGTTCTTTCATTACAATTCCTGCCCATTTGTTTTGGTTTACCTTTGAGACAAAAAGCGCACGTGTTCTGTGCAAACTGACTTTATGAGCATGTTTGTGTGTGATGTGTGCTAATAAATAAAGTGGTCAGAAGCCTTTCCCGGCAGATTGCTCCTTTTGAGCGGTATTACACAAGAGGTGCCGCGGAGAGAAAGATCAATCCTCAGCTGTCATCGCACTTTACAGCTTTGCGCTAATTGCTTTGTTTTTGGTATTACGACATTCCCTAATCCCCGATTTGCAAATTCACAAATTCACTGATTTTAATCTTCGGCCAAAGCAATAAAAGTGCGCTTTTCCACCGCCTTGTGTTGTCTTGGCGCCAAGGAACTATGTCGAAATTGAGTTGAGGAGCTTCATGTAGTGCTTTTCTGCCATCTTTGGCAGGTTACTCCTATTACTTTGCCACAATGTTTATGTTCTTGTTATAGGCAATTCATTATCTGTGATTCTTGTTATTCGTCCCACGAGCATTTTACGGCAATTTACAGTTGTTATCAAAAGCATAATAGATTTGAAAGATTTTCTTTTAGAGTTCCCCCCAAAAATGGTCTATGTGCAACATAATACATATAATACAGAGTGCATTTTGAAATATGGTAAACAAATAAGGGAGGTGGAAAAACAGCTTTTGTAGTACAAGTGACGGCCGATAAAATCCCTGTTGGCTCCATTCAGCTTCTTCTGTGACAAAGAAGAAGAGCTGATGCGACATTTACATTCACTGAAGCCTGCCGTGACGCTACCTGCGCTGACAGCGTAATCCGCCCACAATTCCCTTTCTTTCTTTTTTTTTTCTCTCCCCTTGCAGATGCAGTCGTGTTTGCACCAACTTAAGCTCGCCACGCCTCGCCTCGGCTAAAATTGCCAAAAGGAATTACGTGCGTTTGCGGTATAATGGACTCGTTGGCAAGGCTGCTCGATTTTTCGGATGGCGGCTTAATCTCGACAAACTCGGCTGCGGGATGTATTAGCCAATCACAAAGCGTCTATTAGCATCACACCTGCATATATATATATATATATATATATATAAAAAAAGATTTACAATGTTGGATATTAAAGTTTCCACCCTGAGGGGGGTTTATTTTTTTCGGTGACAAGCAGAGTACACTCAACATTCCACGCAATGCTCCTCGACTAAGCCACCAAAACATCCCATTTCAAGCTGGAGGGCTTTGTTTGCAATGTTTACACTTACTTGGGATGGACTGATCTTGCCTGTAGTTCAAATGTCTGTTAAGTCTAATTTTTCCCCCTAAGTGTTACAAATAAGCTGTCCTTCAAGCCATGGCGGCATACGTAGATACATAGCATTTACGCACATACTGTATGCATAAAGCTTAAAAATATGTTATAAAGTAGCCCTAAAATTAGAGCAGAATGGTCCAAATATTTCTCACAATCGTCTTTTGTATCAATATTTAAAATTTTTGGGGATGTGACAGTAAGAAGCTTTCACCCAATGCTGATCGATTATGAAGAAAATATTAATCACAATTATTTTGCTAATAATTGAAATCATCATTTATTACTTGGTGCAAAACAAGAAAATGTTTAAACGTAAAAAAAATATTAAGACAAATAAAATGATTTGAAACACTATAATTATGCAAGTTCCTTTTGGATGAAACAAAACTGATTCAAATTGATCTTTTAAAATTAAAGAAAAGGTGCAAATGATTATGTCGATTTTGTAATTGTGGAGTGCTATAATTAAAATTGTAATTTAATTCCGTTTAATTGCACAGCCCTACTTGCACCTATTGGTAAGTTTTTTGTTTTTTTTTAATTAATTTGACTTTTTATAGAGAATAAAGTTGCCTTTTCCAAAATAGAAAATATGATGCAAGAATAATGTTGTATTTTTGAAATGCACTAAATAATTTCTCATTTGCAACATGGTCCTGGTTGTTGGTTGATCTCTTATACTCTGCTGCCACCTGCTGGCCCTTTTTGTAATTACTACCATTGCTTTACCCGTTCTCTGCAGTTCAGAGGCTACATCAAAGCCTTCTGTATGCTCTAACATAAAAAAAAACATAAAAAAAAAACATTAAAAAAAAACATTAAAAAAAAAGATAAAAAAAAAACCATTAAAAAAAAAAAACATAAAAAAAAAACATAAAAAAAATATATATAAATCTTTGGGACATATAAAACATTTAAAATAGAACTTATTTACAGGTTTTTGGGAGAAAATTTGTTAATTTGTTATTGTACCATCACCACTTTGCTTTTTAAGGATTATGAGGTGGGAAAACTATCTCCACAAATGTGCATTAAAACCACCTGACCTGAAAACCAGGATAAGTAGCAAACCGTGACTTTAGTCTCACCGCCGAATAAACAAAACACCTAGATATGATAAACACACAGATGACATTATAAAGTAAAGGAGTACGGCCGCTAAACATTATATGCGATTAAACGTTACCTGGAGTATATTATTCCCATTGTGTACGTCGCACGGCGAGGCCAAGCACACAATGGCCTTGTTACTAAGCAACAACTGCTGGAGCGGCGCGGAGGACTTTGTCATGTCAAACAAAGTTGCCCGCTATGCAGTTGCTCATAATGCTGCTGCTTTATTGCAAACAAATCACTGTTACGCAACATTCTCAAACTTGGTGGCTTCCCTGGAGGGAGGACGCTAAACCGATCGTCACGCCCGAGACTTAATGGCAGGCGTTTAAACGCTCATTATTTTGTCTTTGGTGATGATGATGATTCCCTAACAGGCGTTAACCATCTTAAATTGCCAATCGTAAGGAAACCAGAAGTCTAATATCTCCAATAATGACTTGCATAATAAGGTTGATTGTTGTGGACCCATCCGAAACAGAGGGAGGCGGTCCTATCGTAATGTTTGGATCGACTTATATTGACTGGGCTCGTGAGGAGATTGTGTTCAGGAAGTCAGTCCATGTGTCAAACATAAAAATCCAATTTCAGTCGTAAAAACACCTGTTACATGTTTTCCCGAATTGTGACTATTGTCATGGCAATTTGAGGGCAATGTGAACATTGTATGTTATTCTTTTTTCTTTTTTTTTTTCCCCCTGGAGAGCTCAGTATTGTTCATTCGGTAATTTTACCGATTTGACATGTCATCATCATTGCTCTCTCTTTTTTTTTTTTTTTTATGTGGGTGAGTGCGTTGTATACATTGTATGTTATTCTATCAACCATCTCCTTATCCACATTGTGTGCGAGAACAAAGGCTGCACCAATCTTGAAAACTAAATTATACTTATTATCTGCATTTTCACTATATTCACCTTCACCCTCAAAATGTTAACTACATAAAAAAAAATGTTTTTAGTGTGTCCAAGTAGGTGTAAAAGGGACGTGCACCACCTTTTTTTTTTTTCCAAAATTAGAAAAGACGGTCCCTAAAGAAAAAACTGAATTGTCCAACTGTCTCCTTATCCCAATTCATGCTTATCTCATTATTTGAGCATGTGCCTGATTTATTATTAGTCAAGTGATGCAATAATTTCTTTCATTTTCCCACAAAGGGACGTGCACCCCATAAATTTTGTCTTCCATCCTCAAGTATGTGTGTCTCTCACCCCGAGTCTGAAGCCCATCCCAAGGCCAACGTTGACAAACGACTTTGGCATTTACAGTGACGGGACGCCCTCCGTCTTCGTCTCGCGTCGCTTCCATACCCGAGTGGGAGCCCGTGAAAACCAGGCCAGGTCTCAAACTGGAGCCAAGTGTTTGCGTGTCTATTTATAGTTTTGATGTTAAAAATCTGATTTGTTGAAATTTTGATTTCTCTGGGGTTGGTGAAGGACTTTGGTTGGTGGCCTGGTGGGTGGTGTCTGGTCGGTGCTGGATTTCACTTTCCTTTCTTTGGTCCTTCCTCGGGTCTCCTGACGGCCTCACGACTCTGGCTGAAGAGTTCGGTTTAGGGGAACGGTATGGGATTTTTTTTTAATAGGTTTTAGGTGAACTAATGAATACACACACACTCGCACGCACGAACGCACATACACATAATCACCCACATACAAAAAAAAAAAAATATATATATATATATATATATATATATATAAAAAAAAAGGAGAGCAATGACGATGACATGTCAAATCGGTAAAATTACCGAATGAACAATACTGAGCTCTCCAGAAAAAAAATAAATAAATAAAATTCCGCAAAATCTTCTTTCATTTTTTACCTTTGCAGACGGGCCTGTGGTCACTCCAGGCCGCGAAGACTTCGGCCACTCGCTGGCAGCTGATGCTTTTGCTGCCTTGGAGGACGTAGTCTTCGTCACAGCTGAACTGCACCACGCCGTCAATGCTGAGTGAATAATGAGGAAAATAGACAAGTTTTGTGGAAAAAGCCCACAAGACCAACGTGCGACGACTTTGCGCAGACAATACCTGAAGTCGTTGCCGTGGCGTTTACCGTTCTCCGGCTCTCCGGGGTCGGGGCAGGAGTTTGACGCGTGTCGCACGCCGCCCTCATTTACTGCAAGGACACACAGATAAGGAGGGACGTATGTTAAAAGTCAGAAAGCAACAAGCTTGAAAATACCATTTTTGAGGGGTAATGGTTCATGCATGGACAAGCAGGCGGGTAAAAAAAACAAACAGAAAATCATTCTCCCGATACATGACATGGATTAAAGGAGACATTATCAGAAAAGTGGAATTAATTAATTTATATATATATATATATATATATATATATATATATATATATATATAAATATGGTAATTTAACCCTGGAGAACCCACGGGGTCAAATTTGGCCCCTATAAATATTTTTTTTTTAATTAATTTTTTCCCAGCAGTGATTTTGTCCCTGTGTTCTTGTTTCCATTGGCCAAAGTGTGTTTGTACATTCAAAACCCAGTTCTAAAATGCAACAAATAAAACAAAAAAATTATATTGTTCAATGTAGCTGTGTATTTGATTGATTATTTTCTTAAATTCTAAATAGTTTACTGACAGTTTTTGTTATTCAGATTTTTCGAAATGATGCCCCTAAATCCCAAAAGGGTCAAATTTCGCCCTAATCCTAAATTAGGGAATAAAGGGTTAAAATTGAAAAAACATATATTTTGGTGTTCAGTGAATTTATAGCAGTCATTTAATGTATAACTCATAATTTTCCAAAGAAGAAAATGGTTCTTGGGTTCTCCAGGGTTAATATTCTATGAACAGAATGTTTCGTGAGCTACGTGACATTTGTCAGAAATTCACTGTGATGTCACAGTGGGGCTAATTTACATAATAGCTCCCAATGTGGAAACTATATATAAGTCGCATGAGCGCAGGTAGTCATTTGGCATCTCCCGTCGTCATGGAAACACAAAACCTGACAAGCATACCTTGCAACGAGTGGAAGAATTCCCTAAGTCTTTTTGTGCCACATTAAGACATACACATTGTGGACCTGTTTGCTGAGTTTTTTGGTCCCCCTTCCAAATCCATACTGTTCTCCCCTCCTTAAAAGAACGTAGTCTGGGATTGTCCCCCCACCCGCCCCCCCTACCCTACCTAGTTTTTCAGCCTTGGCTGAGGTCTGTACTCTATTGGGTGTGGCTCTAATTCTACTTTAAAATACTTTTGGCATAAATCAAAACTAACACAGCCTAAAAGCAACAAAACAAAAAGTAACCAACAAGTATCTTAGCTCAGAAAAATTAAACACACAATCCTGAAAGATTCAACAAAAACAATCGTCCGCCTAGAGAATACTATCTCCGCGTCAATGAGATATTAAAGTGCAAAACTTGTTTTATCCCCTTTTAAACTTTTGGAATATCATTGTGTGAATAAGTAACAACCCCATGGTGTGTTGTGTTTGCGCTGGCGTACGCCAACACACGTTCTCCCTTCAGGAATGTTCTAAAAACGTTGGGAAGGAAAGAAGTTGACCTGATTATACATTTGAAGATCATACGGATAACTTTACTTGTTGAAAATAACAATACCTAACGAGGCCCTGAATCTGCGAAAATAGGCTAACATTCAACTGGAGATAAATTAATCATGGTATTATGCATTATATTAAATATTATTATTCTTGGAATCAATCTTGTTTGTCTTCTGGTACCCCGCGGCTTTGGGAGGAAACCCCGGGATCGACTTCAGTCGGCAAAATTTCCCGACGACGCATGGGGTCCGTCGAAGCCAACCCGGTGTTTGTAAGAATTTTTTTCCCAATTCCGAAAGCCGAGGAAGCGCAGCACGACGTGCGTTTTTGCGCCAAGACGATGAGACGTAGCTGGCAGGTGGCGACGGTGATTCCGACGAGTTCGTGTCGGTTTGTTGTGTTCTTCAACGTTTGAGTTTGACTCTCAAAAGACGAGAAGTAACTTCGGATCTGAAATTATTTTTGGGTGTAAAGCGTATAGTCTCGTCCATAATTTTTCCTTTCACGGCAGTGCCGAAATGCGATTACCGGTAGATGTATTTGGTCAAATTGCACCCTTAAAACTGTTGGGTCCAAAATAACCCATTTTTTGTCAAACAATGGACCGACATGTGACTTGGGACAATTTGACCCAGATTTGGGTTATATACAAAAATAACCCAATATACTTGATTGTTGTATCCAAAATATTGGGTTGCTTTGAAGAAAGCAATCCAAAAAGTTGAGAGTCAAATGGATCCAAGTAGCGGGTCCGTCCAATTTTTAACCCAAATTGGTTATTTTTGACCCAGCATTTTAAAGTCTAGTTTGCAATGTTACCGACATGCTACTGAACGTTACAAGGTTATAAATAATATGCAATTGTTATGTAAGTGCTTGAATGTGACAAACAGGATTCTGTTTGTGGTTCACTTTTGACATTTTTTTTCCCTGTGCTTTCACTTTTTTGTGTGTGTGTTTTCTTTCTGAAACCTCAAGATGTCTTAATAGGAAAGTAGTCAAAAAAAATATGTAGAAATTGTACCCCCCAGAACCCCCCCCCCCCATAAATCAGATAATCTGTAAACCATTTATTTTAAAGGAAATGTTTTAAGGAGAGTTAGAAATGATATGAAAGTTTTGAGGATCTCAGTTTGTGATTTTTTTTTAGCTGCTTTTCGTTCATGAACAGAAGAGCACCAACAATTTTCAAATTGAAACCAGCTTTGAAAACCTGTGACTTGTGAATAAAGAGTTTGTGACCTACTGAGAACAGTAACAAGTCGACGACCATTACGGTAACCAAATGGGCAAACCAACAGCTCTAGTCAGTTTTCAATTAAAAATAACCCCTGGCATAACAATTACTTCCGACGTTCCTACCTCATGGCGTGTGAACATACCCACTAAAATAATTAACAATGAAATATTCCAGTGTGTCTGCTAGTTCGCTATCTGGCTAATTATCTGCCATACCAATGCTATTCCAATCAGCCTCACTTTGTGTTGGCCTAACAACGATCCTGCTAATTTGCCTGCGACATGGTCCATGTTCCAAATACTTAGCATTGCCGTACTGACATTAACATTACAAGCAGGCCATTCTTTGTTGAGTTCATGTCTGAGGTGTGGCCAGCGAACAAACGCGTCAGTGTACACTCAGCAGGTGGCGGTGGACGCGCGTGTGTTGTTTCGCCGACAGGCTAGTTTGTTGCTTTGCTGGAGCGGCTAATTTGACCATCTGGACTATTTGAGCGGCGCACCCCAGAGGGACCGACTTGTAGGCGCGTAAGCGGCATCACAGAGGCGTAAATGCGCGAGGTACGTCCGACGTGCGCGCACGCTCGCTTTGGATGCAAAACCAGTCAGAAAGGAGAAAATTAACATCTGAACCGGTTATGGCGGCGCCATCTGTGGAAGTGATTGGGTGACCTGTTAGGAACATGACTGGGAGTATGCGAACTGTAACTTGGTGGTCTGAAAAAATAATTTGAAAATAACTTATCTTTTTATCCTACATTTAGGGACTTTTGTGCCAATGCAGCAAACTTACCACAATAAAAAACCTTCGATTCGGGCTACTTAAAAACTAGATGTTCAGGGCTCAAGTAACAACCAATCACAACTCAGCTTGCCAATGTCACATAAACTCAGAAAACAGGTGAACCATGATTGGTCATTATTAAGCCCTGCAAGTGGCAAAATGGCCGCCCCCTGAGATGGATAAAAATGGCTGGATTTTGAATATTTAACAAGTTGAATAGTATCAGAATGACATGTTTACACTATTTAAAAAAAAAAATTGTTTTGACTGGGCTTCCCCTTTAATGACAATTCCAAGCCAACTAACATGCGGTTGTTCCACAATGTTGTGTTTCACCCACTTTTGTATAGTTTATCCATAATAGTAATTTTTATTTGGTTTTAAGCTCTACTACCACTTTAAATAAACTTGAATATACCAGCAATATTTTGAAAATAAATATACCCCCACTAAGGGATGCCTCCACCCATCTGCAGTTGAGTAAATAACCTCCCCAGGCCGCTATTTGCAGGAATACAGTGGGTCAGTATTTATTTCCACAAGTTGAATAGTAATCAGAATGAGATGTTTACACTATTGTAAAGACATTTTTTGACTGGGCTTCCCCTATAATAACAATTCCAGCCAACTAACATGTGGTTGTTCCACAATGTTGTGTTTCACCCACTTTTGTATAGTTTATCCATAATAGTCATTTTTATTTGGTTTTAAGCTCTACTACCACTTTAAATACATTTCAATATACCAGCAATATTGTGAAAATAAATATACCCCCCACTAAGGGATGCCTCCACCCATCTGCAGTTGAGTAAATAACCTCCCCAGGCCGCTATTTGCAGGAATACGGAATACTGTGGGTCAGTGTTTATTTCTAGAAGCACATTGCTCAATATATTCCTATTTTATGTCAGTACTATGCTTTTAGTGGAAACATCGGGTTCCTAAATAGATCACGACGGGACTCCGAATCCAATTAGGCGAAAAAGCGCTGGCGAGCGTACTCTTGTATTCATGCATCTGGAATGATGTGCACGTCCTTGGAAGTGTGTCATTGGCTGTCACTGTCCACGCATGACCACGGAACCAGAAATGAGTGTCGATGAAGTGAAAGAGAAAAAAAATAATAGCGCACGTCGTCATGGTTACATGCAAAATTATGTCTCAAAAGAGCACGTCTGTGGAAGAGAGCAGGGAGGGAGTGGAAAAAGAAATAGTGTGTGAGAGCACTCTCAAAATGGTCGCTGACAGCTTCAATGACTGAATGAAAAGAAGAAGAAAATAATTTTCTCCGCATGGAACCATGTCAACGCGTACATTTTCACGTTTCACATTTTACATTTACGGTCACATGGCTTGTGAATCATCAGCGGCCAACAAAGTGATCATTTCACCCTGGTATGTCATTAGCCCAATCATTGTGCAGGATTCATTTAAAGCGAGGAGTCAGAAAAAAGGAAAAGCCGGAAATACTGTATGTACAATAAGTAATAATAATAAGTATTTTGAAGTATTTTTTTGTGTACGCAGTTTTCTCCTTTTCTTTTGGTAAATGTTATATTATTGGATTTTGTTTTGATTTATATTCAATTAAATATTAAATATTTCATTGTAAATATTTATTCTACAGGCTCTACTGGCAGTTAGCAAATCAGCTTAATGGTGCCATTCCAATCAAATTTTTTTGCACCCAAGTCGGAGTTCTAGTCATTTGGTTTTAAGTATCTGACAGTGCAGAGTCTCGTTCTGATACCTCTGCAATTCATCACAAAGACAAAAAGACCACCTCTGAATTCTTAATGATCTCAATTGGTTTTCGTTTAAATTTGAATAAATGTATCTCGATATGATAACTTTTTATATGGCTGTAAATCGGCAATGGATTAAATCAAGTAACAACTAAAATGAATTATTTTATTCTTGACTTTAGAAATTATGAGAAGTAAAAAATATAATCATATTCATGCGAGTGGCCCCGATATCTGATCACACAATCAGGACAATTGTAGCTATTAATGAAACCCAAAGTAGACTATAACACAACTATTATCATTTCCTTACAACGGGTTACTTATAATTGTTCAGCTTCCTGTGCAATAAATGTGCAAGGCCCCTTAAAAATCAAGTTAAGCTAGGTAACTTCTACCAGTAAATTAACAGGGTTGGGTGGAGTGAGTTGAGGAGCTCCATAAATGGCTTTACTAAGCCTTGTATAATAGAAAATAAGTGCTTTCAAATTTAATTTCTTGCCAATTTCCGCTATTCATGGCAAGGCACTAAACTGTGGACGCCTTTGAAGAGGGATTTTTCCCAAAAGGATTGTCGTCTTTATCTTTACTTAAAGCCATTTGGTAATTAAAAGTGATGAATTATAACTGATCAAAGCTAAATGTATTGTTCGTGTGTGTTGTGTATGTTGTATCAAGTAGCAATCCATGCTAATTTGAGACATCCATGGATTCATATTTACAGATTTTACAAGTCGGTAATTAAGAATTCCAAACAGCAGATTTGGTTTATGACCTTTGATAGATATTATAACATTTTTAATACTTCATTTTATTTTATTAACCATTGTTACACATTATTAACATTTTAATTATTTATATTAACCTTGTCGAAATGTTTTGTGTCCTTAGTAGAGCAGAAGGTGTTGATCTCGGTATGGTCTGACCTTGGGCTGGTGCACATTGATTGGTCCAAAATTCCTTGCTTTATTTGCACACGCACATTCAAGTCCTTGAGAGCAGAGTCTGCTTCGGGAAAATCACCCCCTGACTCTGTTTGTTAAATTTTGTTATGGGGAAAAATAGGTCCTTCAACTATATTACACATTCAGTCCTGAACATACACCCACATCTGACCTCGTCTCGCCATCTGCTCATGGAAAAGTAGATATGTTTTGTCTACAAATAAAAGAGAGGAGGTCCTTAAACTATAAAAGCCGTTCGACACCCGGAAGAGACACATTTGACGCTCTGAATCCCACGATGTTTAAGTGATGATAGAGGCTGTTATCTGTCCAGAGATCTCTGATTGATTAAAAAATCATTTTTGCAAAGGTGTATTTTTCTTACATTAAATCTATCTTCATTTTTGGAACACGCAAAGAGGACAAAATTCTGATTCCTCTTCACCTTCTAAATGGAGGGACCCCTGTCTATAGTACTTTGGTCAGCATGGGTGCAGTTAAAAAAAGAAGAAGCCCAAAACGAGCCAGCGAAAAAATTTATCATGCTCATGATTAGAAGAAGACATGCATAAACTGAGAAGCTGTCATCCAAAATCCATATACAGAACAAGGAGCAAAGCATTATTTCAGGCAAAAGAAGCCACTCTTCAAAAGGCTTTTCAACATATTTGTGATTCAGCAAAACAGGGCTCAGATAAGCCACAGTAAATTGGATTGATCTGAGGCACTAAAGTGTTGAAAAGCCGTTTTTTTAAAGAGGCAAAATAGCAGGCAAAGGGGAAGAAAGAGACATGAAAAAGCAAGACCATCAGCACACGTTAGTTCATTAGCCACAGTGACATTAAGATGGGAACTCACAGATTGAAAACTTGCCGCCGGAGTCTTTGCCAGGGAACAATTTAACGCCCCGCGACTTAAAATCTACTGAGCGCTTCACTGCGGAAGAGAACAAAACACAGAGAGAGAAGAAAAAAATCAGAACAGACTGGATAAAGAGGTGCGAGTAAGAATCATAATAATAATAAAGCAAGAGACAAGCGAGGAATAGGGGAGGGAGGAAAAAAAAAGTGGCCGGTTCTTCTCCACTCGCAAAATTCTGAGAGAGGGAAGAGCGGCAAGCTAAGCAGACAATGAGGCCCAAAAAAATCACATCAATTTCATGTCAGGGTGTCCTGCCGCCAACATTCTCACACCAACAAAAGCGGGTCAAGAAAATTGGCACTTGTGTTGGGTTAGCTCCACTTGCAAAGATTTGATGATGTGAGTCATAATAAAAGTCTCCCTTGAGCCCTTCCTCAATCTTGGGAGACCAACCTAGTTTGTGTAAACCTGATGGTAAAACCACAATAAAATGAAGTACAAAGATATTGGACTTTAATGGCGAATAATTTCAATTAATTGAAATTGCAATCAACAATCAATTTTATGATGAGGACAGTCAAACAAATAGCATAAATGAAGAAAAAATCATGTCAAATACAAAACAAGCTAGCATTATAGGTACTGGATTCTAACATGGACTACAGTGTATTTTTAGTTATTATGGCACATTCATTAAATGAACAAAATTTAAATATTAAATTAAATTAAATCATGACCTTTTTTCATTTATTTACTTATTTAGTACTTCAGTATTCCGGATTTTTTTGGGTGCATCTCAACTCATTCAAACCCAAACACGTTTTTTTTTAATACATTGTCCTTTACTCCCCCAAACTTATTTACATGTTTTTTAATGTGTTTTTTTTATGCAAGAGAATACAGAAGGCTTTGATGCAGTTTCTGACACGAGGAGGCTGCTTGAAGCAATGATAGTTATTACAAAAAACGACCAGCGGGTGGCAGTAGAGTATAAGAAACCAGCCAGGGCCACGTTGCAACAAGCTCTTTTTGCCAGTGTTTTTACCAGAAATGTGAATATTGATGAAACTTAGCTATATTCTAATGCTAATTGCTGCAAAACAGAAACAGATACAAATATACTTTTTTTTTCCTGATAAAAGACGAGACTCTAATCATTCTTTTGTTAGGTTCCATGTTTTATTAGCAATAGAACACAATATTCTGTGGGCCAGTGAAACCAGTAAAACAGCCGGGAGCGAAGGGGGTTGCTTCAATGAAAATGGCTGGAAGTGAATGAGTTAAACAGTGCCTCATGACACACTTTCGCTTGATCTTCCCTGCCCTATAGAAGAACTTGAGCGTCTTTGTTTATATCAATGGTTAACAGGTGCAAATTAGGATTTACTGAGGACTGCCTCAAGCGATCACAATCACAACTCCGCAAATTCATTTAAAAAATAAAAAAAATGATATACATTCAACATACAGTATGTCTTCCATGAAACACGTTGGGAAATGGGGAAAGATATATGCCTACAAATTCAAAAATAATTCAAAAATTTGACAAAAAATATGCGGGGGGTCAACAGAGTTTGGCGTTGTGAGGTGGCATTTGATAAATTGAGATTTAAAAAGAGTTAATGTCTCTGTTATGTTATCTCACCAAAACCCAGCCAATTAGAATGAAGTATTTATTCCACCCCATCGCTTTGCCGACATATGTGATGCATAAAGCCAATGATGCGTCTGACACCATGCGATATTATCTCGTCTTACCAAAAGGCGCCGTCAACTGCAACAAGAAATATGGCGCCCTTAGATTAGCGCGCTCGCTTCGCATTCATCTGCAAACTAGTCAAATTTGTATCCGCCTGAGCTAATTCATTAGCTGTGCTTAGTGTGCGTTTTAAAACCTGTGTGAATATGCATCAAAGTTAAACAATCCCAATGGTGATGTTCTCACGGCAGATGGAGCGCCAGATGTATTGAACTAAGCCACACTTATTGTCTTAAGTGTTTGATTTAAAACGAAGAAATGAATAAAAACGGGATTGAATTAGCGGCAAACGTCACCTTTAATACAAGACTCGTCGAGACGCATTTACCAAGAAGCTGTTCCGCGGTCTAATATTACCTTGGTGCCTTTTAAGGACAATTTAGGTGCATTTTTACTTATTAATAGAACACATTAGAAGAGCGTAATAGCAAGCAGACACCCGGAGGGCTGAAACCTTTTTATTTGGAGGAAAGTCACATTTTAACAACACGGGGCTTTTATGATTAAATCACGGCATTCTCTGAGGAGCTTATTTAGGCAGACACACAAACATGCACTATTTACTCTACCGCTCAACATTTGGGCTTAGTCTATGTTCTAATGCGGCCATGTGAGAATGGCTAGTCGCCATAGCTAAGGCTAATTCAATTTCATTTAATGTGAGCAAATGGGAACTACAGTGGGCTAACTCCATTTTTAGTTTTAATCCAGTAGGAGACCTCCAAGTCCAAACATTCGTCAAATATATGAATTGTAGTGGTTAGTCCCTGGATCCGGATCCGGGATGGAGTCCGCCTATTTCTATGCACACATCAAGCATTCAACTTCAGTATTATGCAATTTGACCATATCCCTCCTCAATAGTGTTGCACAGTTAAAAAATGTTTCGGTACTGGATCTCGCCTTTCTCTTGTCAAATTTTGATCCTTTTTTGTCCGATGACTGATGGCCGTAGTGGACTGTGGCTGAAGGATTGCGCCATGGCCTGTTCATTAAGAGCCGATAGCAACACCCCGCAGACACAGAAACTCATGAATAGGTCATGTGGAGAGACGACGGCGAGGAAGGCGCGTGATTGGTAGCTCTTGCCTTCGGGTAGCAAAGGCGACGGTTCGCACCTCACACTTACGGAATGAGACAAAATCACGTGACGCACTAATGTACAAGTACAGTGAAGCTTGATTTTTTGGGAGGGGTAAAGAAAAAGCAAATGACATTGTATTGTAATGTACAAAACATAAACAACAAGGTAAAAAAGTAAAATGCTTCCATAAATTGGAATTAAGACAAAAGACATACAGAGAAAAACCTGATTGGCCAAGTGCGGCATAGTGGTTGCTTTTTACTGTAAAATAAAGGTTGAAAGTGCATCTATACATCCTCAAAAGACCCTGGTTATTATTATTATTATTATTTCTCCATGTGTTTGCATCCAACTGCGCACCGTGTTTGCTTCTGAATGCGCATAATCGCCTCGTCTTTTAAGTCCGCCTAACCGGTTTAGACACGGCAGATTTCAGGGAGGTTAAAGTTGCTGCTTTTTAAAAAAAAACAGCGAGTTTACAGGTAGAATGACAACATCGCTGGAATATCGCCCGAGTTTTTAGTTCCGCTGGCGCCGTTTAAAGCTTCACGTTCACCGATGTTAATGTTGTTAGAACAGGGACCAAATAATAGATTGCTACTTTTGGATTTTCACAGGTGCATAACAGCTTTTATAACAAAGCTTTTCAGGGGATAGCAAATCAAGGTCATAAATCTACATTGGGCGCACACCAGGACAATAATTATTTGGCCATTGATTTCCCTCAAGGAATAGATATCAAAGCAATCCAATCTACATATTAGGTTAAAAGTCCAGGTCTGGCATCCAGACAGCAAAACAAACTAAATATGTCATCCGAAAATATAAATATCTAAATTGGCAAACACCTGGTACCAAAATGACTCCCCTAGGGCTAACGGTGGCTAAGGGACACCTTAGCATAAAACAAAATTGGGTGCACTAGGACTCGAAAGATTTTGTTTTGGGATGGAAATGCCCAGAAAGCCAAACACTTGGCACCAAAAAGAGTCTAGTGTATGCCCAAGGTTACTGGTCCAGGGTCCAGGTCTCAAACTCTCAAGAATGGGATTACTGAGATAGCATATAGCCTGCCTTCCTTGAAAAACTGTAAAAACAACATTGCTACTGAGAGTCCAGTACACCCCGTGTGTGTCCCAAACTTGCTGTGGGATAATTAAAGGTGTATTTTATCTTATCTCATCAAAATGGTCTCTGCCAAGGTAGACCAGAGACTTGCTACTCCATTCTACATCTGAAGTTCAAGTCGGTGCTGGATTTCACTTTCCTTTCTTTGGTCCTTCCTCGGGTCTCCTGACGGCCTCACGACTCTGGCTGGAAGTGTTCGGTTTAGGTGAACGGTAGGGGATTTTTTAATAGGTTTTAGGTGAACTAATGAATACACAAACACACTCGCACGCACGCACATACACATTCTCACCCACATTAAAAAAAAAAAAGACCAAAAAAAAGAGAGCAATGATGATAACATGTCAAATCGGTAAAATTACCGAATGAACAATACTGAGCTCTCCATGAAAAAAATTAAATAAATGAAGTTCAAGTCCAGGTCTTGCAGTTGTAAAGCAAGTTTTGAAGCATTAAGACTCTTAAGACTTTGTCCTTGGACTTAAAAACGCCAAACAATCAATTGCAGGGTTGCCGGGATCATGTTCCAGCCAGTCAATATATGTGAGAACTTTTAAAGTATCTTTAAAATCAAAACTGTCCGACTCCCGAGAGGTTCTCAAAAACAACCAGCCTCAATTGTATTTTAGCACATACGAAGAGCATTTCCTCGAGTCTCGACAACCTCCTGCTATGTGTGACTCGCTCACTCTCTCCTCTAGTCTGGATAACTCCGGCCAGCGGTAATGACAGAAGTTGACCTATTTCGAGGGAACCTGAACTGTAAAATTCGTGTCAGCATTTATTATTGTGAGCCTGTTGACAACTTGCAGCAGTGCGCTGCTATTCCGGCTTTAATGGAATTCATGTCCCTTTATTCCCTTTACCGGTGGGAATGCGTAAGAGCCGCGGCCGCCACCGTAGCCTGCGAATAATGCATCTTCATACACAGTCGATGGCACATTCGCTTGGATGTGATCCGTACATGAATAAAAGATCAAACCTGTGCCGTAATTAATCCACGCTTAATAGTTTTTTTTTCCCCTCTCTCTGTGTAATTGCCCTGAGGCCTCAAATGCTAATACGCGAACATCCAAGCAGGGCAACAATAATTGCTTTAAAGCGACAATAAGTATTAGAAAAAAATTAAAAACCGCCTCATATAAAAGTGTTTTGAAATTATATCGGTGACATGATGAGTTGGAAAAACTAGAATAGTCTCCTTTCATGTTCTAATCTACGCTACCATTGGACCTGCCTCAAATCACTCTATCCATGTTAGCATTAGCAACTGGCTAAATAATAGTGCAGTGCATGAATGGGTGGTCATTTGGACATTCATTCGAATGGCTGTGCCAAATTAAAAATCAAGTCATAATTTGTAGATCAGATGGTGTGATGTCACCGATTATAAAATTATACGAAGCTGTATCATAGCTGCATGTCTGCGGTTTGTAACAAACAAAACTGCATCTAAATTGCTAAATAATTCAATTAGTTCTAATGAGCGTACTGGAGCAAAAGACACCGGCTGCTCTATAGTTAATGAATTGATGGTCTCCGCAGCTAGCGACTGTGACAAGTAGCATGCAGGCTAATCCATCCAGCATTCAGGATGTTTGTCATGAGCACCGCTTATTTTCAAACATCAAAGTGTGCAATAAACAAATCAGATTCTACCGTTGACCACAATGCAACGTGTGATTCTACTTAAGGTAAGCTATTTGAAAGTTAAAAAAACTATTCTGTAGTTTGAACAATGCGTTTTCAAGTAACTAAATGCTGGACCTTGTACACTTTGACCATCGCGTGGTGTAGATAAAGCACTACAGATGTTTTCTCCATTTACTATTTAGGTCAAATATTATTTATTTCGGAAATATGTCATATTAATATACGAATCCAACCGGAATTTGTTCGCTGATAACGTCATAAGGGAATCAGGATTTTTCGGATAAAGTCCACCCCCTACCAAATACAGTACCGTAATGAAATTATTTTAGAAATAATTCACCATTCAAAATAATAATTTATAAATTGTAGTGTATATATTAATTACATTTATATTATTTGAAAATATTCCATTCATTAATATGTTTATGGTGGTGAAGTATCATATTTTCCAAAATATCACATTAAAATGTAAAATGGCTTCACATGTATAAGAATTAATAATAATGATAATAATAATTTTTTAATAGGTTTTAGGTGAACTAATGAATACACACACACTCACACGCACATTACATACTCACCCACATACCAAAAAAAATAAAAAATATAATAATAATAATGTATGAGATCAAAGCAAATATATGCAGTTCATTTCTTGACAACGCATGACCAGCAGTGCATGTTTTCCTGCTTTCTCCGGCGTGACACATGACCACCCCAGGCTGAAGGACATCTAAGCACCGCGTGTAACCTGCTCCACGCTCCACGCCTTCAGTAGCATGTGACATGCGTGTCAAGGACCCCCCGTGCAGTGCATTATTAAGGCTGTCTGAATGGAGGCTATTATTCAAAGGGATTTAAGCCTTATAGATGGAATCATAATTGACAAGGCCAAGGCCTGCAAGCACATTATTCACTTTGCTTATTTGTGTCTGGTGATGGAATGGTGGCTGTGCGAGCCCACTGCACGATCCTGAGGGCTTTTATCCTATTCATGACGGGAAAAATATCATATTTATCAGAATTTTTATATTCACATTTGATGCTTGTATCACTATTTTTGTATGCTTCTTTTCAAATAAATACATTTTAGTCCTTCTACTGCAGTTGCATGTCATAAGAAACTTCCAAAAACAAACATTATCAACATTATGATCACCTTCAAAAATAGCATCCGATTATCATTGAGAGCAGCGAGCAAACGTGCTTGTGTAACGTCCTCTCATCGATTAAGCGCCGAATGTGACAAGTCGACTAATTCTATTTAGAATCGCGGCCCTTTTGGCTGTGAGCTGTTCGACACACTGTACAAACCATCCATCACACCCCCACATGCACACATATGCTCATTAGACACTAGTTGACAACAGCAGGGCAAATATTAAGACAAAGCCAAGCTAGCCTGGCTGAATGTCACCGTTCCCCCCCCCCCCCACTCTTGCCTAATTCGCCGCTTCACAATTTGGGGAGCGGAGGCACAATTAGATGGATATGTGAGCCAATTGGCTGACCTCCTGTGGCTCACACGCACACACAGTCACATAAAGAAAGTCTGACCATCTAGCCCGGCTGTGCCAAAGCCTCGCTGGGAGGTCTCGGAGCGAGCGTCTTAGGAACGCGACGCCTGCCTGCCAAAGTACATTTGTTCACGTTGTCTCTCCGGGCAGGGGATTTTTTTTTTTTTTTACTAAACTGAAATAACCTCCACCATTAGCACAAAGGACGAGGCAATGGAAATTTAGATCATTTCCAATTAACTGTGTGTGATTTTTGTTTAGGAAAAAGAGATTGTTTAGCATAAGTGTAATAGCAGACATACAATTGGGCATAGTTACTTAGAACAGGGTGAAGAGCAGAAAAACCTTCCGTGCAATCTCGTCTCCAAGGCATTTTGTACAGTAATAAAGCGGCTGTGAGTGAGTAAAGCCTTATAATCAATAATCATAATATTTTGGCAGTGGGGATGACTGACAGCTCTTGTTAGCTCGTTAGGGAACCGGCGGCTGATTAATCAAGGAACTTTTTCCAACCGCAAGCCTTCATTAACAACCCTGATTAACCTTTTAATACCGAATTAGGCGATCAATCAGGATCAATTAAGCCGACCCCAAGGGGAAGGCGGTCAGCTTGTCAGTCAGCCAATCGGAAGGGAGGCGCAGAAATAATAAAATATGAATACATTTAAATATAACAAAAGATACACACTACATTACTAAAATATCATTTGCCAATTTTGTGCTGTAGTGTATTAAAATAAAATCAATCAATCAATGATTATCCACCATTTTTGTTTGGGTCTAAATTATTAGCAGAACCACAGCTGGGTTGAATCAAAAATAATTAAAAACTGACAGAGTGAGGTGTCATATGCATTTATAAACAACCATTTAAGACCATTTCATTGGGGAATTATTATAATTAAAAAAAATATATATATATAAATTACTTTACATTTAGACCATCTGGGTACATGAGTGAATTTATTTATTTTTAACGAGGGGGGAAAAAAAGGTTGGAACGTTCCCACAGGGGAATCAGTCACGTGTTAGCCGCTAACTGCTAATGCCGCTCATGGACATGATTAATATTGCATGTATCAAAGGCGATGATGGTTGGCAGGCTGTAAATACGAAAGAGGGATTGATGACGTATCCACTGCCGCACTGTTTGTATCCCTTTTATTATAATCATAAAAAAAAAACAATAATTTTACCTTGGAAGATAAAATGGCATTACTTTGGGATAAAAATCTTGTATGCCTACTCATCTCCCGCCATGTATATATATATATATATATATATATATATATATATATATATATATATATGAAAAAAAAAAGACCTTCATGATACTGAATGGTATCACTAAGTCATACAACAAGAAAATATGTACAAGGGGGGGGGGGAAGTAAGTATAAAGTGTTAATTCTCCATTTGAAAAGAAGCTAGCTTGCAGGCCAGGGAAATGGCACACTCGGGTGCTGTCAATCACAGAAACAAAAGCGACAGGTATTTTTTATCATCGTTTCTTGGTCAGTTTGTTAGCTAGCCAAGTTACATAAAAAAATAAATAAATACATTTTAGGAGAAAGCCATTAAAATGTTGTGAAAGTGTAATAAAATATGGAAGTTTCTTGTGTCCACCGGTTCCTAATGCTTTACTTTGAGAGTAGTCTTCTAAGATCATTACAACTTCTTCATTTTTACTACAATTGCGAGAACACCGCTGCTAGCATATGAACCGACAAGCCAAGAAAACTCCACTTTTTTGGAATAACAAGCCTCCAGTCCACCTTTGCTTACTTCAGAACTAGCTCTAAAAAAAAACAGACTGACAAATACACGGCAATTTTCTCTTCTATTTTTTAGAACAATTTAGAAGAATTACTTTATTTGTCAGATATTTGATGATCATGATGCAAGTTTAAGTATATTCAATTTTCTCCATTGTTACGGTCACATAAAAAAAAGCTTTCCCCAATCCTTAAATAGAAATGGTATGATCCTATCATTTTACATTATTGTGAACCAGGAAGTAACATGCTAGCATAGGATTACATTTGAACAGTTTTATTTGATCTTTTTTTCAGAAGTCTCTTTGTCGTTTATGTCACGATGGAACCTTCTGCCCCCCCCAACCCCCCACCCTCAACCCTTCACTAATAATAATATATATTTTTTTAAATAGCATGTTCCAGTTGTCTTACATCATCTTTGATGAACCTGAAAGTATCTTGTCTACCATATGAATGGACAAATGAACACCAACTGCCAAACTGATGATAGTTATATCCACATTTTTGTGCGGTGTGTTTATTATAATAATGTGCTCACTCACCTTGATAGTGTGCGCTGAAACCACGGTACCGGTGGTTGTTATCGGTGACAAAATGCAGCCGCAGCCAGTTCTTGTTGCTGATGATAGGCGATGGCACGTTGCTGCCCGACAACCTGCGACACACAACAACAAAAAAACTTCTATATGTCTGCCATAAACACCAAACTTCTTTCGAGAACAAGAAAGTGAGAACATGTACTGAGGAATATTAAAAAAAAAAAAAAAAAAAAAAAAGTTTAAATATGTTGAAATATGTTTAACGTGTGTAGGAGGGGTAAAATCTAACTTTTTATTGGGTCTTTTTTATTGTGGATTTTCACAGTATGTCCTGCTCGGAATCACTGTTTAAAAATGTCCTTATGAGGTTACGAGCCACATGCTCCGTCACCACAACTCAGGATATGATTATTGGATCACAATCTGGTAAATCACAGGATTAAATTACATTCTCGTACAGACGAGAGGCTTGACTGCCTGATTGTGCGGCTCTCCTGCTGTGAGGGGAAGCAATTATTATGATGGTTATCATCATTATTAGCATCATTATTATTATTATTATTATATGCAGTATGCTCAGAGTGTCTCAATGGTACTTAATGAAGGAGCAGATGATCATTCGTACTCATAGTTCTTGCACAGATTCCCCGGCTGCACGCTCGGCAGGATTTGAACCAGCAACTATAACACTATCTAGTACAGTTAGCGGTCTAGCTAACACCACCCCTGCAGCTACGTACACTAAATGTAAATATAGAGTGCTTCTACATTGTTAGCGTGTCGAATGCCAAGTGGACTGCCTGCTCGTGAGCTGCGCTTAACCTTCAATATGCATTAATATCATAACGCACAATCATATAAATAAGTAGGCACCCTGCACAGTGGCCTTATAACAACACAATACCTATTTGCAATGCATCCAATGGAGGTTGCTATTAGCTTGACACATAAGGCAAAGGCAAAGACTTAAAGGTATTTAATGAGTAGTCTCTTCTACAAAAACAAAAATACAAAAACAGAATTTAGGACAACGTTTTGTACAAGAAATATATCATCATTTACATTAAGGTTAGTGTTTTAAAATGTGTATAAAAAACCCTAAATAAATAAATAAATATATAAATAGTATGTTTAACACTCCTTGGAAAATCGAGCTTTTGGTGGGGATAAAAAAAAAGACGATTTTCAGCATAAAATAACCATCATATTTTTATTATTGTATTACATTGTGGTATTGTCATCAGTTAATTTTCGATGAAGCTGGATATGGAAATATTAGCAAGGAGCTGAAAGGCATAGAGACACTGTTTTAAATAGTTGGTAGTGAACGCCATATACTGTTATGCATACCATTTTCTGTGTAATTTCTGACTCAAAGAAACCATAAAAAAAAAATAAAAAATCAAGCACTGTATTATAAGTTAAACGCATGCTTATGCCACTAAATGACTGCAAACGCACACTGCATTCATCATAGTGCAGTAGTATGCACACTCTTTTAGCGTATTAGCTTTATGTTGGACTTTTTTTTCGTCTTCTTTTTTTAAAGGCACCGGCTGTGAAACATTACTGCTGTGAATTTATAATAAACAGCAGACAAAGCAAGCAGACTCCCGGGAGACTTGCGGACGTTTGTGATGGATTAACACCGCCGCTTGTTGCGCATCCTGAGTTATAATTGTGACGGGTCGCCAACAAATGTACTCTGTATTCAAAATAAGACTCCGTTGCTTCACTTTGGCAGCGGCATCATTACTTGCAGTGGATCGTTAAATGTTGGGGTGTGTGCATATTTAAGCCTCTCTAATATTAAAGGAGGAATTAAAGCATAAATCCAAGGCGAGGGTGAAGCATCGTCTGTGTCGAGTGTATAAAGTTGACAGACCGGAAAGGGGAGACAAAACAAGATGGCGAGACGGAGAGAAATTAGCAAAAAGGTTCATGGAATGAGGGTAAAGGCCGAGAAGTAAATAAAAACAACTAATTTACAACTTAAGTATATCAGAAACCTAAATTTAAGATGAGATAAATTAAGGTGGGTAAACTAAAACTAACAGCTAACTTAAGGTGACTGAACTGGATTAGTTGAACCCAAGTTAACTAAACAAATCTAATTAAAGCCTAAGTAATTGAACATCTGACTGAAGCCACAGAACCTCAAAACAAACTAAAAACACTAAAATGATGCTACTGTTAAATAACAAAACAAAGCAGCACTATGATACATAAGGTTTCAAAAGTAACTCAAGCATAAGATGTAGCTGAAGCTAAATGAATATGAATGAAGCTTGGTGAAGTTGAGGCTGAGATACATTAAGCCAGGCTAAGTCAAGTCAAGTTCATTAATTAATTAGGCTAACTTGCACAGAAGCTAAGCATCAGAATTTTTGCTTTTATATTGACCACTTATTTTTTAGTCTGACAACCTACTCCTCGTGAGAACAGTCTAAAAAAGTCACACACAGCAGAGCTCTAAAGAAACCCAAACAAGAACAGACCCTAAGTGGAGTCGTCTTCATTTCCGCCATGAGGACAAAAGCATTATTAAAACATTAATCTACACTCATGGCTTGCATTTGCGACGATGCACTCTCCCTTAGGTACAGCTACGGCTTATAAAGCACTCCGGGGGTGTCACAGAAGACAAGCTTGGCGACGTCTCCGAAGGTGGGGGCGGATACATTTGGACACGACTTCCAAACTAGGACTTTCAAACCTATTAATAAAAGACATGAACAACCTACGACACACTGTTAAGCAACTCTTGTTGCGACAAGAGAACTCAAACAAAGCAACAGAACTAATTGAGTACTTCAAAGCTTGGCAAACAGGCAACTATAATAACAGAACATAACATGTCGGAAACCACGCCATGCCAATTAAAGCCAAAGATGAAGCAAAGACTATTTAAATTAAGTGAGAAGAAGCTTAGAGTAGCGAATAACAATCGAGCTACATGAAGCAAAGATGAATGTTGAAACTAAACACAGGGAATCTGTTTGAAAGCAAAATGGATGTAGCTAAGCTAACTTATATTAAGCATGTAGGTTATAAGATAGATTGGCGGGATAACCAAAACTAAGCTAACTCATGCCAAGCTACCTAAAGCTGTGAAACTAGGATGAATGAAGCTATGCAAATAAAAAACAGATAATCAGGCAGGACAACAACTAGTTATTCATCTGATAGGTCAGAAAGTAGCATGGAATACTAGAGACATCTTACAGGTGAAGCTACTGTAAATGTAGTTTTAAATGTTTATTTTTTGAATGCATGAAATACGATTATCCAGACCCACACTACATTCCAGAAAGTAAAAGTTTTTTTTTGCCAACCATAACATTTTGGGGTTTTTTTTAAGTCGAAGAAGAAATTGAAACACACAGTGCATAGTCTGAAGAAGCTAGAGCTAACACTGAAGAAGAAAAAAAAAGAGAGATCTAAATGATGGCAGGCGAACTTGAGGATGAGGCACCTGAAGCTAAACTGATTACATTCAAGAGAGTTGAAGCTAAGCCAATTAAAACTGAGCTGTCCAAAGCCAAGATAACTAAAGTTATGAAAAATACAATTAAGGACACGATGATAAAGTTTAACTAAAAAAAAATAAAATACTGGAAAGGAAGTTAACTGACCTAAAGCTAAATTTATGAATAATGATATATAAATTGCTAGGCTAAACAAAAACTAAAATAAGCTAGCCGAATCACCTAAACTACAAAGCTAAGTTAGCTAATACCAGGCTAACCAAACTAACTGAACCTGAGATGAATTAAGATGTACCAATGAAAATTGAAACAAAAAAAGCTAAGAAATAATGACACCAAAGTTTAGAAAGCCAAGCTAAATAAAGTTTGTCTCCCTACTAGACTAGTCAAGTCAAGTATATGATAAGAAATCTGAAGCTTAGCTGATTTAAGTCGAGAGAGCTGAAGCTACGCTAATTAAGAATGAAGCTAAAATGAAGGTAAGGACATTAAAAAAAACTAAGCTGTGTGAAGTCAACAAACAAAAATACATTTATAAAGCAAATTAAAGTGAAGCTAACAGAAGCTAGCATGCTAACTGCACCGGTGTCCTATGACTAATCTGTTTTGCAATCATTGGACGGTCTTACCTGCCACTCATTAAATATTCCCTTCTGATTGGCTGCATGGTCCACCGCCTGGCCAAACTACATGGAACATGTGTAGCACGTGTGTTTGCACTGTGCGAGCGCTCATTAGACAGTAGGGGGAATGCTATTTAATCAGGCAATCTGTCTTAATAGCCTCCGCTAATTAAGACAGGTGGGAACTGATATCCACACACACACACACAAGCACACACCTACAAGTATACACACTCCGTGGAAGTATGCCGCTGGGCTGAATGTAGTCTGGGTGGAACTGTCATCAATCAGTTTGCACAGACAAGCAGACGGATGCGTGTGTGTGCGTGCGCGTGTCACTCGCCATCAATCTAAAGTGGGCAGAGGGTAATCAGCGCACACAACGGGACCCCTGGTCACACACCCCCGACCCCCGTTATCTCATCTAAATGCGTCTCCGTCTCATGGAAAGAGAAAGACGACATAAAACACTACTGCGCGCGAGCGTGTAGCAAACCGGACAATGAGGACATAAAACACAAGACGAGAGCCCATGCTAATATATTAACGAATGCTAGCTAGCAATCTGCTATGCTATCACATAGAACCACAGCAAAAGTGCAGATTGAAAAGAGTTTTGCATCTGTTCTGTCCTTCAGCATGGACGAAGTCATCAATCTGAATAGGCATTGTTTACAGATAAATAAGGATGATACATATTACCCTGTCATTTCTAATGATAATCAATAAAACGTTTACATGCTAACACCTGGTGCGAGCATACAACAATATATCATATTTAATGCCGTAAATATATCCATCCATTGATGGACTTGTTGCATGAGTTTTCTGCTAAAATATTTGATGGCGGAACTGATGTCTGGTGATCCCAAGTGGTCAAGAATGTAGTTTTATTATTTATTTTTTTAAATAACTATCATAATCAAATAATTACTCCACTGAGACAATCCCAAATGAATGCAAGAGACCCATTAAAACATTTTGGCAGGACACTAAAAAGAAGCATCCAAGCGCGTTTTATTTCCACTCTATCTCACATTGCAGTACTTGCAGAGACCAATCTGGCAATTTCAACTTTGTTTTGACTGATTATTGCAAAGCTGGTTTTTGGGGTTCATTTTAATTAATAAGCATTTTTTTTCTTTGATAGAGTTTTCCTTAATTATTGCCCAAGGACAGCACATATATTCAATGCCAATCTGTAACTGGGCTTACAGTTAAGGTTATTTGATGGTGGGCCATTGACAGAAATTCTTTAAGAGCTTGAAAAGTCGCGCACCCGGTGATCCAACTTGAAAGCCAGTACAGGGGGTCAAATGAAAACCAGTAAATCCGATGGGAACTGAGAGGACCTTTTGGTACCACGTGACACGCTGAGAAAACAAACAAATAAATAAATAAATCCATTTTAGTACAGGTACTGTTTTTGGTGCATTATTATTCTAATGAGATGCGAGTCAGAAACAACAATTCTGAGTGACCTATTTTGTTTCATTTCGATTTTGAATGTTTTTTGATTGTGCCTTTTTTTGCATCCGCACAACAAACACATTAGCATACACTAATCTAATTATACACCTGACTTTGATTCTTTCCGTTTTTTTTTTATTTATTTTTTTATGTGAGCAATTTGATTACCGGTAAGCTGTTTTGAAGCATATCATCTTAACGCACCATTTCAATGCAATGTGTGCATAGCAGGTGTTTATGTGCATGTTAGCCTATAGGCAACATGTCAAGCCTCCCAATGGTTGCTTCACGTTTACACCGCTTGCCAGATTATTAGCTGATCCCGAAAGACAGTACCGCCAGTAGAATATGAGTCGCGCTTGCAAGCCATTCTGTGCCTAATTTCACACGTGCTAATCCCGTACAGAAGCTACATTCAAATCGCATGGCGGCGGATTAGCGCTTAATTGCTTACACGCTTGTAATCTAATTGCCGTATTCTCGCGTTACGTGTTTGACGAGTTATTCTCGCCGGCTCGTGTGTCCCCCCCCCCCCCCCCCTCGCCTCGAGTTAGTTCCCGTGGGACCCCAATTCCGCACCCCGCCCCTTCCGCCTGTCTGCTAGCACCTCTTCCTCAGCTATACATCACCTCCCACATTACTACATAATGGTCTCCTCGATTGCTCTACCAGTGAGGCAGAAGGTGGGTTCGGTAAATGTGAAGGTCGTTGGGAGCCGCGAACCCGCCGGGGGGAAACAGTCTCAGTCTGAGCCTGTTTACAATCATTTGGCCAATAGTCCGCTAATGGATTCCCAAGAGACTCCCCGATTGACTGATGTGTTTTGCAGTAGTTCATTTTTGGGGGACGAGAGGAGAATACAAAATACTTCTACGCCAGTTCGCAAGTCATATAGCACACATTGGACCGAACATTAGGTACAGCTGCAACTGTAGTTTATTACACGATCGCCCCAAAATTGTTAAATCATTGCCTGCCTTTCCAAGCTTTCACCACAGCTTTGTTCCATTGTCTTCTCTTTAGCAGTAAAAAAAAAAAAGAAGCATGCTCAATAGCCTTCATGTCTGGGGATTGACTTGGACATTTCTTGTCCCTGAATGTGAGTAATGTGTCTCAAATTCACAATTCCTTTGTTTGTTTGTGTGTTTTTTAATGATAAAAATTGCTTTACCCATAGACAGCTAGCTTTATCCACTTGAAAAAATTGTGGTGTTTTGTCCCCTAAAAATTAATATACCACAAATAGTGATGCCTTGGTGAAAACCTCCTAAAAAAACAACAACAGTAACAGTCTTTAAAAAAATAAAAAAATAAGTGTTTTATAATATTGTATTTCATTTTAAAAAAAAAAACATGAAATATTGACAAAATAAAGATTTGTTTCAGGTTTTGCTTCAATTCAATGGAGATTGTGCAGTTCCTTGGCCACTAGGGGCAGTATAATACAGACACGCAGGGTGACAGTCAAATCTAAGCTCAGTAAACTGCAGTAATATACAATATGTGGTTCTTTAGAGAAGATAAAGTGCAGTATATGCTAATTGTGAGATAATGCAAGGATAGTATTATCTGCCCGCCACCTATCGCAATCAAATATGCTTGAAGGGTTAAACACCTGACATGATTATATTTGTTAGCCCGTTTATAGTGTGCTACATTTTTGTTAGGCTTAAGATAAGCCAACTTTACTAAAGCAAGGCTATGTCATTTTTTCCAAATTAAAAGCATACAATGTTCTTTTTTATGTTTAGTTTGTGGCAATAAACTGCCCGAAGCTTGAAGAATTGTTGACTATTTGCTTTTTGTCAAGTGATTTGAGCTGAGTTCAATTGAGAACAATTGAAAGACTCCAAACTTGTAACAAAAGGCACCACTGCACTGTATCTGGAAACAAAAGTCGAAATATTGATTGATTGATTTCGCAAAAGTGTTATGAAAACACTTTTTGTGCATTCCCTGAGGTCATGTGACCCCCGGTCGGTACTGCTTCTTGAGGGGATAAGCACAAAGCGATTTAGCTATAGAGCCAAGGCCGCCGTTCCATATCGTAGCATGAGAAATGGCCGTTAACCCGGGCAACGAGCAATTGAGCAACATACGGCGCACGTCTTTGAAATCCAAAAACACGAGTTATAAGCGTGCACATACACAACACCGACATCAAATGCCCGAACCCGCCCGATGAGGGTAGAGAGATGTTTTTAAAGTAATCTTAACAAGTCCGGGCGTCCGTCTTCCGTAAACATCATCAGCACCACCTACAGAACCGCGAGCCTCAGAATTGAAACGTTCTTCAATGGAAACACCAACATGTTGAAATTGTACAATATCGCTTTTATTTTTGCGAAAAACTGTAATGGAAACGCAGCTAAAGTTACTTTGTATTCTTTTACCCATCCTAAAATGAACTTCTGCTTCATATTCAAACGGAAACTTTTTTTTTTTTTTAGGGAAATATACGCTCCCCACAAAAAGTATTAGATTCCCTCCAAGGAAATGTGCCCGAGTGAAGCAGCCAGCCTCGACAGACGCTGCATTGCCGGCTAATGTGGGCTGAGCACGGAATCAAAGTTTGATGATCCTTTCGAGGATTCGCCATGAAAATGTGAGGGCCCATTTATCACCGCTCGCAGCCTTAATTTGCCTCATTTTTGTATTATTACGCAGTGGTTGACTTCTCTTTACACTAGTATGACAGTTAAGGATGTTATATAATACGGGAAATTAACTAAATAAAGGTTTTATTGAAGGCGAATGGAATCATTTGGAAGTCAACCATCCACCACTGTCGCATCTTCCCGTCACCCGCCATCAATCCTAATCCCCGATGCCTGATAGCGTCACCAGAACGACTCTGGCTTCAGCTACAACCTGTCACTGCTCATTTCTAGGGATGCTAATAACAAATCTTTATATTATTATTATTATTTATTTTTTTTTTTGTATTTTGTATTCTCCTCTCGTCCCCAAAAATGAACTACTGCAAAAAAAAAAAAAAAAAAGAGAGAGCAATGATGATGACATGTCAAATCGGTAAAATTACCGAATGAACAATACTGAGCTCTCCAGGAAAAAAAAAAAAAAAAAAAGAGAGAGCAATGATGATGACATGTCAAATCGGTAAAATTACCGAATGAACAATACTGAGCTCTCCAGGAAAAAAAAAAAAAAAAAAAAAGAGAGAGCAATGATGATGACATGTCAAATCGGTAAAATTACCGAATGAACAATACTGAGCTCTCCAGGAAAATAAATAAATAAATAAATCTTTAAAAATGATGGAAGCGCGACATGTGGCGAGACAGCAGCATCACATGCAAGGTGAAGGGCTGTCAAGCGGAGGCGCATAAAGATCACTAAGCAGCGGGCGGCTTCCTGGCAGATAACGGATAGACGGGACACACTTTCAAGGGCAACTGATTGTGAAACAACAAAATGCAACACTTGCATTTGTGCGTGTCTGCCAATGTGTGTGCGTAATGTTAGGCTAGGATTACAGGCACTTAGCTCATATTGATATACTCCTCTCGCAGGCACGCGTGCCCCCTCTCTGCATACTGATTAGACAAGCATGAGAGGGAGGCTGCCAGATCAAGTCCGTGGATGTAAATAGGCCGTTTGTGTGAGCAAAAAGACTGCTGCTGTCTGATAAACACCTAACTCCCGCAGCCGGCCACGGTATTAGCGGCGGCGGCGGCCATTAGCGCTGCCTGTTAATTGTCGGCGGAAAATGAGCATTTTAGCTTCTGCCTTCTTCTTCTTCCCCTGCAATTTGCCAGTGGAAATCGGTAAACAAGGAGCTTAGCGGCAAACCGACCCAGTTTTCGAGAAAAGCCAGTGACGACGACAGTAAAAAGGTCGCGCGTTGGAATCTTGCGGCATGATCTAACAAAAAAAAAATGAAAACTGTCTTATGCGTTAGCTAAACACATTTTGGAGCACAAAGCTTTCTCGGAAGCATATGCGCCTTTTGATTTGTAATTGCTTTCAAAGTTAGAAAACCTCATTTTACAATTTTGCTTGGTTTTGCTTGTCAAAGACAAATGAAAGCCTGGAAAGAAAATTTCTAGATTCAATTAGTACATCAGTATTTTACAATTGGATCTGGGTCACGGCACCAATTTTAAAGTTCTGAAGGGAACTTTCACCGGTTCTTTTACCTATTCTTTTTTTTTTTTTTTTCACACAGGAGAGCTCAGTATTGTTCATTCGATTTGACATCATCATTGCTCTCCTTTTTTTTTTTTAAAAAACAACAAATCAATTAAAAAAAAAAATTAATAAATGTTTTTTTTTCTTTTTAAATACATATACATATATATATATACATATACACACATATATATATATATATATATATATATACATATACACACATATATATATATATATATATATATATATATATACATATACACACATATATATATATATATATATATATATATATATATATACATATACACACATATATATATATATATATATATATATACTTTTTTTTTTGTATGTGGGTGAGTATGTGTATGTGCGTGTGTGTGTGTGTGTGTGCGTGCGTGCGTGCGAGCGTGTGCATTCATCAGTTCACCTAAAGCCCATTAAAAAAAATCCCATACTAATAATATAATATAATAATAAATTGCCAAATGCAGAAACATCAATGTAAGTTATCACGATGTAGTGGCTCTCGCTAACAGACAGAATTAAGTAACCGGAATTAGGTTAAAAAATTCTATATACCTTTTACCTATTCTAAAAACTGCATATTCTGAGTTAAGCTATTTACCGGATGCCAGAAAGTCTAATAATTTGTCCAAGATGGCCGTCCCACACACATGAGGGCGGCTCAGCCTAGTCCATGTGATAATGTGTGACCCAATAGTCTTAACTGGTTTCAACGAGATATTGGCAGCTAGACATAAGGATGCCGAGCCAGGACAGGTCACAGTGACAAAATGGACTTACTCAAATCACCTATCTAATTATTAAAAAGGCTAATCCAACACAAATTAGTCTATTTGGGGATTATTTGGGATCTTATCCTTCATTATGTGCAAAAACCAATCTAATATCAAAGTTTGGCGCCATCTTGTGTCATCTTGGTGCAAAGGATCTATGTTGAAGTGAGAGGCGGGAACTTCATTTCGTCAGACTACAGTCCTATCTAATAGGAAAGCAGTGCTTGGCCGCCATCTTGTGGTACAGGGCTGTACCTCTTAAAGTAGTAAATTTGATCAAGAGCTGACCAGTAGAGCTGCATTCTTAAGGTTTTGAGTTGTTAGAGACAACAAACTTTGTAAACTTAAATACACAAGGTTCACATTTGGTAGCAATTAGAAAAAATGTTTAATCTAAGTTTAATCTTGAAGAACGGCTGGAAATGGCCACATCAAACCAAAATGGTTGACTTCACTGGCTTTGTAGAGTTATTAGATTCATGTTAGCAGCTACTGTACGTTTTTTTTTGTGTCTAGTATATGTGGCACAAATTTGGTAGCAGGTGAATTTTGTTTTGAAGACAATTCTGTTTAAGTCCTCTGGAAAAGGCAATAGTTACCGCAAAATGGCTGCTTTGAGTCCCTTTGTCTTTTCAGCCATGGGCTCTTGAGTCTTTTTTTTTTTTTATGTGCCTACTCATGATAACCGTGGCTACCGAATTTCATGTTGCTAAGTTAAATTGGCTCCGGGGGCAGAATTTTTGAAGAATTCCGGGCTGGCTGATGGGAAGAGCAGAGTCAACAGAGCCGCTTTGTCAACATGAGGCCTCAGCAGTTTTTTTTTACAGGGGACACAAAGGACAAACATCAACTAATTGTGGTGTGTGTGGAGGGCAGTCACACAAAATATTCATTACATGATGGTGGGCATCTGTTTACATGCATGCATGAGGTGCGTATAAGGATTTTACACAAAGTCTTTCCCACTTATACTCAACTAAAACATACAATCATTTAATGATTACATGAGCACTGATTACACATTTAATCTTGGGCAATGAGCCACATGCTGCTTCACCGAGTATGAAGGCAAATCCGTTATTGTCTCACCTCTGCTCTGCTAGATTTCCTTGACATAAAATGGGAAATTCCTTTGTGAGTTGTCAGGTGGTTCACTCGTAACAATATTTCGTAGCCCCCAACTGCTCACCGATTTTTGGCAAATTAGGGTATTGACCGGCCATTGCTGTTGATTTAATCACGGCGCAGGCTATTAGTGTGTCATTGATCTGGGGGCGGGGGGGGGGGGGGGCAGAATGGGCTGAGAACAGCTTTTAGGGGCATATTAGCATCCGTGTGCAGGTACACGTCGTTACTCATATGCAACCCCCCTTGTGAAAATTACATTTATTTGCGTCTCCGAACACAACCGTGGTATCCGAGCGGATTGTTTTTGGGCAGGTGGAACTGTAAGCCCTACCCATCATGCTGCTTTAGCCAATCAGAGTCCCTGAAATAATTAAAGCCGGAAAATGCATAAGAGGATGCTGAGAAAAGGCAGACTCAAACTTGACAATGTGTCCCAATACAAATACAATACCAACAAGTGTTTCCCACACCATGTTAAAGCAACACTAAGGAACTTTCAATTTACGTTGATTATGGTGACACTGCATTGCGTCGTTTTTTAGCTCACTGGAGCCAGTGAAATCCGGGCCAATGTTGATCCTTGACTGTCCTTTCCTACGGGGTAGCTTTTGACATATGCCATAAAGCAGTCAGCACAATTGTAGTTTTTTTTGCGTGGCAGTGTTCCTACCATCCTCCTCAAAGTTGCTTAGCGCCAGTAAAAATGAAACAGACCCCCTCAGGCCATGGCAAAGGTACCATTCAAGTACTTTTAAGTCGATGTTTCATCAGAAGAGATGTGAACATATTTTATTAAGGTTGAAAAGTTCCTAAGTGCTACTTTAATATTTGGCTGGGCCACCCAAGTAAACTGGCGACCACCCAAGGAGTTTTCAAGATTTATTTTGCTGTCACTTTGGGGATTGTGAGGCAAGAGGAGATGTAGTAGCGCACACTCTACTATAAAGGGGAGAAAAAAGCTGATAGGTGCAGTCAGAGTAAAACAGTAAGGGCTCTTCGTACTCATCTGCACAGCATGGGAGCATGCATGATGTAGAAAAAACTTGAATATCATCTTTTTTAACGGCACAATGCGCCTTTAAACTATAACTGCTGAAATCATTTGATCTTTTGCTAACCAAAACAGCAGCACTTACAGAATCATGTAAAGTCTCTCAGAAGCAGGGAGTCTTAACCACACTTTGAGGCTGCGTATAACTTGTTTTGATTTGATTTTGATCAGACCGATTTGTTCTGCCGAGTGTTTCTCGATTTTTGCATTTCCTAAATTGTTCTAATAATATATTGTCGATTTGTGACCCCTGGCCACTATTTAGAGGAATATAGCAGTATGCCCGGTTTCCACCTTCTGTGAATGCTGTCGAAATATTTATCAAACGTAAACCTTTCACTGTTGCTGTATTTTTGCCACCTAAAATTGGTTTGCAGTTTGCACACATAAATGTTGTGTTGACACAATTCTTTATAAAGACAGAAGTGAGTACTTTTCAGGCTAAACAGCGGACGGGATGTGCTGATGTCTCCGGGGAGCCGTTGTTAGTTTACTTCCTACGCAAAAACTCTCACATCTCTACCGAGCCTGCGTCTGGAATTGGGTTGAAAAGTTCATGTTTGCAAAATAAATGCGAGCGGGGATTGCAGTTGTGCGCCGTAGTCCATTCAGCCGGATCGGTGTGGACTTTGACACATAGTTGGCGTGACTTATCGTTTCTGGGGGGAAATGAGTGAGCCGTAACGCGGGAATTGAGACGGTTATAAGGCTAAAAAAAGTGGGTGTCGGGAGATTGATTCAAGTAGGCTCACTTAATCCAATACACATTAGGTGCAGTGTGCCCGCGTCATCTAATGAGATCAGAAACTCTCAAAACGAGTTATTAGAGTTTTGGGGTTTATGATGAGTCATCAAACTTCACCACCGGGTATGAAGATGCTAATGTAATGTCAACAAAACTTTTGCAGTTTAGTGTCACCTATCTATCTAATACATGTGGTTTGAATTTTTTTTAGCTTGTCTTTGAAGAAACCCTGGAAATGGTCAAATTGACCTTAAAATCGCGCCTTCCAACAAAAATCTGCAAATTTTATGTTGCTGGATGTAAAGAACTTCGGATGCTGATTTTTTTTTTTTTAATTAACAAAGACCGATTTTCGAGGAATGGCTTTTGGAGACTTTTTTTTGTGGGTCTACAATACACATGCATAGCAACCCTCAAAATGTTCTAATTGTAAAACGAATCTGACCCTTTTATTACTGAAACCAACACGGCTGTGTGACAATTTGCAGATCATTAGAAAAGGTGCACAGGTCGATACGGCATTAAACGTATAAATGTGGCTCACTGCACCTTTAAAAGGTAGTTTTGGATTTGACAAAATAAAGTCAAATATGTGAGGCTCATTGTGGAATCACACCACCGTCTCGAAGATTTGGACAGGATATGTCACAAATAATGACCTATTTTGACATGTATTGACAGTTAAGAATGTTCAAAATTTCAAATGACCTTAATTTGACCTTGGAAGGGATTATTCAGATTGTTGTTAAATGTGTTTTTTAGTGTTCCATTCCTATGGCAGCAACATGATCTTGCCTTTTTGTGAAGTCCTTACCTGCAGTATCTGGTCTTTGTAAAGTGAGACCACTTGGGTCCGATAATGATATTAGTGGTCAAATGACTTAACTTGTAGGCATATAAAGCACCTCGTTATGTTTCAAATCAAGTCATGGCCCGAGTCTCAAGTCTACTAGTTTATTTCAAGTCATCAAAACAAGTCGACTAAGTCCCGATCTCTTGTATGTCCAATGGGAAATTTGCTTTTTTAAAAAAAAGTAATTCTACTTGACTATAAATAAAAACATTTCACCTTCAACAAATCAGTTCTCCAAACATTAAGCACCGTAACGGTACGCGTCACTCACCAGATGGTTGGTGGCTCGGATCCCTCCACCTCCAGGTAGTCATACTTCTCCTCGGTGTGGAAGTCTGTAAAGACGACAGAGATGGTGTCTCCGGGTTCGGCCAATAGGATCCAAGTACAGTCGGCCTGGTTACCATAGTTGCCGGGGTAACCGGGACTGGTCACCACCCCACTGCCGCCCCGCACAGTGCCCCCACATGTGTCCTCAGCTGTCAATCAAATCAGAGTGACAAATAGAAAAACCTGGGTTAGGGAGAGGAGGAGGGACTGAAGGGCGGACTTTTTTTTTTTTTTTTTTTTTTTTAGACGGGTGGGTCAATTCAGGGAAAAAAAATGGAATGTGAAACCCATTTTCACTACACCAAGCAGGCATGACAGCCCAACGCCCCGCCTTCTCTCTCCCAATACTGCTTCAATGTTAGAAATGGGGTTGCCAATTGTTCTTAATGATCAATTTGATTTTGCTAATATAAATTTTTGTTGTGTGGGTGGGGGGGCGGGGGGGGGTAGGCTGCAGTTCCTGTGGTCGACACCCAAATGACATTTGACACTCTCTCTCCTCAATTACAAAAAAAAGATTGCGATTATTGGCTGATTTGCTGCGTAACAGATAAAGACACATGGATCGGCGCTGTGCACACGGTATAAATTATAAACATACAATTTATACAGAGGACGGGGTTGGGGGCTGGGGGGGGGGCACTGGATGACATTGGACCTTTTCGCTGCACTGGGGCATCAGTTAAAAGTTAGCAACTGTTGCTTAAATTGGTGCCCCAGTGGAAAAAGATACAATGTTGAAACCATTTTTCCACTGTGACTATAAATTATACCGGTATAATTTATAGATACTGTGTAGACACTAAGGAGGCAAATCAGAAAGACAACACATTCTTAGAGGACGAAGACACCAGCAAGTGCAGTTTTCACGTTTCCCGGCAGAAACAACTCAAGCGTCAAACTGCACTGGCTGATGGGTACGTCGACGGCAAAGGCGCGACACCCTGCAGGCGGGCCACAGGGGGTGCCGCCTTCAGGGTGGCTAAGCCCCACCCCCACCCAAAAATATCAAGCGTAAACACAGTAAACAGATCAGACGCACACACTCGCACGGCAGACAGGAAGTACAGCACGGGACGAGTCAGGAATAGATCACAGGCACGGGTCGGGAAAAAGAAAACAAGACGTGGGATGAAAGGAAGGGAAAATAAAAGGCAGGATTTAAGCATTAGGGTCCAGTCTTAGCTTGTGTCAAATGTATTGAAGATGTGCATCAATATAAAGTAAAACAAAGCTAAATGCTGGGAAATGTGTTTATTTGTTCATGAGACGTAATGTTGCCTTGTTGTTGAATACCATAAAAAAAACACACGTTAGAAATAACAAATCGGAATAACAGCTTTTGTGATCGTCATTTGTTTACGTTTTTCGAAATTAACTATTCATTGCTATTTTCTCTGAATAGTATTTCGAAAAATATGGGTTAATGTTGGTAGCAGAGTCTTGTAGTGGGAAGCAAGTTAGTCTAGTTCGGTTATTTTTTAATTACTGGTTAAGTAGATTGAATCGACCATTAACTTTAACAGTACCGTTCAAAACTCAGTTTACTTTAACAACGTGAGTAACCATGTTTTGAACAACACATATTTAATGGTCGACTTGGTAACGGGCGGGTTGATATTTTAACACGTGGTTAAAATAACCGAGAATTGAACAACCGGGCACCGGTGTTTTGAAGTTCAGTTCCTTCTCATGTGGAGGTTACATGTTCTTCCCATTCTTGTATGGGTTTTCTCCAGTATGCTCTCATTCCCCAAAAATATGCACGATTCATTGAAGACTGTATTGCACATAAGTGCAAATGTGGGCATGAGTAGTTTCCGTATATTTTCCTGAAGGTAAGATGGAGTCATCTATTTGAGCAATATATGTAACTGCTGATATTGTCTCTTCAATAGATCTCTTTTTTTCCTTTCTTGGTCTCATTTAAGTTTCACTCAAGCTCTTCAAACATGTTTGGGTTTGTGTCCCATTTTTGCTAGCCTGTGGACAACCTGATTGTCATTTTTTTTTTCTTTCAGACTCTCATAACAATAACAAAAAATCTTATGTTCAGCCACTCTTGTAAGCAAATGGCCTGTGGCAAAGTAATGGACTGAGGCTCAGTGTTTGGGTACCTGACAGGTACTGCTTTAAGATGTCAGTGTCCAGTAAAAATAAACAAAAAGACGAGTCTGTCAATGGGAAAAAGGTCAGGTTTGTAATTACGATATTATTTGAAGAAAAGATTGAGACAAAACCGTCAATTTCATCTACCTGTGGCGACATCACTATGATAGCCTTATGGACTTTTTTGTAAGCTGCTTTCACACCTCGGGGCTTGAAGTCACCCGGAATAGCTGCGCGTCAGTGGGATGGCAACCTGGCAATTTGCAGAAGGTGAGAAAGTGTCTGACACCGGCACCGACGCCTGCTGCATTCTGTATGGACACCACTGCGGTTTGTTGTATTAGGAAACATCCCCTTAGGTATTGCTGTGTTTGTGCTATCAAATACAGGAGAGGTGGAGGGACCGACTTTACCACTGTGGTTTCAGGGCGGGGGCCAACGGGAGTTAATCTATCAGCAAGTTTTTTTTTTCTTCTGTCCAGCTTCACTTTAGTGGTGTACTCGTACCGCACACCGCAACCAGGGGAGGCTGAACTTGTGTTTCAGCACCTAAGCACTGACCCGCAAGATGGAGTTCTCAGTGTGCGGCTGTGTCGTTTCACATCACATCAGCGGGCCACACTTTTGCCCTTTGCTTTACCTTTTCCCGCAGTTGTACCAGCTCTTCACCCTCCCCAACCGCCACTGTCTTAACGTGTCTTCTGGCCATAAAACACTGGGTGGTAATCACGGTTCATACACAACATTGTGGAGTGACTGTGTGTCAAGAGATGAATGGAATCATCTCTGCACAGGCTAAGATTGT
The DNA here is from genome assembly GCF_051991255.1 of Vanacampus margaritifer. Classification (NCBI taxonomy): domain Eukaryota; kingdom Metazoa; phylum Chordata; class Actinopteri; order Syngnathiformes; family Syngnathidae; genus Vanacampus; species Vanacampus margaritifer. Next base: position 11,944,390 of record NC_135448.1, on the reverse strand, counting down.
TTTTACACTCGAAAAACTGTTGTGTCAAAAACAACAAAGAGCTGACCCAACTTTTTGGGGTTTTACATACAACCCCAAAAAATTCTGTCAAAATGAACAACCCCAAAAATGTTTTGTTTTGGGGGTTTTGGGACCAAAGTACCCTAAAAAAAAATGGGTTATTGGTACTAAACTGAAAAATGTGTTCTGTTTGCACACAAAAAAAAACTGCAACAAATAATCAATAACAATAATTGTTAAATGAATAAATCAAAAAAATTGGTGAGTCCCTTTTTGACCCATATTGGGTTATTTTTTTAACAACAACAACAAAAAACAGTTGGGTCCGCAATAGATCAATTTGCATAAAATAAAATAAAAATGGACCCAACAACTTTCTGTGTTCTTTTGCAGAAAACAACCCCAAAAACAACTCCCGCCCAAAAAAGGGTTATCTCGTACAAAAACAAAAAAACAGGAAGTTGGGTCAAACTGACCCAAGTAGTAGATCGGTCCATATTTGGGTTAATTTTTACTCAACTGTTTTTAGAGAATAAGGCACAGGGACTCACTTACATTATGGGACAACGCTCCATACTCTAATTCCTCTGAAAGTTTTTTTTTCTTTATACATGCCTTAGTAGGGACTGCTTTTCTGGTTAGCAAACTCATCAGTCTCTCGTATCCAGGTGTGAAAAACTGGCATTAACAAAGTGTTTCCAAAAACTCCAGAAAAAAAATACAACAGAGCAAGTTCTTCAAGAGAATACGGATTAGGACCATTGCTAACCAAAACAGCAGCACCGAACATAAACAGTCAGTTTGTCAGAAAAAATAAAAATACAAATTGTGGAGTATGTAAGCATATTTCCTGAGCCTTGTTATGTCGGATATTGACTGCTATTTTTCTCTCTCTTCTGTTTTTCTACACTGTATTTGGCGGCACCTTTTTATTTGGTTTTTGAACCCCGCTATCACCGCTCATATTGTTTAATATGATTTCATAGATGATCTTGTACAACAAATGTGGATCTTGCTGACCAACGGACAATAATGAATCCCAGCGTAAATCTCCACACAGGTGTTTTCTTCCCATCCCTTCCCTCTCACGAGGCATTAGGGTTTTGATTCCTGCTTCTTAGCCTTCTTATCCCCGTCTGCATTTACCATAAACCCCCCACTGCGCTGTCATCAATATCCGTCATCGGAGTATTCCTTCTTTATCCCCCCCCCCCGTCTCGCTGCGTGCTTCCTGAAGATCTCCCCTTCTTTGCTCCTCTTGCTGCTGATTGCTTTTAATACTTTTTTTTCTTTTTAGCTCTCCACTCCTCACCACAACCGCTATAATTCCTTCACTTGTTTGCATCGCTGGCACGGTGAAATCGCCGATCCCCCGGCGCACAATTTCCAAAAACACAGCGGGTTCAATCAGCCGCTGTCAGCGTGAAGGGATTACTGCCCGTCTATATCATCTGCTTTTTTTTTTCTCCTCTCCCGGACTTCAGGCTTCATCCATCCTGCTGCTCTCTTATCTACATCCACCCAGCCATCCATCAACCTCTCCATCCGTAGTGTGTGGTACTGCTCCATGTATAGCCATCAGTCAGGCCAGACCAATGCTGCTTGCTCCTGAGTTTACCTTCTGGGAATAATTAAATGGACTCTATATGTGCAAGACGGCAGTGAATTTCTCCCTAACAGCCCTTTTCATTTGTCCTCTTCACCTAACATAAAATGTAATGTAACTGGTCACCCCCGCCCTATTTGCAGTTGAATAAACACCACAAACGCCTCCAGACACAATTTGTAGAAGTATATATTTTTTTCATGTCATTTTTGCTCCATTTTCAATAATAAAGTCGAATGGGTCATTCTTGAACAGCAGCTCCTTGAAGCTCGCCGACGTTCCCCATCACGACTTCCAGGAAAGACGTCTGCCTCACTTTGGGGGGTGGGGGTGGGGGTGGGGGGGGGGGGTCGGCAGTCCGTTTCCACTTGGATTGGTACCGCGCGAGAAATCTGATGCCATCTGACACCATCTGGCCTTCTACGCCCTCCTCCCAACCAACCCCTGCCCGACCAAAAATACTCATATTTGATTTCGCCAAATAGCTACACAGTCTACATACATCATGATACTGAGTTACAGGCAGATAACAAATCTTTTCAACATTCAGCGCCAAAATCACCATGATGGGTAGAGCGACAAAAAACAAGAACTCAAGAACCTGTCGAAAAAGACCCAGGAAGTCTGCCATTTTGGTTTCAGAAGACCGTTTTGCCCAATTTCTACCAAACTTGAACCTCATATACAAGATGGATGGGTGAGACTAAGTTACAATATATTTTGAGTATTTGTCATCTTGTGTGGGCGCCATAGTTAGAATATTCACCTTAAAACGGATATTCATTGTGGTAAAAATTGTAAAATGTTTTTTTTTTTTTTTTTTTTTTTGATAATGATGATGACATAAATTACCGAATGAACAATACTGAGCTCTCCAGAAAAAAAAAAAAAATCAAAAAAATAATTAAATTTTAATTTAATTTAATTCACTCGCAGCCATTTTCAAGCAACCCTTTTCGCTCCCGGCTGTTTTCATGGATTTTGACAGATTTTGCAAGGCCCACAGAATATTGTCTTCTATTTCTATAACAACATGGAACCTACCAAAAGAAAGATTAGAGTCTCTTTCCTCAGGAAAAAAAGTATATTTGTATCTGTTTCCTTTTTGCAGCAATTAGCATTATAATATAGCTAAGTGTCATCATTATTCACATTCCTGTTGAAAACACTGGGGAAAAGAGCTTGTTGCAACATGGCCCTGGTTGATCTCTTATACCTTACTGCCACCTGCTGGCGTTTTTTTTTTGTAATAACTACCATTGATTTAAGCGACTTCTTCAGGTCAGAGGCTGCATTAAAGCCTTCTGTATGCTTGAGCAAAAAAAAACAAAAACGTTTTTATACGTTTTTGGGAGCAAATGAATTAATATGGTCTATCTCACAGGTTTTCACCAATTGCATCATGGATATGGAACCTATCCCTGCAATAAACACATCGCTATCCATCTGTAGCCAGGCATTATGCGTTTACGCCAGACAAAATTTAGTCTCTTACTATAAGTCAGTATATTATCTTTCACACGCTCAATCGTGTCAAAAAGCTCACCAGTCGACGCCCCTCGCTCGGCAGCTCTATATATCATCAGAAAAAGTGACAACATCTCTGCCACGCTGGCACATAAACAGAGTGGGCGCAGTGACCTTCAGTGCCGCCCACCATCTGTCCACAAATCATGGAGCAGCTGCTGTCTGCCACTCAACTAACTCGCCCGACATTTAGCCCAATTAGGGCAGGAAAGCGATGGAACGCTCCATCGTATGGCGGAGATGCGTGACGACGTCAATGATGGATGGCGTTTTTAATACCGACAGCGCGAGCGTTTGACCCTTGATTACATTCAATTTCCAAGTCAGATAAAATCTGCGTGTCATTATGCCGCTATGGTTATTTCCCTAACTAGTGATACTGTTTAACCCCCGTGATTTATGGAGCTCACTGAATAGAAAGCAGAGAGTTCATTTTTTAAGTGCCTCAGCGGCAGATCGCCAATTGACTTGTTTTTAATTTACCACTCAACAAAAGAGAATTAAACATTGTATACTTAAACACTAAACTGGTACACCAAATAAAATGTTATCTTATAAAGGCTCGCTAGCTTCATGCTACCAATGGGAAACGCCGCAAATGGGCTAACGGGAGTTAGCGAGCATAGATGTGACGGTAATTGTAAACCATCAAACAACAACTATTTTTGACTTTTTCTTTTTCTTTCTACTACTCATAAAGACATTTTAATGCAAATGAAGGTGTTATTTTTATTTGATTTATTTAAAAAAAAAAATCTGGAGGTGAAGGTGTTATTTTTAGATGTATGGCTTCAAAGCCTTTTAAGACTTTTTAAGGATCCACGGATTTTGTGCTACGGCTGCGATGCGCCACTTTTAAGGGGTTCCCTGCGTGAAACAGGCCCGTGATTAACACCTCACAGCGAGACGCCACCGTTCACCGCAACCTTTTTTGTTACGAGCTGCCATGTTCCCCTCGAGTAAAACGATCCGACGAGAGCGATTGCGGTTGAAGAATCAATCATTTGGCGCGCGTCCCGACGCTTCATTTCTCTCTGCGTCGTTGAGCGAACGCCACCCCCGCCGCTTTTGGAAATTATCTCAGCCGAGAAGAACGATAAGAGGCGGGGCACAAGTTAAGGGTAAACAAAGCAAAAGAGACAAGACGGCGTCTGTCTAAATCCGGAGGGGGATCAAGATGAATGAATCAAGCGTCCCCCCGTTTTCTCATTTGGGTGTTGAGAAGAGTTTCGAAATGATCAAGCCCGACGATAAACTCCTGAAGTTGTGAGTGATTGTCTCTACCGCTCATTTGTCCTGCACTGCACATCTCCCTTGCTATTACTCACACACGTTTAAGCTGTGTATGAGGATGTGTGTGTGTGTGTGGGGGGGGGGGGGGGGGGGGGTTACAGCATCAGAGAGAGACCTCCGTTATCTGTGAGTGTTAAATGTCATCCGTGACATCTTGAACAAATAATGCGTGCCGGGAGCGTACGCATCGCAGCCCCAATGGGATAGGATCCACTCATCTCCATGGCACCGATTCATTCTTTCTCGCGGAAAAACAAACCCACGGAAATTTGCCATAACACTATAAACCACAAAGGTGTCAAATTGCTGCAGATTTGTTTGTTAGCCAGGTCGATAACGCAAAATAATAATAATAATAATTAATAAATAAAAATTCTCCTGTTAGTAAATTCTGTAGTAAATTTGACTATATTTAGTGTGTGACCAAATAGACTCAGTTTTAGAGTATTATTTACACTTGGAAGAGAAAAAAAAACAAAGAATTGAAAAAAATAATAAATAAAAGTCAGTCAAGTGTTGAGGAACGAACTCACGACCTTCAGCCGATCTACTCCTGCTGTGCTTAGGTGGTACTGTCGTGAGTTTGTTCTTCAACCCTTGAGCGATTTTTATTTTTTTTCCCAATTCTTTATTTTACTCTCTTCCAAGTGTAAATATTAGCCTAATCTAAAACTGAGTCTATTTGGAGTCAAATTTACTTTACAGAATTTACTGTGTAGAGGCAGTTGAAACATGTTTGATCCAGCTTTTCAAAATTGAATCTCTACAAAAAGCAGGTGTGAAGTGTCCGATGAGTGAAGCATATAATGAAAGAGAAATCACAATGAACGCAACGCTAATCACCGCATGACTTATTATGGGCTGTTACAAGTAACGTCCCCGGGGTCCCATTAACTTTTAGCGCTTTAGAAGAAAGCATTCGTCGCATCAGGAAAAGGTCACGCACAACAAAAAAGGAAGAAAAAAAAAATCAAGACGGCGCACCGAGAAGTGTCACTCGTGTTTTCCGACGTGTGAATTCTTACCAGATTGCTGTCAGCTAATACAGCCGCCTTTAATAAGACGCTGCCACAAAGGATTTGATAGATAAATGCCACACGTCTCGCAAAATAAAGAAAAGGAGATACAACTTTTAATTGTCTAAATCCTCGCAATTCCTTTGAGGCTAGCTACGGTTTATGCAGGCTGTAAGGTGTCATTAAAACACAACAAGCACGCGTATAATGTTCCATTTTATTCCATCAGTGTATCCATAAAGACGCTGTGGTTGTTAAGGGATGCCAATAAAAATACTTCCCAACTTGTATCGTGACAATTTTCCTTGGACTTCCCCCATTGTCGATCCAAACAAACAAATCTTTCTCTCCACTCTCCACTTAAGCACCAGGGCTACTACTTCCTCACGACTCTGGCTGGAAGTGTTCGGTTTAGGTGAACGGTATGGGATTTTTTTTTCTCAATAGGTTTTAGGTGAACTAATGAATACACACTCACTCGCACGCACGCACGCACACACACATAATCACCCACATACAAAAAAAATAATAATAATAAAAATAAAAATAAAAAAGGAGAGCAATGATGATGACATGTCAAATCGGTAAAATTACCGAATGAACAATACTGAGCTCTCCAGGAAAAAAAAAAAAAAAGTGGACATTGATTTTGGTGGCATCTCCTACAAGGCACACGAGAAGGCCATCTTGTAATCCTGACAAGACTGTGATGAAACGCCATCAGATGACGGACAGAAGAAAGAGTCATCAGAGACTTGAAACAAAACAGAAGGTCAACTTTAATACGTCTCGTCCAATTGTTCGTTCTCGGGCGCGAGTAAAAAGCAGGGGAAGTGACAGCAAACCAAAGCGATACGGCAGCTATTTTTTTTTTCTGTCGCTTTTTTTGTGACAAGTTTATTGAACCTGACCTATATGGCAGGAAGAAAACACATCTCTTTTAGCTTCCCGATTTTATCATTATTTTTTAACAGCCTGTCAGCCATCAAGAAAAGGTATAATACAGTGTATATTTATTTTTTTTAAATATTCCAGAACAATACTCCTGTCCTGTTTTCAACACAATGAACCCATTCCTCACATGGTGTAGGGACACTAGTGCCTTGAGATACAAGTTTAATTTGTTCTATGGCAACTCTCATAATAATAAAAAAAAAACTTACAGCTCACCTGTCCCCATTCAAATGAATTGAAATGAATATTATATGAATTTAATATAGCATTATAGCAACATTTATTATTTTACTTTGCAAAACATAGTAACATAACTACAGAGGATGTAAAGAATTAAAGGTTTTGCGCATCATGTTTATATATTGCTGCACCATCTGTTGTGCACAATGCGTCCACCGGAGGCAGTTTAAAACAGGCATGGAGGGAAAACAAACCAATAAAAAGAGTTTCGCAAATACTGTAAGTGACTCGGTAAACTGCAGTACGTTTTTCGCATAAAATAAAGCATACATGCCTGAATATGGTTACATTGTCTGTCTACATGTGTTGCTCTGTAGTTTGTATTCAAATATCAGTTGGTTAAAGGTTTAACACCATGGCTGTGGATACTACACGTCTATGGCCCTTTGAATTGTGTGTTAGCTTAGCATTGAGCAAGCAGAAGGGTTGTGGTTGTTTTACATACACAAACAAGTAATTATCTTTGTTTGTTTGTTTGACAGTAATCCGGACCTTAACATGCCTGAAAAAAAAAAAAAAAAAACGGTTCTTGGGGTTTTTAACATCATCACCCAAAATTCACTCACCCACAGTAAAGTTTAAATAATAATAATATTAATAATAATAATAATAATAATACATTGATACAAAATTCGGTAGACATGTTTATCATGAGCCACAAACAGAACCAGGTACTCATGACACATAATTGATGCTAAATTGCAGAGATTTTTCTTTCTTAATTTTAGTTTATTTTTGGATACACCATCCAATGTGTACTGAGCATCGCACAACCGATTGAATGAACGCCTAAAATCAAACAAGACCCGAGTTAAAGTTGTTATTCTGCTCTGCTCGTTTGTTCCTTTTGCTCCGGTATCTCTCAACTCCAGGACCACTCGGTAACAAATTCACCCCCCAAGCTCGTCACGAAGGCATCATGGGAGCTCTTGCGGCATATCTGAACGCACAACCTGGCTCTACTCAAAGCTAACTTTGGACGAGCGAGGTAGAAACTATATGACAGGAAAAGAAAAGTGTGTGTGTGTGTGTGGGGGGGGGGGGGGCGTATATGATGACTGATGATTTCAAAAGTGGGGGGCTTGAGGCAAGGCAAAACCAATTAGAAGTCACAGTGGAAGCGGGTGGGCGGGCGGTCCACCGGAGGGTGAACGGGAAGCAAGACGGATGGATATTGGATAGAGACGAAGAAGATCAAGACGGTGATGGAGGGGCGGGAGGATTATTGGGAAGACAAAGGGGGAAACGGGACGGCGGATAAATAACAGAGATGCAGATAGACACAATGAGAAAAGAGGATGGAAGATTGTTTGATGGGGTAAATTTGAGATAGGAATCCCAGATGGTGTGTGCTGAGCTGGCTTGTTGTTTACTTGCAGGATGCTTGTTCACAATCCGCAATTGACATACCGGATGAGAAGGCTAATAAGATGTCTGCCAAAGCAAGCGACGACAAATGAGAGAGCTGCACAGCTTAGTTTACGCAAACACATTGACATTTTGATTAAAAATAAATAAATAAACAAATAGATATATATATATATATACATACATACATATTTATATATATATATATATAAAATATGATGTAGCTTTTATAACTTAAGTTGCCGTTAACTGTACTTGGTTTTCTTGATGCAGGGCACAGGAAGGGCTGCCCATATTTGGAAATTGTTGCTTAGCAACCTACCAAGAAGTGGCCTGGTGGCTTTTCCCACTGGCTTGGACATGACATAGAGCACAACTAGTCAATATATATTTAAATGATCATGGTACAGATTTTCATCCGTCGCCGTGCTTTTTGATCCATGTCACAGGATGCCATTCCTCTTGTGTACATACATTTAAAAATCATGAATCCATTCCCAAAAATGAATGTAAAAAAGAAGAACTACAATGTTTTGAAGAAAAGTAGATTTTGTCTTCTGTAACACAAATATAACCAATATTTACTATGGGTCATTGACCAAAACCTTACAAAATAACCTGAGAAGAACTGGCTCCAAAAAATAGAAACATACTCTCAGATGACCATCATTAAGTGCTTTATTTTGTCTTTTTCTAGCAATTTTCTCCAATATGTAACCCACCCACTATCACCTATTCATGTTGCTGAGTCATTATTGAAAGGCCAATTGCATTCATCTTTGTTTTCGTCTTTTGAATTTGTCTCCATGGTGATGGAAATCGTCAACTTGATTTGATGTGTGCGCAGACTTTGACCCTGCGTGATCTGCTAGCGTGTGAGCGGCTAAGCCGGACTGTGCGTCTGCGAGTTCGTGCGCGTTTTGAATTATTGATGACACCAAAGCGGTCCACTGGGGAAGGGGGGGCGGAATGCAACACTACTCACACTTGTAATATTCAATACGTGTACGCTTAAAATATTCATGGCCTGCAAGAGATCGACATCTTTCGACAGCCTGCGAATGGACATGAGGCAAACCCGTTTGATGATGTAATATATACGTATGTTTAATCACCAAAGTCCAGGAAACTCATTCACTCCCAGCCATTTTCACTAAAGCAACCCCCTTCGCTTCGGGGCTGTTTTAATGAATTTTGACTGATTTTACAAGGCCCACAGAATATTGTGTTCTATTGCCATAAAAACATGGAACCTACCAAAAGAAAGGTTAGAGTCTCTTCTTAAATCAGTAAGAAAATTATATTTGTACCTGTTTCCGTTTTGCAGCAATTAGCATTATAATACAGCTAAGTTTCATCATTATTCATAAACCTGTTGAAAACACTGGGGAAAAGAGCTTGTTGCAACATGGCCATGGTTGATTTCTTATACCTGACTGCCACCTGCTGGCCGTTTTTTGTAATAACTACCATTGCTTTAAGCGACCTCTTTTGGTCAGAGGCTGCATCAAAGCCTTCTGTATGCTTTAGCATAAAAAAAAACCATTAAAAAACTATTAATTACGTTTTTGAGACCATGGCAATATTTAAAATAAAACGTTTATGTTTTTGGGAGCAAATGAGTTAAAAAATGGAAAACTACAGTATTTTCACAAATAATGGCTATATAATAATGGCTACATTTTATTTGTAAAGTGCATTTTTGGAAAAAAAAATTAAAATAAAAAAATATGAGAAATTTTATGTATAAAGTTATATGTCCGCTGAACAAATCAGAGAATTCCATAATCATGGCTTTACTAGCATCACATTTAGCACTACTGGAAGCATTGGTGGTATGTTAGTCTCCTCTGAGGTCTTTTGACTTTTTATTTGTGTGTTATTTATGTTTTTTAAAGTGTTTTTTTTTTTTTACTAATTGCACTGTTAATATGTAGTGAATGGTTCTTTTGTGTTGTCTTTTATATCCTTTTTATGCATTTTTTTTTTTTTGCTTTTTCCTGGACCTTTTGAGTCTGTAATAACGTTAATTATTATTATTATTATTGTTAGTATTATTATTATTACTATTATTATGGTCACTTGAGTGCTAATTATTGAGCAGGGTACTCATTTTAGAGTTGAAAATTGAAAACCATCAGCAACTGGAAATAAAAGCTAAAATGTATGTAATTAAAATTAACATATGTAATAAAAGCGTCTGTTTTTTTGCAGTTTTTAATCAACTTACTGTGAACGTTCACGACATGGATCTAGCTTCCCTTCAGGGCAGAGATAATGCTCGACACTGACTATTTCCCGGAACACAATATGTTGTATCTCAATATCTCAATGCCATGCATTGGTGAGCAGCTTGATTGCCTGCCTCACTGTGGATGAACCGCTCATGCATGTCGACTCACGATACACAAACAAGACACTTGTGTGTGTTTTGTTCTCAAGTCGCATTATATCACACAGCATATTGTTATGTGTTCATGCTAGTTGAGCTAAATGTCCAATCTAAACAAAAATACTGTGCGTATACGCGCTGACGTTTCCTCAGGGAATGTACGTTTGTGCGACTACTTTTGAACCGCATGTGTTGCTGGTCCGTGGGAATTGAACATAAGTGGTTTGGATATATGCAAAAAGGGCACTTACACTTCATCCATTCCCGTTCGAGGACGGAAGGAGAAATGAGAAAATAATCATAACAGGAGAGAAAATGTGCACTCCAATGCCTGAGTGTGTGATATCAGACAAGGCCGCGTGGGAATTTAGCAGAAAATCATACAAAAATAGGTGTCTTGTCCAAATAGAGGACAGGCTCCCTTGGAAATTACATTCTACCGCCCCAAGTGCAGACCTCCACCAAGGCCAGCCAATCACCAAAGCACCAACTTCAACATCATGCATGTAGAATATTCAATGTTTTTGGGGGATTTTCTCAAGTAACACAAAGGAAATACAATGCTTTACTTTTCCAAGAAAGAAAAAAAAAACACAGACACAAACATTAACTGTGCTGTTTTTGTGCTGTATTGGATTTAGCTAATCTTAACCTAAACCCAAACAGCAACCCAAACCTCACCACAAAACAATCACCAACACCAAACCTAGCCCCAATCCCACTCCAAAAAATACTTGAAAATTCACAGTGTTTCCCCTTTCACTTAATAACACACCCTCTCTATCTCCATGCAATGCGTCCTACTTAATGGAAATTTCCATCTAATCGGCATCTGTATAGCACACGAGCAACATGTCGTCTCACCGTGTTGCCTCATCTTTTTATGCAAAAAAAAAAAAATCACATTATGCATGCAGATGTCATGCCACAACAGTGGTCTCGGCGGTAATGCATCACACCTCCCTCCCTGGAAAAAAAAACACATCCATCATCATTCCCATGACAACTGGTGATAGAGCTGTCAATCTCCCCAGGGGGAGGGGAAACGTCTGTATGCTAAACAAACATGAGGAAGACAACAATCACACACACAGGTGCATTGAGGTTCATCATTAAGTGATGCAGAAGGCATACCAACAGACCAGTCATGATCTTAGTAAATAATATGCACTAGGATACTTCAGGGCGGACGCCTGTGCAAAGGGTGGGATTGTGTCGCGGTGGTCGCGGCATTGGATTTAAACCAGGGGTGTTAGGCAATTCATATTTTTAATCGTAATTAACCGAATGACTTCAATAGTTAACTCACGATTAATCACAAACTTGATGTCTTCTAAATGTACAATAAAATATTTCTTTCTAAGTTTTCATACTCTTGTTAACATAAAAGTGATTTTTTTTTTAACTACTAGAAATATGGCTGCATCTTTTAGTCGGATACAGTAATTTCATAATAATTCATAAAATTGAGTTAAAATTAAAAAGATGTTCTGTAAAAAAAAACAGTGTGATATTGATTTGTGTTGGTCATTTTTCTGCCACTAGATGGCATAATTGCATTTGTAAGACATTGGTGAAAGCTCAGTGCATTTTTTTTTTCATATTAAGAGCTATCTAATCTTTAACATGTAGTGACTTGTGAAATTCTGCACATTTTTAAAATGATAAAATACAACTTGAATATTCAATTTATTACTATTAAATTCTGACGTGGACGTGTCTGCTGCGTTGCAACTGGAATCCTCCCAGCACAGGCTTTGCAATTAAGGAGCAGTCATTAATCGCGTGTTTAAAAAAAAATAGTGGCGTTAAAGGACAATTAAATTAACTGAGAATTAACACACTAATTTTGGCACCCTTAGAAACAATTTGGGTGGCAGTATGTTATTAATGTGGCGTCCCAGTGTTCCGAGCTTTGGGACACATGACAAATGTCGTACAGTGATGTGGTAAAATAAATGTAAAAAAAATAAAATTCTCCCTACACATCAAAGTAGTTTATGGACGAGCCTACACTACCCCAGATCCAATTTAGAATTGGATGGACCCATTCCCTTCTTTTAGCTGCCACTCGTCTCCTCTTCCTTATTATAAGTAATGCCAGAGCTCCCTTGCCTACCTCAGCTTCAAACCAGCAGCAAAACTCGCAAGACTACTTCCTGTTCGGTCGCTTAGCAACCAGCAACCAAATATGAGCAAAGATTTATCTTTTGCCAAATAGTAGATCTACTTCCTGTAGTCCTGACAAACAAAATCAAATGTATCTCACCTTGCAAATATTACTTAAAACATAACCGTTTTATGACCTAATTCAAAGCCGTCCAACATTACGGCCTGTATTCCACAGAATTCAAAAACTCTCTAGAGTGGAAGAGAGATGAAGTTTTCCACTGTCACTACACCCCGCCGACACGTCCTGATCATAACCTTTAGCCCCTCCGCTCCCGAGCCGCCTCCCCCTTCCCTTTCCCTCCATCTTTCGACGTACAAATTCCTTCCCTTCCTCACCTCGCTTCCCTCTCATTGTCAGATTAAACTGTCTATCCTGCTGTCCCCCTTGAAATCCCCCGTTACACACCACCTCGGGCTGTGTGTGCGCGTGTGTGTGTTTGTTGGCAGGCCAGACACGCTTAGTGAGCATTAAACTGTCACACATTTTAAAAGGCACGGAGGTGTGCTGCGGGGGAGGCAGCCATGTCGCGAGTCAAAAAAAAAAAAAGCAGTGTCACTTCCAAATATGAAATGCGTGACATATTGCTATTTACTGTCATTTAAAAGTAATTGCCCACATTTACAAGATTATCATCCGACACGTCACACACAAAATGTTCGGTCCAGCTCTGACCTTGCACCTGAGTTGAATTATTCAGTTTTGTGTAATGGCGAGTCACAACAATTCAGTAAATTTGCTGGCCGCACATGCACAAGTTCTGTCAGATCGCAACACATTTGATCCAAAATAGTCCGACCATATTATACATGGATTCATAAATAAATTGGGTGGTGTCTGGTCGGTGCTGGATTTCACTTTCCTTTCTTTGGTCCTTCCTCGGGTTTCCTGACGGCCTCACGACTCTGGCTGGAATTGTTCGGCTTAGGTGAACGGCATGGGATTTTTTAATAGGTTTAAAAAAAATAAAATAATAATAATAATAATAATAATAATAATAATAAAAATAATAATAATAATAAATAAGAAAAAAAACACATTTTAGATGTTTACCAGTACCTAGATGTTGTAAAAAAAAAAAAGGCATACTTTGATTGAAAATTGAATTTAATGTTTAATATTACAGATCAATATGTAATATAAAGTTCCTTAAAAAAATTGCTTGCAGGTGAACCATGGGCAAGACTAGTCAAGCTAGCAGCCGCAACAATTGTTCAAGCTATCCATGATTCAAAATGAAATATTTCCAAATACATTCATACGCTGACATCAGGGACTTTTGTAGGCTTTTATTCTGAAGCCGTTCCCGGCAGCATGTTGCGGCGCAACGGCTGACTTGACTCGTTATTTCAAGTCACTATTTGCGCGTTTCGCAGCGTTGCCAACGACATCAACAACACAACACTGTCCCTTTTTTTTTCCTTTTTTTTTTCTTCTGGAGAGCTCAGTATTGTTCATTCGGTAATTTTATGTCATCATCATTGCTCTCTTTTTTTTTTTTTGACACATACACACACACGCACATACACATAATCACCCACATACAAAAAAAAACAAAAAAACACAACACCGTCTTGAACTCAAGTTCAACCTCTAATTAAGGATTCTAGAAGGGGGAAAAAACGACTTAAGATGACATTGTATTATTATATGGCGCCTGTTCCCATCATTTACTGGCGGCTCTAGCGTTTCAGCTATTCAGGTTACACCCAACATCCACCCAATTTACTCTGACAGTGTTAAAATAACACTGCTTGGATGATCGAGCATTGGAAATGTAACATTGACCGGTTTGCAATGAACTGAATTGTCTCAAATTTTAGCAGCAAAATGTGAGCAAAATTTCAGGGGCAGTCCAAACCCTAGTTTAAGGTTTGGCGTATTCCTGTGCTTTGAGTTGACTTTGGGTTCCTTACTGAAAGTCATTAATATATTTTATCCAAAGGTGGGATGTGATGTCCACAACTCATATATCATTAAAATGTGCAGGTGAATAGAGAATAGCAACTTTTCCATTTTAACAAGCTTTTCATCTCACTGCTACAAAGTATTCTACCTTATCTGGCATGAATCTTATCAAAGCACCCCTATTTCTTTAGTTTTATATTATGTATAGAGTTGGCTGCCATTGTGATTTTGTCAAAGACAAAAGTCTGATTGGACACCTGTCTCCATATATCGAGTTTTCTACGCTCTGATGTTCGAGACATAGAAAAATTATACAGATGGAGGACGTGACATCGCACCTTATGTCCTTGTCATTAGAATTCTAAGTCCAGAAAAAAAAGAAGAAGAAGAAATTTTTTTCTTATAATAAATAATTCTAAAGCCGGATACAAGAGTCCCACACTCGTTCCCATCCTCAAAATCGGCTCATGTAGGAAAACGTCTGTCTGATTCCTGAGCAAAAAATTCTTTAAACCTACTCAACCCAATTTTTACCCTTAAAGTGCTTCACCTTAAAAAGTTATAAATCTCATTACATCATCAAGTTGTCCCTGCATTGTAACTGCTTACACACATTTTGTATTCACACAGGACACACACATGGAGAGTGAACATCCTGAATCATTTAGTGGCTAAATGAGTCCCTGCTGACTCCAGCGGTGCTACTATACTCCGCTTGAGCTTGCGTGTGAGTAAATTTGTGTGTTGGAGCGTGAACCGAAACTTTGTGCCTGCTGGTGTGCACGTGTTGTGTCCGCATTGTGCGTCCCCGTTGCAGCGTCAGCATCCCGTCGCGGGGAAGGAGCCATCGCGGTAAACACATTTTTAATCCAATCACATTAGAGTTAAGTAAAGCACACCTGACATAAGCCTTCTGCACACACCGCCGCCGCCGCCGCCGCACAATGGAGTCGACTGAGGTTTGCTAACAGTAGGGCGGAAAACTTTTTTTTTTTTTTCCCCACTGACGCACTGGTGTCCTGACAAATGGAGGACCCAGATAAATTATTGCTAAAACTTGAACAATAAACAGCATTTACTGTAAGACATTTCTACTTCTTATTATTCCTTGCTTATTTTGAATTAAATCCACCCACTAATCCAACAGCACCTGGTATTCAAATTTAGATATTGGAAATTGTCATTAGTTGCAACATATGCTTCTTGAATCATAAAAAAAAACACCCTTCATAAAAAAATGTCAGCCGTAAGACCTTCCACACACAAACACACACAAAAAAACTCCTCACATTTGAGATTCACTCTTCTGAATGTTTTTCCCACTTACCCTCATTAAACTCGGGTCAAAACCTTAGCTGGGATAAAGCTATTGCTTTGGCCAAATCGATGTTAATTTGAAAGGTAGAGGTTCAGGTAAGCCCTTTTCACACTGCGTTTAGCATTGTCAAGTCCATACATTGTGTATGTGGTGAGGGGTGGGGACCACAGAATGGAGTCTTGTTGGGTGGTGCGGGTCGGCAAGAGGACTTCTGCCTCAATGGAAATTTTCGTAAGCGACGGTGTTATTTTGGCGCACTTATTTACAAGTTGTTGCCGAGCCGTAAGTTTTACTAAGCTGCGCGTATCCTCGTCCTTAAAATGAGCAGTCAGGCCTTTCTTTTGCAACAATGAAAGTCTAACCAGTAACAAAATATCCGTTTTTACTTCCTGGTAGGCTGCTATGTTTAACACTTCCAAATATGGGCACGCTGGCAACTTCTCCATTGAGTAAGTGCAGTGTGAACAGGGTTAAAGTCAGGCTACAGCCTTGTTCAATTAAAAAAATATTTTTTAAACCTTTTTAGGGGGGTTTGATTACTCGGCAATCTTCTCTTTATTTTATGGTTTGACCTATAAATATTATGATACAAATTACATAATTTGTACACAGTAAATTGTGTAGAGTAAATTTGACTATTTAGAGTGGGCTCAGTTTAAAGAGTAATATTTACACTTGGAATAGAGTAAAGTAAAGAATCAGAAAATAAATAAATAAATGTCACTCAAGGGTTGAGGAACAAACTCACGACCTTCAGCTTGGGAGCGAGCCAATCTACTCCCTGGTCCACGCAGCTCCAGCTGTGTGTTAGTATATTGTTTGTCTCAGCTGGAATCTTTCTAAATCCAAGAAAAAAAAATGTTTTTGGTCTTCTCTTGGAGGTAAACAAACAGTAGGAGTGGGATAGCTCAAGTGGAAAGTGTGGCCGTCTCCCAAGCAGAAAGTCGTCAGTTCGTTCCTCAACCCGTGAGTGACTTTTATTTGTATTGATTTTTTTCAATTCTTTATTTTACTCTTTTCCAAGTTTAAATATTAGCCTTCTCTAAAACTGAGTCTATTTGGTCCCATTCTAAATAGAGTCAAATTTACTCTAAATAGAGTCAAGTTTACTTATTTAATTTCATAAGAAATAAATTATTTTTTGTAAGCCAGCAATGACATACTATATTTGTTGCCAATAAATGAGATTTAAGATAATATTTAGAATATAATAGAGTATATTAGTTAA
Organism: Vanacampus margaritifer; assembly: GCF_051991255.1. Taxonomy (NCBI): domain Eukaryota; kingdom Metazoa; phylum Chordata; class Actinopteri; order Syngnathiformes; family Syngnathidae; genus Vanacampus; species Vanacampus margaritifer. Next base: position 11,927,370 of record NC_135448.1, on the reverse strand, counting down.
GAGATTGCTGTGTAGAGTTAAAGATGAAGTTAATGACAAAACTGTATTTGGACCCTTACAGTGTGAACACTTGTGCTATAGTATTGCCCACGATTGTATACAACAAGACATTAGTGTTTAATTAAGTAAAAATGCTAACAGTGAACTAACGGCGATTTTGACTGAGCGGCATCAGGTGGCGTCACGCTCCAGCTAAAGCACACAAGCCGACCCCCCGTCATTGTAGTGAGCGCACATGCCGCAAAAGTGCTATTTTACAAGCTTGTCGCCACGTGCATCTCCATAAATAAACAAACGAGTGGCTCGTATCAATAAATGAACGGCGTTGTAGCGGGAAACGTGCTCGCGTACGGCGCGCGTTCCGGTGTGATTACGCTAAAAAGACGCTTAATTGCTTGCAACTGTGTAAATACGATTACATGTGTTTATTGCCAAAAATGTGTTTGTCTCAGATTATTGATGTCCATCCAGCATGTCTGCTCTGATTGAATATAAATGCTTTTTGGAGGGAAGCTTTAAGTGACATTTAAATATGAGCTGTGTTTTTGCTTTTGCTTCTTTTTTTTTTTTACACCTCATTACAGCCTTGTACGTGTTTACCAAATGCAAACAAGAAGAGCGAAAGAAAGACCGCCTTTACATGGCAACTTTTTCTTTGGGAGTAAAGTTTTGAAAATAAAACAGAAGTGTGAGAAAACTATGCAAAAAAAAAAGGGTGTTTGTTTCTACTAATCAGCCTGCTACATACAGCCAAAATTTGGGGCAGACATCGGAGTAGGCTACAATCTATTGGAATGGAGAAACTGTTTTCTTTGGATGATATATTTTTTTCAACATTTTGTTTGAAAAGATTTGAGGGGAACCAGGAAGGTAAACTCAGACAAGCATGAGATGAAAGCCGGCTGTCAACTTGCAAAACAATGGAAGTGAATGATGAATGTAGAAAAAAAAATGAGGCAGAGTGGGAGAAGGTAGATGATGAAGAGCAGGTGCCCCGGGATGGCGCCCTGGAGCACACCTGTCGTGACTGGAGAGGGATTGAATGAGTCCTTGCTCCCTATTTACTAAGCCACATCTTTGACACCATTTTGTTGTTAAGATGGCACTCTCAGGGAAAAAAAAAATTGTCAACAGCAAATAGGCACAGTCATTGTGCATTACAATTAACGAAAAAGCTACTTCATACATCACCTATTTAGTATTTAAAGGTTTTAAAATGACCTTTCTATAGTCATTATTAATTAATGAGGGAATTCATTTAAAGGTCCGAACAAACTGCAGGTCGGACAGTTATGTTCAACTTCCAAGGCCCAACACAATAACGAAACACGGAGGGCTTAATCTCATCCTTATCCCTCCTCCGATTGTTAAGACAGCAACCGCCGTGCCGGTAATGAGAGACGGGAACATTAGAGGGGATGAGCTAAGAAATAAAATATGTGGAGAAGTGGATTGCCGGTGTGTGTGGGATGAGAAGTGTGTGTGTGTGTAGTGGTTGTGGAGTAGGAAGCAGTGAGCAGGTCTGCAGGAGAGAGATAAGACCACTTCAAGTGTCACTACAAGACACTACATTGATCTGCGGGAGACGAGGCAAGAAGACGGGGAGGAGGGGCAGGAGGGTGGGAAGCGGGTGTGATTAGTGTGAATAATAGACTCCTAAACACAATTCCGCATGCACTTAAATTGTTCTTATAAATGAACTCGGCTCGCTATCTACCTGCCACATAAATAAAACCATTTGCAAAAACCTCGCAAGAGTGCAAAGGAGTCTGAATGCCATATTGTTTACGCTAAGGGTATACAGCATGACAGGTAAGAACTTAAAATAGATCATTTGTTCATGTTATATTTCTACAAATAGAGGGTGTGTAAGTGCCTATTAAGTGGGAGGCCTTTATTAATATTCAACAATGCGAACAGGATATTACAATTTATGTCGCGTTAAACAGGAATTGAAAATCAGATAAAAAGGACTATTACGGAGAAAGGCTGTAAAACGGAAAGAACCAAGGCTGAGGGGAGATAATATATCGCGTAGGTCGTCAAAATATAACAGACACAAGTCAGAAGCTCCTTTCGTACTTACGTACGTAACATTACATGATTTCTGTATTTAACTGTGTTTATTTATTTATTTGCGATATACTTTTCTGACAACATACTCATTTCATTCATCTGAATGGCTTTTCATGTGCTGCTGTTTTGGTAAGCATATGGGCTTTTTACTGTTGACTCTTCATTTGTGAACATTCGTTTTTCATGAAATGGAGTTGTTAAATCGTTTCATCTACCTGGGTATGTACAGTATTTGAGTGTGTGTGTGTGTGAGAACCCCACATGTCTGGTTGGCGGTTCGAGTGGGTTCGTCTCCTCCAGCTGCTTGGCTCAGCAGAGCTTCACATCCACGAGGAGTCATTAGCAAGGCAATAATTCGACCTGAAAGACCACTGAGGAGCTTGTGCAAACCAAACAGGGTCAGCCCTGAGTGGTAGGATGGAAAAAACATGTCCTCCAGGAATCTATAAAAGCATGTATTGGATATTTGTGCGGGAATGTTGGGAAATATTCGAGACAAAAATTTTAGTGACAATGCTTTTGTCAATATAATGTATATAATATGGTTTGAGAATTACAGCACAGTTTACAGCTGAAATTAGCTTTTGTTTTGATGGGGGTGACATGTCCGCCCCACCCCATCAACTGCTGGGCCAATGGTGAGTATGGATTTTGTTACCGTGACAACCAGAGGCGGCGAGAGCTGAGTAAAAAAAAGAAAAAGAAAAGTATTTTTACTCAAGGCGGTGGCACTTAATCACTTCTTGGCACTTGTCAATTTGTGCTATTTGTATACAATCAATTTAAATAGATTTTCTATAATATGTCCGCTTTAATTATGATTGTTAAATATTAATTTCCACAAAATGGCATTGATTTTCCTTCTAATCCAACTGCCGATCCAGCACCTATTTTATTTATTTACCGTATTTTCCGCACTATAAGGCGCACCTAAAAGCCACACCTAAAAGCCTTTAATTTATATCCAAAACCGACAGTGCGCTTTATAGTCCGATGCGCCTTATATGTGGATCAGTAAGCTCCATCTAGTGGATGCTTAACGCAACCCCAGCCACTACAGTAGCTTATATTCTGTTCGCCTTAAAATGCCTTATATATGGAAAAAGTTTTTAAATAGGCTGTTGATTGAAGGTGCGCCTTATAATCCGATGTGCCTTATAGTGCGAAAAATATGGTATTTATTTTGTGTCATCAAGCAACAAGTGCGGATGATTGCATGCCCTTTTTATAGCCACAGACATAAAAAAAGACAAACAAAAAAAAACGTACTAACGTAACATCAAAACGAGAAAAGAATAGAAAATAGAAAAGAATAGAAAAGAGATAACCTCTACACTCCCCTTTTTTTTATATTCACGATAGAAGCCTTTTAAAGTAAGGGTGGAAAACATATCGAAGAAGCAGCAGGTTGCGAGTGTCCGTTTGATGAACAGGTTGTGTGAAAGGAATCCAGCTGCCGCACATCATCTCATTAGCACTCGCCGCCATGGCAACCCACATCAGCTGCCAGAACCAGAGCCAGGGACTTTACAGAGCAGCCGGCCGGCCTTTGTGTACTGTAGAAAGTGACTAATGAGAAGCATTGGAGTCCTATAGTAGACATTAAGAATATAATAGTGACTGATTCTAATGAGCTCAGCCAAACATTTATTACATATATGGTGCATTTGGGGACAGCCATTTGAAGGCTGTAGTTATGAAGCAACTTTTACGGCATGGGATTTTTAGTACAAATAGGAAAAGTGTTAGAAGTGCAAATGCGGCATGTATATCTGATGTTAAAAGAAAAAACTAAAATGAAAGGCATATACTTATGTTCATTATTTAGCTTAAAGGTTTTTATGGGGGGGGGGGGTACTTTCCCCAGTAGTATAGGACGGCCACACAGTTAGTTGCCTATTGATGCCACAAAATGGCGTCAAAGCACTTTTTTTCCGATTAGACAAGGGTATGGTCTCACTTCAACATAATTCCATAAAAGTATAAAAGTTGATCAAAACAACGTCTATAAGTCTATTTGAATGAATAAAAGAAAAAATGTCATATCAGTTCATCAGAACTGAAATAAGAGATGTCCTTCTTGATCCATGTGAAGATCTAAAATACTGTCAAAAATATACCAACTTTCAACAAAATCCAAATGAAATATGTGCTCTATCCACACTCACAAAAAAACAAAACCAAAAAAAACCATGCTTGAGTTATTTATTCTAAAAAGGATTATCCGAGTTGCACCGGTCATAACTTGAATTTAGTGTATGACAAACTTTGGAAAAGAGGCTGCAGCCTGCTGCCCCGCGTTCACGGTGGTAGCTTAACCCCTCTTAGCCTCGCTGACAAGAATGACAGAGACATTACTAATCCGCCAATGACAAGTGGCTTTTCCTGCCTCCCAGCATCTCGCCCCCCACCCCCCCCCCCCTTCCTATTCCAGCGCCATGCAGAATGGCTTGACATCAGTGGAAAATATGTGGGAAAAATAATGCCAATCATCACTTGTGTGAATTTCAGAACTGAGATAACGTCTTCTATACAACATTAAATTATATTAACTTGAAGTTAGTCATGCAAAAGAGAATTATTGTCCCATGGGATTGTAACTTTTGTAACGCACAAAAAAAAAAACATCGCAAGACCCAAGCGCAAATTCAAACAGGAAGTCATCCATTTTGGTTTGAAGTAGCAAATTAAATTGCTCGTTTCACACCCCTGCTCTAAACTGTCCAAGTGAATTTGAGTGTGATTTGTTGTTTGTCTGTTTGTGAATCGTAATCAGTCCTGAGTGCAGCCCGCCTCTCGCCCTAAATCAGCCGTGACCCTAATGAGGACAAGCGTTATAGAAAACAGATGGATAAACGAAAGTGAATGCTCCCCATTAGACAAAACCCCAAATGAACCCTTTTTTCCACTCGTCAGCCACAACTCGGTTTCTTCAATTACAAAAGGAAAGACTGCCTGTGTATTAAACACGCAATGCTGCTCTTTGTACTTGTTTGTTGAGTTCAAGCGGTTCTGCCACCAGCGATGTCTTTGGCGCGGCTTCCATTTTGGTTTCTTTGATCATGTTGGTACCCCCTCCCCCATTAGCTGCAACTCCACTGGACCCCCCGCTATCTCTGTGAAACCGCCGAGACTTGCGCTGCGTGATTGACACCCACTGTGTTCTTCGGATGAATGCGAGCAATTAATGGACTCATTTCGAGGATAGGTGGGGCTTGGGGGATGTTATATTCTAGAGAATGAATCGGTTTCACGCTGCGATTTTTTCGCAAAAAAACATGTTTGAGTCGCGTTTGTGTCGAGGGGCTGTCTGGTGACTCACCGCGAGCATTTGGGTTTGACGCCTCTCAGTTATCATCAGTCACTTTCAATCGCATTCTAATGAGCTTGTGTTTGTGTGTGACAGTCGTTTTGTGTTGGCAAAACTTGGTAGTGAGGTGGCGCAGCGTGAGTCTGTTATATTTTTTGTTTTGAGTTGTTTACAGACACTTGGTGTACAAGGATGATTTCACATAATGTAACAACACTGACCTCCATTTTGTACAAGTTGCTTTTATATAAAGGTAGAGTTTGTAGTAAACACACATCATGAAGTTTTCACAAAGGTTTTTAGTGGGATCAAATAAAGTGGTATGTTGTAGGGTTAGGAGTTTGGTTTGAGGATGGGAGGTTAGGGTTAGTCTGACTCCGTGGTTGGGAAAGGGTGGTGTGCCCTCTCCAGGTAGGGCATTAGGATCCTGTTCCAGGAGGAGGAATTCAAGCATCTCTGTCTTCTTCAAAAAGGCAGGGAAGAATGTTGTGGGAGATCAACAGGCGGATCAGGGCTGCATCTGTGGTGATGCAGCCTCTGTATCGGTCTGTTGTGGCAAAGTAGGAGCTGGGCCGAAAGACAAAGCTATTGAAGAGGGTCTTCTGCATGGATTTAGTCATAACTGTTTTAGTTTACTTATTTCCTTAGTAGAACTTTTATCTGTGGATGTGTCTTTGTAAGTGCTGTCGCAATTTCTGCTCGTGTCGTCATGTCTGAAGGACCTCATCTGTTTCCACATCAATGGGCCAGTGTCTGTGGTTGAAGTCAATGTGTATTGGATGATATGCTGTAAAAGTCTTATCTACTTCCGGCTGTCGTCATGTGTATTGAATGCTGTAAACGTCTTAACTCATGGCTGGGGGCTGTTTCCTGGGGGTTTGGGGGTTTTTGGTCATACTGCCTTTCAAGATAGTATAAGAATGCTGTGAGTCCGCTGTAACTACACACTTGCGAGAAGCTGCAGCTGTGTTCTGTAAACTCGCTTGTGTCCGGAATATTCTGTAGAAATAAAAGCTACCCGGAAGAAAACGAACACGCGGAAGGAAAAATATTATTTTCTTCAACACTATCAATTTACCGGTTAATTTGCATCCCTACCCTCACTTACACGGTGGGTCGTGACCGAAAGACTGGATACAAGCAGCCGAAATGAGTTTCTGGGCTCTTCCTTAGACATAAGGCAAGAAGCTCGGTCATCTGAGAGGGATGCAGAGTACATCCAGAGGACCCAGATGATATGGCTAAGGAATCTAGTTAAGATGCTTTCTACATGCCTTCCTGTGAAGTGTTTGGGCACGTCCCACTGGGACGAGGTCCCAGGGACGACCCAGCAGACGTTGGAGAGACTACGGTTGGACAGGGAATGCCTCAGGATCCGCGCCGACAAGCTCGACAAAGTGGCTGGGGAGAGTCAAGTCTGGGCTTCCTTGCTTAAGATTCTGCCCCTGTGACTTGACCCCGAATCAACAGAAAAAAAAATGAGGCATGGATGGGCCCGGGATTGTATTAAGGTTGGGGAATCATGGAGTTGGTGGTTATAGGTTTAGGCATGGGTAGGGAACCCTGCTCCTTGAGAGTGTCCCCCCACCAACACGATGAAAAGGATCATTAACAGGCTTCTACAGAGTTGGCTGATAAAATGGTGATTAGAGTCAGCTGTGTTGGTGGAGGGAGACATCGACAACAGGCGAGTGGCTCTCGAGTGACCGGGTCCCGTACCCCTGGATTAAGGTGATTCGTTCGGGAGAGAGTTAGGAATTGGGGTTAGAGGAGTATAGGGTTACAGGGTACGCGTTGAAAGATGGGTTCAAGGGCCTAAGAGTTTGGGGATCATTAGGCTATATTAAAGGATAAGGGGTTTAGGTCAGGGCTGGAGATTATGAGGTTACATTATGGATACAATAATAGGGAATGGGATATAGGATGAGAGGTTAGGATTTAGGGTTTGGGTTGGTACTATAGTTAGGGGTTGAAGTAAGGAGTTAAGGGTTAGGCTTGATGCTGGCATTGTGAGTTCAGGTTTTAGGATTGGGTTAGGTGTAGAAATTAGGGTTAGGGATAACAGTGAGGTTTAGGGTTTGTGAAATGCGATTAAGATTAGGAGTTAAGGCACTAGTGTTGGGGAGTTTGGAACTAGAGGGATTGGATTGAGATTAGAGGTCGGTGTTATTGGGTTATGGTTAAATCTTAAAACAGTTGGTTAAAACTAAGGGTTATGGGTTAGGGGATTATGAGGTTTAGTGTTTGGAAATTATGGTTTGAAAGTGATAAGGTTGATTATGACCAGTAGAGGTGCACATTCTTACAAAAAATCATTTTCCTTGTATTAAAAGAACACATTGTACCACTTTTTGGCAACTTAAAGTGTACGCTTGCCAAACAAGTGGAATTTGGTGGAAATGTGGCTTGTGTGTTTAGGCCTACTTGGTTGGGAGATATGTCAATACGGACAAAAACATGGGCGGAATGTTGTGGCATGATGAACAAAGACCACAAAAACAATCCTCGACCCCCTCGCCCACACACACATAAAAGGACACACACTCACATGCATGTGACAGGCTTCCCCCCCGCACACACAATTCATTCAATAAAGTTACAAGAGCACATTGACCAGCATGCTGCGGTGTGTACCTCGGCAGATGGGAGCGGGGAAGTCCCACACGGCCGTGTTCCCTGCATTGAGCACGCAGGTGAGCGTGGCGTGGCCGTCCAGAACGTAGCCGGACACGCAGCTGTAGCGCACGCTGTCCCCCACGGCGAAGCGCCCGCCGCCGCTTAGCATGGCTTTGGGCGGGATGCCGGGGTTCCCGCAGGAAGTACTGTGGAGTTCTGCAGGTAGAGATGACGAGAGAGGGAGTCGGTTGAACTGGGCGGAGCATCACTAAAGCAGTACATTTATGGTCATAGAAGAGCACAATGTATCCCATTGGAGCGCTTATAGATTTCAATTCAGAGGTGGTTGATGACGGGAATGGAACTCAGAGGAGTGCGGACTGTGTAAAAGATGTTGCAAATTTAGCAGGTGGTTCCAATTTGACTCCAAAAGGGAAAAGCTAAAGCAAATTCTGGCTTTTTTTTCCTGGAAATATTGGTCCTGGTCCAGTTTCGGAAACAACTTTTACACAACTACACATTCACATTCAACCATCTGCAGTCTGAGACCAAGACTTACACTGCAAGCAGATCAAGTGTATCCTGGTGCCATAGAAAAAGATTACAATGCTAAGTAGCAAATTATCTTGATTGTTCCGATGAGCATCACGCATGAGGCCATGTAGGAAGTGAGACTTTCACACTCTGCCAACAGGAGACAAGGCCCGTGAAGACAAGCAGATGTTTGCCTCCATGTGCCGCCGTCATGTGCCAGCGCAGACCGCCGCGTCCTGCGAGAGCATTTGTGTGCTCTGCGGTCGCAACGGCCGGATGCCAAGAAATGTTATTGAAGTTTTTTTAGATTCAGACGCAGAGGAAAGCGCAGTCGCTGGGACGGAACTGACTCGTCTTCCACCGACTTGACAAGTTTTTCCAGCTCTGTCAAGGTGCAGGATATGTTGAAAGCAAATGGTCTCCTGAGAGCAGGCGCCATTATGAAAAGCAGAATCCCTCGGCGCGAGTCAAAGATGTCAGATGTCATCAAGATGGGAAAATGGGGAAGGGTGGGGAAAGGAGGTCTAAAACGGTTGCCAGATAAACAACAAGAGGTTGTGAGGCTGAATTTTCTAATGTTTTATGGTAAGTCATTGCACTTTGCCACCTCGCTATGCCTACATACAATGATTAAAACTTAATTGTTAACACAATTTAGCCTCATCAATCTCTCTAGAATGTGCGTGATGATTGAAGGGGCGACTGGGAAGGAGACAGATGGGTTGTGTTGGGGAAAGAAAAGAGGAAGCTTGACGATCTCTGAAGCTTTTGCTAGTAATTTTAGCATTAGCCTTCCTAGTCCACATTTGAGGAATTGTGATTTTAAATCAAGTGAGTAAATTACTCTGGAACAAATTTACCTCCAAAGTTAATGCCCTAATTAAATTGAAAAAAAGAGTTTCAGCTATTCTAATACAAACTTGTTGCTTTAAATTAATGCATGTTTTGTACTTTATTATTAATGTATATGTTAATGGTTAATTACTATGTAACAGATGTTTAATTACATGGTAATAGATGTAAGTACAGGACCCCCCCAGAAGAGCCGGTGGTTCGGTGACGATTGATCGCCATCATGCGAATTAACGACTTCTAGATCGTTCATTAAATTCAGACGCCTCGCTATTGTTGCCGTGGCGACGCTCATCACTCGCCCAAGACGTCCCTCCTCCTTTCACGAAAAAGCTTCGTCAATATGAATAGCATCCATTACTCGGCTAATGAGGGCCGCCGTGCTTAAAACTTTTTGGGAAAGGAGAAAACGAGGACGTAATTGACTTAATGGCGGGATAAATTTGCCTCCAAACGAGTCTCGGCCTGCAGACAAACCAGTAAAAAAAAAAAGAAAGGAAATGAACATACTTTTATGTACAGTAATTACTTTGGTTCGAGCTTCTCTGTGGAGTCTTTTCGTGAGAATGCCTTCGCTAAAGACCCCTCGCCGACCCTCTTATCTCAACACACACATACACACGCAGGGTCATCCATCATTGTGGCGCCCCCCCCCCCACCCCCACCCCTGTGATTGGATGTTGGGTTGCAACCTGCTGGCCTATTGATTTTGTACCCTGAGGTGTTGGGTGCCGGGATGCTTGTGGTGGTTTGTCGTCCTATCAGAGACACGTTTAATACTACACACACAGGAGCCGCATTGCCACATTGCTTTCATCACTTTTTCATTCAAGTTTCCATTAAATTCCATTCCCTCGTTCCAATCGTTTGATCTCTCTCATTCCAAGTGAACCCCCACTGCATTGTGGTTCATCTTGCACCGACATGATATATTGTGGATTTTTTTGGGAGGGGTTTCACATTTAAACGCATAGGTAGATAGGCATAAAAAGAAGATTTAGAAGAAGAGGCAGAGAAGGTCTCCAACTAACCTCCATTAACAGTTGTTATTCCTACAGAGCAGAGATAAAATATGCCTGTGAGTATTGTTTTATGTATGTTGGTTATAGCACTTGTTTGATGGTTCATAATTACTGTAAAATGTCTGCTATGCTCAACAAAAATATAAATGCAACACTTTTGTTTTGCTCCCATTTTTAGGAGATTTCCTCAAAGATCTAAAACTTCTTCCACATACACAAGATCAGCATTTCTCTCAAATATTGTTCACAAACTAGTCTAAATCTGTGATAGTGAGTACTTCTCCTTTGCCAAAATAATCAATCCCACCTTAGCTGCACAGATGTGCCTTAGACTGCCCACAAAACCACCGTTTTGTTTTATTGGGGGTGGTGTGGGGGGCTCTGGGGACCCAAAAACAGTCAGTACTGACACCTGTGCACTAATCATGGTGGCTAATCAGCATCTCGATATGGCACACCTGTGAGGTGGGATGGATTATCTCGGCAAAGGAGAAGTGCTCACTATCACCGATTTAGACTGGTTTGTGAGCAATATTTGAGAGAAATGGTGATATTATGTGTGCGGAAAAAGTTTTAGACCTTTGAGTTAATCTTGTAAAAAAAATGGGAGCAAAAACCAAAAGTGTTGCGTTTATATTTTTGTTGAGTATAATTTCCATTAGCCTGTCTGTGGTGTTTCACATTATATGTTAGCATTAAAGCTAACATATCGTTGTTACTATATGGTTTAAACATGTTGGTGTTGAACTATGAAGTGTTCATTTCTCTTCTGCTTTATGCCAGTTCTACAGTAAACTTCAACTAGGAGTGACAAATCAACATCTTGAAGCGCGCATGCTTTTGCCTATTTTTGGAGAGGAGCAAGGATTTGGAAAACAAGCTAGTAATTTTGTTTCTTCAAAGTATATGTGATAATCTCCCATTTCTTGACGCTGAGAGAATGAGAACAGGTGCAAAAGAATACTTTGAAAAATAAAATAAACACAACTAAAAGTGTTACATGCTTATTAGCACTGGCTAACTTTGTAGCTCTTCTGTATATTGCAGATTTTATACTGCAATGTGAAATACCATTAAAATAAATTAGCACAAAATTGTTACAAACAGAGCATAAAACAAATACTCAGCAAGTGGTGGCACAAAGTGGTACTACACTTCCGCAGTTCTAAATCCAGACTCGCTTGTATATTGTAAAGCCCCGTAAAATAACCGCTTACAAATCTGCCATGTAGCGGCGGCTCGCTACTTCACATTGTAAAAGTAAAGCTGTCTTTGATCTGCCCGCGTGAGTTTGCCGACTTCTCACAGTTCCATCACGGCGCTTTATTCGGCCGCCAGCAGCCACGCCAGACTCTCTCGCTGGTTTACTGCGGCGTGCCCTCAATTATTTATCCTCACCTTTTCTTCCTCCCTAATTACTCGCTCCGTCTTTCCATCTCTGCCTCGCTCTTCCTCAACCCTTACGCCCCCTCCCCGCACCCCCCTCTGGTCTGCCATAACCATAATTTCGGTCTCAGTCGCTTCATTACAAGCTGCTGCTTTTATGGCCCATCTGTAGGCTGATCTGCATTCGTCACACGCACGTAGATACGGAGTGGCCGGGGCTACAGTCATCGAACCCCCGCCGTACATACTCAGGCAAGCATTTACCTGGACTTTTATTTCTCCCAAGATAAGCAATTACAGTTACGGGTAAGAAAAAATAAAGGAACGACGGAAGAAAAGTAAGAATGGCGCCGGCGCTTTAACGCAGGTTTTAGTGAGAAAGATGACACGACGGAAAAAAAGCTATAGAGATTCAATGACTTGGTAAATTTTTGCACCTCCGTCAGCACCACCTCGGATTAAAGAGGAGTCAACTTTGCATTTTTTTTTTCCTCTGCAGAACGGATACGTGTAGAAAAAAAACCTCAAAGAAGGCATAAAAGATCCATTTAACATGTGTGACGGATGAATCCAGCAGAAAATCCATTTGGAAGCATTTTCCATAAAATCTATCAGATTTGGAGGGATATTCAAATGTGGCGCGTTCATCTTCTACCAGTTCTTTGACTCCATCTTCTTACAAGAAAAATGTTTTGGGTCCCTTACGTTCATGAATTGCTTAAGTTCACTCCTTTTTCAATATCATTTGTCAAAATGTATTGCCCCAAGCGGGTACAAATCCAACTTTTATTTGATTAAACAAGTGCAATCTCACTGGATTTATATTGGAGCTCTTCGGAAGTAGTGCCCATATTTGGTCATTATTCGTTTGACGAGATGGACTCCCAGTAAGCTTACATGCAAGCAACCCACCTTCCTATTTAACTCTTTGACTGCCAAAAACGTTAAATAACGTTTAGTAAAATCCTGTGGAGGAGTGCCAAAGACGTTAAAAGACGCTTGTTTCAAAACAGAGGTGAAACTAACCATTTTCTATTGTTGATTACTCAAAAACGGAATAAGGTAGAAACAAACTTTTTTTTCTGATGAAAGATGAGAGTCCAATCTTTCATTTGGTTGTATGTGTGTTTCCATAGTCCAAACACATAATTTTCTGTGGACCTTGAAAGATCAGTCAAAAGATCAGTCAAAATGCTTAAATCAGCTGGCACCCACGGCATCCCTTTTCTGAAAACGTCTGGCAGTCAAAGAGTTAATCACATGAATTCACTAGTTAACTCACGATTAATCGCAAATGTTATATCTGTTCTAAGTGTACAATAAAAATAGTTTACTCTTGTTAACAAAAGTGGGGGAAAAAATGTTAAACAAATAGAAAAAGTTGAAATGAAATTTTGACGTCTGTAGCCGTCAATGGCAGTGAATGAGTTAATGGTCTATTGAAAAACAGCAAGTGCACAGTGTATACTTATTGAATATATAAATAAACTCAAAATACAGCTATTAATAGCTAGTAGGAGCAAAAATGACAAGCTGTGTTCAATTTGGACATTTAGACTTGGGGGTCTACTCACTTTTGTTGCCAGGGGTTTGATATTAATGGCTGTATTTTGAGTTAATTAAAAAACAAAAACAAAAAAAAACAACAACAAATATTTGTTGTCAAACTGTTAAAATAGAGTGAATGCAATGCTGCAAAAATCTTTGAGTTTGAGCTCGGTATTTCTTTAAAAAAAGTTATATGTAACTTCTTCCTGTTTTTTTGCAGCGTTGTCAAAGGTTTAAGGCTCATCCTCCAAAGCCCTCCGAGCACTTCAAAATATTCACAATTCACTCAAACATTTCCACTCCAGAGGCCTGAAGCCACCCCCCCCCCCCCCCCCCCACCCGGCAGCCCCCCCAAGAACCTTCACTGTCTTCTCATCCCACCATGCATCAAGTTCAAAGTACTCCTCTTCACTTTCAAAGTCTTCCACAACCACCTGGCCCCGTCCGTCCTACTGCTCCGACCTGCGCCGTCACTTGACATTCACGAATACATTACAGTAATATACAGATCTATACAATGTATTTATGGTTCATAGGCGTGTGGAAGTTACGAGTTTCCGTAATGGTAATGTGAGGTAAGTGACAGGTCTCTGGCTAGCGGACATTGTGATTATCCATGCAGCTTTTACAGTGACTTATTAGATTCCATGTTTACTAAAATGTGGGCGTGGACGCCATCCAACATCAACAGCAAAAGTACCATAGTTTGTAGAAAACTGTGAAAAGGTGTTAGTTATGTTTTGCTGCATGCTTTGAATGAGGTAAAGAGAGGCGCCATCTGGTGGGCAAACTTAAAAGCCATTATAGGAGGTCCTCGGTTTATATTAAGAATGATAATCTATTTCTAATTAATATTTAATATAAATCCTTGTATTACTGTAATATTGCTTAGAGTGTTATTTGTGAACAAAAGCGGATTTGTTAAGGAAAAATGACTTTTCAGCCACTTTTTTGGGACATATTGTGACACCATAAAACGATTTAAAGAGTTTAATCACTCCTCTTTTGCATCATTATGCATCCATCTAAAAAAGATTGAAGCTCATGAAAACTTCTTCAGCAGTCGGCAAAACTTGGTAATGATTTTTTTTTTTTAATCCTTTCAGAAGAGATGACATTTAGTGCTTTCAGCTCTAATATTTGTGATATATTAGCAGTATTGACAGCGGGAGGACGTCCGTCTCCCTTCACTTTTAATAAAGCATCCGCTGAGCTGTCATTCACATGTGCGCTCAAAAGCAAATTCTTCTAATGCCCAACAATGACGGCTGAATTTGCACATACGCCGACAGGCGCACACACGCAATGCGATAATGGCGTTATTGAATGTGTGGCTTTTAAATGAGAAGATGAACGTGGCGATGAGCCAGCCCGCTGTTTGAAAATGTGACAAATTCTACACATAAAAGCTTTCGCATGGTAAAAATTAAGCAGTTTAAAGACAATCACGCTGGGAAAACGTTTAACAAAAGGATGACGAATGGGTGAAGTAAACAATTGTACAGAGTAACTTCCTTAAATCCCTTATGAGATGATGATATAGACTAAATTTCCCAGTGAGTATACTGCATAGACGCATTTTTTTTTTATGAGCCTAAAATGGCAAAGCTACAGAAACAATGATGTTCTGTGAATTGACAAAAAAATGAAACAGTCATTTTTTGATTGCACATTGGTCTTTATGATTTACATTTTTATTTTATGTGTCCACCAGATGGAGCTACTTGTACCCATTCAAAGCATGCAGCAACATTTCACAACTGGCTGGATGGATGTCTATTTTTTTTACAAACCAATGCAACAAAAAATTACATATATATTTTCAGGCTATTTCTTGAGACTTTTTGCATAAAATTTCATGATTAACGTCTAACAGCTTAGTTGTCAGTGGGTAATACCGCTTTCAGAGCCCCCCCCCCCAACTTTACATGGTACATTACAGAGTCATTTCCTGTGGGTTGGGGGTGTTGTGTCTGGCCCACCTCAAATGGGTGAACTTCTAACAAGGGTGCATGTCCTTGCAAAATAAGATGCCTTTTTGAGTGTGCTTAAGGCAAGCCCTTCGAAAGGTATTGGAAAATCTACTTTTCAACATTTGAAATGTTTTTTTTTCCCAAGGTAAATACATAATGCTGCTGAAGGATAACCTGGATCTGATCCAGATCCAACATGGTTTGAAATGAGAACTCTTTTCACATTTAGCATCCCAATATTCAGAGGTGTCAAATCCAGCTCCATAAAGTAAAAACCCTGCCACAGTTTGGCTATAGCTCCAGGTGCTGGCTAGCGAGATCCCCGGGTGCTTGGATACCTGCTAGGAAGCTAGCTAGCTAGCGCAAGGGGCTAAAAACAAACTGTGGCAGAGTTTTTCTTTCTGGACCTCGTTTTGCCACTTCTGAAAAATTTTACAAACCCATGTTAGAATGTAAAGCTAAGTTGTCAGCAACTAACTGTCACAGGCGCAACCTTACAAAGACAGTGATGAACATCTCTAATAAAGCTACGATCGCGGCCACCTCAGCGCCGGTGTAATTAAACGCAATTATCATTATTTATGGCGGCACCAACAGCGGAAGGGGGGGGGGAAAGAGGTTGTATCCGACGACATCTGGCAGCCGCGTAGATACGTTTGTACCCATGCTAGCGTGCCGCTAATGCTCGTGGAGATCAAACATTACAGGGCCGGGGGGCAACCGACCGCCAACGTCTCGCTGGGTCTTTATTACACGGCAAACACACCTTCATCCCTGCAGCGCCCGGGAGTTTGGCTTTACAGTGTTGATGCCTTGATGTTGTATGTGTGCCGTGTGAACGATTAGTCACAGGGTTAGCTGAGAAGTAGGTAAGCAACCCCAGGCGATTTTAGCGCCATTCTGGACAACCAGATAAAGTCCAGGTTAGTGTTCACGGCATTCTGGCTAAGCCTACTGCAAAAAAGACCTGCTACAAAAAGCAGGGAGGTTTTTTTTTTTCTTTTCAGCAAGGTCAACACTGAGTATTTTCTCATCTTTCAAAGACGTCTACCAAGACCAACCATCTGAGTTGTATGACGATTGCATTTTTCCATTACAAGTCCTTCATTATTAAAGTCTCAAAGTCTTTTTTTTCACACAAAATGCTCTTTTATCGCATACTATAGTAAAAAAAAGTTGCAGTCCAAAGAAAAATCAATTTGCGAATCTCCACCTGTTCCAAAAAGCTTGACATGAATAAGCAATGGCACCTGAGTGACAGCCAATCATCCAATCACATTGCCGCATAACTATCCGGGTGACACGTGAGTGACTGCCAGGAACGGGTCGATCGTTTTGGAGACGGCGGCGCCGTCCGCCGCAATTAACTCATTTGCGGCCAGCCAGATTCTCTGTTGCCGAGACGCCAGCCCAACATGCCGACTTCCATTTGATTTGCCACCCATTGTGTCTGTAAGTGAATGAGCACATAATGACGGCCGTCCGAGCGCTCGCACGGCCGTGTGCGAGGAGGCCCAATTAGAGGCCCTTCACCTCCACTTTGCTGCTCTGCATGTGTGCAATAAGCCCGTGTATGTGTAGACAAGATCATGTGAATGCTTCCCGCTCCATGCTGGGGTGATCAATGCCCGCTTCAATAAAGCTGTCCATGCATTTCACAAACATACCATTGTTGTGAGAGGCGCCTCCTTTACAATAGTGAATCCGCAAAATAATCAAACTTTGTCAACATGTTATGCCAACACTTGACAGCGTAGGCAAAAAAATCGAGGCAATTTAGTGGACACCATCTGTCAAAGATACCTGCCTCCGGCTGGGGTTCATTTGGGTGAATTCCCTCGCAGGAGTTTGCCAAAATAATAGTCTTGGAACCTGGCCCAAAATGGCTGCTTCAAGCCCAAATGACTGACTGTTCAATTCAATGTGTGGGTCTTGAAGACTTTTATGTGCGTTCTGTTATGACAGGCATGTCTGCCCAATTTCGTGTTGACTGGTGAAATTTCTTCCAAACACAAGTGTCAGAGTCCGGTCCACGTGGGCCTGAGTCCTGCATGTTTTTGAGGTTTCTGTACTCCAACACACCTGATTCAATGATCGGGATCATTATCAGGCTCCCGCAGAGCTTGCTGATGAGCTTAACTCATTCACTCTCAGACATTTTCACTGAAGCAACCCCCTTAGCTCCCGGCTGTTTCACTGGATTTTGACTGATTTTGCAAGGGCCGCAGAATATTGTGTTGTATTGCTATAAAAACATGGAACCTACCAAAATAAATATTACAGTCTCTTCTTTCATCAGGAAAAAGTAAATTTCTATCCGTTTTGCAGCATTAGAATACAGCTAAGTTTCATCATTAATCATGAATCTGTTTAGAACTGTGAGTAAATAAGGTTTTTTCAACATGTCCCTGGTTGATCTCTTGCACTCTGCTGCCACCTGCTGGCCGTTTTAGTAATTAATACCATTTCTTCACCCGTTCTCTGCAGTTTAGAGGCTGCATCAAAGGCTTCTGTATGCTCTAGCTTAAAAAAAACAACAACATATAAATATGTCTTTGGGACACTTAAAACATTCAAAGTACGTATTGATACATTTTTGGGTGCAAATGATTTAAATATGAATCAGCTGTGTTGAACGTAGGAAACTTCTAAAACATGCAGGACTGAGGCCCTCGAGGTTCTGACTTTGACGCCACTGATCTAGGATATCCAGTTTAAACTCCATGTACCAGTATGCTCTTTGCTTACACTAGCACAGCAACTAGCACAGAAATAGTTATTAAGTTGACAAATGTGTGTTATTAGTACTAGCAATGACATAATGAAATTTGACTGGCTAACATCTAGCCCCTCTAGTCGTGCCTAGTGGTACCTAAATTTAAATTCGGGAGCGCTGTAGACGTGACGTTACAAGGCACATCCAATAGGCAGAGTAGTTTCAGAGTGCTAACAGTAATAGTGTCACCATGCTAGTTCCTGGTAGGTCGCTAAGCAATGTCTTCCAAATATGGGCAAGCTTACGCTTGGGCGCTCTCGTCCCTGCGCCCTGTCACACGGTGAACACCAAGTGCAGTGTGAAAAGGGCATTTTCAGCAGTGGAATGCAAAATGGCGATTAAACAAGTCTTTCTAATGTGCTGAAGTGTCTTACTAGTCAAGACTAGTACATGGATCTGAAACTGGATATCAACAATTTTGAATAATGCTCAGAGGGATTTCCATAAGTGACCAAAAAATGATCACCTTTCCTGCCTCAAACGAGCTGCATGCACCCGTGAATACCAGGCTCCAGTATTAATTAAAAGGCGTGAATGCTAATTGGACCGATCAATAACGGGTCGTTAGGCCCAGGGGGAGGGAGCCGGCGACCAATAGGAAATTGTTATGTGTGCGACACATGCACACGCAGGCACTTTGAAAGGAGTGCCATCTGGAAAGATGGCCTCACCTCAGCGAGAGATTGTAGAGGCAGACGGGGTTAGCGCAGGCAGATCGAAAGCTACAGTATGTCCCTAAGACTGAATCGATATCCATTAAGAGACTGAACACCACAAAGAAGCAGAGAGGCTGAGAGAAAGAGATTTCCAAAAGAAGATCAGATGCCACATGTGACATTGAACAGAGCTCGAGAGCTGATCAATAGCGCACGACACTTCTTCGCTCGCATACATGCACTCTTCTTTTCTTTTCTTTTTCAATGTCTTCCTCGCTTAAGTGTCAGGGTTCGATCAGCCATTGTCACTATGATGTTCAGTCCCAAGAAGATGATGTGCCGCAGCTCAACCTTGACCAAAGTGAGCTTTACAGTCAGTCCAGTACCCCGGGACAAAGAGATCATGATGATCACGGTTGCTGTATGGAGAAACCATTGGGAAACATCACAATCATCACCCGTAGCATTTAACTGTTTCTCTGTTTACCAACTATATAACCTTTCCTGAAGTTCTCCTTCCAAGAACTGCCGACTTTGAAAGAGTCTCCCTGTTTGATGCAATTGCAGTAATGAACAGTGACACCCCTAGGGGTCACCGGAGGGAGTTTTTTTTTTTTTTACCCTCCCCTCCAGCTGCCACTTCAGACGGATCTTTGACTTGTCCTCAAAGAAAGTGACAGTGAGCGTGCTGACAGCAGGGTGGGGGCCTATGCAAGGTTAATGCTGCTAAGTGATGTATGAATCATTAACCAGTACGCCATGTACACATTAGTGCCTGTAGAGACATACCCAGCATGTGTGGGTGTCTCGGCATAAGTTTCTTCGCCTCTGGTTGAAGACTTGATTGAAAGTTCAAGCATTGCTTTTATGCAAAAAGTGGCCTATATTAACATACAGTATGTCCACTGGAGCCCAGCACCGCACTAGTAGGGATGGACTGATTATCAGCCGGGGAATTATGGGTGCAAATATTCGTCACTGTGACATTGTTTTACCAATCTGAAGGCTGATAAAGATGAGCAGTAAATGCTAGCAAACGTAACGAATTTAGGGTTTTTATCAGGATTTGTAAGACGTACACAGACAGTTTTGACTTGTCCCAAAGACATTTCGAACATATTCAGACAATTTTTCGCTGGCTGCGAAGATCTTCTGAAACCTTTTACAAACCCTGATGGAAACCCCAAATTAGCTACATCCGCATGCATTTATCACTCAATAAGATACAGGGAAGTTTCCATGTATACATGGATTTATTTAAATTTCCCCTTTATAAAAATGATGCTGACACTAGAAAAACTTAAAAAAATAACAATAACATTAAGAAATTATGTGAAATGTTAGAAAACTTTATTTACAGTTTACTGCTTAGTTTTTTCACTTTTGCTTTTGTTGTAGAAAATAATATTTTCCTCCGCGTGTTCGTTGTTTTTCGGGTAGAGAGAATATTGATTTTCTGAATACAGACTGGAGATCGGTGAAACAGGTCCTTCGAAGGATTTATTTTACAGAATATTCCGGACACAAGCGAGTTTACAGAACACAGCTGCTTCTCGCAAGTGTGTAGTTACAGCGGACTCACAGCATTCTTATACTATCTTGAAAGGCGGTATCATAAAACCCCCAAATCCTCAGGAAACCGCCCCCAGCCCCCAGACCTTTACAGCATTCAATACACATGACGACAGCTGGAAATAGATAAGACTTTTACAGCATATCATCCAATACACATCGACTTCAACCATAGACAAATGGTCTATTGATGTGGAAATAGAGGAGCCCCCCCCCAGACCTCATTCAATACATTCACCAAGCTATACTGAGGAAATAAGTAAATTAAAACAGTTATGACTAAATCTATGCAGTTATAACTAAATCTGGGCAGAAGACCCTCAACACTTTATACATGCTGATGACCCTGGAAGCTCCGTGCAGTTTTTGTCATTATCACGAGTATATTAAAAGTTATGTCAAGCAAAGTTGCAGTTAAAAATGTGAGCATGTGGCCCGAGGTTATTGTTGAACTGCCTGTTGCAAGCAACCATTGTACGTTTGCGGTCTCGAGGACGCCCGTGTTATGCGTGTCGGCAGTTAAGACCTTGCATACTGCATTGCAACCATTGTTGTTTTCCCGTGGTTAACACACCATTATACGACGTACCCTGGCACTGTCTTTTAAAGTAGGCCCACTATTTGAGAAAAAAATGCTATATGTGTATGTGTGCTAAAACCATCAGTGCGCGTGCTGCTTGGCTAGCTTCAGTATGTGCGTGTCAATCTGTGTGGGGTATCTAATAGGCGCGCTTATTGCAGTGTGACTTATTAAATCTAACGTCGCGGCAACCTCCCTGGAGAGCCGAATGACACAAGCGTGCATACCAGCACACGATCTCCCAAAACCTGTAAATGTAATGACGTTCATAGGTCAAAATTACAAACATACTGTTATATTTGGGTGATTTCATGAACATATTATGAATGGATAGTTTTTGGTTTGTTTGTTTGTTTTAAATAAGTTGATGGGTGGAAAGAGTGACTCAGAAATGTCAACACGGTGACATTTAAGTACGATTACAAAAATAGACTCGGTCAAAGTCGAGTGATGTTTGCAAACATTCAAGTTATGACATCGGCCATCCATCAGTCGCTTGACACTTCCATCAATTCCTTCAGGCAATCAATCATTTGTATCAAACAATCTCAAAACCAGGGACTACCCAGTACTCTTTCTAACCATACGAGTGAGGTCAACGAGATTTACGATTTGAGGATATGTGATGAGAAACCACTAATATAAACAGATGCTAACTCACCTAAAGGGGAAGTCAACTCCAAAATGTTACATTATTTTGAATAATATTGCGTTTGTGGAACATATATTAAGCATGAAAATCCACCCAGAGGCCATTTTTGTCGCTTGCTGTTGACTGAAAATGGCATTACCAAAAACAGCAAAAAAAAAAAAAATCCATCATCAGTACAGTATATCAAATTTTGTCCAAATTGTAAAGAATTATTTTGAGACAGGAGAGAAAAAGACAAGACAAGACTCAGGACAAGACAGACGTACACATAAGTTCCAAGTGATTCTGTAATATCAAAAGGCATCTGACAGGCCTGGATTTTATATCAACGAATCACTTTCAGGTTGGCCTTGCTTCGTTCACAAAAAAGTAGTGAACATCATTCAGATGGGGTCAATATATCATATGCCGCCCATCAAACTGCTTTTGTGCTGCCTGCTACTTTTTAATTAAAATACCAAGGTGTCACACCGATAACCACGTTTTGGTTCGTTTTAGGGACATTTTTCTCAGGCTTACACAAATTGGATTTTTTTGTGATTTCTTTGGACATGAGACATCATCAGTGTCCTGTCAAGGTGAGATCCATTTACTGTAATGACATTACTACGTTGTCACATTGAGACATGGACATGCTGACATCAATGCGCCGCTATATAAAACTTGTGAATCTCTTTCATAGATATTAAAGGAGGCGTGCATTTTTCATCATTTTAAAACAGTTGCCATGTGTTTCAATGTCAAATGCCCAAAAGATAAACAATTACGGCAACCTTTTTACCATTTTCTTACCTTGCTAAAATGAGCATCTTTTGAGGAGGGTTAGTCATGTGTCATGTAAATGAGCTACTAGCTAGGTGGCAGGAGCCGGAGTATAAAGGGCATTAACTTGCATATTATGTGACTGGTGTATTTGTACGCATCAACTATCCACCTACTGGTGATGGTTGACAATAAGGAAAAATTACTGGAGATGTAAAATGCTACGGTAGCTTCCAATGCTAACCATTAGCAAAAAAGTTTCTACTTTCGATTTTAATTTATATTTCCCAATGTTTTGCTAGAGTTACTTTTTTGTAAGCAAAGGGTATTAATCTGGATTTTTTTTTTTTTTTTTTTTTGTGAGTGGTATACTTGAACCTTGTTGGTGATGTTTAACAAGGAAAGATAGACTTCTACGTTATATTCTTGTGCTAGCCAATAGCTAGGTTTGTACTTCCTGTTTTAGTTGGTCATTGTCATTTACTAGACAGGACTCCTGACATTGACAATTTTTTTTGTAAACAAATAATTGATTTTTTTATATTAACAGTACATACATTTGAATCCATCTATTTGTGAAGTTTGACGAGAAAACCACTGAATATACTGTCTTTGTAGGGGTAGCTAGGTTAGCTTCTACTAGCTAACTAGCATCGTATGTGTTGCAGCTTTACATTTAAGTTGAGCTCATTTAACGTTTTATCTTATACAAATACTTGCAAGACACTGTGTTAATACTCAATAATACACAATTGATCAACCTTTGCCAAGACTTGTATGATAATTAATAATCCAATTTGTTACCGAAAAAAAACTATATCAATCCAATGGGAAATTGTATTTCTGTGGATGGATTAACATGGGTACTATGCATTTCCATTACGGACACACACCTCCGCATTCGCATCCAGGGCTTTACACCCCCCCGCCCCCCGTTTTGTCTCCAGGGACAGTGCTGACATTTTCTCCCTCATTTGAAATGCATGACCCGGGCCGCACTCGCGTATATGTGCACAGCCTCATGCGTATTTGCCGGCGCGCCGCAGGTAACGGTAGGTGAAAATAAGAGATGAAAGAAATAGATGTGAAACAAGGAGGGCGGGGGGAAAAAAATAAAACAAGACGCGTGTGCTAAAACTGCTAGTGTGAGATATGCATGTCGCCGTAGTGAAGAAAGAGAGCAGTCGCTTTGTCAGTGGGGAACGCAGGCGGTTACAGTGACAAAGAGTCAGCCTCGAGTTGCGGCAGAACACATAATCATGTTAGGTTAACAATTGCCAAGCACAAACAAAATAAACTTTCTTTGTCACTACCTTGTGTCGTCTTGAAGTACACTGAGGAGCTTTATATAAAAAAAAAAGGTAGTGCTTTGCCATATAAAAAAAACCAAAAAAACACATAAATACGTCTTTGGGAGCATGGTAATATTAAAAATAGAACATTTGATATGTTTTTGGGAGCAAATGAGTTCAAAGCCTTTCTTTGAGGGGTCTCAGGGGGTTGGGTCCCCACCACCCACTATTACAAGGTTACGGCTGTACTTGGATGACGGTTAATAATGTTAAAATTCTAATTAAAACATTGTCTACAGAGTTAATTAAGCTTTTATGATGGTGTGAGAGCCCACACCAACACCGATCACACTTTAAAGGCCACAGGTGACGTTCCAGGCCAAATCAATGCATCTGATAACGGAAGGCGAGGCCTCCTCGGAGGTCTCCGTGCTACTGTATGAATCACCTTTGTTCATCAGCTGCATATGATCACATTTACTCGGCGATTAAGTTTTACAATTAACACAGAAGGTCAGGTATGCCAGCAAAGCGGGGCTACATGCTTAATTACAGAAAGGTCGCCGGTGCAGGTTATGTTTTATTCAATGGCAGTGTTTCTCGAACCAAGGCCGCATACAAATTTCCTTAACAAAAAAGATCCAATATAAATACTTTTTTTTTTAAGCAAAGTTTTTGGCTGACTGCTCGGTTTCATCTTCTTAACAAAACAAGCTTATTTGTATTGAGATGCGTAGTTTGAGCCCAAGGTGAATATTAAACAGTCATAACGATGTTTGCCAGGCACAAAAGTCCACAAAAGGCTTCTTTTTCTTTGGTCTGCAAACAAAAACAAGCGGTGCCGTTGCTGTTTTTGTGCCTCCCTGTCAGTGAAAAGGCCACATCTATTACATGACTGAGTGTCTTTGTCAGCACGCACTCAAGCGGTGTCACCGCAACTGATAACGCAACTTGATCACGCTCACAAAGAGGAGCGTGACACAACACTTAAAAATACACACCAGGTATGCTTTTAAACCTTGGAGATATTTAGAGTTAAGGCTACCAAAGGTTGTTAGCTATGTTTACCTATTTGACATTCTGGAGTTGGCTCCCCCTCATCTACCCTACAAACTTACCCTAAAATAAAAAAATAAATTTATGTTACATTTTAACTCTTTTACTGCCAAAGACGTTAAATGACGTTCTGCAAAAACCTACGGAGGAGCGCCAAAGACGTTAAAAGAC
Source organism: Vanacampus margaritifer (assembly GCF_051991255.1). Taxonomy (NCBI): domain Eukaryota; kingdom Metazoa; phylum Chordata; class Actinopteri; order Syngnathiformes; family Syngnathidae; genus Vanacampus; species Vanacampus margaritifer. The sequence goes on along the minus strand of NC_135448.1, from coordinate 11,902,536 downwards.
GTCCTCCCATTTTTTTTTTATTTTTTTTTTGAAACGGGTGCTGGGAAGGCTTGCGGAGCTCTCCTGAAAGTTTTAAGCAGGTTTTTTGAGCGTAATGACTATTTTTGGCCCCTAGAGGGCAGCGATGACTCTCTTTTGACAAGATCGGGTGGGCGTCAGTAGAGGCGGAGCTAGAGCATTGAGCAGGAGATCAGAATGGAAAACAAAGGAAAAATGGCGGCCGGTCGCGAGGAGCTAACGCCAGAGCCGTTTTTTTCAAAGACCAAAAGCATCGCTAAAAAAGCACATTGTTGATGACGATAATCATCATCGATGATGAAGATGATGGTGACTCCGTGGTTGGAAAGCATTGACGCGGCAGTAGAAGACGTTAGATGGAGCTAAATGGAGGAGGGAACGGGCAATGGCGAGCATTTGCAAGCAGCTCTACACTTACAAGACAAAAGGCATCGACCAACGCTAAAATAGTACATTGATGACGATGATGATGAAGGTGAATCCGAGCTTGACGGCGAAATTGGAACCGCTGACGCGGCGGCTATGACGGTGTCGTAACGCGGAGCGCAACCGAGCACGCGCAGGCGGACGTTCGATCGGACGACGGAGAGTGCCCCGAGTCCAATGCATATTCATCGGAGGAAGTGTGTACAGTCTGCTACTTGCTTTTTATTCCCCGGAAAAAAAGGCCGTCAAGAAAGTGTAATGTTTGCACGCAAAACGGACCAATGTGAAAGTGAAAGTAAACTGTTGTGCGCGTCCTGGCGTCTCCTTGCACGCAGGAGAGCGTTACAAAAGGAAAAACTGTATTTGAAACATCCACATAATTGTAAGTAGTACCACAGTTGCACACATTTGTAAATAGTTTGCGAAATTGTTTTGTCAAATTGTTACACTGTTGAATGGAAATAAACGTATTTTGCAATCAAAAAACACTTTTTCATTGTTGGTGAAAGCGTTTTACAGAAGTAAAGCACTATTTAGGTGTTTGTGGCATCATTCATGGACAAAAAGAAGTGTACAATTCACTAGAGTGCATGAAATAACATCGTTTCACAAAAAGCTCTTTTTCTCCGTTTTTTGTTTCAAAAGAGAGAATTTCGGTGAAAGTAACCATTTTCTATTGTTGATTACTGAAGAACGGAATAAGGTAGAAACAAACTTTTTTTTTCTGATGAAAGCTGAGAGTCCAATCTTTCATTTGGTAGAAAATGTTGTGTTTCCATAGTCCAAACACAACATTTTCTGTGGACCTTGAAAGATCACTCAAAATGCTTAAATCGGCTGGCACTGGCGACATCCCGTTTTTGAAAATGTCTGGCAGTCAAAGAGTTAATAGTAGTTACACATCCAGTATCTTTCTTTGACGGTGAAGATCAGAAAAACAGGATCATGCTCCTTTTCATTACATTAGGTCCACTTGCTACTCAAAGATTTGGCAAACGGTCCCAAAAGTTCCCAAACTGTGGCAAAGGAGTGGCAAATACTTTCTAATCTTCGTGATACTGTCCCAAATATCCGCTAATAGTCGCAAACTGTCATTTGCGCATTGTCTCTATGAATCGCTAAAAGTCGCTAAATGTTGCTAAATGTTGCTAAATGTTGCTAATGATATGATCATTTGCTACTTTCGCAAGAGAGATACAGTTGACCAGATTTTCTAAATTAAAACAGGACCATGTGGTTACCAATGGTTGTGGTAATACTTTAGCTAATGCTAAATCTCTTGGTTTGACGAAAACGTTATCTGCTAGTGATTTAACACTTAAATTCCTTTTTATTTGGTTTATCATATGAATCACTATGGCAACTCTGTGGTTGACATGCACAATGGCCAAACAATTGGCTTGCTGACAAAACAAAACAACGGGGCAGGCGAAATCCGCCGAGACTCAGGACACAAGGATCGAAATGGGTTATCTCGTAAAAATCCAGACATCTGATCACCCTGCCCGTCTCCTGGTGAGCTGGCGAACATTTGCGAGTGTTTCTGAAGGCAGTGAATGTTGATTTCCCGTCAGGGTTCGTTCAAGGTCGCAACGTTTACTAAATGTTCTACAGACAATCGACAACAGTTTTAATGTTTTTTTTCTTCTCGAAAGAAAACTAAATCTGAAAATGTCCTGTAAAAAAAAAAAAGCTGAATATGGATATGGGTTCAATAATCGCAGAATCAAGAACTCTGGCGTAGATTGTTGCTCGGAGAATATCTGATGTTTTATCAAATGTGTTCCGAACGTGCAGATATGGCTTCCGTTGGCCGCTGTCATTCGAAATGAACTTAAGACAAGTGAACAAGGTGAAGGAGGACGGCGGAAACAAAAAGAATAATTATTCAACATGGTGTGTGTCTGTGTGTGTGCCATCATCTGTGATTCCTTCTCATCAGCACAATATCAAACCGCCTCTGACATGATGCTAAATAATACATCACTCCCTCTCACTCCCTCGCTCACACACACACACATGTACAAATACAGTGTGCATGTGTGCTGCCCATGAATTAATGATGGTCTGGCGCTCTTCACAGGAAGAGGGGGGGTGTTGGGGTGGGGTGTAGATATCCCACAATGACATCAAAGCAAGAAAATGACGGATCTCATTCTTTATCAAAAATTGCATTGGAAAAGAGAATCGAGGAATCTCCCCCTTCGCAAACGTGGTCCGAGCCTCCCCTGTGTGAGGCGCGCCTAAGGCAGGTGCTCGGGTTGGAGCCACCCACTGATCACATGTCCGGGTAACCTCCGCTGACAGCATCAACACCGGAGGGTATGCCGGTATACGGAACCCCTACGTGCGGTTTGTCCACATTCTCAACTCATCTGCTCCGTGGTTATGCAGGCCTGCTTGAAAGTATTGTGATTTGATTTGATGTGTCCAGTTGAACGGCATGTTTGGATTTACAAATCGTGCCGCGGCATTTTCAGGCGGGTGGGCTCCCATCCATTCATTTCCTGCTCACACTGCACGTGATGGATCACCAGTCTGAACTTGAGTGGGTCTAAATCCCACCCCAATGGCACTACAGTCAGCTATGTGAATCACTACATCAGTGTTTGCCAAACTTAATTGCACTAAAGTAGCTTTAACATCCCTAACGTCTTGTGAGTTGTGTTTAAACAAATAAAAATAGATTATTACAATTGTTTCACAGAAGGAAGAAAAAATGGATCGAAATATCCCTGTTAAATTTCCTACTATACTTATCTGTCCACTAGTAAAACTGTACCAATTTCAGTTGGTTCTCTCTAGAACAGGGGTGTCCAAATCCTGTCCTTCCCTCCTCCAACACACCATATTCAAATGAAGGATCATTATCAGGCTTCAGCAGAGCTTCCTGATGAGCGGATCATTTGAATCAGGTGTGTTGGTCGAGGGGATCTAAAACCTGCAGCATAGTGGCTTTCGCGGACCGGAGACATAGATGTTGCCTTCCTCCAACTCACCTGATTCAAATCAGCAGCTCATCAGCAAACTCGGCAGAAGCCTTAGTATCCTGATCATTTGAACCAGGTGTGTTGGAGGAGGGAAACATCTATACCTCCAGTCCTCAAAGGTCACTATGCTGCAGGTTTTAGATGTTTCCCTCTTCAGACACACCTGATTCCAATGATCAGGTTCATTATGATCATGACGATTTAAATTTCCCTCTTCAAACACACCTGATTCCAATGATCAGAATAATTATGATCCTGATCATTGGAATCAGGTGTGTTTGAAGAGGGAAACATCTAAAACCTGCAGCATAGTGACCTTCGAGGGCCGGAGATATAGATGTTGCCCTCCTCCAACACACCTAATTCAAATGATGAGTATACTTATCAGGCTTCTGCAGAGCTTGCTGATGAGCTGCTGATTTAAATCAGGTGATTTGGAGAAGGTAAACATATAAGACATGAATCACCAACTATGTTCCGGAGGAGGGAAACATCTAAAACCTGCAGCATAGTGACCTTCGAGGACCGGAGGGGGGTATATATATATATATATATATATATATATATATATATATATATATATATGTTGCCCTCCTCCAACACACCTGATTCCAATGATCAGGATCATAATGATCCTGATCATTGGAATCAGGTGTGTTTGAAGAGGGAAACATCTAAAACCTGCAGCATAGTGACCTTCAAGGACCGGAGGTATAGATGTTGCCCTCCTCCAACACACCTGATTCAAATGATCAGTATACTTATCAGGCTTCTGCAGAGCTTGCTGATGAGCTGCTGATTTAAATCAGGTGATTTGGAGAAGGTTAACATATAAGACATGAATCACCAACTATGTTCCTGAGGAGGGAAACATCTAAAACCTGCAGCATAGTGACCTTCGAGGACCGGAGGTATATATATATATATATATATATATATGTTGCCCTCCTCCAACACACCTGATTCCAATGATCAGGATCATAACGATCCTGATCATTGGAATCAGGTGTGTTTGAAGAGGGAGACATCTAAAACCTGCAGCATAGTGACCTTCAAGGACCGGAGGTATAGATGTTGCCCTCCTCCAACACACCTGATTCAAATGATCAGTATACTTATCAGGCTTCTGCAGAGCTTGCTGATGAGCTGTTGATTTAAATCAGGTGATTTGGAGAAGGTTAACATATAATACATGAATCACCAACTACGTTCCGGAGGAGGGAAACATCCGGAACCTGAAGGACACCGGACCTCGAGGACCAGATTTGGACACCCCTGTTATAGAAACAGTTTTTTTTTTAAATCTATGGGCTTCACAACACAGTCACAAACTATGTTGTTGTTTTGTTTTGTCCACAACAAACTCTACAAATATGTTGTACAATACAAGGATGTACTAATTAGATACAGTAGCTAAAAATCCAACTAAAACGTGCTCAAATAGTCAACTGGAGATGGTAAACAGCTATTTGTCCTCATTTCTTTGCTGTTGCAGACATTACATGTCACAATCGGGGGGGAAAAAATGGAACCGCGTCCAGTGTGAGGATAACAAGAGAATTACATGCTGCGGAAATGGACCTGCCAAAAATAATCCATGTTGGATCGTTCCGGCCGTGTGTAGCTCTCCCCGAAGAACATTATGGGATGCCGCATATGGTGGATGGTGGCTGATGCACATATAAATAACGTGGGACTCTTAAGACGACTCCCTGGGAAGCGTTCTGAGAGAGCAAACATTTTATATTGAAAGTCGTTTTGACACATTACCAGTAGGAACAAGAATGGTTGCTACCTTACATGCTACATTTATGAGGGTAAGGATTTGAACTTAATGTTTAAAACATTTGCAAACATTATTTGATCTTAATTTCCAACAATCGAGAAACGTGGGTTAATGATTGCAATCAGTCTCTATTCAAACACGACGTGTATGAAATGAGATGATTGCAGCGAGTAATGGGAAAACGATGTTATACAAATGGACGGCCAGTCTTTGAGAAAATCTGCTTTTATTTACTCCATTGGAAAAAAATGGAAGTGTTTTGGTATTTCATCACCGGTGACATTTATATGACAGCGGAGCAAGATAAGAAAAAAAATTGCATGCATAAAAGGCCCAACGTGGTTGTAAATTGTTTAAATCGTCGTATCGCGTTTGCCCCCGCGGGGCCGACACTCTTTATGCTAACTTCCTCAATGAGCACATCAAAGTTCTTTTTTTCCCCGAATCTAAATCTGATCTGGACACAGTGACGATCATGCATAATGAGTTCTAATTTTAGCCACCGCTTCAGTCATTTTTTTATTAAATTTTTTGATATCTGGGCTCTTCATCTGCGAGAATGACGTCAAGTTGTTCATTGCTGGCCTACGGTGAAAGCGCAACGAGGCAACGTTTTTGTAAACGTCTTATTTAAAACGCTAGCGATGAAAAACAATCAATCAGCGTGAACTGACATCCAAGCAAGGCAAAACTAAGAGGTTGTCAATAAAATGTCTGTGTTTCATTCCAATGCATCATGAAGCCTAATTTACAGACACTTGGATGTTCAGATTGGATTGTTGATGTCGGTGGTGAATGATGCAAACTGTCAAAACAAATTAAGACCACATTTCTGACTTCATATTGATCATTTTGATACGTACTGAAGTTGAAGTAAATTCAATGTAACATTCGACACTGATAACCTGGTAACCCATTTTTGGGTAGCTTTAACTCATGAGTATGGGCGGTTTCTATCTCTTGCTAAATCAAGGCAAATAATAATAATAAATAACCCAGCATATGTTCAGTTTGGAGCCAGCAATGGGTTAGCCATTTCACCCAATTTGGGTTACTTTTTTTTTTTTTTTCTGGAGTGCTCAGTATTGTTCATTCGGCAATTTTACCGATTTAACATGTCATCATCATTGCTCTCTTTTTTTTATTTTATTTTTTAACTTGGGTTACTTTTGACCCAGCAGAGTGCTGAGGCAGGATTTCCTCAACGTTTCATTTTACGGGAGGTTTCATACTTCATCGTTTCCTGAAAAGAATCACTGGAAGGTTGTCCTAAGAGTTCAGTCGGACAACATGGTAAAGCGGGAGAATTGATCCGTGCCATTTTATAAAGTAAGCACCAAAAAAAAAAAAAAACAGGCCATGACCTGGATTACTTTCCAGGCCAACGAAAAAAAATGGGGAGCCATGAAATGAGCCGTTTTGGAGCCCAACCAGACTTTAAATCGATTCAGCTGTCAGTCGGCCGTTTTGGAATTGCTACTTGGAGCAGGCTTCATTTGCGCACTGTATGCTCACATTTTTGAAACCAAGCATTTTCACGAGTTACAAAATGAAGGACTGGCAGTTTGGACAAAAAAAAAAAAAAAAAACGTACGTCTCTAACAGAGTGTCCTCAGTAAGTGGGTTCATCTTGAAAATGCCCCACTTTTGGGTAACACCGTGCAACTTTTACCGGCAGACCTGATCGCTCACAATGCTGGCCGGCCTTGACAGCCGTTTGGCTTTGGAAAAGAATTAAAGTGTCACTCGTGACAAGCTGAAAAAGCGAACATGTCAAATTCTTGGGAGAACTTTTTCTGAAGTTCCTGCAAAGACGCTGGACTGGGGATAAAAGAGAAACATGGAAGGCCCTCATATTGCTATGGCGGGAGATCAACACGATGCCTTGAGGAACTCCGTGGAAGTTAAAATCGTGACTAAATGCCAATTGGTTCACAGCTTATGTTGGAGCAAAGTATTTTGTTTCCGGCAGTGTTGCCGTTGACACTCAACACAAAGACACACAGACATGCAAGTGCCGACGCGTCGACGCTCTCTGACCTTCGTAGATGAGCTTGAAGCCGTGCGCGGAGACGGCAAAGTCGCTCGTCAGCCTCAAAGAGAAGACGTTCCCGGTGCTGGTGACCGGAGGCGGCACCTGGAAACCTGTTAGCCTGCAGAGGAAAAAGACAAAAAAAATACTCAACAACTCTCACACATCACTTCCTGAGTTGCCTCAAACTTGCTCATGAAAACACAAACTTAACTCAAAACACACACACCAAAAAAATATATATATATGTATTTTTTTTTATCAGGTTTTATTGATCAAATCTACTGTTCTACCAATGTAAAAAAAAATGTTAAAAATAAAAATGACATCTGCATGGTTTAAGTTCCTAACTGTTTTCATCTTAGACCAAAAAGTAGGATAACAATTAAATTAAACAATTAAAAATACAAAATTACAGAAGGCATTTTAACCATAACAAATAAGAAATGAAACAAATACAAATCGAAATATGTCAAATAAGTTCAATAAAATAAATATTTAAAGCACTAAAATAAGGGGAATTCCCATTTCGCAAATCACTCTTTATATTGATCTATTTTCAAAATTGGAAACAGCTGAAACCCAAATGACAATACAAACACATTATCTCAACTTTTTCAACAGCTGTAGCTGTAAAATAATACGTAGGGTGGGAAGTACATAAATATGCACTGATGCGGTTAACGTCTAGCATTTTATGAAACAGATTTTTCCTATCCTGTAGAAAATTGGTAAGTACACCAAGAATATAAATGGTGTTGAACAACAATAGCTGCACACATAAATTGGCTTCCAGGAAATCGTCTTCCTGTTTATACGCGGCTGGTTTGATGACACCACTATTTGTGTTTGCTGCTCCTACGCCGGCCTCTGAGGTACCACGCAAACAATTCTCCATTATTTGAAAATACATTTTAATTTAAAAAAAGGAGGAGGAGGGGGTAGCAATAAAAGCCACCAGTGGATGGGGGGGAATGGGGGGGGGGGCTTTTAAATAAATCATGTCACAAGATTAAAGTTGTGTTGCTTGATATATAAACAGGGAAACAACCAGGAGGGAGCCCAAAGGCGACACTGCAGTGTTGGATTTTTCTGAGAGTGTCCGTCCTCGAAGGAGGCAGACATATATAGAGAGATTATTCAATGTCTTTGGAGCTAAAAAATAAAATAAAAATAAAAAAATAGAAAGAAAGAAAAAACTACATGAAAAGTGTGGGAAATGGTTTCACACCTACCACTACCTACGTGGAATTTCACAGCAGTTTTAACAAGGAAATAAGACATACATACATTGTAGATAATAATCTAAAAGCTAAATAAAAAATAAAAAAATTATGAAAATGATTTTAATAAAAAGGTGTTATGACCCAAAAATTATAAAAAAAAGTTTCAAATTTTAAAATGATTTGTCAATAAAATTTAGTTAAATCATTAATATTTTTGTTATTTAAGAACATAATATGGACACTAAAGTCATCCAAAATATAAAAATAAATAAAGAAAAGCATGAGCAAAAAAAGGGATAAAAGGTGTCATTATTTTAAGTCAAAGAACTGGATAATATAAAGCAGGTAAAATTATTGAAAATTAAAGAAAATTATACTGGATTAATCCTAGTACAGCATATTAAAATCAAAATAATTACTGTACATAAAAATATTAAAATTAATATTAACACCATAGTTAAATAATAAAAAAAAACAGAAACAATAGTATAACAAAAACAAAAGGAAACACTCAACAAAAATTCTAGTCAATTATAACTTGTTTAATACACAAGGCAATTATAGATAGTAATTAGCACAATAAAAAAATCAAAAGTAATGCGTTCCTCTCTTAGGTCAAAAATTGTTGTAACCGCCTGCCAAAAGTGGGGGGAAATGAATCCCATTCCAAGAAAGCTCTCATGTTTTAGTGTCTCCAAAGAGCCGTTTTAAAACATTTACTTTACAACATGTCGTGACTGTTTCTTTGTAGCGGCTGACCTATCCTTGCACCCATCACTCTCTTCACTACGCCATTTCATCTTTTATACCCCGAGTCTATTTATTGGACTCATCAACAAACAAGAGTAAGACTTTTCCCCGTCTTTTACACTTTGTAGGGCATTTGTTCCTCTCCTTGTGTAAAGGCACTTTTCGATCTCTATGGTTGATGTATCATTTATATTTTAGCTAGCTAGCTAGTCGTGTCCGATTACATATTTGTGGATGCATCCCATCGTGTTGTCAGTTAAGTTGCTTGCCTCTCTTATGTTTGAATTGATTGTACATTAAAAAAATAAATAAATACAGGATCAAACTGGTAACATTTCGTTTTTGCCAATACGCCATCATAAACAAGTCATGCAAGCAATGTAAGCTTTGGCATGTGGCTATATTATGTTATGTTATGCTATATTATGTTATGTTATGCTATACTATATTATGTTATGTTATGCTATATTATGTTATGTTATGCTATATTATGTTATGTTATGTTATGCTATATTATGTTATGTTATGATATGCTATATTATGTTATGTTATGTTATGCTATATTATGTTATGTTATGCTATGCTATGTTATGCTATATTATGTTATGTTATGCTATACTATGTTATGCTTAGTTATGTTATGCTATGCTATGCTATGTTATGCTATATTATGTTATGCTATATTATGTTATGCTATGTTATGCTATATTATGTTATGTTATGCTATGCTATGCTATACTATGCTGTACAAAGATATATTCTGGTGTCACGCTAAATTTAAGTTACATCAAGCCATGGTATGCAATGTTATGGTTTTATACAGTACTATGCTCTATTATGTCGTGCTGCACAGTACTATGTAATTCCATTTTATGCTACGCCATACTGCATTAAATTGTGTTATGTTAAGAACCTGTGTGGAAGGCGGTCTAGTTTCTCACAGAATAACAACGTAAATGTGCGCTCTGTTGCACTAAACATGTCTTATTTGCACCATTAAAATGGCCAAAGAACATTTTTTTGCAGCAACTATGATAATTAACTAATGATGAATGGATAGCATCGCTCGCGTAAAGGGAGAGGCGCGCGCGACCTTTAAATTCTATACATACTGTGTGTGTTGTAGGAGAAACACTCGGCTGGTATTAGCTAGCTTGTCATTCCCTTGTGAATGTCATTTCATCTCGATGCACGACACACACGCGAACGCACATAAAGCAAGCATGCAGTCCCGCTAATGTGATTGACAGCCTCCTTTTTCTCCTTCTTTCACTTGCCTCTGTCACTTTATAGCCGTTGGGGGATGTTAGGAGTTGATGTTTTTTTTTTTTTTAATAATGCGAAAAATGAAGATGATATATGTGAAACCTGGCCGCAGATACATGAAATAGGAAGCCCGCAGATGTAAAACCCCTGTGAACTTCTCACTTTCAGATCGAGTAACTGTCAATTTAAAAGCCACTTACTTTCTTCGCACCCTCCTCGTGGGGGTTACGCTTTCTTTCCACGAATGCCAACTAATAAACCGCCCCTGCGGTCCACCTGACGATCCCCCTCCTTACTCAGAGCAAACACATCAGTTTGCGCGGGGGATCCCTTGTGTGTAAGAACAGACTAACCGCGCCGATTCTCGATGAATTTTTGCAATTTCACGTCAATCCTCTACGGAGTTTTATGAATTAGCAATAAGCTAGCTGGCTTTTGTTGTGTTGAACAATTTTAGCCTTTAAATTCACAATGTTTAATTCTTTTTAAATAAACACTCTTATTAGGTAGCGCAGAGCACGAGGGGCTGATTAATACTTTAAAGATGGGTTTTAATAAGTTTAAATGATTTTAAAGCATGTGGGAAAAATAAAACCCAATTTTTTTTTTTTTTTTTTTTTTTTTTTTTTTTAATATGGGCTCTTTTTACAGCAGATTTGTGCCAATGGTTTGTGGGCCTGGGATGTATTCCACACGGTAAACACCAATATCTTTTTTCATAATAAACATAATGCCCTGTTTTGCGATGTCTGTGTTTGAAATTGCATCCAAATGAGATTGCGCTACAGCAGCACGTAAGTCACGGTCTGATCGTCGAGCATTCTTGAATATGGCGTTTAATCAGGAGGAAGTTTACGGCAAGGGTGCAGGGTCGCTGGGGGGGGGGGGGACATCAATCAGTCCGGATGGAAGTGAGATGCTTCTCCTTCCACACCCACACTTGTGGCTGTTTTGTTAGCATCCTCAGACTGTAACCATGACAACGGAGCTGCTAATTGGCATCCTTGAGCTAACAACCCAAAATGTGGGTGCAGTATTGAGATGTGTCGGGCCATGACACCGACAGGACGTGAAAAGGGGAGAAAATGTGGAGTTCCTGTGCAGCCTCCACTTTTCCAAGAATATTTGCTAAGTTTGCTAAGAGTCCAGTCAAGACTAGAAAATGAACTACAATAGGGCCAGAACACTCAAATACAGAATTATCAGCTAAGTTATTGAGTGTTTTTTTTTTTTTAGCTCGTTCCAAAGTAAAGTAATTACTAAAGGTCTGACTTGCACCCAAAATTTGCATTTGATATTTGTGTTCTCATTAATGCAAGCGATGTTATAATGAATGTACTTTCACAAAAAAAGTGCTTCAAATGAAACATTTGTCATGACAGGAATGAAGTGCAATATGAGGAACGTGAACGAAACATAGGGAGAGAAAGGTGAGCAAACAATCGTAACTGGACTGGTCGCCGTGACTGGACAGGACGTGAGTAGACTGGTCGTCGTGACTGGCCGGGACGTGAGAAGACTGGTCGCCACGACTGGAACGAGCGTGACGTGACTTGACTTGCTGTGGATTGTCTTGACTTGGCTGTAATGACAACGACTTAGCTAGCTGTGGCGATGATGACTTGGCTGTGGCGATGACTTGGCTGTTTATGAAGGCTACTTGGCGGTGACTTATGTACAATTTTTATAAACCCTTGTGCAATGCATTTTAATTGAATCATTTAAGTAGATGTTCCACCATATATTTAACAGTTTTAAGTCTTATTTTAGATGAACGCTTCGCCCTGCTAAATTACTGTAGTCAACTTTTCTGTTTGTTATACATGGCAGGTCAAGTATTTTTTGGGTGATATTTTGTTGGAGAATTTACAGGATTAGATTATTGATTTGGAAACGACTTCTACTGTTTGGCATGTGATGCTGTTAATTGTTTTTTTAAAAGATTGTTAAGCCTCATTTTAATCTTCCGCCAATTATAGAAGACATCTTTTTTTTTTTAATCAACATTATTATCGCTAAAGTCCACTCCATTCTTTGCTATCGTTTCCCATCACCACACATTAATTCACCAGCTCCGCAGACACACACAGACACACACGCTTGCCTCGTTAAGGCCATTAATGGTGTTTTTTTTGTTTTTATCCGAGTTCACAAACGTCTGCTTCTGTTATTTCGCCACGTTTCATCATGCGGCATCTCGTTAGCATTCATTAAATCATCAGATAAACTCTGTTTGACACAAGCGCTCGCCCGCGCCCGCGCATTCACACTCTGAGGAGGAGATGAGGTCCAGAGGTCATAATTGTTCAGGTTGGCTGGAGAGTCAAGGGCAAGAACATTCATTTTCCGGCTTTTCTCCCAAGTTCAACACGGTTTTTTAATTTTTATTCTGTGTGCAAGGGACGGGGGAAAAAGTGATGAATTTCTCCTAATTATTAGCGTGAGCATAATTTCTTTCTTTCTTTATTTATATATAGAAATGTCATCTCTTGGATGCTCTTCCTCATCTCCGCATCTTGATTTGTTGACCTCAATCATGTGCAAAGTTCAGGGTCTGCCGTCATGTGATTGATTAACAGCACCGGCCTGACTGACATGTATATGCGCACACGTTCAGTATGTGTCGTCAATGGTTACTGGTGTGTCTGGTAAATCCCTCATTGGCCAAGCGACACTCAGTTGTGAAAATGTGTGTGTGTGTGTGCAAATATGTGTGAGCTGGGTCCTTGACTGTGCTGGTGGGTAATCCATTAAATTAGTCAGACAGAGACACATACATGCAGTACACCCACACAAACACACGTGAGTGTTGATGTCAGCGCACGTCCTGGATTGGGGCACATTTTGTTGCTCATCATATAATGAGCGGAGATGAATCTGTTCCATGACTACAGTAGTATTGGAAACATTATTTCAAAAAAATAATTTAAAAAATAATAATAAAAAAAGTGTTTTTTTTAATAAGTCAAATAGCACTCTAGAAAATTGTGCATTATAAAAAAAATAATAATAAAAAAAAATAATAAAAATAAAAATAAAAATAAAAATAAAAATAAAAATAAAAATAAAAATAAAAATAAAAATAAAAATAAATGAAACAGAATGTAAAGAATTAGCACGATGCTATTCAGCATTTCTTGCTGTAACAGTCCACAAACATGTTGGCCATCCCCCTCAACACTCCACATGATTGGCACCCACGCCAGCTATTGGCACCAGCAGCCAAATCCTTCGCACCGTTCACACCATCTGATTCGAGATTCGGTGGAGTCACTCGCCCCCTCACCCAGGAAGCGAGGCACTCCGACGGGGGGGGGTCGAACAGCAGATTAACCTCGCTGTCAGCCCCAGAGGTTCAGAGGGGAACACGCTGTGACTCAGACTGACAAGTCGTAAACACCAAGGCTGCCTTTTCTTGTCCGGCAATGCACTTTCAATGCATTTTAAGTCACAAAAAAATAAATAAATAAATGAATTAATTAATTTAAAAAAAAAAAGAAAGAAAGAAAAATCTTGTCTGTAAAACAATTTCATTTTTACATTTGAATTCACTCATCTATCTTATTAATTATTTTAAAGGATGTTGACTTTTTTTTTAGACCACTACTAGTACTCACCGATAGCAAGTACCAATACCATTAGTACTTATGATATATACAATTTCTTTTCACACAATGACAGGCATGGACGACTCATTCAATGTCAGATTTTTTTTTTGTTTTTTTGCCTTAAGTATCGGCCGCTGATATTGACATATTTCACGAGTACCCCGTACCTTGAAATAAGGCTGGTATCGTCCCGATACCTCGTATTTGTACTCGCCTATCTCTAATTATTTAAAAAAAAGTAATTTCTAGGTTTTACACAATCAGGATTTTTTTTTAGCTGATCACTGATCAGAGATTGAGTTTGAAAAAAAAAAAAAGATCACCAATTCAATCAGAAGGTGGAACCATATATATAATATATGTAAAAACTTCATAGGGGATGAGGACTGGCTTGACGCCCGCGTATAATTGACGTCAATTGAAATGCATGGGGGTGGGGGGGGCATGTAAAAAAAAAAATATATATTTAAATGCTGATAAACATTGTATATAACAAACGTTGTGTCTTATTTCGTGAAGCCAATCATGGACGTCATTGACCAACTGGGAAAATTGTGACATTACAGCCAATCACCAATTTTGCATAAAATGCTAAATATCATCCGATTGCAATTCAGCCGATTAGATCGGTGTAAAATCCAATCATTTTAATTACATCTTTCTATGTTCAGTCCACATGTGCAATGTAAGTCCATAATTTGCAGTGACTTTCTTCAGTCTTGTGATTGGCAAAATAAATGGTTTCTTAAAACCATTTAGTTCATCCAAAGTCAACCGAGGTCAGCTTGTCACACTCGTACCATCATTTGTCTTATCTGCTGCACTTTATTTCCAATGTGGGACGAAAAAACAAGCACAGGGAGAACGTGCATGGATGCATTAGAGAGTCCACATTTGCTCCCCATAGAAAATGGCACTGTCCATCCACGCTGCACTATCGCCGACCTATTGTGACATTACACTTCCATTGACTTTTATACATTTGCCCTTTTGCCGTTCTGAAATAAAACAGCCGCACAGCTTCAACATCAACAGGTGTGACACCTCCCCCCCACCCCCGGATCGTTGTGACATGCATCCGCGAACAAAGTTTTTCCTGCCGGTATTTTCAACAACATCCGTAAACAACGGCCCTGCGCTATTTAATAATGAATGTTGTGTACCTCCGTCTTCCCGCACCCGCCCTCCCCCTCTCTTTTTTTTTAGACAGTCAGATAGATAGACCCCCGACCCCCCACCCCCTTCCTGCTCCCCGAGCTAAAGCTTGTTTAGGCTTCTGGCTATCCCATCACTTACTATTACACTTGACGGGCATGGGGAAGGGTACACACATCAGCACATGCGGTGAAAGGGACACACATAAGGAACAGGGGCTAACACAAATGGACGTGCATGCTGGTACGCACGCTCACACACACACACACACACGCACACACACACACACACACACACACACACACTTGTGTTGGGCAGATAGGCAGAGACAGATTGCATCCCTCCACTTGCATTCAAAGGGGAGGTGTCAGGGCTGACAGCGATTTAAAGGTACAGTCGTTAGAGAGATATATGGGCCGGGAGGGGAGGGGTGGGGTGGGGGGGTTGTGGGAGTGGGATTAGATGCGGTGCTGAGAGAAAGAGGGAGCGTGTAAAAGAAGAACTATGATGGCAAGGGATTAAACGCGCGGCAGACACACGTGGGAGGTCACAAACTTGACGGTGGTAAAGGACTGTCATGTACAACATGACTTCATGAGAATTCTGCTGGAAATTGGGACATATTCCACAAACATGGCTGACGCAAAGATAAAGATACAATTATCAATTCATTTCATAACGGATTCATCATTTAATCTCCAATGTTACAAGTCCTTGTATGTTCACTAAAGCAAGTACAGGATTAGAACAACAGCACTGTAGGCTATTACACAAAAATATGTGAGTGATTTGGCGCGAGTTGTGGCCGACAGCAGCTTCTTGTGAGTGCTTTCATTTTGTATTTTTGTCTTTACATGGGCTGGAATTAGATTCTGACGCTATGATGACCACGAGCAAAAATATTGCCATAACACAGTATGAAAATTACATCTCTAAAATTGCCTTTTTGTGAAATATTTATATATATGATTTATAGTCCAATTGCAAAAAGTATTTATCTTATTTTTAATCAAAATACTGAATAATTGGTACATAAAAACATGTATCATGTTAAGTTAAAATAAATGTTAACTCTTTTAATTCTTCTTTGTAAGTCACAGTGTCCAATCACTGGTGAGCTATTTCGGGCTACTCATGTTGTCCTTAGGGCTAACTAGTAGCCGCTGGCACCTATTTTTCTTAGGATAATGGAAATTAAAATGAATCAACAGAGCAAAAAGGCATCCATGTCTTTCATCTTGTTTTCTCCCTCCTCTGTGCATTACCCACTGCTTAGCATGAACAAGAAAAAAATTATAATTGGAGGCAATTATCCTCAAAAAAAGGTGGCATATTTTGCCCTGCTTAGAAGTCCCCTTACACTTACTGCGACAGCCACCTTGGCTTTTTAATACCATAGTGAACCACCAAACCAGCAATTGGCTTACTTGATTTATTTTTTTTTTTTAATACAACATAAAGCAAAAACTCCACCAAGACATAATCCTAAATCAAGTGTACCACTAATTACATTGCATTACTTCGATCCATCCATTATCTTTCACATTAAAGTCTTGTTGTATGTTTATACTTCATCCTCAAAGCATCTCTCCATCTGTATTATTTGATGTTCACGCTCTTTCAGTTTTGTGTCAATCCCGGCAAGCCTTTCAGGTAAAGTTCATGTTGGAGCCTTCCCACATGAACTTCAATGGGAGAGAAAAAAAATGCAATGCATTCGTGTCTCTTGTAATCCTTTGTGTTGGCGTCTGTCTGCAGTCAAGTGTGCATCGCCCGTGGTAATAACTACCTCTTTGACTTGTTGGCGACAACACAGTGGAAGTAAACAGCGGGCCCGCCCATGCATACACACACAGACTCAAAGGCCTCTTTTACACGTCTCTGCACATGACACAGATGCGCATCCCTAAGAATAGAGTTACATGTCAGAGGATTCTGGGATGTCTTAAAACCAAACACTAAATCCAAGTTGCAGACAGCATTCCAATCTAAAATGCTGCATGGAAAATGTAAACATCGACCTTGGAGATGGCAGATAGCTTAATCAGGAAGGTGGCCGTATACATCCCCCCCGGCTTGGCCGTCATGAATCACTTTTACTTAGGGTGTCCTTCCAAGTCCAGTTTCAGGCGGCGGCGGCGTGGCGCAAAGTGGAGCAAATCCGAGTGGACGCTTTTACAACGTTCAGTGTGATGAATGGCCGCCCCCGCTGCTCGCGCAAATCCCGCTATATACCGGCACACTTGTGGACATGATGTTGTGCTTTTTCAATGCAGAAACAGATTTTATTCGAAGGGAGGTAAATCCAGTTGACAGCGGTGGGAAGTAACTACTGTATTTTTCACATTCACCGATTGTATTGACTTTTTGTGCATAACCTCCACCTTCTTTCCTCCGGCGGTAATGCACCCAAAGTGTGTGCTACTATTTACAGCAGCAAAAGCCGCAATAACCAATTAGGGTTCTATCTTAGTTCTAGTTAAGGTCATATAGTGTTGAGGGATGGCCAACATGTTTGTGGACTGTTACAGCAAGAAATGCTGAATAGCATCGTGTTAATTCTTTACATTCTATTTCAATTTTTTAAAATTTTTAAATTATTATTATTAATTATTATTATTATTATTTTATTACTATTATAATGCACAATTTTCTAGAGTGCTATTTGACTTATTAAAAAAACACTTTTTATTATTATTTTTTTAATTATTTTGTTTAAATAATATTTCCAATACTACTGTAGTCATGGAACAGATTCATCTCGGCTCATTATATGATGATATATAGTTAGAAGTGCAAGTTTCATCCAACCGGAACTCGTTGCTGTCAACACTGGGTGCATAAGGAAATTCATTCTGGCACACTCCTTGCATTAATTTCCTAATGATGCAGCCAATATTATAAAGCAATCAGCAGCTTGCGCGTGAACGGTTTACTTTTCTTTGTATTGCTTTTTGGGGCATTCTGAATAACTCAACGGTACATTTGAACAAGGCTATGAGTTTTTCCGAGCGGTTGGAGTGAAGCATGGTGCGTTCACAGCACATTTCCGAAAGCAGGGACAGGGACTTTGGTTGTGAGTCCAAGGTCTACTGTTCTTAGTCTCGGTTTCTGTAAAACACATTTCTCCAGAAAAATGTGACTTATACTCCTGAGTGACTTTTTGGACTGGTGCGGCTTAACACTTTAGACACCGGAATGAATTATAGTCCGAAAAATACAGTAAGTTCTTATTTTGTAAATGTACTGAAATAAAAGTTTCAGGTATTGAACCTGGGCAACTCAAATACGACAACTTTATACTTTTTCTCCATACATTTGGAAACTGTACTTTCTACTCCTTTGATAGTTTTTCTAACCTGTGCAGAGGTGGACACAATGTAAAACCAACAACAACAAAAGTAAATAGTGACAAGTATTAACAACGGTAGTTGACCTCGATTAATAGAGTTATTGGGGTCATATAAGGTGGAAACAACATGGACAGCAGCGAAATGGAAGAACAGGAACCAGGGAGCATTAATGATGACGGCAACAGATTTGGACAAGCAAGACATTTCCCATCGGCCTTATTTAACCCATAATGTTCAGGTCAAATTTGACATATGACAGCAATGGGGGGAAAAAAAATATCCCATATGTCATTCTTTCACCCTGAAATGTTCCCTAAAGTGACCCAAAAAAACCCCACAAAAATCAAGTCAAAAGTGACATTTGACAAATGTCCACTAAAATGGATTCACCAGTATGTGTGAAACCAAGGAAAATGTCTATAAATGGTGTATAAATGCTGTGTACGTGGCATAAATCCAGATCTTTGAGGGACAGTAGTAACAGTGATGCACCTATTGATGTTTCAAAGGTCAAGAGTCTAAGTCATGTAACTAATGTATTATTCATATATTTTTAATGGGACAGTGGGGACAGTGTTCACATGGGAGTTTGAGCCAATCCCGGAAACTGTCTGTTTTACCCCCCAAAACAGGCTATTATTACAGTTCACAGGAGCCCTTAGCAATCACGTGACTTTTTCTTTGTACTCTATGATCACTTTCAATTAGTGAAATTGTGCCGGTGTCCCAGTATTCAGGTGAACATACAGAGAGAACACATTACTGCTGGCTGCCCAATTGAAAAAAAAAAATATTATTATTTTTGCTAAACACAAAAACCTAACTACTGCATACACAATCAATCACACAGACCTTTTGCATACAATTGGGCACCTCGCCAAAAAAAGGTGTGACCAAATCCTGTGTGGTGCGACCAAATGAAAAAGTCCCCCTTGGCCCCCGCCACCCCTTGGAACTAACTGGAAAAAAAAAATCTACCGATTTTTCGCAACCCTAAATTGGTCTCCCTCCGTGCTGAAAAAAATACTATGATACTATGAACTTTGTTGATGTTGTCAGCTCTCAAGTGAGGTGGATGGGGGTCTAGTTTTGCACAATACACTTTTATAGACATATAGGGCACATAACACACTTTGGGGGGGGGGGGGGGGGGACAGTCTTCGCCCTACAACTCCCCTCCAACTTTAATGCACCACACAACTAAATTCTCAAGTACTCTGTATTCCTATTGAAGTAACAGTCTGAGTACTTTCGCCATCTTTGCCAGCCAAACCTGCTGCTCCCTGAGGCCTGCTGTTTGCGAAACACACCATTACGATTAAACAAAAACCACTGACATTCGCGGCGTGCTCGGATGTACAGGTGGCGAATTAAAAGGAATAAAAGGCATGGCCGTGTTCCCGTCCCGCAACCGCATTGCTCCCCAGGGGTCACTGAACGATCGGATGATTACGAGAGTGGCGCCGGTGATGGGTTTTGGCTTTAACCCTCGCGTGATATCAGCCCGATCGCACGCCTACTGGGGGATTGGGAACAGATGTGATGGATACCGCTATCATCACAGCACCGAATGAGGCAATATTGTTGGGGAAAGTGTTCTTTCCAATCTAAGCCAAGGCACATCCGGCATGACTTTGAACCATTCGTTATCAGGCCGCACAGAAGTTGTATTTTGAAAATCAGGTGCAAACAGTTTTCATAAATCCACTCAATTTTTTGCAATAAAAAAAAAAAAAGACTCTGCCATGGATTTCCCGGAATCGATGCACATTCATCTGAAGCAATTCATAAGTCGCCTATAAAGACGTTTCACACTGAGAGGCTCGTTATTGCCTTGAGTTGTTAATAAAGCCTTGCATCATGGAGTCTGCCGAGGCGTCTGTTGAACCATTTTTACACAATATGACACAAATCTGAATGGCAACCAGTGGATAAAGAATGAGAAAAATTATAATTCAAGAAAAAACATGGAACTCTTCTCACTTACATCATATAAATTTGCTGCTGTTAAGTAGTTGTAGAACTATAAATATTCACACTGGTTTTATATGTAAAGCTATAGTTATTCTCTGTCAAATGTATTTGTGTTCATATTTTTGGGTGTCTGATACATATTAATTGGATTTACAGTAATTCCAGATTTCTCGTTTCTAAGTAACCGCAATCTCCCAGTGTGAACCGTAACACCCGTCATGAGCGTGAGTTGCCAGCGTGAGTGTTTGCACACACTCGCGCATTCGAGACATTGGCAGTGCTGTAAAACAGTATCGAGTAATGAACGGGAGGGATATTAGACACAAAGCCAGCAGGTCCTTTTCAAGTTTTCAAGGAAAAAAAGGTTTTGGGGCTTTTTAGAACAGTTACTCTAAGATTTATTTAGAGCTCAATAATTTTTTAAATAGCTTTGTTTATTTAAATAAGTCACTTTTCTGAGGGTTTTCCATTCTCAAAAATCCTATATATTTTTCTGGCATGTAGGAAATGACCTTTGGATGGAAACGTAATGCCACTGGAATTTTGGGAAAATGTACATGGTAGGCATTGTCTATCATTGGTAGACCCACAAAAAGTCTAAAAATGTTGACCATCATGTTGGGGGGGGGGGGCCTTGGGGGGAAAAGGAGGAGTTGTAATACTTTTTCAAGATAGTATAAGAATGACATGAGTCCGCTGTAAAGACACACTTGCGAGGAGCAGCTGTGCTTTTGTAAACCCGCTTGTGTCCGGAATTTTCTGTAAAATAAATCCTTCGAAGGACCTGTTCACCGATCTCCGGTCTGTATTCAGAAAATCAGGATTCTCTCTACCCGAACAACAACGAACACGCGGAAGACAAAGATAGTCTTCTTTACAGTGCCCAGGGCTCTATACTGCAGATATAATAACTCTTCTCTGATTTCCTTTTAACTCTGTATATTTGCCATTAGGTTCCCCAGCCCCGTCCGTCACTGTATAAAAACAACATTAACGCTAGTTTCTGCTGTTGCATATTTGCACTGAGTGGTTGCAAAAATATTTGTTATGGGATTAATTTCTATTATTGAGGCACAGAGTGTGCTCTGTTGAGCCAAGGCAGTCAGGCCACATTCTGTCCTCTCGTTTTAATGTTTAAAAACACCAGGCTGCTATCCGCTGCTGCATACTAATCATAATAAACACACACACACACAATCAAGCACTGGCATCCAAACAGACTTATTAGTGTGAGGCTAACAACATTTTAAGAGTTTGGGGATAACAATGGTCATTACCAAGCACACACACCCACAAACCGCAAAAGAAGGCTATGGTCCAGTGAGGAAACACAGTCTATAATGGTCAAGTGACAGACGGTGATTAATTGATACATCAACAAAAGGCACTGTGTCCGTGTGTTAAGGTCACTACACGCTCTTTTTAATTGAATTCTTGTATTTGTGTCTGCGAGGATAATGGAGCGACGCACCGGAGCAGAGAGGAACACGTATTGTTCCCGTTCCGCTTTTTTTTCCCGTTGGAACGTCTGCTCCATTGGTCGCCCGTGCCGTGGCAGCGTTTCAACGTCATTAGGCCGCCGACACAAAATCTTTAAACAAGGCCGTCCTCGTAAATATGTGCGTACACCTGAGCGATTAACGATGCTTTAAGAGGGATGTTTTACTAAAAACTTCTCCCTGCTAATGAGGGCGGCATTAGGGAGTCTTAGGTTTTCCAGGATTTAGAAGCATTTGGTTGAAAAGGAACTCACTGCGATTAGAAAAGAAACTAAGTTGCAAAACGGAATTATTGAAATATTTTGCTAACAGGACCACGATGCAGAGGTTTTATGGACATATTCTGGGGGAAATAACGTATCCTAAAATCCCGTGAAAGTGAGGCTTTGTAAAGAGCTTTGGGCACCATAGCGTCACTGCTATGTGAAAAACTCATGTCCTTTTTTTTATTTTTATGTTTTTGGTGTGAAACTAAATCCAGACATCCCCAAAAAAATAAAATAAATAAAATTTAAAAAAATTGAAAAAATGTAATTAAGTGTTTTCACATAGCGGTGATATGATGTACATAAAGTGCTATATTAAAAAACAGTCCATTTACCATTTACAATTTATGTAAACAAAGACGTGAATCACAGAGAAACTTGTGATACACTGGCGATATTTTGTCATGGTTTCCGAAAATATCACGCGATTATGCAAAAAAAAAAAAAAATCATATCTTGTGGAAAATAAATAATCTATCTATATATATATATATATATATATATATATATATATATATATGTGTGTGTGTATGTTTTGGGGATGAAACTGAATGCAGACATCCCAAAAACGTAAAAATAAGCAAATTAAAAAAGCTATGGACATAAGTGTTCTTCACATAGCAGAGACGATATATAACATTAAGAATCAGTGAATTTATTTAACTCCATTTCACTTGCTGAGAAGGTGTTTATTTATCCGAACTGGACTAATAGTGGCAAAGTGGCTATTTTTGGAAACAAACACAAATTAGTCACAAAAATAAGCATCAATCAAACTCGGAGGATGACATGACGTCATTAAGTTCCGCTGAGATCAAGTTAGCGTAAACTTCAAGGCGAAAACATAATAGCCCAGGTGTGGGCGGAGACAACCCGATTCTCTTTTAAAATGCCACATTGACAGAACAATTGCATTTTCTGTTCCGTTTGAATGATCACATCTGCCATGATTAAAAAGAAGCAAGGAAAACAACAGCAGGGTGGAAAGAATATCAAACACAGAATGTTTGAGGTGGAGGTGCTGTGGTTGATTTTTGCTTTAGCAAAAGCACAAAGTACGTGTCCTCGGCGTCCAAATCCAAAAGAACTGAACAGAACAGACCCATTGAATAGTCAAGATGGTGGACAGTAGAGGATGCCGCAAATCTCCCGTAAGATTGAGTCACCCCGTGTTTGTGAGTCACGCTCCGAGGAAAGAATTCCACGTCGACATCAATGCGAGAAAACCTTAGAGCTCAACGCGATTGTCTTTCAATAACGAGACAGGCGCGTCGATCCCTGCCTACGCGGCTCACAGCTAAACATACAGTGGGAGGTCGGGTGGGCGTGAGGTTCAAGAAAAGAACGCCGAGCGAAACGCTGAATGGAGAAATAACAAAAAGCATCTTCCCTCGAAGAAAATGTGGAAATTTGTTTTTTCCACCCTTTTTTTTCAGCAATATTACAAAGTAACGGCGCCTTGACATGGTCATGATCACGTTTTCTAATCTCGAGCCCTTTTCACACAGCCTACAACATAGTGTTTTTTTTTTGGCTTTTTTTTTGCATTATTCTGGTATTCAGTAGAAATGGGAGCGATTGAGGGCAACTGACACTTATTTGGCTTTAGAGGCTACCAGAGCTGGAACAGAAGCGTGAAGGTCCCGTGTGTGAGGGCATTCCAATCGTGGCCCCAAACCCACCCGATCCCTGTTACATTGAAAGCAATTGTCACGTCAGACCGCGGCATCTTTAACTGAATGACATTTTCAGTTTTCTCATTTTTGGTCCTTGTCGCTTGCTCATCCCTGTCCGATCTCCACCTGCAATTGTCAAAAGGCTCGCCAAACAGCCGTTCTCATCCCTCCGGTAAGGAGGAGGAGGGGGGGGGGGTCGAGGTTAGCTCTGCGGCTCATCAAAGTGATCCCTCCCCAGGGGAAGGGCACGCCTGACACCTGGGTGACGACCCGCAAGGAGGTTGTGAGCGGCGAGAGGCTAATGGGCAGCTTGAGGGGATTACCAGTTTAGCCGCTGGGATTACTGGAACGCTACACACTCACACAAAAAGACACACTGGCGAGTGTATTTACCAGACTGGGAAAGTCATCCAAGACATTGGCTCACTGGCTCTCAGTGGCCTGCAATTCAAAACAATCCCGCTTAAGTCGACAAAAGCGCCAGGATCTGAGTCAGGCGCTTGTCACACCAAGGTAGTCCGACGTCATTACGACATTCTTGTCGGAGACGTCGAACTTGCACGACGAGGCGCCCAACAAGTGTTTGTTCGTTTCTCGCTCCATTATGTTAAGTCCCCGATACATATTTATGAAAAGTGGAACAGTGGGTACTTATCTTTGTCCTTCCGAAGATACTGTGAAGACCGCAAAAAAACTCTTAAGATCTGCCATTTATAATTCAGTGCCGAGGAACATTATGCACTGTGTTATTAAAGAAACATAATTCCTAATTTCAGCCCTTTTGTTTTCTTTTCTTAGAGTCAAAACAATTCACTGTAGCTCACATGCTTGCAAGAAAAAATACAAGGAGCACAAATACCACCGGTGTGAATCTCTTAAAAAGTATTTTACTGAATTTAGATTTTACATGTTTTTTCAACATCCAAAAAACCTCTTGCCTGCACACAATTTTTATATTGTACTATATAATGTAGTTGCCCGAGTTACATTCTTTCAAATGTTCGTGGGGGGAGGGGGGGTAGCCAAAATTTGTAGTAGCCTGCCACAGATACAGTAAGTGTACATGTGACTACAGCTTTAATGTCTCATTTTGCAGCATTTTAAAATTCCGACAAAAAATAGCCGATCAGATAAGTGGAAAGTCTAATAGCAACCTTTTTGTAAAGACTTTTTTTGTTAGAACATTTTATGGTGCGGTCATCACAGTATAAACGAGGCTTTCATCAATCACTGAAAGGTGATTCTCCCCATTGTAAAAGCCAAGATTGATTCCGGCGAAGTTGCGGAAGCAGAAGACGCCCAGACAATGGCAGCCAGGAGTCCATTTTTAATAAGCGTCAAAAAAGGACGACAATGACACAACGGTAGATGTATTTTTGACTCATTCATTGAATGCCACACGGTGTTCTTTTGAGATTACAATTGTAATCTGCGGCTGAAAGGAACGGGAGGCCGGTTATCGCCGGCGAATAAATGACGTTGACAAAATGAGTGGAAACAGACACGGTCGCTGAAGTAATATTCGAGAGGAGAGATGAAGGAGTCCATTACAGGTGCAGACAGAGACAGACTGTGCACGGGAAGATAGGAGATAATGGACAGCAAGTGATAAGCTCGACATACGCAATATATAAAGCACAGCTCAAATACTGTATCTCATTTTTACAGCAAAAGCCGGGAAATCCCTGACAGGAAACTGCACGCTCGAAGAATACGCTTCATGTAAAAAGCAATTTCCTAAATGGTTGTTAGCAGCTTTGAAACTTCCCGTGAAAGCTTTTTTCCCGCCCCCCCCCTTTAAATAAAGTCAGCTGAGCGCCAATTACAACATATCAACTGAGACAGCCAAATGTCCTGAGTTCAACTTGTAATAGTTTCAACATCCACTCACTGTTATTAAATGTATTCTGGCCACTGTAGCATTACACTCATTTGACATGTAATTACATTGTGCAAAATAAGCAAGCACAAACGATATTGTGGCATATACATAATATTAGCACAGGTAGCAGCACCTGGGGAGTTAAATTACCTACAATTAAATGGATTTTTACATTTGAATTATTCTCTATATTAAATCAAATAAATTAATCAGTGAATTACAGGCCCTTACAACTTTTCTAATATATTAGATAGCTTTTCTTCAGGAATTCGTTTTAATCCAATTTTTTAAATCTAATTTGTACTGTTTATCTTTTTCACAAGGAAGATGGAGCCAATACCAACTGACTTTGGACAAGATGCGGGAAATGTTTTATTTTGGATATATATAATCTAAATTATTATGATCCCCATAGATCAAAGTGTAAAAGTGTAAATGATTTTAAAGCTAGGTTAAAAATCTATTTTTTCCCCCATACTTATTTTTAAAGCATTTTTATAATCATTTCCCCCCCAAAAATCCTATTCCTGCGCTATTCATTTGTTTATAGTAATTTTAATAAACTAGTGTTTATTTCTTTACTTTGCTTTTAAATGTCTTCATTTTTTAAATGTTTATTTTCCCATTCGCTTTTAAATGTCTTAAATCATTTTGTTTGCAATTGCCTTTGAATATGAAGCCATCTTATGTATGAAATATACACTATGTATACACTATACAGTATAAATAAAGCTGCCTTGCTTTTTTTTCTTTTGTTGGGGGTCATTTATTTACATTTAGTATTCACCAATTTTATTAAAAACATTTTATTTTATCAAAAGATAGCTAGCTTCTCTGATTGGCTGGGGAAGACCAGATGGTTCGCCTCAATTATAAAAAAAAAAAAAAAAGCATTATGCTGTTGCGGTCACCAAATATGGTTCCTTAAAATCAATTGTGTATTCTTCACTTCTCGACAAATGAGCGATGTTGGTCAACAAATTGCCACAAAATGTTATAATGGAAAAATAAAGCCGCCTCATATCACCTCTTCCATCTTCGTATAGGCAACATTATGTGGATGTTAGAGCTTGCATACACAAACACAAAAGACTTGCACAACCAAACAAACACACACACACACACACACACACAAACCCGCGCACACCTCTTACCCTCCCACAGGGCAGAACTGATGCGGCAGGAGATGAAATATGACAACCTCAGGGGTAAACACACCTCCATTGGAACTCCACACATACACATTTAGTGCACAGCTACATAAACACACCATTCATTCTCCCCTAAAATATATTTTAGCAACATCAAAAGTGTTTTCATGACCTTTTGTATTTGTACGCTACAGTTCTCTGTGTTTATCCCTTTGAACATGCTTCTTTTTTTTTTTCTTTTTTTTTTTTGTACATTGTACTGTGTTGCGTCTATGTGAGTGACCCCTGAATGTCCTCCTGCAGGAGAAAATAAGAGAGTGACTTATCGAGTGTAAAGTGGGCATTGCAGAAGATTACACGCAACAAAAACAGGTCAGGACCGGAACACACAAAGACCAGCTTGGATGGCAACATGATACAAATGTGTTGTATTATTTAAGGCCAATATAATAAAATATACTTAAAAAAAAAGCCGCAAAATGGAATTATATATATCCATAAAATCTTCAGCAATTTAGTGTCACCCATCTGTCAAGGGTACCTGCTTCTAATTTGGGCTTGTTTTGGCAAATTCACGAGTAGTGAGTTTTTCAAAGTACGAGCCCTGGAAATTGTAGATATGAGCCAAAATGGCCACCCAAAATGGTCAACTTCCTAGTCAACTTTCCTTCCTGCAAACACTCACACGGAGCATGGAGAAGACATTAAGGCCCCTTTCACACTGCACTTATCTGGGCACAGCTAGCGGAGCAATTTTGTGTGATTTTGGCAGAGTTATTTACAGGTAAAAGCATGAGGAAAATGAGTTGGACAGTTCAACAAAATATTTTAAGAATTTATAGAACCGATTGTCCCTTGTATCGTCCCACAACATGAAAACAACTCAGCAAATTGTTTTGGAGCAAACATTTTGAAGAAAATATTTTTTTGTGCGTGTTGTTTACAGTGCGGTGCGCTGTCACACGGAGTAAGTGCAGTGTGAAAAGGGCTTAGCACTGAAATAACCACATAGTAAATGACCTGAGCTGGAGACGATGCTTCTACTGCGTTTAGCTACAATGAAATGCAAAATATGACAAAACCTTCCTGGTTTCATGCACTAATAAAGACAAATTGAGCACTATGATGGTAGTAAAGGTGCAATTGTCTGTGTTCGTACCAGATCTCATTAGATTGCGGCAGTCGAATCCCCAAACAATGCAGACGCTTGAAATCAAAATAGGCCGCAAACATTATATTCCCATTAGCAGTCCATTGAGTGAAAATGCCCGTAGTAAATCTCACCAGACAAGCAGCCGAAACTTTGCTCACCTTCTTCGCCCCCCCAAAAACCCTCTATTGAGCTGTTTTTTTTTTTACCCCCAAAATGGAGGTACAGCCACCGCAGCGCAATTGAAGACACACATTACGACATCTTAACTTAGTAGGCAAGTGCAGCAACCTCCTCGCCCTCTCCCCTCGACAACAATCTCATGTTTAGCCCCAAGTAACCTTGTCGTTCACCCCGCCGACCCAACTCAAGATGGATGCCCTACACTCCAGCATATATACCCTCGCATTGATTGGTTTTCTAAGGGCTTATAAGTTCCTCTGTTTTTTTTCTTTTTTTCTCATCTGACCTCAATTGTACTCCTCATTGCCTGGTGGATAGCATGTCATCATATTGAGTGCGCAGAGAGACTCACAGCGGCAATAATAAACTGACGACAAACAGAAATTTGCTTCCAAAACCAAACGACACAGTTAAATCTACAAAATGCTTTCCCGCAGTAAATTCTCATGGTGAATTATTTATCTTTTCTTTTTCTTTTTTTTCATGTGGTGCTGACTAAAGTAAATGATGAATCATTTTGCAAAGAAGCTGACTTATCACACATAATCAGCAAACAACTTCAAGACGACTATAAGACTGTAAACTAGGGGTGTGCACACTTTTAAATATGTGGCAGCCACTTTGATATTTTTCACCACTTTGTCATAAAACAACCCAATAGCTGTAGATCAAAACTATACTGTACTAAGCAATTATACAGGCAAAGAAGGACTGGGGGAGGCATTGTTATATATAGCTGATAAGATACATTTCGGGGTGGCCAGTGGCCCTGGATGTCAATAAATACGCCCCTGCTGTTAATAATAAACATACAACTCATTTTCCTAACTTTAATGAAAATAGCTGACAATTTCATGCAGTCATACATTTAACTCTTTGACTGCCAGACGTTTTCAGAACAGGGATGCCGTGGGTGCCAGCCGATTTAAGCATTTTTGACTGATCTTTCAAGGTCCACAGAAAATTATGTGTTTGGACTATGGAAACACACATACTACCAAATGAAAGATTGGACTCTCATCTTTCATCAGAAAAAAAAGTTTGTTTCTACCTTATTCCGTTTTTCAGTAATCAACAATAGAAAATGGTTAGTTTCACCTCTGTTTTGAAAAAAACGTCTTTTAACGTCTTTGGCACTCCTCCATAGGATTTTACTAAAAGTTATATAACGTTTTTGGCAGTCAAAGAGTTAAACTTCTCATCTCCTGGTTGTGAGGCACACGCTAAATATAAACATTTACAATCCAAAGGCATTATTCCAAACTGGTCTTTGTTGACGAGCCCATTCAGTGTACGCGAGTCTGGCGGCGAGTTGAGCTCCTGAATTCCCAAATTGAAAAATGTATTCCTCTCGTATGCGTTTAGGGTTGGGTGGACTTGGCTTGACCAAAAAAATAAAAAAATAAATTGACGACTCACAATTATTTGTGGCTCATTAGGACTGTTCTTTGTAAAAATGTTAATACTTCATTCGCCACTTCAATGACTTTTATTTACTTTAGAAATGACATTTCGCAATATTATTTGCCTCCTCCATTTTTCACCAGCCGCGTCTAGCTGCAACCCCTACTTTATTGACTTAGCGATACGCTTGCCGCATGTGTACAACGCTCATATACCAGACGCTGTAAACAAATTTCCAAAGATTCCAGCCTGAGACGCGGCGGATCGAAGCCAATCAGACGCCCAAACACAACCCCCTCGGTTTGCATTGAGGCCCCTGAGAGTAGGCTCGAACGTATTGAGTTTGTTTAGCACAAAAATAAATATGGCCGGCGCGCACACACACGCATTGATGAAACATTCACACAGCTGAAATTTGAAAGGGTGTTTATATGTCAAACTTTTTACATAAAGTGCATAAAAAAATACATGTGGGGAAATGAACAAGACATTTTCTGTTGCTGTTGTTTTAATAGGATGGAAGAATTTATAGCTGACTGTTGAAAGCTTTTTTTTGTGTGCGTTATTGTGTTTAAACGTCATTAAATGCACGTTCCTGCTTGCAAAAGATAAGCACTTTTGCATTTTCTTTCCCTAACCTGAAATGAACTGTGAACGGATTTAATTCTCTTTTCTTTTTTTGTTTCTCAAGTTACTGCGCCTCACATTTTTAAAAAATGTTATTGGATGTATAAAAGTACAGTATAAAACTTATTACTTACTAGTTTTCCCTTAAACAACAACTTTAAGTTACTCCAAGCAAGCCACTCTGTGTTAGCGTTTTTCAGCCCCAAAATCTCCCCAACGATCACTTTGTTACCAACCGTAACAAAGTTATTAAGTGTGCATTTAAATTATAGTTTTTAGGTGAACTAATGAATACACACACACTCACACGCACGCACATACCAAAATAAATAAATAAATAAATTAAATTAAATTTAAAAAAAAAAGAGCAATGATGATGACATGTCAAATCGGTAAAATTAGCGAATGAACAATACTGAGCTCCCCAGAAAAATAAAAATTAAAATTAAAAAATTATAGGTCACAAGTCAATTTGAATTACAACCAGGGAGTTATATATAAAAAACAGAAGTCAGGGTAAGACGGGAGGGGGTAAAAAAAAAAGAAAAAAAAAAGTGTGAAACTGTATGCAAATGTGTCAGGTTGAATTAACATGAAACATGAGAGGAAGCAGCGTCCCGCCTGTCAATCCCGTGAGAGGCTCGTACTGTATGAGCAACTTTTCCCGGAGTCGCATGAATACATGCATGGCTAACTTTCCCAACATGCGCGCAAAAATCCGCACGTAAACAAACATAACGAGGCCGAATTGCCAACGTCCTTGAATCAGTGTTTTCTCATCCAAAGTGGCTGAATGTTGTCGTGCTGTCGGGCCAAGCAGACTTTTCGCACAAAAACCAGCGGCTGTCAGCGGGCCAACTTGGAACTGGCTCGATGGAACATGCGGCACAAGCGAGGTGCCCTTTAATTAATTATGAAAACTTGTAATTAGAACAAATTGTTGCCATTGAAGTAGTTAACTCATAAATAGATGTTGCGCTGATTAGGAAGTTGGGAGTGTGTCTAAGAAGTATGAACAAACTTAAACACATATTTGGTTTGTTTAATGAATATTTGCAATGGATTAATGTCAGAACATATTAACATACTAAGTAATAACTAGACATTTGCAACTTCTGGAGAAATTGCATGTGAAGGCTGAAAAGGCTGTCTAAAAAAACATAGAAGCATGTGGGATCATTTGGAATGATAATGAATGGCATGGAATGAGCTGGATATGTTGCAATGGTTTTAATTGGTCGATATATGTGGAAACTGGAGGTGAGTATGTAAATATTTGGCTGCACATGTTGAAGTTGGAATAGTTGGAATCTGTCATTTAATGTTGAGGGAGGAGTGAATAATGTAGAATATGTCCTAATATGGTAATATTTGGGGTTAAAAAAAAAATGTTGAAAATCATTCATAAGGTGAATTGATTCTAAGCAGAACGACTTCTATTTCAAATGGGAACTTTGTGAATCTGATGTTTTGAATGCACCAAAGGACATGAATGGTAAATAATTATTTGTGGTAATTTGGCCTCAATTGGAAAGAATAGGGAATTTAATTTAATAATTTTGAATTATGGGGAAACTGTGTGTTTTTTTTTGTTTTTTTAATATAGCTCTCATGGCATGAATTGTTTGAATATGTTGAAATTGGAACAAAATGAATCGGATTAATTATGTGGAAGAAGAAGTGGGTCAAAAAAATGGAAGGTACGAAAAGTAGGAATAAGAGCCGTCGCACAATGAATCCGTCCATCATTTTCTATTGTTGTGATTCTCCTCAATCGGGTCACAGGTTAGCCAGAGCCGAACCCAGCAGAGCTTGGGTTCACCTTGGACTGGTTGCCAACAAATCACAATACTGGCTTTCAATTGCAAAAGATTTACGCTTGTACCTTTGACCCTAACCTTAACCCTATTTATTTAAGATACGTACCTAAATAATTAGCAAGGGTTTAAGATTGTTATTTGTTGTCGTTGCCTTGGTTTTAAGATCACAATTCAAATTGGATGCAATGTGGAAACAAAATGCAAAGGATGTAACAGAACAGACAAGTGCAAAAGTAACAATTTCCAACAGTCACAAGCATTGTGCAATAAAAATGCAGATGGCATTTCTTATTATTCTTATTGCCAAGAGCTTATTACCAGCCACCATGTCCACGAGCCAGAGGCAGAGCTGCACTGTATTTGTTTACGGATTACAGTGCAAGGCAGGTTACACTTCATACACAAACGCAATGTACCATTACACCCTAAGTCAAAACTTGTTGTTTGATTCCTTTACTTATAGTAGTCAACTTCAATTTAAGCTTACCTATTTGATTCGATTCAGTCCAACTTTTCTACTAAACTGTGTATGTGTAAGCTACACGGAGGGAAGATTAGGACATTACCACTTACCTGTTTAGCTCATAGCGAGCCCCGTGAGCTCCTTTTGGGCAAATGTTTTCTCAATGTGTTTGTTCATTTAAAAAAAATGACATTTCAGAGCGGGAATTAAATTGCTTTCAATGGATTGTCTTTATGCAGCAAGTTTTGTTTTCCGCTTTTTTTTCCCTCTCAAAGCTCACATTAGACACTTCATTAAGTGACCAATTAAGCCCAGAAGAAATCATACGTACAGCGAAATGCGGACTGACTTTCACATTCAAGCTGTGAAGGCAATGTGGAAAAATACCAGTCAATTTACTTGCAGTCGTTTGCTACGTGAAGCAGGCAAATGCGAGTCAACCCAGGACGTCTTTTACTTTTGCTTTCCTTTTAACTGCTTTATCGCCTCCCTGGGCACCACAAAACCTAATCCCGCGTTCACCGTTTCTTTTTTGGCGTCTTCACACGGTATTTGAACAATAAACGCATCTTTGTTTGAGAATGCTGATTGTGTCAGGCTTCTAACGGATGCCAGCCAAAGCGTCCCATGGTGGGAGGACTGCTTTCCAGCAACTATCAGGAGGACTCATTTGCATCTTTTGATGACCCAAATCGCTTCCCCTCATCTAGGAATCGCGCCTCGCCTAATCTCATTAAATAAGTCGGACCTCTGCGTGAACCCTGTAGACTGCAGATTCTGCTGACTCATGTTGACAATGCAACCCCCAGACCTAATTCCCGAGGCGGTGACGCGCAGGTGTTTGCGTAACTTGGAGAAACAACTTTTTTTACCAAATTAAAAAAAAAAAAAAAAAAGTCCTAGATTAAGTTCTGATATACATTCGTAGCTTTTAACGTTGGCGTAACCTGCCAATGAACTTTTTCATTTGTGAAGCACAATTCTTTGCATCTTCCGGGTCACAATGCTGCAATCTGCACTCTTTTGCTGGGTGGAGCTGTTCTATTTACGGAGCCTCCGCCTTCCTGGCTATGTTGGCGCTCTAGTGTGTCAGGTTTTGCTTTAACCCTGGAGAACCCAAGAACCCTTTTCTTCTTTGGAAAATTATGAATTATACATTAAATGACTGCTATAAATTCACTGAACACAAAAATATGTTTTATTTTTTATTTTAACCCTTTATTCCCTAATTTAGGATTAGGGCCAAATTTGACCCTTTTGGGATTTAGGGGTATCATTTCGAAAAATCTGAATAACAAAAACTGTCAGTAAACTATTTATATTATATTATATATATATATTAACTATTTAGATTATATTATATATATTATATTAGATTATAGAATAATCAATCAAATTCACAGCTACATTGAACAATATCATTGTTTTGTTTTATTTGTTGCATTTTAGAACTGGATTTTGAATGTACAAACACTTTGGCCAATGGAAACAAGAACACAGAGACAAAATCACTGCTGGAAAAAAAAGGGTCTTTGTTATTTGAGTAGCAGAATTTATAGGGGCCAAATTTGACCCCGTGGGTTCTCCAGGGTTAAATTAAGCAACGCTTTGGGACAATCCTGATATAGAAGCCATAAAATGGTGGCAAAGCATTTAAAACAGAGATGATCATAAAGCATCAACACCATGCACCAAGCATGGACACAGTCATGAACCCATGTTACATCAACAACTATATTATAAGTTAAATTATTCAACAACAAAAAAATAAAATTTTCTTCACTGTATATGTAATTGTAAAAAAAAAATAATAATAATTTGAAACATGAATAATGGTTAGCTCACCTGGTCCTGAAGTTGGCCGGGTGCGGGTGGCCGTCGTATAAGGACAAAAAGTCGTATTCCTCTTCGATAGCGAACGACAAGAAGATGAGCTGGATGCGACTGCCTTCCTCCCCGACGATGACCCAGGTGCAGTTGGCCCCGTTGGGGTAGCCGTAGGGGAACCCCGGCGACTCCACGCTGCCGTTTCGGCCCTTCAGGGTGCCGCCGCAGGTGTAGATAAAACCTGCGAGAGAGATCAGAAGAAAACTTTTGTTTACCGCCGGTTAATTGAAGATGTTAAAACTGGAAACATAAAAGAGATTTTGCGTTTGGACAAATGGGCAAGATAGATAAATAAATCTATTGTACTGTAGTGCATTTTACATAAATGTAGTGGTTAAGTCTGTCAACAAAATCTTGTGTTTTTGATCCAAGTAATTTCCTTTGAGCTTTAGGACACATGTTTTTCCATTGGAAAAACAAAAAGTATTAAGACGGATTTGGGTTTGGGTGAAAAGATAAATCGTCTCACCAAATTTGGAGATTAAAATGATTGTAGACTGACCTGAGAAACTACAAAAGATTGGTAAAAAAAAAAAAATGCTGATACTGTAAATGCTTTTCATTGGAGCAATAAAAAAGAGTTATCTCCGAAGTTGTTCTTTTTTGTGTTTGTCAGAAAAAACTACAAAACACGACTTGCCATGGCGTTTTGATGAAACGTTGGAGACACGTGCTTTTCAATGTGAAAGATTTCTGAACATTCACTTTAAAACAACACAAACATATTGCCTAAAAAGAGTTTTCATTGTTTCCGCGGAGTGAACTTTGCAACCGTCTTAAAACAATTGTTTCATGTGAGGCTTGTATCAATTCACTCAGATGGTCATTTTGAAGACTGTACCTGTTAACTGTATTTAATCACGCTGGGATGAGCAATATGTCAAGCCAAAGTAAAAAATTTTTTTTTTTTAAAAACGTGAACAGTGATGAAAGTTCAACTTTTTCATGGCGAATCCATTAAACTTTAACAAAATGGTCTACCCACATTAGACAACATAGACAAAAATAGACATATTGAATACCTGCTTTCAATTCAAAATTTCATCAAAATTCGAGCTGTAGAATTCATAATATTCTTGACCTCTAAAATATGTACATTTTCATCATGACGCACGCGCTTGCAAACATTGGTGACTTTTGGAGCGTGTTGAGCCCCCCCTACATCAAAAACACCATTCAGTCATCCGAAGAAAAATAAACAAGGCCCCCTTGCGCCGTCTGATCCTAATAACATCGAAAAGTGGACAGCGGCAGCCTTTCCCTCGTCTTTCCCCCCTCGTTGTGTTTAACGTAACGCTCTGGCGGATTCGCTGACAAGTCCATCAGGGCTTCATCTGAACTTAATAGATTAGAGGATGTCTTGGTCCGAGATGAAGTGGAGTCATTAAATCGGATCGGCGGGTGAAAAGGGGACAGACGGGACTGCAGAGCAAACAGAGAAAAGGAAAGTTTTTTCACCCTATCTCGACGTTAGTCACCGTGCCAGAAAGTGAGGGAGGGGTGGTGGGGGGGGGGGGGGAGATGATTTAAAAGTCATCACTCAGAGCGAGGAGAGGTGGGTGGCGGCAAAAGAGCGGGGGAGGGCGGGTGGGAGGATGCTGCGTGAAACAAGATGGAAAAATATAGAACAGAAGCCACAGAGAGAGAGAAAGAGAGAGAATGAAGAGTACACAGGGGTAAAAGAGATTTCTAATTATGCTGACTGCCAGACCGAAACTGACAGCCATCCTCAACACACACACAAACAGTGCAAACCAAAATAAAAGACGCACACAAGCACAGCTACAAATAACCGCACAGTTTATAATCATTCCCGGTCGTCCTCGACTGTTTAAACCCATCAATCATCACGTAATTTCTTCATTCCGCCATCGCTAACCTCCATCGGCCACACCATATGACAACCCCCCCCCCCCCAAAAAAAAATAAAAAAAAATAGAAAATCAATGTTAACAGCTGTCGTGACCCATGTGACACGGGAAAGCGGTGCAAAAAATGTAATAATTAATTTCAAAATATTGTTTATTTTTTTAAACTGGTATCCGCATACTGCATAAAGAAGCTACAAAATGCTAAATGTTTTCTTGTCGAGTTAAAAAACAAACAAAACCTTCTTGATTGTCCAAAAGATAACTGCAAAGTGTGTCCAAACTAGTTTTGTCTGGAGGATTTACAGAAAGACACTAATTGGCAAACTGTCAAAAAGTCACGGAAGGAATCGGCCAGGTGCAAATATATTCAACAGTGCTAATGAGGATGCTGGAAAAGAGCTTGCCCACTCAGCAAAGGGAAAAAAAAATGGATGAAAAGCAGCTTTAAAGACTCGCTGGTTAATGAATGGGATTTCATTACTTGTCCATGGTAAGAAATTCATCTGGAATACCATACTGGGGCCCATTTCACAAAGCAGGTTTAGTGAGAACCCTGAGTCAATAAACCCTGAAATGTGGAGGCAACTGAAAACAGAGAAAAAGAGGTAACTTTAGCCCGTTTCGTAAAAAGAGGTTATTTAAGCTCTCGGTCAGTTACCGTAGTAACAGAGCAAATGAACCTAACCTGGTCGGTAGCAGGTTTATCACAATGAACATCGAGTTTTTCCCTGTGCCCGCCTCCTTTCTGCCACACACGACATTTCATTTCCTCATTCATTCAGTCCGCTGTGGCGAGTTTTTGCGTAAATACGTCTATAGTCCATAGCGTAAAGTCCACTTTTGTCACAAACGTGGCATGTCCTTTTTTTCCTTTCTTTTTTTCTGGAGAGCTCAGTATTGTTCATTCGGTAATTTTACCGATTTGACATGTCATCATCATTGCTCTCTTTTAAAAATAAAAATAAGAATTTTTTTTTTTTTTGTATGTGGGTGAGTATGTGTATGTGCGTGCGTGTGTATTCATTAGTTCACCTAAAACCTATTAAAAAAATCCCATACCGTTCACCTAAACCGAACACTTCCAGCCAGAGTCGTGAGGCCGTCAGGAGACCCGAGGAAGGACCAAAGAAAAGAAAGGAAAGTGAAATCCAGCACCGACCAGACACCACCCACCAGGCCACCAAAACCAGAGTCCTTCACCAACCCCAGAAACATCTAAATTCCAACAAATCAGGGATTTGGCATGTCCTTTTGACAATGACCCTATTGATTGCGCAGGGTATTAAATATTTGTCGTGAGATTGTTATCAGACCGTGCATACATATGATGGCATTTCCGGACCGTTATCTTTCTGAGCGGTATCGTTTCACATCACAGTCCATCACCTACATACACAACTTAATCCGTCCTTACATTTGCAACATTAGCAGCCGTAGTCACGCGCTCACATCACAGCATATATTGTGTGTTGCGCTCATATGCTCGCATTAAGACTTCCGGTTGAGAGGGGTAAAGAGTTACCCGTTGCCATGGTGACTCATCGAATCGTTTTAGTGTGGTGGTAATCCCAGTAATCCCAGGTGAAGCTACTCTGTGTTCAAATCAGATGTCCTGGAACCGAAAACGCAGCGTTTCCTATCTCAGTGTATGTCAACTCGCTGGTGTTTTGTTTTATTATTTTTTTTTCCCTTTCGGACACATTACATCCAAAAGAAGGGCAGACGGGTAGAAGCCATGGTTATATTATTAGTAACCCGTCCCCATTGATTCTTACTAAACGCATCGGTCATATACATTGATTAGTTCAGGGTTAGTTTGTTAAACCTGCTTTATGAAATGGACCCCTGTACAGTTAACAAGCCTTGACAAAAATATTAAAATGGTGAATGTATGATTCAAAACATACCTGACTCTAAAACAAGTGACTTTCAGTGTGGGTCGCCTTGAGATTGCAGTGGAAAGTGAATCAGCGGGTGAGCTGGCAGAGGCGGTAAGTAAGGAGATTTATTTCCAGCATTTCCATTACGGTAGACTACAGTCTTATATGCCACTTTATCACAAATAAATTGGATTGGACCTTTTCCTCCAAAACAACCATTGGGGCTCTCATACATGAGTAATATTGAATAGTACGAATGACTCCAACTGTGACATTTATTGTGGAGTGAAGAACGTATCTATCTTGCAAATGTATTCTTTATCCGTCCATTTTACAAACCCCATCTTTAAACCTCGTAAATGAGAAACTCAAATATCATTTCATTTTCTTTCAAATCTAAAAGGTACAACAGTTTAGATGCGTATACTGTACATACTTTTAATTTGTCCATTGTTAACTCTTTGACTGCCAAAAACGTTTAATAACGTTTAGTAAAATCCAAATGAGGGCTGCCAAAAGCGTTAAAAGACGTTAAGCACACACCTATGCAAAAAAAAAAAAAAAATCTGTATTTAAAACAGAACAAATATAAAAAGTCATTGTCAGTGCTATTTGCTTTCCAGTTATCCATGTTGTCCCGGTAACCAAAAAAATATTACGGCGAGATGACGAGAACGCGTTAAGCCCGTCACAATGCGTACACAGCCGGCAGGGAAATCAATTACGCGGCCTGTCATTTTCCACAAGGGGAAGAGGAGTCCTGTGATCAATACGCTCATTTGGTGATGAAAGCAAGCCTTTTGTTCAACCGCCGGTCACATCCAATACATTCTCGTTGTCCTGCTTCTCTGTTTGTCCGTCTCTTTCATCTACCGTGCAGCTTCACTTTAAGGGTCTGTTCTGTCCAATCTAACACTTTCTGATTTATGATAAAGAAATAGCTTTTTACCCAGTGGGGCAATTGACCAATCAAGTCACGCCACAGAGGTAACACTGTCCTGTCGTGTTTCTAATTGGAGCAAACTCCAGCGGTTAAATTCATGGTTGCAGTCTCAATTTAAAGCTCTCTATGTCTGTGGGCTGTTTTTAAGACAGGCCAAAAGCAACAGAGACAGTCAAAGGCCAAAAACGGAGGTATCGCCAAACAACGTGGGACCGAACGTGTTTGAAACGTCCCCCCTGGGGCTTGTCACTGAGCGCCCGTCAAACCAAGAATTAGACTGATCCCGTCAAACTCCTGGTCTAGACTATACCCTGGAGTGGTGCAGGCTAAATAAGGGAAATGCCTAGAGAGAGCGAGACTGAGGGAACACACGGGGCTGAAAATCAATTTCTAGGGCTGTCAGTCACTAGCAGGGGGAAAGGGGATGTAAATAAAAATGAGGGGCATGGGGGGAGGGGGGTGGGGGGTAAAACAAGAGATGGGATTGTGGTAAAAAGTAGATTGATGCAGGAAAGTTGAAATTGAGAATCAGGACTGCAATCGTGTCGGAGAGAGAGAAGGAAATGTCACCGGCAAATACACGGCAGACATGTTATAAGCAAAATCGATACAGTGGAAAAAATATTAAATTCTAAATCGGACTTAAATTTTGGGAGCGAAATGTCTCAACTGTGTTGAGATGGTATATTTGATGCATTCTGTGCTCGGCATTCCGACTTACTAATAATATTTAAAATGTTAAACATACTATTTATACAAGTACAATATAAATGTTTGCTTCATGCTTTGAATTAGGATGAATAGCCCCATCTGGTGTTCATCTAAATTCTGCCCAATTCTTCTCACAGCAGGCCTCATTTGCGTATTATCCAGCCATTCTGTCTAATTCCACATTGTCGTATTGAAAAGATATCTTAATAGAGTCAAATTGCCGTTTAGGGCTAATGAGCACCAGGCACGAAAATCGCTAATGCACTCACTATTTGAATAATAATAAGCCATAATGTGCACTTTTATCAGCATGCTGGCCTTGCCGGTAATAGCAGCTAAATGCTTAAGTTCGGTAAACAACTTTTTTTTTTTTATGTGCTTTCATTGAAAGTGGGTCAGCTGAGAGGTACTTTTGGTCAAGCATATTTTTGAGGGATTGTGCTCTTGGTGTTCAAGGAGAGCCCAGCGATGGTATAGAGGAGGGAAATTGTACAGAATTCGAGTATTTGATTGACTTCATCGGTCAAACATCTATAAAGCGGCACTCTGTCATGCGCGGCCAAACAAGGAAGTGACAAGAGCACTAAAGCCTTAGTGATTGGCAGCGGGGGGGTGGGGGGTGGGTAATGAGATGCTGATAAGCGTCATCTGAAGGGGGCGCTATTGATTACTCGAGTGTCATCCACGCTAACCCCGCTAATGAGACCCGAAGTGCAAAAAACAACACGGTGACGAGTCTCTTTTGTTTTGTTCCGTAGGTAAGACGTTGTGAGCTTGTTACTGGGGAAACTCGGGCGAAGGTATGTCGCCATGGTAACATTTGACCTGGTATGCGGGAAAACGGTGGATCCTGTGTTATGGAACGAGTTTTGGTTACGTAATTAATGTTTGGCATATAAAAGAGACGATCTTCTAAAACTGCTAAAATGCATACACAAATCGTCATTTTGGATCATTTTACCCTTTAAAACCCCAAACCGCAAAAAAATCACAAATTCACCTATTTACTCAACTATCCTCCATTTTTTTTTGCTGTTTTTGGTGGTCAAGTTAAAGGAATAAAAGCATTCTGGTATTTGGTGACATCTTGCGGGTTTTTGGTGCCAAGGAACTATGTTGACGTGACCTAAGGAACTTTATTAAGATAAAAGTAGTGCTTTAACACCATCTTGTGGCATTTTGATGTGGCTCGAGGAGTTGAATTAGAACAAAAGCAGATATTTCATATCATCTTGTTTGGTCAGAAAATGTGTTGACGTCAATTGAGGAACTATATTGAGACAACTGTAGCGCTTTGATGCCATCTTGTGGCACTTTGGTGCTAAGGAAATATGCTGTATTAAATTGAGGAGCTTCATTTAGACAAAAGTAGTGCTCTACCACCATCTTGTTAACTCATTCAAACCCAGCCATTTTCACTGAAGCAACCCCCTTCGCTATCGACTGTTTTACTGGATTTTGCAAGGCCCACAGAATATTGTGTTCTATTGCTATAAAAACATGGAACCTACCAAAAGAAAGATTAGGGTCTCCTCTTTCATCAGGAAAAAAAAAAAGTGCATTTGTATCTGTTTTCGTTTTGCAATATGAATATACCAAAATGTCGTCGTTATTCACATTCCTAGTGAAAACACTGTCAAAAAAAGCTTGTTGCAACATGGCCCTGGTTGATCTCTTATACTCTGATGCCACCTGCTGGCTTTTTAAAAATTTTTTTTTTAAATAACTGCGATTGCTATAAGCCACCTCTCCATGTCAGAAGTGTCATCAAAGCCTTCTGTATGATCTTGCATAAAAAAAAAAATGAAGAAGTTGTGATGGTCAACTGATGAACAACTGTGATGTAATTTTCAGTCGACACCAAGTGGCAAAATGGCCGCCCTGAGATGGCTGAATTTTGCTGCTTCATCACGATTCCACAAACACAATATTAATCAGAATGCCATCTTTAGAGATATATATAATATATATAACATATTGTTAATATTTTTTGGGGTTGATGGTCGCATTAATAAGAAAGACGACAATTCAACAACTTTTTTTGGAAGACAAAAAAAAAGAATATTCTCTCGCTAATTTGACCCATTTTCACTCAAAAGAGGCAAAAAGTCTTGAAAATTAAATCGCAACGTAAAGTGGGCTAGCCAAGCGAGCGGGTGCCATGTTGGGACGCCGCGTGACTCAATCAAAGCGTGGAAATCTTTCTTTTTACTGCGCTTCTTAATATGGAATCTCCTAACATCTTTCTCAGCTGGGGGAGCACAAGTTAGCGGGCGTTCCTTCCTCGGCGTCTGTGGGAGCTTCAAGTGGAGGCTGGCGTGCGGTTCATCCAAGAGGTTATTTACCCCAAAAAGTGTGCATTCAAACAAGCAAAGGTATTAAAACCCACAATCGTCTCTTCCCATTCATCTCTTTTTTTTTTTTTTTAAATGGCAGGCGTAGCTGCTTTAATCACTCACACACACACACACACACTTGCTCTCATTATGCTGTTGGGAGACAGAGCCTTGCTTAAAAAACAAAAGGAGGCTCCATTAGGAGCTGAACAGTCATTAGAAATACAACAATCCCGCTGCCCTAAATATGCTGGATCCAAGTCAGCTTTTTTTTTTTTCCTCTTCCTATTTTGGAAGGATTTAATGATTCCATGACTCAAAATCATATTTTTTCTCTGTTCATTTTTCAAGACAGTCATCAGCTTTAAGAGATGTCGTTTAAGGATTGCAAAGAAGCATATTATATATATATATATATTTTTTAATAATTTAAAATCGTTATCATGTGTCTCAATAAAAGGACTTGACATTCTTGGGTCAAAAAGACATCACCATTTCAAAACAACTTAATTGCAACCACCGGAAATAGACAACTCACAAAAGATTTACTAGGGTTGTGTAATTTCACACTTGATTAGTCGGCTGGAACTCCAGAGACCCAACTATTTGTAAACATGGAATTCAAAAGTCAATTTTCCATAATACGGCCCCTTTACGGCTAGCACACTGATGGACCTAATCACCATGACTACCTTGGCAGCCCAGATTCCAAAATGTATTTGTGTGACATCAGCAGACTCACCTAGCCACATCTCAATGGAATTTAGCAGAACTTTGAACAAAATGCATCTCGTGGAACATTCTCCATTTATTTGTAAGTAACTAATTTTGTCTCCAAAAGATGTTACGAATCCCTAATATATTAAATGTCACTGTTTGCGATAAATAAAAAGGCACATTTCTCGAGAGCAAGGCTGCCAAAACAAAAGATTGGATTGCCTTCCTGTTTAAGCTTTTTTTTTGTTGTTGTTTGAATAAAAAAAAGGGGGGAGAAGCTGGCTGTCAAAAGCGCCCGCCCGCACTCAGCATGCGTGGTTATGCTCAGCGGGAAGGAAGCAAACCTCATAAAGCGAACCACTTTACGGGCCAATATTAGATTTTGCTTCCCTCCAAAGAAGCGCCGATCTAATGCTCAGATGACAATTTGTTAGAGTGTAGAAGTCTGCCGCGGCGCAATTGCCCGATTTCATTTGCACATTTCCCTCGAAATATGTCTTAGCACTTTACATCTCAAATGAATTTAAGACAATAATCCCTCCAAAAGGAGAAGTATGGCTTTAATAAAACACGCAGAAGAGTGAAAAAGTTGTTTTTTCATTCCAAAGTCGGCAAATTTGGAACATAATGCTGCTGTACTCATTCAAAGTGTCAAAGGTAAAAAAATCATAATTCCTTTTCCGTCCCCGGATCGATAACGTCAAAGACTTCTCCCGTCTTTGTAATGAGCTTCCGGCGGGCCAGAGGTAACTCAATCTCATCCCGTCCGGCGAATTGTTCATTTTCATTACCGCTGCTCCGACTCATCAAGCGTGTCTGTGTCATAACTAATTGGCGGGCGCGCTTGTCTTCGGGGGGGGGGGGGGGGGGGGGGGGGGATTCGGCTTCTTATGGATTAATCATCACCTTGAAAGAACCCATTGCCCGTCTCCGCTGCTCGGTCATCCGTCACTGTAGCCGTGCGCTGTTGCGCAACATGTATGTATTGATAAATCAACGGCTGCCGATGGAGTCAAAAGTGGCACGCCGATTAATGACACGGTCGCTTTGGACCCAAGAAACACTTTGATAGCTGATTAGTCATAGCTTACAGCTTTTAAACGTGGTTTATATCTTTCTTTGCTGAGTGTCCATAATTTATCACTCACTTCAGATTTCACATCTACTATTTGACACAATGACGGAAAAAGGGGGGCTTGGCCTTAGAGACTATATTTTGTAGATCCCGGCACGGTATTGACGAGAATCATACCAGAGTAAGATTAATTTAGCAAAGCTTGATATCTGCATTTGAGTAAATAAACAGAGCCATCAGCACAAACCAAATCACAATAATACACATGAATTGTTACTCTTTTTTTTTTTTTGGAGTGCTTTGGAGTTCATTTTAACTATCATAACTGTGTGAGCATCCAATCTGGCAAGCGCTAAGACTTTTTTGGAAACCATTTCCACTCCTTTTTTTTCCATCTACTTTCCAGCTCGTTGCCAGTTTTTCAGGCAGCAGAACTAGATATTAAATCACAGTGAGGTAAAAAAAAGAAAAGAAAAAAAGAAAGAGATAGATTATGCAGAGCGCATTTTCGACCTAATTATGCTTTTCACTTGCCAACACAACACGGCGATGATGGAAGTGTATAAATTGAAAGAAATTGCAGCAAAATGTGTTGCTGGATGAGAGATCATTCCGAGTTTGTTAGCAGTCGCTTTCATTTGCATGTCAATGAATGTGTCTTTTAAACCGCGGAAATATATGACGTCCAAATGAGCTTTCACGAAGATAATCGTGTTCGGTTCTGCGCTCGGCGAGTCTTAAATGTAAATATAAGGTCACCCCGTTTTGCTTTTACAAGTGTTGAGGCGCGTTTACCATGATAAATGTCAAGTAGCTTGACTTATTGTCGGGACAAATGTCACCTCGGCATGCAAACATCCTGCACGGGGACAA
This sequence comes from Vanacampus margaritifer, assembly GCF_051991255.1. Taxonomy (NCBI): domain Eukaryota; kingdom Metazoa; phylum Chordata; class Actinopteri; order Syngnathiformes; family Syngnathidae; genus Vanacampus; species Vanacampus margaritifer. The sequence goes on along the minus strand of NC_135448.1, from coordinate 11,857,538 downwards.
AAACACACAGTCGTAAATCAGGGCATGCTGGGGGACGTGAGGGATTTTTCTCACGCTTTAACCTTTTGTTACGAGTCGTCAAGTGTGTGCGTGTCTTATTTAACAAACAAAAAAAGGTGATTACTGAGTGCATATGTAGACGACGTGTTGTGTTTCAAAGTATCTACGAGAACTGCTTTTTGCTCATTAACACTGCAGTTGTTTCAATTTAAATGCATCATTTCAAATAATTAACATGCAGACGTAACCGCTTGTTCTAATTATAGGTTTAAAAAAACATGCAATGCTGGTCCATATTTCAGAGGATTGATTAAATCCGTTTCTCTTTTTCAACTCTCGATACAATAAAAATGTGGAGAGAACCCAAATGCGATGTGGTTGTTGAGGTAATGTTAATTTGACTTTATTTGTTGCATTATTTTATATTTACTATGCAACGGTATTTGCCAACTCAGGAGCTTTTTGAACACACGGATCTGAGATCCAAACTAAGCACAAATATATAAATATATAGCTGAATATTCATTTGAATGTATAGATTTATCATTTATATATTATCAAACAGTCTAATAGTGTACGTATCCCTATGTGATTACAGTAAACAAAATCTTTCTTATTCTCCAAAACGCTTACCAGAAACCTCGATTCCCAACACACAACCTCTGCACCGTAAGGCAGATGTGCGAACGGGTCGTTCGCCCTGCCAGACCAAAGGGATGTTAAACAATCATTCTTCAGAAAAAACGAGTCGGAGCTGAAAATAATTCCTGTTATCGTGCTTCTTTACCTGGTGTCAAACTAAATAGCACGCCGCCATCTAGCGGTGTACAGTGAAATTACACTCTAAGTAAACGGGCGGTGGAGCACAATAAACTGCCCTAATATTTTAACATTCTAACAAGATATTTGATGTACAATGTATTTTATTATTATTATTATTATTATTATTATAGACCAGATGAATGGTTTATTTGCTCCACACATCACAAAAAAAAAAACAACTTTTTGAATGGAACTGAAGCCAGAGTGTGATTTCAGTACCCTGGACAGCAACTCCATTTATTATCTTGAGTTCACTGCTATTCGGATGCAACCAGAAGCAAATCAAAAGTGTGATTCGTTCAATACTCAAAAATGATTGCAAATAACCGACAAAACAAGAAAGCCTTGAAAATCCCGAGCCGTCACTTCCTTGAAGATGAACTTATGCAAATTTTAAAACGCGGGCACACGTTCGCTCGGCCGGCGTCCCAAGTTGAACAAAATTCTTTTTTTTTTTTTTTTTTTTTTTTGGGGAGAGCTCAGTATTGATCATTTGACACGTCATCATCATTGTTCTCCCTTTTTTTTTTTTTTTTGGGTATGTGTGTGTGTGTTGAACAAAATTCTGTCGCTTTGCGGCATTTCACCTCCCCCACTCAGTAAAACATTGATGTCGTTCATCATTCATGAAATAATGAATGACTCCAACGGATGGTAAAAATGCTGGTGGAAGAAACCCAGCCTGTAAGCAAAATGATAAAACACGGTGGTTTCACACCATTTAAGACACTCATATTTTCAAGTGCAGTGAAGGAAACAACAGTTCTTTGGGATCAGATTTGCAGAATGAAAAAAAAATGGTAATAATAAAAAAAAAAAGTAAAAAACTTCATTCAACAAATATGAGAATGTGAATTTTTAATGTGGGCGTAAACAGATGATGCAAGTGAGAAAACAAGATGGAGGCTTTTGGTTGAAGAGTAGCAGCAGCATAATATTTTAGTTGCCCACAATATAGGACTTTTCCTTTTTTTCTTTCACCCAAAAAGATGGCTTAATTAGGGTTCAAGGCTGGAATAATAAGGTACAGTATGTTTAAATTGGGTATTTGTCGATCATGAGGTCTCAATTTTGTATTTATAAGTTTGTTCTACTACTAAAGACTGAATTGTGGACCAATTAGTTTGCTGCATGAACATGTTGCGGTTGGGTGGGTAAAAGTCCAAATTTACTATTTAAGCCGTAAATTAATTTTCCGTTCATTTCGTCAAACTTCAAATTTATATTCCATTTCTACTGCAACCTTTTTAGCTAGCAAAGTAAACATTGGTTCATTTAGTCAAACATTCACCTCCAGATATGTTTTTAAATCTTCAATGGGTCAATATTTACTTCCCATTTCGACCACAACCCGCTTAGGCGGCAAATTCATTTTATATTTACATACAAGGTAGTCAAATACTCATTCCTAGTTTAGTCTTCTTAGTCCTGCTCCAAACGTTTATGTGCACCTCCCATTTTGACTGCATCCCATTTAGGCGGCAGACTAATTGGTCCACAATTCCGTCTTTGCTGGTCGCTGCCAAGTAGTAAAAATCAATTACTGCTCCATAACGTTGGTAACACAAAATTTAGATCAGTCACTTCCCAATTGAATGCAGGATTGCTTATTCTGACCTTGAATCCCAATTACTCAACATTTATATTTACGCAGAATAACGATAGTAAACCTCGCATTGTCAATCATCTGCTCGCGTGCATTCCAGACTATTGTAACTGTTGCCAGGCTCCTTCGCCGGCTTCCATTTTCCCCCTCCTATCTGACCGTTTCGAATCTCACAGACTGTTTTTGTACTTGTTCTAAGACACCCGTGTCTTCTTTGTATTTCCGATTTCGCGTCTCAAGGCGTAAATCTCCCCTTTTTTTGTGCATTTGAGGAGGGAAAAAGGGCCGAAATGTGCTGCTGCTGATATTGGCAACGTGCCAATCTCATTAACTTAGCACGCAGTGGGCAGCCTGCCTCTATATGAGCGTGCGTGCGTGCTAGAATGTCTGAGTGGGCCAACGTCAGGGCCAGAAAATGCCACCACTCTGTCTGATGGCTCCAATAATGGTATTAAAGAGGGAGCGAGAGAGGCGGAGAAACAAGCAGGGGATGCGAGGAGGGGAATTTATGGAAAGTGACAAGTGTGTGGAAAGATTTTTTTTTTCCTTTCTTGCAAAGGGACAAAACATGCAACATGCATGTTAACACGCAAACTAAACAGACGGCCTTGCTAATTACCATGTAACACTTGTTGCCGACTGATTACGTGAAACAAGGCTGACGTCAGAAGCGGAGGAAACGCACAATGTGGTGAGCGTGTGAGATAGGAAACAAGAATGAGAGAGGTTAATGAGACAGCGGCGATGTAATTGGGGGCTTGATATCCACCGTCCAAATTATCACATCCATACAGTGTCGGAATGTTACGTTTCCTAGTTGAATACAAAGCCAAGCAATTAAAATTCACCATTTAAGAGTCGCTTACACACAGCGCAAATCATTCGAAATTCATTTCAATGCAGAATTAGCTCATTTACATTATCCGCTTTATACAAGACTTCAATCAGGAGCTAATATTTATAAGTTGGTCTCAGTACAGGCTAGCAATTTTAGATGCATGCATTTGTAGCCGTAGCAACATCAGGCTAACCGCGCTAGACTAGCTATCCGACAACGGAAAGCTAACAATCAAGATGAACCCATTTACTTGTCATGATAAACTCTTTAAGGCTATTTTTTTAGTGAGATTAGAAATCGAGCTAATTTGTACACTATGCTAACTAGCTAGCCACACCTTGGCCATTTGTCTCTGAAATACAAGAAATCTTTTATCTTTTAAGAGACACTTCAACACAAACCAAAACATTGCTCAGTACATTAAGCAACCTGCAATAAATTTTACCGTACATTTAGCAATAACAAATAGGGATGCGACAGTAATGGCAATATTGTGATATCACGATATTAAAACCGCCACAATATCGTTGTCATTATGTCACGATATTTAAAGCAGCACATCTTAAAAAAAAAGTCAGGTCGATTTCCATTTGTGCAGTTATAGCGCCCTCCGGTGGCTAATTTTTTTTAGTGCGGTTTAATTTTCACAAGCCATGTTTTGGCCCTTATATGTTTAAAATCCACACTAATGGTCAGATGAAGGGGAACATAATATGCTTGTCAACCAGATCAATATGTGGAAGAGCTTAATGTGTGCGTGCATTAGCAAGTGCCTCAGTATTAAGTACTATTAGAGATTGTAGGTTGTTTATATGCATTGCTGTAATGTACAAAAGCACAATATTTTTTATTTTTTGTATGAGCTATTTTTTTACGATAATATGACCTTTTTTATATCCCCATATCAGAATAATTATCGTATAGTGACCCACATATCGTATTGGGATGTAAATTACGGATTAATAACACCAGATTCGACTTAATCCGTCAGTTCTATTATTTGTGTGACATCCTAGTAGCAAGAGATATTTTTTTTCCACAAGTAGGTAAAAATAAAATAAGGGAAAAAAGTGCTACTGTATGCGAATGTTTCTTTCAATGTAGAATCTGTGGAGAAGCTGCCAAACACTTCCTGTGACATTTTAATTAACCCAAAAACGGCAAATAGAGTGAGATGTCACGTCGGGGTGAGAGAAAAGGTTAGTTTGTGAAAATTGTCGCCAGGTTTTCGGGGGGCAGAAAGGAGGATTTGTAAAAAGTTATCCGCGCATGTGTTCATTCCAAGCCTTCATCAGCACTTCCTCCCTCGCCGCCATCCATCATATTCGCCTCCACTTTGTCCCCTCATCCTTTCCTTCCTCTTGCATTTAAATGCCTCAAATGGGAAAACTTGGACGGCGCCGCACGCTGACCGTGATGGCTTACAGGACGGGATGATGGGTTGATTATTTGTTTAATTAGTCAATTTGCATACTTAACTTAATCACGTCAGAAAGCCCACCTGCGGAGAACACCTGTTCCGAGCGCGCCGAGCATCCTGCCGAGGCCTGGCCCACAAGATGCTGCTTGCTCAGCTGGAAACAAAACCTCCAAGAGCACTGGAAGGTACTTTACCGAGTTATTTAACTGGATTTTCCATGTAAAAAAAAAAAGTACAATGGAAAAGTATTGCTCATTAGCATTACACTGTTATATAAGATGTACACTGACTACATTTAATTAGGTCAAAGTGTCATAAGTATATATATATTTAAATATGGACTCCTGTTTCTTAAAAGGATTTAATATGTTTTCCTTATTATTTTATAATATTTTGGTGGGATTAAAGATGTACGCGTAATGTTCATGGAACATTCAAAACCGTGAAAGTGCAAGGAAGCAGCTAACAAAAAACCCACACTTTGGCCAGGAGCCATTTGTAGGTGTTTATTTGAAGTCTAAATACCCCCTCTTAAGTGTCTACAGACTGAAGTACCATTTAGCCAGTGCAAAAAAAGAAGAAGAAAGAATTAAAAAAAAACACACAAATACAAATGAGATAACATTCCGGCACCGGGTGCGTGTCACTAAGTGCTTTTGAGGAGCTAATGCTAATGAAAGTCTCTCATTAAAACGTTCAACTTTTCCACTGATGCCAATTAGCCAAAGCTTTTGGAAAATGAGATAATGGGATTATTTGTTTCAGTGATGCCAACGACACAATGTGGAACAAGAGTTTTAGGGAAACAAGGACCAAACAATAAATATTATATATATATATATATATATATATATATATAGTTGCTCCAAATAGAACATATAGTATATCATCATTAACCTATGTAAAATCTATGTGAATATTTACTAATACAGATTAAATACTTCTTTTTTTGGGGGGGAGAGCTCAGTATTGATCATTTGACATGTCATCATCATTGTTCTCCCTTTTTTTTTGTATGTGTGTTCGTGCGTGCGTGTGTGTGTGTGTGTGTGTGTGTGTGTGTGTGTGTGTGTGTGTGTGTGTGCGCGTGCGTGCGTGTAAAAAAAAAAAAAAAAGAATTCCCATACCGTTCACCTAAACCGAACACTTCAAAATCCAGCCAGAGTCGTGGGGCCGCCAGGAGACCCGAAGAGGGACCAAAGAAAAGAAAGAAAAGCGAAGCCCATCACTGACCAGACACCACCCACCGGGCCACCAACCAGAGTCCTTCACCAACCCCAGAGACATCTAAATTCCAACAAGATTAAATACTTCTTAAAACCGACAGCTGGTTGCACTCCATTTTGCCTTTGAGTCATTCTATTGTCAAAAATGATTTGGCAAAATGAAATGAAATACCAAAACTTAATACTTGAGTCCACTTGTCCGTTATGCCTCGATTACTCAAAGACCGACTAATCAACTCCCCATCAGAATTCTGAGCAATCAAACTAATTGACTGACTAGTACTTGAATGTAATTAAAATTCAAGTGTCCCCACAAATGTTGGTTTTTCTACTAATGACAATATATTTAGCTTATTTTTTTCCACGGATGGTTTACAAATCTTTCTAATTGATAATTGTCCGTCCGCTTTTTGGGTTGTAATATCTTCTTCAATTTAGTGACATCTGAGCTCCATCCCTCTTTTGACATATATTTTGTAGATGTTTAATCTTTCCAGATTTCAACTGCAAAAATGTACGATTTTTTTTTTTTTAACCAATTGCACAACAAGAAAACGTTCTTCCATCATTCTGCTTGTGCTGCAATGTGACCGTCATCACATCGTGACATCGGATAGCAGCGCCAAAGACCGCAAGCAAACTCCCGTCGCTTTCAAGAGAGCATTCGGTGCTGGATTTCACTTTCCTTTCTTTGGTCCTTCCTCGGGTCTCCTGACGGCCTCACGGCTCTGGCTGGAGGTGTTCGGTTTAGGTGAAGGGTATGGGATTTTTTAATAGGTTTTAGGTGAACTAATGAATACTCACACACTCGCACGCACACATACAAAAAAAAAAAAAGAAGAAAAGAGCAATGATGATGACATGTCAAATCGGTAAAATTACCGAATGAACAATACTGAGCTCTCCAGAAGAAGAAAAAAAAAAGGAGAGCATTCGAGGTTGGCTGTTTGTTACAGCGATGCCAGTAAAGTCAATGAAGTGAGGGTCTTCTAATTCAGATATGCATTCATTACGCACTCATTTCAATTACATGCGAGGACACGGCGGAGCGGGCAGAATGACGCCGCGTGATGAGCATATATTCAAATAGAGACTTAATGCAATTATCCGATAGTGTGTGAGGGCGAGTTACGATTCACACGAGCGGCTTTAATTTCCGACTCCTCGCCGAGACATACGCACATATTTCACATGTGGCCCGCATAGCTGGAGAGCACATGCTACGTTCCCGCGGCGGCGTGAGGTGCCAGACGTGTAAATGGCTGCAATTGACAGGGAAAAGACTGGCGGTAAAACGGAGAGCGGCAAGACTACAGACAGTTTCAAGGCTGAACTTTTTGAGCCCATCAGCGAGAGTAAAAGTAGCACACAGATAGCGTGAGGCGCGCTAAACGGGAGGCGATATGGACGCCTACATCCATTACCGCCACCTCAAAGAGCCTCTGATGTCCTCAAAAGACCGACGGCTGACCCGGGTCAAGTCTTCTATACTTGTAAATGGCTCAACATGGACGCACGCAACAGGCAATATTGGTGATCAAGCAATTTCGCTCGCAGGCAATCACACCCCCGCCCGCCCAGTGGTGTCGGCCAAAAAAGTCTTTCGCACACTGAATTTCCACATCACACAGCAATTTTTGTTTTTTTTAAAGAAGTGAGCAAACTCGCTTGGTGCTGTTACTACCTCTACGGGCGGAATATTAATGGGACGACGATGTGGATGTGCCGATTATCATGACAGGCAGAAACAAGCTGGCTTTTACAGGCATTGTGAAAGACCAACAACTGTGATGACCATAGAACCAAATCAGAGTCAAGTTTCAATTTAGTTGCCTTTCGAAAACCACGTCAAGGTGTCATATTGCGGATGTAGTGTTGGGTATTGAATGCCACACAGCTGTCCAGGCATTCATGATTACCTTTACTTGCAATTACTTCTGACTTGGATCTTTATTTTTGTAGTCAGATTTGGTCATGCATCTTCCTGAAAATAGCATGTGTGAATGTGATTTAAAAAAAAGAATAACAACATTTAACCCTGGAGAGCCCAAGAACCCTTTTCTTCTTTGGAAAATTATGAATTATACATTAAATGACTGCTATAAATTCACTGAACACTAAAATATATGTTTTTTTCAATTTTAACCCTTTATTCCCTAATTTAGGATTAGGGCCAAATTTGACCCTTTTGGGATTTAGGGGTATCATTTCGAAAAATCTGAATAACAAAAACAGTAAACTCAGTAAACTATTTAGAATTTAAAAAAATAATCAATCAAATACACAGCTCCATTGAACAATAGAATTTTTTGGTTTTATTTGTTGGACTGGATTTTGAATGTACAAACACACTTTGGCCAATAGAAACAAGAACACAGGGACAAAATCACTGCTGGGAAAAAATAAAAAGGTCTTTGTTATTTGAGCAGCAGAATTTATAGGGGCCAAATTTGACCCCGTGGGTTCTCCAGGGTTAAAAAAAAAAAAAACTCGCTGGCGAGCTACGGCATGTTACAAAATCCGTACAAATTTGGGTTACGTTGCCGCCGTAGAAATAGAACGTCATAAAGCAAGGACGCCTCATGTTGTCTTTATGTGCCGAGCAACACGGCAACTCTGCTTGGTGTTTGGCTTTTTGACTTCATCTCAGTGTAGATCTGTATAAAATGGCCGATTTTTGCCGAGCTGTCAAATCACAGGTACGAAAACTCACTGTGGAGGTGGTATTCCAAAAATGTACAAAATAAATGAAAAAAAAAAAAAGAAAAATCTGAAGGGGTACTTAAGACACATTCTCACAGAAGAAACACTCAGATGTGTCATTTCACACTCAAGAGATCCAACTATTTGTATACAAGCAATTAGAAACTCCCTTTTCCGTAATATGTCTCATTTCCTGAATATGCAAACGATTCGGTTGTAATTTTGTGAACGTTCGAGTCTAATGCGAAAAGCGCGATTCAAATCTTGAAAATGACAACATCGCAACGGAAGCATCTTCAAGAATCTCAAGTTAACCCCCCCGCCGCAAAAGCATCCCCACACATCAGATGAGGGGGCGGATGAGATTTGATGTATCTGTTGCGTTCCTAACCGCCGTGCCGCAGAGACGAGGTGGTCACGGGGAAGGACCTGGATCAGATTGCGCGGCGCGCTGATGGAGAAACGACGGCGAGCGGGAAAAAGGGAAGGCGGCGGAGGACAAAGATGGGAGCGATTATTGGAACGTTGTTTTTTTTTTTTTTTTTTTTTTTTTTGCGATTGCCTCTCGAGATTGCGCACGCTGACTTAAATTCTCTTTGAAACAAATCTGATTTAATCGGCCTTGCGGGCAGCAGCCTTGTGTGTTTGTGCGTACTGTACAACAGGGTAATGTCAAAAATGCTTTTTTGGAGAGGTTTGGGGGGGGGGGGCGATGAAAAGAGCAAACACACTTATCCGCATGCGATAACGTTCTGATTGGATACATTTGACACGTTGCCATAACATATTTGTTTTGTTTCATCCCTGTCAGATATGCGTACGACACACACACACACACACACACACACACAATGCTACAGTATGTATACAAAAGCGTTATTTTTGCCACGGCGACGACACACAAGGAGACACGCTGGCGGCGCTATCCCGAGTAACGAGTCACAACAATGTGGCAGAGCTGACAGCTCGCGTTAAAACCACAAGGCCTTGCAAAGACCATGTTTGTGTGGTGTGGTGTGTGTGCGTGCGTGTGTGTGTGTGTGTCCGACAACCGTGTGTATGTGTGTGCGTGTGTCTTTTTCACCAGTGTGAGTCACTCTTACGGATAAATGTCAAGGGTTAGCATCAAGTCAACGTCTTGAGAGGTGCCCAAAGCTATTTTTAGTAAGGATTTTAGATCAGGCTTTTTTCTTTTTTCTTTTCTTATTAACTCAACCAGTCAACATTTTTCAAATTGGTTATCCACATTAGGGGAAATACTGGACTGGTTGCCAGTCCATTTTAGGGCACATATATAAAACAAACAACCATCTTCTGAATATTAGATTGCTCCAAAGGATGCTCCGGTATTGCCCGAGTCAGGACACAAAACTATTTTACTATATAATCATTCATCGCAATATAATACTGCATACTAATAATCATCTTAAAATGAAAAGTGATTGTAACACTAATCATCAAGAAATGGTCCATCGAAGATAAGATCATAGAAAAGGCAGTGAGGGCTGCTTGTTTATTATGTGGTGGTGCTGCTGTTTTGGTTAGCAAACAGTGGGCTCGGTGATTATGTCTCAAAGGGAGCTGTGAATTGCTAATGCTAATGCTAATGTACGATTTTCCCTGGATGCGTTATTGTGTATGTTTTTTTTTTTTCTGGAGTGCTCAGTCTTGTTCATTCGGTAATTTTACCGATTTGACATGTCATCATCATCGCTCTCTTTTTTTTTTGTATGTGGGTGAGTATGTGCATGTGCGTGTGTGCGTGTGAGCGTTATTGTGTATGTTGATCGAGTAAACGGCCAATTAAATTCCATAGTGATAATAAATTAAAAAGCGGAGAAAAAAAAGGACATCTAAGACCGGAAATAATTGAAGCAAATGGATCATTTCGACGATTCATCTGTGTTTGTTTCCCCAAATGGCTTCAAGCGCAAACGCCTCTAATGGAGACCAAAAATAGCCTCGCCCGTAGTACAAAAGGCTGAGGTGAACAATAAAATGATCAATCCTGTTAAAACAACAAGAAAAAAAAAAGTCTTTGTAAATGTTCAGGGACTGCGAGTGGGCTAATTTATAACAAGCTTCATTTCATTAGCGATTCAGTCAGCGATGTAATTAATAATCAGCAGTTTGGCATTAATTGGAAGGCGCTGTGAAGGCTTTTAAGCAAATAAAGCGAGTGGTCCTCCGCTTGCTTTTGTTACATTATTTAAAGTCGGCGGCGCGCTGAAGTCGACATATTTTGGTCACGAAAAATGACACCTTGTTATATTACAATTAAAATATTTTCCTGCACCTGTCAAAAGAAATTCACTTTTTATTGCAATAATATCCTGGCACTTGCTAACTGAAGTTCCAGCATTGTCTCCTACAACTTAGCAAGTGTCCAATCAGTAGGCTCTAAATGATGACCACGTTCCCATCCAGCGCTCCAATCAGCATTGCCTCATTGAACTTACTAAACATCCAAACAGATTGCTCTAAATAATGTCCAGCATGTCCACCTAACGCGTACTTTGTCCAATCATACGGCTCAAAACGATGTCCTGGCACTTCCTAAGTGTATTACTTTCATTGATGTCCATCGTCACAGAGTTTATTTTTAATCAGACCGTTCAAAATGATGTCCTCAAATTTTCTACGTGCTAAAACATCCAATGAGATTCCTCGAAATGATCTCCCAGCATTGCAATTTATTTTATCTGCTGTGATTAGCTTTTTGTGTTACTAATGGGGAAAAAATGGTACATTTCTGGCAGCTGGGGCGCCTGGGGGGGGGGGGGGGGGGGGTGTGGGGGGTTGGGGGTTACGAGAAAGTAATTTTCTGTTATTTCACAGTATTTTTCTGACGTTCCAGCTGCCGGAAAATCACCGTTTCTTTTTTTTTACGAGAAAGTCATTTTGTGTTATTTACCAGTGTTTTTCTGGCACCCCAGCTACTGGAATTATTTTTTTATTTTTATATTTTGTTACAGTGTAAATCTCATTAAATGTCCTTTCAAAATAAATGTTAATACAATGAATGCTACCGTCTAGAGGACATTACAGAAATTGTAGTTATTTATACTTCAATAATTCACAAAGAAATTATTGTAAAATTACAAATGTCTCAGTATATATATATATTTTTCCTTTTTTTTTTTTAGGGTTTTAAAGTTGAGTTTTACATTTTATTCTATTAAATTGCAGACAAATATTTGTGAAATCACGATACATTTGTGCATGTATTTTAACAATTAATATATGTAGCTATTTCTAACGGAGTTTTTTTTTTGTAAAAGAACAAAAATAGTGTGTTTTTACAGTTAGTGATTTCATGTTATTTTACATTTGACATGTAAAATCAGAGTTTATTTTTGTAAATTAAATGATACAGAAAGAAACTGTTATATTACAGCTTTTTTTTTTTTTTTTTTTTTTACAGTGTACAGAATCTTACTAAATTCTACCAAAAAGTGCCTGAGTAAATTAAAGCAGAGTTTTATGATTCACTTGCCAATTATACCAGAAGATTCTGCTGACATTTCCCAGTTGAGTCAGTCCCGCAGGCCAAATGTATCCAAAAGTTCCACCTACTGTCAACGCGATCCCTGGACAGCCAGTGACATTTTCTCATCTCATTTAAGACGCGTTAGAAGTGCGGCGGATGTTGCGCGAAGGCCAACTGTCTACTTCTTCTCCGTGGCTGGTCCTGTCTTGTCACGACTACTCTTATTTCCTGTCCCCCCTTCCCTGCTCCTTTATCTATCTCTTAGGCCCATTTCCTGTCTTGCCTCTCATGAATAGCAATGGACTCTTGTACATTTCAAGTTGTTGTAAAAGCTTAATTAGGATCGGGGGTTGGAAAAGTCGCAAAGGAGTCAAAAACTGGTAGACTGAATGTTCCACACATAATGTACATCAGGGGTCTCCGAGTCTGGTCTTTGGTGGCCCCTATACAGCCTGTTTTCCCATGTCTCCCTCCTCCGACACACCTGAATCAAATCGTCAGGATCATCACCGGGCATCTTCAGAGTGTGCTGATGAGCTGACCATTTGATTCAGGTGTGTTGGAGGAGGGACACGTGGAAACAAGCTGGATAGGGAGGGGCTCAAGGACTGGACCTGGAGACCTCTGGTGTCCATGTTGTCAATTACAGACACCAGAGCGATTAAAATCATTTAGTAAGGGAGATCAGAATCTCTGAAATGGTAACCAAGTTCGGAGGGGAGACTGTTTGCAGCCGCACGAGTTTGTGGAGCCCCCCCCCCCGGGGGGAAACAGCAAGCACAAAAGGTCGCTCTTCCTTGGCTGTCGATGAGCTCGCCGAGGGGGACGGTCCCTTTTACCGTGAGGGATGAATGCCTTGGCTTTGTTCTGCAAATTCTGGCGGCGGAGCTGACGGCTTCCCGGTCACGGGGGCCAACCGATTCAGCTTCCAGGTCGGTCTGAAGGGAGGTACACGCGTACCCGTAATCGGACGCAATTTGCGACTGAAACCCCCTCGTCAAATTCAGCAAAGGACGGATTGTCAGTTGCTTCAAAGATTACCGTGAGCAATTATTTTGTTGCGTGAAGTCTCGTAAACAGAAAGAGACGGATTTACAATTCCGCTTTAAGTGCCTTTGTCCGATTTTTCAAGGGATGTGTCCAACATTGTTTATGCGCACGGAACCGGAAACAACAATTTTGTTAGTCTTGCTTCAACTGGATAGATCCAACCCGTGTCCGTTTACGCCGCAGTCACTCTGGTAAATATTCCATTTGCAACAGAAACTTCAGAGAGCGGGCTGAGATCTGATAAAAGTGTCTTTGTCTGTAGGCTTGGTGAAGAAACATGTGGCTCATTCTTTCTGTAAATCTAAGTGGCCCTACTACTCTGCTCTGGGAGGTTCCACACACAAGAGTACAGACGCTCCCCACCTTACAAACGGGTTACGTTCCGGACGATCGTTCGTAAGGTGAATTTGTTCGTAAGTTGCTTCAGTGCTATATTTTGTATTATAATTTATGTTTAAAGCCTATATAAGTATATTGAAGGTTTATATAAGTATGCTTAAGGCTTGTACAAGTAACCTGCATTGGTTTGTACTGAAAAAAACTTTTAATAAAATGGAGAGAATACGTACAGTACTGTACTGTACTACGTATGTTAGAGAGAGAGAGCGAGAGACACACACAGTATGTACATGTACGTAATAAGATAAATAAAATGAAGTTTAACTTACTTTTGGAAGACGTACTCGATGCTTAAGGAGATGATGGAGGAGGAGGAAGAGGAGGATTTTATATCATGAGAGATTCTTCGTCGTGGCTGGAATCGGCTTCAAAAGTTATTTCCTCCTTCATGGGGACCGGCGTTTCTTCCTCCTCCTCCTCCTCCTCCTCGCCACGTTGCTCAGCCTCCAATGAGCTCTCACAGCGCCAAGCGTCGGTATTAGCGGCGGAAAGAAGCACTACGCGCAATGCAAAATCTAACTTACAGCATCTCTTTCCGAACATTTTCCGACATACTGTACGCGCAGACATGTTCGTATGTACCGTTGTTCGTAACTCGAATGTTCGTAAGTAGGGGAGCGTCTGTAGTTGATTTGAGCTACGTCAGCTCAATAAGGGCATCCGTAAAAATAAAACCTACACCAAAACTTCATCTATAAACTCCATAATCCCGCACTAGCAGCACTACATTATCAACTATTATGTCATTAGCTGACTGACAATTTTTATTATAAGTAATGCTGGGCATTTGTCAAAAATGACTTCATGTAATGGGACAATATGTCCAAATGTTCCCAACTCCACATGAGTGTGCTGCCCGTATGGATTTCAACGTCAAAGTTGTCTTTCTTTTTGTGTTTTCCAACCTTTATTTGAGCCAAAGCTGCATATTTAAATGGCAAATCTCATTGCGCACTACCAAACACGTATCACAAAAAAGAAGACACACAAAAAAAAAAAGAGAGGATCTGGTCTCAATTTACTCACAAATTGACTCATGCCGTGTGAAATCTGTGCCTGTTCAGTTGTACACAGACCGCTTTTTATATAGCGCTTTAACCACACAAGCTGATATACATGCAGGAATTAAGCACAGACAGAACGTAATTTTTGGTCCAATTAAGTAACATTTCCACCACTTAGTGCCACTTAGACAGCAAACAAGTTAAGACTGAATCAACATAAAAAATAGAGCCTACACTGCGCCGACATGGTTTTGTCCTCCTGATTCCTCGTACAAGTGAGCAGGTGCAGTCGATCCCTAAATCGTCAAGTCGAGTCCCTCTCCATGTGCTTAATTAATACCCACTTGTCGATAGTGAAAGTGTTGCGTCTTAGGGAAGCGCAGTGGGAGTTTTCGCAGACGTCACCAAATAAAGGCTTGGCAAACATCGACTGTATTTAATTTTTATTTTTTTTATGTTGCTCTGCCAGCTACCTCGGCATTGCAAACTTGGCCGGCGAAGGCGTGGCAGCTGCCAGTGAATTCGAGATGCGCGACAGCTCGACAAGGTTCAAGCGAAATGCGGCGTCTGTGCGACACGGCCGCTCTTGCCAGCGTTATCGTCTGCAGATTTTAAAAAGCGATACCTGCTGTGTTTATAAAAGCGGGGACGCGGAGGAGGCAAGGCAAGGATTTTCACGCCGGTTTGGTAAATAAACTTATCGCCGACGACACCTGCACAATTGAACGAGATCCAGTAACGAATGCTGCCTTGACTCGCTAAAATATTGGTATGCGCTACAGACCACAATTGTGTAAATGTCATTAAAACGTTTCCATTTAGATCATGGAGGTGGAAATAAATCGTTCCGAACATTTATTAGCTAGAAAGAAATTTGAGTACAATTTTGTGCAAGTGATTATAATACAACTGTAGGCTAAGCACGAGATGTCAACTCTTTTCTTTACAATAATATGTTCTATACTAAACGATAGAGTTACTCTAAAAATATGATGTTTGCGTAATATGTGTTAAGCAGCAAAATCGATCTCAGGAGGCGGCCATCTTGCCACTTGCCGTCGACTGAAGATGACATCACAGTCAACCAGAAGAAAAGAAAAAAAAAAAAATAATAATAAAATAAAAGCTAATAAACAGTCTGCATCTTCACCGAGC
Source organism: Vanacampus margaritifer (assembly GCF_051991255.1). Lineage (NCBI taxonomy): Eukaryota > Metazoa > Chordata > Actinopteri > Syngnathiformes > Syngnathidae > Vanacampus > Vanacampus margaritifer. Next base: position 11,841,825 of record NC_135448.1, on the reverse strand, counting down.
GCCTGTTCCTGTCAAACAGTCCAAACAGTTGGACTCGGATCTAACGCGCCTTTCATAGAAGATCCAATTCTACGTATTTTGTTCACCAAAAGGTGTTTGATGACTGCTCCGATCGAGAGTCTTAAAAAGCCAAGGGTTAACTGAAGAAAACCTGCCAAATAAAAGCGGTGAGAGCGCTAAACATGGCTTACCAGAAGCAACACTTGTTAACCACCAGACTGCTGGTAATCTTTTCCGACTATAAGGACAATGAAACATTCAAAAGTAATATGGTCCATATTCTTCCTCCAAGTTTTCAACTATTGAGACTGAGGAACTTGAAGTGACGCAACATTGTTGTGGCCAGCGAGTGTAAATAGTCCATGGCAGACCTTGTTGGCTGCAGACGCTCTCTTTTATGAACCAGTCAATTCACATATGCTCTTCCGAGGAGCCCCCCCCCCCTCTTCTTTCTCCCTGTTTCCATTCAATGCTAATTCGATTGAATCCTCCTATTTAATTCAGCTACTCTCTCGAGTCCTCTTTCTTTTGATCGCCTTCTCACGTTGCCGTCCCCCTCTCCCCGCCTCTTTTAATGCACCCTCCCCACCCCCCAAAAGCCTTAGATCTATCCTTTGGCTGGATTTCATCCTCTTTTCAATCTCATCTCCCTCTCAATCTCTCCCCTGCATCTCCACGAGTGGCGGCGAGAGGGCTAGGAAGAGGAAGTAACGGAGCTGAGAGAAATTGAAAAAGCTTTATGAGGTGACTGACGGAAGGAATGTCAGAGGTCAATGAAGGAAACAACACCTATTGTAAATATCATTTGAAACTCCAATGATACGAAGTGGAGCGAGGACCTCGCCAAGGTGGAACAATACCAAATATGGATCAAATACATTTTTCAAACTTCTTTATACGCCTACATTTTGAACCATAATTTATCAAGAAACTAATGAAAATGCCGCCAAAATAACAACAAAAGTGTCTACATTCAATTTCGCACCCACACCACCTCGGGAAGTTTATTGAAAATTTGTTTTGTTTTTTATTCATAGCAAAATGGTATGGTTGCTTCATTTTCATAAGCCCCACCCCCCACATAAAGTTTTGTTAAAAAGTCTGAGAGTTTTCATGCGAATCAACAAAATCTAAAACTTAAGTAGAATTCTGTTGCAAAACTCTCAAAAAAATATATACAGCATTGCCATCATGTTCTATTACAAAGAAATTAATTTAAATCCATGAAATATGATAGAAATCTTTTTTTTTTTTTTTTGCAGATTCCTGATGTCACAATGTCAACAACAACAAAATTCCGATAGAGCGTATTGGAAACCGAAACTAGAATGGAATTGAGTTGATCACAGGCCTTCTCCAAAATCAAAATAATCTTGATTTACCAACAATCAACCATTCAACAATTGAAATATGGCCACCATGGATCTGCATTTGAGCGCCAAAACGGAATCAAAATAAAACCCTAAACTCTTTGATACCTTGAATCCTGAGTGTACGAACAACCATTTTGAAATCTCGCACACAACAATCCTTCTCTTCCTCCTCGCATGTTCCTTACTTACCGCCTCGCCTTTTGTGGTGTCCGCAATATGCTGGAGCTAATCTCTTTCTTTGCTGACTCATTACAAGCCAACCGCAAGACGGCCCATTCGTGAGCCGCCGCCGAGGCCAAACGACACCCCCGGTGATTGGACAACAAGCCGACTATTTAATTAAGGCTCTCGCCGATTGGCCGCTTGGCGTTCCCTCGGGCGGGGGAGGCAGGGAAACGGGTCCCCTTTGCGATACGTGTAACAAATGAATTACGATAAAAGGCGATCGGCTCGCTTGAAGACGCGGTGGCTAATTTTGCATTCCCATCAACAGATTTCATTACATTTCCTTCATGAACTGCTACGTTTGATGTGAGCAGCTGGAGGGAAATTTTCCGGGTTTTTAAAAAAAAAAAAAATCTGTGGAAGGGGGGATGCGAACGAGCTGGGTCGGCGAGAATTGAACATCGTAACCTCAAAAGAACCTCCGTATCATACGAACGTCAGTGAAGTCGCGCTAGCTGTCTTTCGAGTGATTCTGCGGCAGCGTTGATGACGCCTTAGGAGTAAAGGGAAGGAAGGAGGGAGGGGGGGAGGGAGGGTTGTGAGGAAGTGGGTGCGCTCGTCCTTCATAATTATGATTACAACCCCACTCATTGACGCACACTCAAAGGCGCACAACCTTTTCTTTTATTTTCTTTACAGTTTCCCGCATCAGGATTTTACTGTTATTGCCTTGATTGCAGTTTATTTTATTCCCCTCCTGTAGTTTTTACGGCTGCAAGTAGGGCATCCTCACTCTCTCTTTCTCTCTCTCTTCCGCTCGCTCTTCTCCTAACACACACACTAGCCTCGAGCGCGACACAAAATACACCTGGTGAGAGTGACGCACATATGGGGTAAGAAGAGACAAAAGGGAAAGAGGGTGGGGGGGCAGAACTAGCAAATGGGTTGGCCAGAAATTGAGGACAGGGAGAAAGATAAAGAGGAGGAATGGAGGAGGGGCGGGCATAAGGTCTCCCATACACACACTACAAACATATCCATGGAGATATGTGCACAAGTAAGCACACACAGGAAACATGTACCGTAAGTCGACGCGCATTAGCGGCAAGGTGCTAACGGCCCCACCTGGCAAGCAACAGCCAGGGCAAAGAGAGGCAAAATGGGAATCGAGGTCATGTAGAGCAAGGCTGCCGAGCGCGAGCCCGGCCGGGTGAGCAAGCAGCAATGTTGGAAAAATAGCGAGGACGAGGCTTCAGGAACACAACCGCGTTAATTGGACAAAGTAAAACATAATGAGCGAGGGGGTGAGCAGCAGAGCGTGAGGTGGTGATTGTCTATGTGGTAGTTAGAAAAACAAGTTGATGATGAAACTAACCCACAGACCCTCGTTGGTTTTGTTGGAAAACGATCCTTATGTTTTCCGCGTGTTCGTAATGTTGTTTTCAGAATCAGACTTGAGATCGGTGAATCAGGTTCCTTCGAAGGATTTTATTTCAGAAATTTCTGGAATAAAATCCTTAGAAGGAACCTGATTCACGTCTGATTCTGAAAACAACATTACGAACACGCGGAAAACATAAGGATCATTTTCCAACAGCTTCAACACCTTTGACCACTTGGCAAACCTAAAGAGAATCTTAACTACTACATTATTTTGAGTCTTAAAGACAAAAAAATGGGAGATAGATGACTTGGAGAGGTCGCTTAATTGTGGGTAAGAGACCGTTGGTTGATGGAGGGGTCGTTGGATTAATGAGTTGAGCGAATAAATAGCCGGTGGAAGGGACAAATGGATTGGTTGGGGGACAGAAGAGTTGGCTCAGGGAATTGGTTGTTGGAGGGCTAGGGCAGGCTTCCTCAATCCCGGTCCTCGAGGGTAGGAGACCTGCATGTTTTAGATTTGTTCCGTCCTCCACTGCACCTGATTCAAAAGATCAGGATCGTTTTCAGGCTTCTGCAGAGTTTGTTGATAAGCTGATTAAAGGAATCAGGTGAGTTGGAGTAAGGAAACTTTGAAAACCGAAAAAACTCGGGCCTTGAGCACCAGGTTTGGGGAAAAATCTGGGATATAGTTAGGCTACCCTCGCCCTAGGATAGGTTGTTGGAGAAGTTCTACCTCAGCAGGTTTGCCTCCCTTGTGGTTGATTGGGGTTCTGCTACAATGACGATAAAAGTCGGAGTTTTCCTGTTCCACTTCCTGGAAGGATGGGCTAAGTTTGTGAAAGGATTTGGGTTGGGGAAGGATGGATATTCTGGGAAATGAGAGATGGATTGATTGAATGGATTAATGAGTTGGTCTTGGGGATGGATGGGTTGGTTGATAGATGGGTTGGTTTGGGTAAAAGCCAAGGGAAAGGATGGGTTGCTTTGGGGGATGGTTTGAATCTGGTGGTGGAAAAGATGGATTTGATGGATGGGTTGATGGAGGAATGGATACGTTAATGGTGGGTTGGCACCTTCCAACTATTTGCATTTTCAGTAAATAAACACCACTGGCTGCAATTGAGATGCAATATTTTCACTCTCGCTGCTCTCACGTCATGTGGCGCCTCCTCCTAACCACCCAGTCCCCCATGTAAATCTGAGAGTAAAGTGAATGAATATTTACCAAGGAGTTTATTGTGTTCTCACTAAATCAAAGATGCGTGTGAGTGAAGGTGTCAACGTGTCGGCGTTTTGTGCTCGGTCGAACCAAAAAAAAAAACGGGAATTGAGAAGAGGCATAACAGAGAGGAGGTCAGCAGGATTGACTCGCCGGCCATATTTCTTTGTTTAAAGCGCACGCACACAGACAAATACAGGCTCACAAATAATGAGAGAGGGGGCAGCGTTTCACTTTGAAAGCGCACAATGGCGGAAACACAAACAGTGCAGCAAAAGACCAACAGAATAAACATGATGCCAAGATGAAAAAGCCTTCTGTTTGAATTATGAAAATAAAAAAAAAGCCCAACTTTATTGCCCCGACTACAATTTTCTTAGTCAGTTTTTATGGCCTTATAGAAGCCACGCGTGCATATACAAACATACCAAAAATAGCACATGGCCAAGACACACACACACACACACACACACACACATTACATGAAAGGAAAACAACTCGTGGTCAGCGAAACATTGGCCCTCAGGAGGAGGATGCTATCTCAAGTGTGTGCTGTGTGTATATCACCTAAAACTAGGCTAGCTGATACCTGAGGGTTCAACACAAACACATGCACACGCACTCTCACACACTCAGGGCTGCAAGGAAATGCATCATTGGTCCAGCAGGGCTGCCGAGGTCCCTTATCCAGTATGATCCTTACATGCTTCTGTATGGCTGCTGACTCCATGTTTGGTGCAACTTTAACTAGAGCAAATGCGATCAAGTTTGCTCAAGCTGGTAATCAAAATGTTTTGCTTTTGTGTTTGACTCGATTAAAATCCAGGGAACCATGCGGCAAGAGAAAGGCTTTTCCCAATAAATCCAACAGCTGTTTAATCGATGCGCTTGTAATCGGATCAAAACAAAGCCTTTGGTGACTTCCAGTTTTGTACTTTTTTGATATAACCACATGGATTTCTCTTAGGATGAGAGTTATAACGTGTATTGATATTTCAGTAAAATTTTGGGTGGGACGAAAAAATCTTTTGTAAATGTTGAAAAAAAAAAAATCTAATGTATATCAAAGATCTTTTCCGATTCCAAACAATTTTGCTGAGTAACATCAAAAGTCGTCAAAATTTCATCAGAAACATCCAATTAGACCTATCCGGCGGACACTGTCAAATATGAAAAAGTACTAGTTTGCAATGGCCAAAAAGTAGAGCTGTCCCAATCCGATCACGATCGGAAATTGGGGGTCATCATCTTCAGTCGATTGGTATCGGTATAACAAAAATTGCATTTTTGATTTTTTGTAATTTCTTTAAGTTTTATTCCAGGATCTTTTGTCGCTGCGTCTTCCGGGTGGATCATTTTAACGATTGTTTCTCGATCCCATTAATCAATCTGCCGTAACGATGTCGTGCGTGCTCGTTCCTAGCCGTGCATGCGCACTTCGAGTGTTTGTAGCACGAGAGCCGCAAGAGCACATCCGTCTATGAAGTGAGGCAGGCTGCAGCTACTGATGAAGATGGTCGTTCCCGGGCATTTGATAGGCGTTTCCCCCGGAACGAGCAGGAGAGCAGTTTTTAGAAAGTCACAAACGGACGTTTGGCTTCTAATTTGAGAAGATCCTGGAAAACGCCTTTAAGTCAAGATGTATTTATTTATTTTTTATTTGAGTTTAACTACTGCTGATTTACAGCCATATAAAAAGTTTGAATATATTTAGAGTTTATAAATGTTGAGATAGCTTTATTGGAAAGAGGGAAAAACAACACAATTTGCACATTTTTGTCTTCGATATTGGCAAATACGTAAAATCAATTGACTCAGACTTGGGTGCAAAAAAAAAAAAAATGGGATTGGGACATCTCTACTAAAAAAAAGCCATGCATCCAGCATTAGCTGATCTCCCTTTAGTTGTTGTCTTCTCTGGCTCCACAAAGGTAACATCTACTAAGTAAAGGTTAGGCTAGTTATTTGTATTGTTTTGCTTAACGATGCTAAACTTTGACCTGCACAGTATTTCAACATTTAGCTCATTCTATCCTCTACACCTGAAGTGCTTCCCTTTCAAACAGCCACCTAGTGAGGCAACTTCTTTCACTTCGGGCAACCCTAAAGGCAGCCTAGTGTCTCTGCGTGAGAAAAAAAATCCCTCCTTGTTACACACACAGATGATATTCATTGTAATTGCCCTTTTTTTGATCAAAAGCAGCAGGAGTGATGTGAAGATCTTGTGGACTGATGATGTAAATTGGCAGCAACAAGCTGAGTCGAGTGAGGTGGAAAGGGGTCGAAATAAAGTCGGTCGTGTGTGTGCGTTGCGCAAGTACACACGCGGGCGGGTAGCGGTGTGCGGAAGCAAAAAGATCGGTATGAAAACTAAAGTTAGGTCTTCGTCTTTATTATTAATACAGCTTGCTTGCCTATGGGGGAAATGAGGTATACATACCATACTTAATGCACTGCAAGTGAAACTAGCAAGATACTCTTCTTAAGTCTGATACTGTATTCAGATTTTCACAATTTTTGGATCAGGATATCAAAGAGTTTATTTACTGGTGACAGCCACGGGCACAATTCTAAAACAAGCACAGGAGGGTGGAACCAAGCAGACAGCACTGCCAAGGCGCTCTTAGCAACTCTGAAATTCACGGTTTCAAACGTTTTGGACCTATCAGATTGAGGTCATAAAAGACTTCATTTGCCGGCGACAGTGACCGACCGCCATGACGGGCAGAGACTATAAAACAGGTAGAGGACGGGGGACCGAGGCTGCGGAAAATACGAAGACTTATATGAAATCCTCAAATTCAGATGTCCTGATAGGTTCAAAAATGTATTACATTTTTATCCCATCAGGACATCGAAGACTTCATTTTTTTGTCCACCGTCATGAGGGACAAGTAAAGCGACTGGGCATAAGCCAGCAAAAATATCACTATATCACAGCATTAAAATGACAGCTCTAAAATGTCTTTTGGAAATATTTGGGTAAATATTTGGGTTTATTTTGAAACAAAACATCGAATATTTGGTACATCAAGAAACAATTACCATGTTAGAAAGAAAGAAAGAAAGAAAGAAAGAAAGAAAGAAAGAAATATTTAATTCTTAGTAAGTCACAGTGTCTCTATGAGCTATTTTCCGACCAGACCCATGTTGTCCTTAGGGCTAACTAGTAACCACTGGTACCATGTTTATATTTTCTACTTTAGGAAAATGCACATTAATTGACGACCAATGTCAATAGCTCACCTCCCTTTCTTCCTAACACCTGTTTTTATGTGTAACTGCTCACCCCTCCCCTCTATGTTCAGCTGAGAAAGAGGGGGTGTCCCTTGCGCGCCAACAGAAACCACCATTCACATTTGCTCTCTTTCCTTCTTCTAAAATTGTGCACCAACCCCCAAATCATGCACCCCAGGTGTGACCACTAATCCCATTCATAAATCTAGAAGGTACAAGTGAAAGCAGCATTTTCTCCAATAAAGAAAAAGCCCGTAGTTTTGAAGCGGAGCTACATAAGCCGACAATAATGATGCTCTTAATTAGCCACGCGCGCGTGTGTGAGTGTGTGTGAACGTGTGAGTGGGTGTGTGTAAGCTCATCAAAAGGCGGGTGGTATGACTCAAGTTGTCGGTGGCTAAGAGAGTGTGAATGAACCCCGTTGACATCACATCCTAGTCCCGCACGGACACGATTGATCTCCATACGGCACCAGCCGTGACTGGCACAGTTAGGGGCGTGTACGCTACAATATGTGTGGACATTAAAGTGCTTTTACACAAAAACATTCAAATTATACTCTTAAATGATTGTTGACTTGAAAATTAAGTTATGTGTTTTTTTAGGAAAATCAGCTGCATAATAATGTGGAAGTGCTTTTACGGTTCTCCGGTGTTCGCGTACGTAAAGTAAAGTGTGAGTCACCGGGACCGTTTCTAATATTAAACGCCGTCAAAGGAAGAAGGCGCATTCGGCGCAATGTTTTAAATCGGCACTTAAAGGCGCTGACAAGAAAATTGCATCATCGTCTCCACGGCAACAATATTCAAACGCAGAGAAGCTAACCAACATATAAAACGTTCCAGGCTTGATATTGAAATGGGTCATGACCTTCCAGCAGGCAAAATAACACAAGGATTTAGTTGGTAGGATGAAATAATAATTTTGCTATATTTATACTGAACGCAACATTAATATTCCACCAATAACACACACACACGCACATACAAAATAATATTTTTTATTTTTTTTTATTAAAAAAAAAAAATTAAAAAAAGAGAGAGCGCAATGATGATGACATGTCAAATCGGTAAAATTACCGAAAAAAAATAATATATATATTCCACCAATATATTTTGATCAAGTGAAATTTCCAAAACACAAATAATGCAAATAGCATCAAACCTTCATAAATATGCCATCTTTGCATCTGTGCATCTATAAACGGAAGATTCCCAAAGCGGTATTCTCTCATCTCGTTTGCATCGCATGCAATTGGCGTCCGCAGACCTATTTTTAAAAAGTCCCCTGTCAATCCTGATCACTTCATTAACATGAAACAAGCTCACACCCACACTTGTTTACAGCTTGAGGATACGTTTTTCATGATTGACGTGAAAGTTTTTGGCATAGCGCATATATGAAATAGGTGTGTCTGGTGGCGATTGTCCCGCTAGCAGATATTCATGTGATTTTAGATGACAGTTTCTCTTCTTTCCATAAGTCTTAATTAGATGTGAAGTCCTGAGGAAGACCCAAACTCGGGTTCGTATGTAGATTGATTTGATTTGTCACCATGCGCTGTCCAAGTTTAAATACCTCCAGCAGGCGCTTAAGCGCGGCTAATTTCTTCCTTACTGCATTAAAGCAAAAAATTCACGGTGCAGGGGTACATTTTGCCAGTCGGGTAGCAGGGTTAGTTCTCACTAGGCACGCTAGTGTGACGACCAAGACCTTTCCCTGCCGGGCCTGGGGTTTCGGGGTGCCGCCCGTCCCCCGGTGCGCCCTCTTCTCCTTCCCTCCCTAGTTTTCCGCCCTTCTACACAGATGGAGGTGGGGTGGGCGCGAGTGAATCTCACTCTGCTTAATTTATCCTTCCTACCTTTCTTTAGTCTTTCCACTGCTCTCGAGGTCTCCCTAATTTGTTGGAATTTAGATGTTTGTGGATTTGGTGAAAGATTCTGGTTTTGTAACTCTGTCACAAGTCTGTCTGGTTGGTGCTGGATTTCACTTTGTTTCATCTTTCCTTTCTTTGATTCTTTCTCTGGTCTCCTGACAACTTCACGACTATGGCGGGACTCTGGAGTATCCGCTTAAGGTGAAGGGTTTGAGATTTTTAATGAGCATAAACTCACATAAAAGAGTGATGATGATGACATGCTGATTCGGCAGCCGAATGAATACTGAGCTCTCAAAAACAAAAAAACAAAAAAACGTTGGCAGAGACTTTAGCAATAATGCCGGAAGTTGATTCGCCAAATTTACTTCTGCAGGTCACATAAAATGAAGTGGCGGGCCGGATCTGGCCCCCGGGCCATGAGTTTGACACATAGAGTAGATTTCACCACCCAAAACTGAGGATACTGTATGTCTAATAAAATAAGAGACGTCTTAAAAGTCGGGCGAGTTTTTCCGTGCGTTGTTACTGGCTTTATTAGCTCATTTGATGCAAAGCGCAAGCGAAGTCTTCAGAGAGAAGTCGGCATCGATTTTCTGAGGCTGTCTGACTTTTAATCTCCTCCAGGCCTCCCAATCTTCATCGCAAACATGCCAAACGGATGTTGACAAATGCACGGCCACGGAAAATACACCTGCCATTTGCACCATATAAACACACGTACTGATGAGGAGGATGATGATGATGATGATGATGGTGTTTGCGATGGCTCTCGCTGCGTCCGTTTCTCAGCTGGACTTTCCACTTTTTTTTTTTAAACTTGTCCAAAGTCACTTCAATAACACACTCGCGCGCGCACACGCACACTCCCCAGTTGCGTCTTTCGGCCTCCTGCAACACACTGATAAGAGCGTTCTGTCTCCCCCTGCCTCTCCGTTATTGTCTTTTTTTGTTGCTTGTTCTCTTATTTCCCCTTACTTTCCATGTACGACCCCTTGTCCACCATTTCTACACTCGACTTATGTCACAAATTTGCTATGTGTCGCACTTTTTCCCCTGATTCATAGTCATCTGTTTTTGATTTTTCTTCACATTTTCTGCATTTGTCACAGTACCTGAGACACGGGCTTAAAATGGCGCAGTTAACTTTAATTTGGATATACTTACGCCATTTTTGGTCATTCAAAAGTCATTTTGAAGTTGAACCTATTTTTGTCTCCGGGCAAAATTATAGCTTATATTTATGATGGATGCAATTTTTGTTGAAAAATCATACTAAATGATGAACATTTTTATTTAAGATAAACAGTTTTCCAGGAACCACTTGGTGTGGAATAAAATCTGTAAAATTAACATCCATTTAACGTGAGAAAGTTTACAAGAATTGTCGCAAACAAAATAGGAAACTGAAAAATTTAAAAGTTAAAAACTGAAGTTATTAGGGTTAGAGATGGGGCTTATTTTAAGGTATCAGTAAAAGTAAACAAAAGGCCATTAAGATGTGCAACCACATTTTAATTGGTACTTTTTCTGATTATCTTATTAGTTTCATTTCATTCATTTATTTAATAACGTTAATTTTATTGTATTTCCTACACACAATACGTATTTTATGAACAAAACGGATTTAAAAAAATATGTATTTTTTAAATTGTGCCATTAATTCCATGCGATTTTAAGGAAAAATGCTATACTGGGACTTAAAATTATTACTGTTAAAAAAAATAATAATTGGGAGGGGGGGGGGGGGTATGTATCAAAAGTACTAGTGGTATCGGTACTTGGTATTAGTTGGTGACTGCTCAAGAGTTGAATACTCATTCTGGTATCGGTCTGGGGGGAAAATGGTATCGAACATCCTTAAAAGTTATTCAACATAAGTGAAGATAATAATAAATAATTTTGTATGAAACCTATTAAATTCTTACAATGGAACCATTTTGTAGATGCGTTACTACATTTTCGTTAAGCCAATGTTTCTTGCTGTAAAGTATTCCCGTTCAGTGTATTTATCATGCTGACGTGGTGTGATTTTGTACAAAATTCACATTAGGACATATTCCATCCAGGAAAGTCGTCAAAATTGGTGACATTTTGCATTACTGCTGGAAAGAAGGTTGGGTATAAGGTAATTAGAAGGATGACATTTTGTGTAATTCTTCACGTGAGGACATATTCCCAGCATGAAAGTAGTCAAATTTATTTACATTCCACTTCATTTCCTATTAAATTCGTTGCCTGCTGGAAAACGACTAATTTGATTTAATTTTGCTGTTGACATTTTGCTTGCTGGGAAGTAGTCATATTTAGTGACATTTGACAAAATGTTCTCAATTCTTGTGAGGACACGTTCACAGCTGGAAAGGAGTTTCCGTTCACTGCAATTACTAGACTTTCATTTTGTGCAATTTGTTGACAGAAATCTTGGGAGGATATATTGTCTGCTTGAAAGCATTCAAAATAAGTGACATTTCACACAATTTCTCACCGAGTTCTTACAAGGACATACCTGCTGGAAAGTAGCCACCTTCGGTGAGTTTTTGCAATAAATTGCTTCTTTTCTCATTTATCCTTCAGCCAAAACGGGTTGCTTTGGTACCGCTGCGCAGAGTCAAACGCTGCCATGCGTTTCATTCATGGCGACAAAAGCAAATGTGTGTTTACGTGCGCGAGAGAGCGAGACGGTGTGTCCCTTGCGACAATTTGCATAGACTGCTGTCAGATTGGAGACGGCGCATTAGAGCTCCGCGACATCAGGAGTAAACACATTTGTGAACTCTTGCAACAGTCGCACACGAAAACAAAAGGCTAGCATGTGCGCGAAACAGCAGTTTGAGCATAACATTTCTTGGTCTGTGTTTTTTCCTGGTATGCTAAAAAGGCCTACAGCTAAAAGCTTCATGTCAAGTTAGATCATTTCCTTTTTTTTTGTATCCTCTTTTTTTTTTTTTTTTCTGGAGACCTCAGTATTGTTCATTCGGTAATTTTACCGATTTGACATGTCATCATCACTGCTCTCTCTTTTTTTTTTATATATATATATTTTTTTATTATTATATTTTTATTTTTTGTATCCTCCCTGACCCAATTGAGGCTACGTGAAGTACTGTATATCAAAAAAAAAAATTTAAGTTATTTTATTATATCTTTTCATGGAACAACAAATTTTACACACCTATTCCCCGTTCACACCTGATGACCTTGTAACACTAACGAATCACAAGACACAGGGGAGGGAAAAATGGCTAATTGGGCTCAATTTGGACATTTTTACTTGGGTGGCTTAGATATTAATGCCAGTTAAGTCATTTTGAGGGGACAGTAAATTGACATTGTATTCCATCTACACAGTGCCGACTTTATATTATAGCAAATGGTCATTTCTTCAGCGTTGATAGTAATAAAATATTTACACAAATGTGTGTCTTGCCTTGGCACATGTCAGGCCGGCAAGAGTTTTATCAATGAGCAACCCCCCCCAGGCTGAATCTAACAGCACAGCGCGAGTGTTTGTACGCGACATCATCTTCAAAGCCGTTTCATCACGCCGTGGCGTCATGCGCGGCGAGCGATCCTGCGCCGACCCGTTAAACTGTCATCCCGTCACGGCTCACGAGGCAGCCGAGCCGTCTCCTCGCAAAAGGACATTATAACCAGTTCGCTCGCGCTGAAATGACCTTGAGCCAAAACGCCCCAAAAGCCCGGCAGGCTTTTTTTTTTTGCCACCGCCGCCATGAGCGATTCTGATTGAGGTTGGACTTAATAATAACTCCTCTTCGCTCTCTGACGACGAGAGCCGTCTTTTCTAAAGAGCTCCGCGAGGCTTAGTGAATCCAAAGGAGCTAGCAAGAAAAAAAAGTCACGTTGCCTTACGGTTGACGAGCGCAGTCAGGAGGGAGGGAATGCTGAAAAGCAAAATTGCAGAAGCTCCAACATGTGGTCCACTTAAGGGTCTACTTGAAGGGAACAAAAGGGCGGCTTGTATAGGGGGTCCTTGGTTTATGAAGGGGTTCGGTTTCTATGACAGCAAACAATTTTTTTTACTTAGAATGTAACCTGCCACGGTCAATCACTAAACCACACTAATGCAGTAGTAAAGAGAATTGAAAGACGATGAAAAACAGCAAATATGACGGTAACATTCAATATGGTATAGAGGATAAATTATTTTTGAGTTTCATTCAGTCATGGTCCGATCACCGGTTTAGTGGTTTACCGTGTTTTTAAAAAGTCAAGGATTCAATAACCGCTAATACTAGCTGTCACCCGTAATGAGCTCTTCTTTTTTTTTTTTTTTTTTGGAGGGGATGTCTAAGCGGGGCACTATATGATTGGCTGCTCGCAAAGTTGAGTAAACAAGCCCATACTTTGAAGTGAATTGCCTCCAATTAACTTTTTGGGGGTGGCGGGAGAGCAGAGAGACACATGGAGGAGGGAGGGAGCAAGACTAAAGCGACACTACTAAATAAATAAATAAATAAATAAATAAATTGTACCAGTGAGTACTAGTTAGCCTTAAGCACAACATAAGTAGTCCACCGCTCAGTGATGGGACACTGTGGCTTACAAAGAAGAATGTTGATTATTTATTTAAACTCTTAACATGGTACATGTTTTTTCCTGTACAAAATATTATATATTTTGTTTAAAAATTATATCGATTGTGTTAAATGGGGGTAAACGTTTTTTCTTGACCCAAATGTTTATTAATTAATTAATACCGTGATATTTTTCCCGGAAAAGTCGGTACATGCCAGTCTGTCACTAACAAACTATCAAACAATATATACAGTAGCTTTATATTTAACTATAAAAACAATTTAATGAAATGCATTAAGTACAGCAATAATAGACATAACATACAGTATGTTTTGCATTTTATGTTCTATTGTGGCATTATACTTTTTGGCCCAAGTTTTTTTTTTTTGGATTAATTATGTGACTTTTTTTTTTTTTTTACATTAAAACCTAGTAAATTCTGATGCAATCAAGGAAATTCCACCATCATTGACCATTTGAACTTCTGAACCTTGAACTAGTCATATAGTGATAACATTAGCTTGTAAAGCCCAAAAAAAAAAAAAAAAAACATTGACAGCAAAGTGTTGTTGTTTGCCGTAATTTAACGACACTGTGCAGACTTTTGCATCATTCATAACCTTGAAAAGTCGTATTATGACATCTTCCTCCAACAAGACATCAGGACCCGACGGATCGGGCCTGTCTGGCTAAAGCCATGTTGATGCGCCTCTAGTATCAAAATGACAAAATCCCTGATGTCTGGTGTAAGGCCTTTTTTTTTTTTTTATGTCAGTCATTCGACCAGCCGTCCAATTTCCCCAACTCGTAGCCCATCCCAGCTTCTCCTTAACACCGGCCCTTCTTAAAGCCCTTTTCTCCTCCGGCCGTTAAGAGACATTCCACTAATTGCTGTGATAAAGGGCTTAGCCAAGGGATCACTATACATCAGCGGTGCTCCGCGCACAGATAGCGGGCTCCGGGTTCCGCGGCTTCCTTTGCAGCTGTCAGAAATCGAGCCGCCGCCGGGGAGGTTTCCAAATCCTGCTACTAGTACCTCAACTGACTGCTCATAGTTCAGTGCAGAAGCTCTCTGAAATGGGTGACTCACTACATTTAACAAGGGTAAATGACACGACTATTGTATGCTTTTAGCGTACTTAGCCACTTGTGATAAGAGTTGGTGGTTTCACATGGTTCAAGTGCTCATTTTGAAAAATGAGCATCTGTGCCAAGGCAGTGTAAAGAAAATGTTTGAAATTGAATGTTCTCAAATGGCAATAGCGCCTCTTATAATTGTGGGCTGGGGGGAGGGAAGGGGGGGGGGGGAATAGACACCTGACAATTGGATTGGATTACAATTTGGATTGGATTAGATTTGACAAAGGACAATTGAGTCAATGAGTCAAAAAACGTTCATTATCCTTTATTAAAACAAAATAGAAGAGATGCATAAATTGCAATGTAACCGACTTCAATGAATTAATTGCACGCGGCTCACACGCACATACACATTCTCACCCAAATACAAAAAAAATAAAAAATAAAAATAAAAATAAAAAATTAAAATAAAAAATAAAAAATAAAATAAAAATAAAAAATAAAATAAAATAAAAAATAAAAAAGAGAGAGCAATGATGACATGTCAAATCGGCAAAATTAGCGAATGAACAATACTGAGCTCTCCAGAAAAAATAATAATAATTGCACACTGCTCCTTCTCATTACATTTTTTTTATTCGATATGTTATTGCCTGCCATGTTCTTAATATATGTTTGGCGCGGTGGTTCCCATATGTAGAAATGAGTAAACGCGCTTCATTAGATGTATGGATTATTCAATAAGGAAAATCTTTTTGCCGACGGCAATCACTAGAGTAATTTCAAGGTTACAAACGTTTAAACCAGTACGGTGGAGAGTCAGGGCCAATAAAAAATAAATGAAAAAAAAACATATACAGTAATACATTATTTACTTATTCATGTTTACTTATGCATTAATGCTGCTTAATATTGACGCACCTGCAATATTCAGACCCAAGATGACAAAGACCACTCAAACATGCGCATGTAAGCAATGTAACCATGGGTCGATTTAAAGCTCCCGAATGTGAGACTTGTTGCTTTTTCGGAAGCTCTTTCAAGTTTGACCGGTGAAAGAAAGCTTTCCTGAGCTCTCCCTCCTACAATGCATGTTTGCGAGCCTCCACGGAATACAAGTTCAGGGTCCCTCGGTGTCTGGGGACTGTTGAAAGGCATTCGGTGTAGGCGATCGCTAAGTGCAGTGGGAGTAGACGAGGCCAATAAAGGCAAAGTAAGAGTGCCATCAAAAAGTAAAGTACAATATTTCATCTCAAGACAACTTTCAAAAGGCATCGGAGTGCACAATGAGCAGAAAAAAACTAAAAGTGGAGGCAACCCGTGAGGCAAATCCCAGTTGTGCTGCTTCTTGACTAACTACTATTTCAACTTATACTAAAAGTAAGAGAGAAGCTCACACATACGCAAGATGCTGAATACAAACATACAATTGTTTGTCATGACTTGGTACAAGCAGAAATAACATTCAGTGATTGCTGCTTCCCGGTGACAAATATATTTTTCTATACAGAGCATTAGGGATGAGTGAGTACCAATACTGGCCTTATTTGAAGGTATTGGGTACTTATGGGGGCTGCCGATACCAGCCACCCATACTCAACTCATTCACTGCCATTGACGGCTATAGACGTCAAAAATTCATTTGAACTATTTTTATTAGTTTAACATTGTTTCCCACTTTTGTTAACAAGAGTATGAAAACCTATGTACAAAAATTTTACAGATATAAAAAAAAATTGTTGTCAGTTAACTAGTGAAGTCATGCGATTAATTATGATTTTAAAAAAATAATCGCCTGACTCCCCTAATTTTTTTATAATCTTTTCTTTAAAAAAGAAAAGATTATTAAAAAATAAAATTAAATAATTAAAATGACTTTTTAAAAAAAGAAGAAAAGAATAAAAATTAGAGGCGTCGCTATTAAAATTTTTCGTAATTAATGGCATGACTTCACTCGTTAACTCACCATTATTCATAAATTTTATATCTGTTCTTAATGTACACATTTTTTTCTAGGTTTTCATACTTAACAATAACTTAAAAGTGGAAAAAATTCATTAAAACTATCAGAAATAGTTTTAATGAATTTTAGAAATCTATAGCCGTCAATGGCAGTGAATGAATACTAAAAAAAAAAAACCAGACATTGAATAAGTCAGAGGCATTATAGTGTGGCAGTGTGACACATTGGCAAATCATCTTCTGCATCAAAAATATATTTTTTTGTCACTTTAATTTTATATATCAACATGTATCGGTACTCAGACTGAATACTCATACTGGTATCGATGAGAAAATAACCGGTACTGAAAATCGTCGTTTCACTCACGTACATTTACCACCGTTAAATGATGTTGACCTACATTGACTTGTACATTCAATTAAACTTAACAACTGCAGGGGGAGGACGAGCGCAATACTTAAATGATTTAAAATCATCTAATATCATCCATCATACTTGACTTCCCTTGCTTACTGCAATTTGACTTGATTTATTCGAGACACAAAAGTCCGGTTTTCCACACTCTAATTAAGCTTTTTGAATGATTATTCTACTCTGTGGGAAACGCAATTTAAAAATGACTTATGCATTTTGTACACAATTGCTTGTTTGTGTTTCGGAGCGGTTCTAATTCAGCAGTTTTCTTAAATCTCCAGTGACAGTGCTCAAGGTTGAAAAATGATGCGGAGCGGTATTTTATTTGTTATTTTGTGTGTGGTTTTTTTTTTGTGGGTTTTCATTGACTTGACGTTATTGTTATCGTGAGCAATTGTGTTGTGTCAAACTCGGGCCAAAGTGGCAATTAAATAGCTTTAGTGCGGAAAGGGAAGAAGGAATAAAACAGTTCTCGGCCGAGAAACCACAAGGGAAGACGGGGACAGAATGGAAGGAATAAAATAAGTGAGTGTAGGCACAATGGAGACATTTAAAATGATGACGTGGCACTGGGGGCGACGGGGGAGTTCAATATTTCCTCCGAGATACTCCAACGGTTGCGGGAATCGAACCGGCAATCTGCAGGCCGCCCGACAGCCACTCAGCCGCCGCGGCCGTGACGCCTCGTGGGCACGTGGCGTAATTGAGTGGAGCGAAGAACGCTGCTGTCTGACATGAAAATCAACGCGCCGTGACGACGCCATTATACGCGCACACATATAAATAGCCAGCTGCTTAGACCACGGTCGACCCCGGACAAATAAAAAAAAAAAAGAAACGCACACAAGCACGCCATGGGTGATTATTCTCTTTCAATCATAACAACAGAAGAATTTGGAGGCGGTTTATTGGCTTCATGACTCAATATTATTGCGCAATGAGCCTGACATTCATGAGATATTATATGGCGGCGTCTTATTTGCAGTGAGAGACAAGCTACACGCTGTAAGAGCCTGACAGACAGGGAGCACGTCACAACGTTTTGTTTTTACTCTAACACTAAAGTAATTAACTCGTCAACAAAAACAAATAACGCTTAACGTCTTAAAGAAGAGACGCATGCCTGCATGTATTGTATTGAGCGATTGGGGTTGCTGTGACGCTTGTGACGGTAAAAGCATGGGTTGGGTTTTCACTTGGGGAATGCAGCACTTCATCAGCAAACACTCCTGACAATTAGTGTTACTCGAAGTCATACTCAAAGTGTACTACTGCCTCCAGTCATACAATTTCCCAAGTGCAGTTCAGCATTCCATCTTTAGGAACTCGTTTTTAAATGTTTGTTTCAGTACAGTTAGTATTTTTGTTGTTTTTTACGCGCCACCACATTTTGATTGAATCAAGTACAATGTTTTAAAAGTTTTTTTTTCTTTAATTAATCACAGCGTTAATGTTAAAAATGTGGGCGATATGGTCAAAAAATTAAATCTAGATTTTTTTTTCAGTCACTCAGGATGATTACGATTTTAATCTAATAAACTCACCAAATATTTTTTTAAAGGGTTTATTTATTCAAAATAAATTCCTGTGCAAAATGTTCAGACAACAATAATGTATACTGATTTGGTTTTTACGTAAACTTATCATTCATAGCTTTTGCTTAATTGCGACAAATATAAGTAAAGGTAATAAGTAAATAAGTATGTCTTGTAAATCACCCATCCAGCATTTTGCCACTTGAGCAGAATAACAACTCACGATAACATCTGCACGTCACACAACACCGTTTAATAATCTAGAAGACAAAATTCTATTTCACGATTTAGCACATTTCCAACAATTCGATTTTCAAAATGACGATTGATCGAAATAATTCGGTTTATTGCCCAGCCCTAGTTAAAACTGTGCAAAATATTAAAGTGACTTTTTTATAATATATCTGTTATTGATGCTTGGTGTAAAAAAAATAAAATAAAATAAAAAAAAAAAAGAGTTGAGAACTACTGGTGTAGCAGATCTGTGCATGTGCACAAATACCTCGACATCCACAACAACAATTTCGCTAAACATTCCAGTATGTGCCAGTAAGCTAATGCTAACTACAGCTCTCAACTTTGACATTACAGGGAGACCTCGAGTTACGCTGGCGATGTAACCCGAATTTCAACATAAGTCCAATTTCACCGTTTAAGTCGAAATTTGCATCACAATACTGTGTACAGTCATTTTTAAAAACATTTGCGCGACCCGGAACGGCCGGAACCAATATTTCATGTTTCCGCATGGACATCCATTGCTGACAGACGGCAAAGTGAAGCAAATTCGAACTTAAGCACGGAAATGTGACGCGCCTGATGGTGAGCCGACCTGCTTTACAACTTTAACTTTAAAATGGCGTAATTACTGTGGGGAAATTAACGAAAAAGAAGGTGCTACGGACGAGGCACGGGCGCCGTGAAGTCGAAAAGACGTAGGTCAAAGACTTTTTTCATTCGGTAATTTTACCGATTTGACATGTCATCATCATTGCTTTTTTTTTTTTTTGTATGTGGGTGAGTACGTGTATGTGCGTGTGAGTGTGTGTGCGTGTATTCATTAGTTCACCTAAAACCTATTAAAAAATCCCATACCGTTCACCTAAACCGAGCAGCCAGCGTCGTGAGGCCGTCAGGAGACCCGAGGAAGGACCAAAGAAAACAAAAGAAAGGAAAAGTGACTCCCTGTCTTGTGTTTCTATGTATTTGCCTGAAAATAGTGGCCCTTAGATCAAGCACTTAGCCTAGCTGGTAGTTCCCAATTTGCCAGCTGGTGACATCACAAAATTCCTAACCAGCATAGCAACATAACCCAACTTGGTTCATGTAAACAGCAAAGTAGAATAGTGGCTAAATTTGCTTCATGTAAGAAATATGGCAAATTCACTCTGTACACAGTACAAATATCTAAAAAAAAAAAAAATACAGTGTTCTTGAAAATATGTATGTCATTCGAAAGTATTTAAAAAAAAAACGGTGCCGTATGGGCGAAAAAGTGTCTGTGCCTGTAGAAGTCATGTAGCGTGTTCCCACCCCCACTGATTTCCGTGACCTTTCAGGGAAGACTTCTAGAAGCTTGTAAGGTCAACCAAGGCGAGCCGTTCGGATAAATCCGACGTTACATGTTTGTCAGAGAGGCGCGCACACACAAGTACACGTGCACATGCGCACGGGATGTAGCGGCGTGGCAGGGGTGGCCTTTCGCCTGCGGAGAAACTAACAACACCGTCCCGGTGTTCTTCTTTTTGGTCGCCCGCCTCACGTTTGTCGCTTTTGTTACCAGAAATGATTGCCTTTGCTTTGTGAGGAAACATTTTTTTTTCCTATTATGAACCGGCTTGAGAGAGGCAAGAAAATCGCTGCACATAATTGGATTGTCAGTTATGGAAAAACAAACATCTCAACCGGTCTTAATTATGCTCCGTGTGTTGTTTTGTCGTCTTGTTTCATCGCGTCTAGTTCATCCATCTTCTTTTCCGCACTGCGTGTTGTGGGGGTGTCGAAAGTCGAGCTTGGGGAGCCGTACGTGGTTCGCAGCTTGCGTTTTTATGTCAGTCATGTTAAGCTCAACTATTGTCTATCCTTTAGGGTGCTTTAAATGGAAACAAATGGATTCGCATGGAAGGCTTCCACGTATTTTTTTTATTTTTTTTTTCACGTAGGTTTACCGGTTTACAGACATGAAAAGCAAAAGTTTTGATGAGTTTAAAATCGACAACGCCACTGTCATAAACATTTAATTAACTTCTCCACAGTCAGTCCAGAAATCAGTTCATATAACAATATAGTATAGAAAAACAGAAGTGGTGTATTACAAAGCTAGGCTAACTGTTAGCTTATCTGGTAACAACTTTGCAGTAGTAAACTTTTCTACGTTCCGTTTTAAGTGAATCACGCAACACATCCGGCTGCCTCGCTAATTGTGTTTCAGGCCGCTTCCTGATTAGCTACCGCTCGGTTTCACGTCACAATTACAGTCTGTGGGGCTTGACGGTGTTAACTACACACAAAGAATCCGTCATCATAAATATTGAACAGCCCACACCATATGATAAAAAGGGACTTCATTCAGATAAGCTAATTGGGTCGTATTATCAGTTTGTGTGCAGTTTTGCGTAGGCAAGTTCATCCTCATTTCAGAATAAATTTAGCAAAAAAAGTGACAAATAGCCAAACAAAAAGTTCCAATTAACCCTTTGATGCTCTCTAAAGAGTTAAGTGGATTGTAACTATATATGAATAAAGATGAGTTGAGTTGAGATGAACTCTCATTGTTAGCATAAGATTAGCATTGTGGCTAACAAGCTAATGATATCGTAAAATTGTTTGGTATAATACAAGTACATTGCTTACTTTGGCACAGACAGTGCAGAGGATGATTCATGTTTTGAAAACTGAAAAAAAAAAAAGTACCTTAGCGAAAAATCAATTGTTAGAAATAATGTGATAAACCAAGGCTTTTTTGGTGTGTGTGCTAGTATAGGACGAGCAGTAAATAAACATTTGTCCATGTGAAGTGTCCCATTTGGGCACTCCTGTCTTTGGGCTTCCTGACTCTTCCCTCCTTCTGTCAACTCGAGCGCACCAGCTAACGGTAATCATGAGCTTTTCGAGTTAATTAGCAAGGCGCACCCAGCTGTTTCATCCCCGAAAGACAAAAGGGCCGTCACACACACACGCACAGTGATACATGCACTTACCTGGGGGAGTCTGGTGTTAAAACGGGAAAAAAAAAGAAATGTCAGGGCTGCTCAGGTTATAATTACCGGGAGATATGGGACTTTTCTTGTTAAGCCGAAATAAACCAGTACAGCGACGCACGTTAATACGAGGCCACTTGAACACATTCAATTTTTTCATAGACGATAAACAGTGGAACCCGCTTCCGAAAAAAAACACACTATTGTGAGTAAACTGCCACTGTTTGATTGTCGAACTTTCCTATTTGCCTCCGATTTTTGGATAGCGTTGCTTTTGCTGACTGTCTGCCCGTGTGCCGAGCCCCGCCTGTTTATTAAACTGTGTGCTTTTGGAACGCTTTTTGCCTTTTGGGTCCTACCCCTGGTACAGTTTGTGACAATATGTGCCAGGTGGTTGGCCACAACATTAATGAGGCCAAGCAGAAAAGGAAATGGAGGGGATGTTAAAAACTAGGCAGCATTGCAGTTTTTTTTTTTTTTTTTTCTGGATTGCATTGCGGGGTTTAATGGTTAGTCTGAATCTGATTCTCCGTTGGATTATCGCCGTGTGACATTCTCTAAATTATCCATTGGAATAAATGTAAGTTTGAATGGTTGTTTATCGATACGTGCCACCGCAAATTTGCTGGTAACGAGTCTAAGGTGATACCCCACGTGTCGCCCCCCAAGTCAGCTATGGAAAACCAATGGATGTTCAAAACTACAAACGAATGGTTGCTAGGCAACCACACTGTTTACATATTGTCGTAGCATCACTTCATCATTAATATAGCAAGATCATCAAATCCGCAATGTGTAAAACGTTGATTTCACTTGGCAAATTGCCGTTTGTTGAAACAAAACAAAACATTTATCGACATCACAAGAAGGTTTGGCACTGCCGTCATCAGAGTTGCGGGTTTATTCGCAATTTTGCCAACAGCTACCTATGAGTGTGAATTAAATGAATTCCCCGAGCAACAATTAACACATTCAGAGCTATCATATTCAATGAGTCGCTAGTGACACATTTTGCAATGACAGGTTTTTTTCACCCCCCCCCACACAGAATCTTCACCGTATGCTACGTTTCTCAGGCAGCGGCATTGCGGTATGTATCTACCCGCATCCAGGCCCCAAATTGAAGTCAACTATAGCAATTGGGAAGCGCACAGGAAGCATTTCATTCACGGGAAATGTCCCCGAAATTGTGTTCTGTTGAGATGAACACGATGAGATCCAGCATGCGGTCTATTGAGAAGTACCTTTAATGAAATTGCTTCTAAGCAAAATCACTGGGAGACAATCAAAGCAATAAGTACCTTACAATAGGAGCTATGGCTTTTCAGGAGGTGTCATTACTGTGCATGTCAGTCACTTTGGGGTCAATCAAGCAGGGAGATGCATAAGGAAAACGGATTTGCTAGTAAACTAATAGTTGTGAAGTATGTGAAATATTTGCTTTTCTACGAAAAGTCCATCTGAGTTTTGCTAGATTCAATAATGTCCAGTCATTCAGTTTGAAAGCTCGGCTGGTCGAGATTAGCATTAGCTTCTGATAGACAGCATATACTGCACTTGAATTCTCGGTGAATTTGCCAATGCGATGGGGCATATTTGTGTTGTGAATGTTGTGTTGTGTTAAAATTAATGTCTACTGTATATAAAATTATGGCATTTCTCAAAGCAACCAGACACTTTGGTTGTTGAAAATGTTTCACCTTTTCACCCAAAGGTGTCTTCAGTTCTAATTTTTTTTTGGAGAGCTCAGTATTGTTCATTCGGTAATCTTACAGATTTGACATGTCATCATCATTGCTCTCTTTTTTAATTATTTTTTATTTTCATGTGTATGTGCGTGTGAGTGTGTGTGTATTCATTAGTTCACCTAAAACCTATTAAAAAATCCCATACCGTTCACCTAAACCGAACACTTCCAGCCAGAGTCGTGAGGCCGTCAGGAGACCCGAGGAAGGACCAAAGAAAAGAAAGGAAAGTGTCTTCAGTTCTTAAAAAAACCCAACAGGAGACACAAATACAGTCGGGGAAGTTCACACAAGATATAAAAGTGAAGAAGCCTTTTGGATTTATAGTAAAACGACAAGGTTTCAATTTTGATCATTGGACACAGGTTTGTTTTTAAAACATCTGGGCACTTTTAAATTATGGAATGCCTTTAAAAGCGTTTTTTTATGGTGTCAGTTTGTGTCCTTGGAGTGATCGAATTACATTCAAACACTTGCATGGTTAACCAGCACAAATAAAAAAGAAAAAGGCTGCTGCAAGAGATTAAGTGAATTGTTCAACATTTTTTTTGCTCTTTTTGGTTATTTAAAAGACACAAAAAGGAAAAGTTCATGGAGAAGGCAAAAAAAAAAAAAAAAAGGGAGACTGGAGATAAGTTCAGATAAAGTGCGCAGAAGTAGAATAAGATGTGACCCGGGTGACACGAGCCGAGTCCGGTGCACCGCCCGCTTGAATGGATTCCAAGTCCGACTCAAATCCTTTTATTTCCCCCTTCCTTATCGCCCGCCGTCTTCTGATCCGGCAAAGTCATTTGAGCTGAGCCGTTAGCAGGTATTTGGGATTGTGACGAGCAGACGCGGCAGCCCTTTTTATTTCCTCTGTGTTGTGTTTGACAATATACAGTAAATTACCTCCACCAGATTGCGGCGGCGACGCCAAAGTGCCTTTGACATTTAGTATTTTTGTGATTTATCCGGGGATGAATTTGGGCTGTCTAATGCGCCAAGTGGAATAATGCACTTTTGCAGCAAAGCCAACCAATTTTACCCAGACAAAATATTAGAGGGGAAAAAGAACTCCAAGAGATTTTAAGGGATCCGTGCACAAGCTATTAAAGATTCGGTGGCGTTTTTTTTTTTTCTTCCTCATAAGGACGGCAAGAAGCGAAGAATATATGCAGTGTTTTTTTTAACCTTTTAAGTTTTTGCTCTTCCCATTTCTATTAGTGTGACGAGACACACAGCCGCAGCTGGCAGTGACCAATTAGTTATGAACAAAGGACTTTTATTGATTATTAAACTTATGTGAGTGATTTCATGCATTTGAATCCATCTATAGACTGCTACGTTAGCCACTAGCTAGTTTGCTACTTCCTGTTTTTTTCATCATGACCGCTGATTCTCAGCTGGAGGTGGTGAAGGGTATTATTTGATTACTTTATTTAGTGTAATCTTTGCGTGTTCAAAATAATTGCATTGAGATCTCATATGAAGAAGTTTCCCCTTGCAAGGATTTATTTAAGAGCTCTTAAAGACACAGTTCGGAAGCCCACATCATTTAAGCAATGTCTAGCCAGCCCCCAAGTGTGTATTCGCATACAAAACACTCACTCTTTTATACATAAAAAATAAAAGGTTTCTCTTCCCGCCTCTTAGGTTGAACAAAGGATTAGTGATGATAATACACAGACATGTTTATACAGACATGTTTACTCCAGTTCCCCTCCTTGCTCGGGAAACAGATGTAAACAGGATTTGACCTTAGACCTTCAGTTTTTACGACCAAATAACTAATGACAAGAGACTCTGACCACATTCTGCAACTTGCACATTCTTATCTCAAGGGCTGGTGAAAGTAAGAGGTTCCAATGAAGTTCACAAAATCATTATCACATTGTTATTCATTACAATACATGGTTATATCACATCTATATACCTATAAGTAAATTCAAAAACAGTAAAAATATAAATTGAAAACGTTAAATGTCTTCAGTGGTAGTGACCTACAAGTTGTAAACAAAGGACTTTTATTGATTGTTAAACTTATGTGAGTGATTTCATGCATTTGAATCCATCTATAGACTGCTACGTTAGCCACTAGCTAGTTTGCTACTTCCTGTTTTCTCATCATGGCCACTGACTCTCACCCGGTGGTGGTAGTGACCTACAAATTGTAAACAAATGACTTTTATTGATTATTAAGCTTATGTGAGAGATTTCATGCATTTGAATCCATCTATAGACTGCTACGTTAGCCACTAGCTAGTTTGCTACTTCCTGTTTTTTTTTTCATCATGACCACTGACTCTCAGCCGGAGGTGGTAGTGACCTACTAGTTGTAAACAAAGGACTTTTATTGATTATTAAACGTATGTGAGTGATTTCATGCATTGGAGTCCATCTGGAGAAACAATCAGTGAAGCTATAGACTGCTACGTTAGATTGCTCGGTGGCGACTTCCTGTATGACTTTCAGCCGGAGGTGCTACTGAATGACTTTTTTTTTAAATGAAAATATAGCCTGCACACTTAAAACTTTTATGATGGCAACAGTGTGGACTCATTTGGACTTGTGTGCTGAAAGCCTCCGAAGTACCACTGTAATTGTGGTACCAATTACCAAATGTAAAAAAAACGAACTGGCTCAAGAATACAGCCGTTGGGTTGGAGCTTTTATAATAAACAACAAAAGGAAGACTAAATCTTTTGGCTTGCATTTGAATCTAAAGAGACTTTTTTTTTGCTTTTCTTGTTTTTTTCCCCCCACACACACACAAACCCATCAAACGTGGAGGAACTGGCACTGAATAGAACACGGAGGAAAAAGTGCATGGCGGGGTAAGCTTTGCCAACGACATAAACACATTTCAATGATGACAATTGTTTGAGGGAAACAAACCCAGAGGCACAAATTGTAATGTTAAAAGCCCACAATGTGCCGTTAAATAATTAGCTTTGACTCCTGTGTAAAAGCGCGAGGACACACTGCTTTGTGTGTGTGAAATTAGCAAAAACGGGAGTAACCGAGTCGCGGTATTGGTTGGAGTCATGCCGTGAAAGCATCTGCTTGCCGTCTGACCCGCTGACCCGCAGGCGAGCAGGTGAGAGGGGGGGGGGGTGGCGAGCGGCGAAGGGTGACAACGTTGCGGGAGGAGAGGACGGTGCTGGAAAGCAGCTTTTGTGACATCCGCGCGCACAAACAAATGCCAAGAAATCCATTTAGGTCATAATTATGCAGCTGTTCATTTATGTTAATAACATAATTGTCTGACCTTCTGGTTGTTAGTTCAGCCTATTTTGCTGCTAAATATTGTATATTTATTTTTCGTACTCCAATGATGAAACGATTATGTTTACAAACTATGCTGCTTGGCATTCAAAGTTGAATGGCCATCTGCTATGATAATGACACATTTATTTTACTAAAGTTTATATCAGCATAGGCTTTATAAAACCAAAACCAAAATGTAGTGGGGGGGTTTTAAGCGTTCATGTGCTTTAAAAAAAAAAAGAACACTATTCATTAACTATTCATTTTAATAATATGCAACAATGTTGCATTCTGTTAGTTCACCACTACACGGCACTAAATTCTACACACTGTCCCTTTAAGCTACTGCCGAAAGATGAGATCATTTTTAGGGATTGTAGAATCAGGATCCATTAGTTTAGGTAGTGACTAATGATATGTGTGCGAATTAATAACTAAGTGCACATATGTTAATCAATAAGTCATGTTTTGAAATGTATCACTGTTGGGATTGTATTACTTATTCATATATGTGTGATTTACTCGAGCAACTGTTTTGTAGTGTCAACACAAGACAAGAACTCACACGCACACACACAGGTCACAAACACCTCGCAGTAAGCACTGAATTCCAAAGAAATCGAATAATAAGGATTTTAAATTAATCTATTCCTCTCGTGTGTTTTTTGGGGCTTTTGAGTGATTACTTCGTCCTTTGAAGAAAAAAAACGAACATGCATGATTTAAGGTAAAATAAACAGGTTGTTTATTAATGGTTTTGCCCTGTTTATGCAATTGATCATTTTAATAATAGTACACGTAACCTAATTAATTATTCCAAAAATTCACCGATACTGATATAACTGGTAGTTTTGATTCATAAAATTTTCTAAAATATAAAAAAAACATTTTTTTATCGAAAAACATAAAAATTTAGCTAATAAATGCAAACCTCATGAGTGTCATTTTCATTCTACTACTGTCAATACAATTGTTCACAGTTAAGTCCTAATCTTATTATAAAAAGGACAATTTATCCCCGTGTCCCGACTCAGATGGGTTAAATCCCTTCCAAAAGAAGACAGAGGGGATGTTAGGTAAGAAGGTGACAGCGGCAGCCTCAAGCTGTGAGCTGAGTGCACCTCCAAACAGCCTGACAAGGCCTGCGAGGGGAATGAGTGTGCGCTGGAAATGAAGCGCATGCACACACACACACACAAAGAGACACATGGCAGAAGAACACAAAATGTCTCCAAAGGAAAGAAAAAGGAAAAGCCAGAAAGAAAATACACCATCACTCGCAGAAGGAAGTGTTCCCGAGACAATCGTAGCCAACGCGATGGCAGCAGGACTCGCAGAGGATGCACACGCAGTTCCGTATTCCTTGTGGATTATTTTAAGTGCAGAATCCGGATGATTTGTAGAATATCTTGTTGGATCAACACAAAAACTAGAATTTGCTGTGGTTATGTTATGACTGATTTGAGCAACTTAGTTAGAACTAGCTGTGGTGTCTAGATTAGTAATGGGCGAGTACTGATACCAGGGATTGGAATCCCGTTGATCCCGGCCTTGTTTTAAGGTATCGGGTTCTCATGGAGGCTGCCGATACCATCCACCAATACTTAAGGCAAAAAATAAAAGCTGACACTGAATATGACCTCCTTGGCAGTTGTTATATACTGCAGTAATTTGACACATGGTCAGCTAAATGAAATTTTATATATCAAAATTATGAGAGGTACTCGAGTACTCAAAGAGTGAATACTCGCATTTGTATTGGTTTGAAAAAAAAATGGTGGTATCTAACATCTCTAGTATAAATGCCCAGAATCATTATGAGCATCTGTTCAAAATCAAACTCCGATACTAACCGTGTTTACCACTTTATCAACCTGAAATATAATTTCTGGGCAGGTGTGCTAAGTACTATATGTCAGTATATTCAGTGTTGGCACAAACCCTTAAAAGTCAGGAAAAGCCTACTCGAACATCTTAAATACATTTGGCGTTAGCCAGAGGCACTTTAAAAGGTGTCAAGTTGACTCCCATTAAATATGTTGAATGTGATTAGCTCATTCTGAAAACATCCATATCCCAGTCCTGGGGGTGTGCACACTTATGCAACCATATTATTGCAGTTATTTTGTACTTTTTTTTTTTAACATACTGTACAAGCCAAAGACAAAACCTTTTTTTTTTCTGCAGATCTGAATAGAAATTACATAACTTTTTCTCTCATTACGCGCCACTTGCATCGGGTCAAAGTGGGTCAAGTCACCCACCAGATCCGCTAAACAGAGCTATCTATGGGTCTCATGATTTTTTTCAAGCAAGCAACATGAGTTGGCGAGTTTTTAGAACCATGGCTGCATTGGAGGAATCTTTGCAAAGTTACTTGGATCTGTTGAATAGTTTTTTTTGCATAATAACATCAAATGAGCCTATTTTTTTATGGTATGTTCATATGTCATTGAACAGTTTTCATGACTGAATGAGGTATAGTGTCAAGTGTGGACTTTGTCTTGTACACATTCTTGTCATGTATTTCCCCCCAAGCGGGCCGGAGAAAGTGGAAGCACGCCACGCCATCATTAAGGCCGGGGGTGTCTCACTCAAGGACACCCTGACAGCGACACTCCAGCTGTCAGCGGGGATCCGACCTTTGACCGACGCTGCCCTTCACACGCATCCATCCCTCCCTCTTCCTTTCTCTACACGCCTCGCCATCTTCAAGCAAATATCGGCCACGATTCTTACCGAGCGAGGAAGCCAAAATACCTCGATAATGCGCGCGCACGCACACGCAAAACTCGAGGAGGCACCAGCTGGATTTGAAACTGTCCGTCCATGTTAATTTGCCATCACGGAGTCATTTTTGTCTCCTGTCCCCCTACGCACGTGCGTGCAAGTTTGCGGTCACGCCTTCGGGGAAGTGCTATCTTGACGTGACCTGAATATTTTGGGAATATTTATTATTGTGTGTGCGCGCACAGAAGACAACATGTTCATGTCATGTCTACTTCATGTCTACCTATAATGACAAGGCTATGGAGGACTGGCAAATCTGGCGCGTGGGGTGTGCGTATTTGCGTAATACGTCACTCATGTTCGAAAGGAAGCAGACAAGTGATTTGGCTACGAGTTGAAATTACACAGGCTTGATTATTTGGGTTCCTCCAAAGCAGCGACTCCAACACAGTAGCGCCTTGAGGTCACCAGGGGGGGGGCCCAGGAATAAACAATTTTGCCTCAGACTATCAGAAATTGAGTATTTAAAAAAAAATAAAAAATTGAGTATATAATGACAAATGTTGTTCTATCTATACCAACGACATATAATGAAAGGCGGACCAATTAAATGCGCTGGTAGAAGGTACAATAAATCTGAGTATCCAACTGTTGCCATTCAGCTTCCCCGAGTTCAATCCAACAAGCCCGGATTTCACACTGAAGTCAATTTGTGGGAAAATTGAGAGATCATGATTATTTTAGTATTCATACTTTTTTTTTGTGACATTTGGTAGCGTGCCCTGAGATTTTTCCAATGTAAAATAGGTGCCTTGGCTCATTAAGGTTGCAAAACACTGCTCCAAAGGCCTTGTTGCCAGTCACTGAGTGTGAAATCGACGTCCCACTCCAAATATAGTCGCGCTATGATAGGTGAAGACAGGGGAAATTATGGAAATAATCCAATCTACATTCAAACAATTCCATTACTGGCAATGTTTTAATTAAGTAATATTTTTTTGCATTTGTTTGCTAACTACTCCTCCACTAGAAATTTGACTTTTGCCTAATAAAACCAAATTATGATACTCTCAACATTGCTTGTCCGTTCATTCAGTTTTTGCACAATCAACCTGAAACAAACAATGAAACATGACCACCTTAAAAGTTGAAAATGTGACGACGGTTAAAAAAAAAAAAAAAAAAAATTATGCGGTGGACTGTGGCTGACCCTGTTCCTGTTCACTCTGAATCGTTGCCATATTTCATGATGGCTCCTCCGGGAAGCCTCGGTGTCTTCCATAGTCACTTATGAGGAATTAGCATTACGCTAATTGTACTCATGACAACACTTGTGTGGCAAAAGGCACAAGTCCTCGGAGGGAAAACAGACTTAAGTGTGGCCTTCAAATCCAAAAATTCAGCTCGTTTCACTTACAAACATGAAATTTGGCAGCATGTGTTAAACCACAAAAAAAGGTCTTCGGGTTCGGAATAAACAAGGGACTTGGATTGATAAACTGCTGCTTTTTTTTGGACAAAACAACCCAACAAGAAGAGGCCAGATGGTAAGAATCCATCTTCCTAACTGACAACACGAGGAGAGCGAAAAAACGGACACTGCGACTTTAATAGAATTCAAATGGACCGACTCCAGGTGCCGCGCTCTCTCATCACTAATATCAAAGGAAGCCATCATCCAAAGAATCCTAGCAGATATGATTTTTTTTTTTTTTTAAGGCTACAGGGGCTAATTTAATTTAGATCTCTATCTGGCAAGATCCTAATCCAATCAGAAAATTACAAGATATCAATTTATAAAAATGTTCTCCATCAGCAATGTCTTATCCGTGAAAGTAAGGCTGAGAATGAGCAAGTTCAGTTAATTTCAGAAATGCTGTATGATTTTTTTTTTTTTTTTTTAAAGCAGAAGTGAGCCATAAGAGACCAATTTTGGGATTATCCCCGTTGGGTTAGCACTCGCGTTGGTACAGCAATTTACTGCCAGCCCTTTTCAAAGCAATTACGCGTACTGTCAGCCATTTCCGAGTGATCTGTGACGATAAAAGCACCAAATCTACCAAAAGAAAGAGTTATATTTTCCACCAGTTCACCTTTCGGAATAATAATAGTAATAATCAGCAATAGAAATTGGGGTGTTCAGCAAAAAACGCCAGTTTCTGAATAAAAAGCGGAAGAACGAGCTTTTTGTGAAAAGAAACATGACGTGCACAACAGCAACCTTGATATATTTTTTTTTTTCTTTGTGACGCCTCAAACTATAAAAGAAGAAAAATAAGACATTTGATGGCAAAGTAATTTGAGTTGTGCAACTAACAACTCCATTTTATTTTTTTTTACATTCCATTTGTTAGTGCACTCCATGAACTGCCTTTTCTTAAAATTATGACACCTGCCACAACACATACTGTTAACAGCCTTCATATCGTACATACAAGCCTAAACTTGTACGACTTCCAACATGTTGGCATTTCTCATCCTCATCATTGAGATGATGAGCCAAGATTCAGTGCAAACCCCAAAAATACTTTGTCCTTCACTCCCAAAAACGTTTTTGTTTTTTGTTTTTAAATGCAAGAGCATACAGACAGGCTTTGATGCCGTTTCTGAGCCGGCTTAAAACAATGGTATTTATTTAAAAAAAAAAAAAAAAACAGCCAGCAGGTGGCAGCAGAGTATAAGAGATTAGCCAGGGCAATGTTGCAACAAGCGCTTTTTGTCAGTGTTTTCACCAAAAATGTGAATAATGATGAAACCTAGCTATATCCTAATGCTAATTGCTGCAAAACGGAAACGGATACAAATATATTTTTTTCCTGATGAAAGAAGAGACTGTAATCTTTCTTTTGGTAGGTTCCATGTTTTTAAAGCAATAGAACACAATATTCTGTGGGCCTTGACAAAATCTGTCAAAATCCAGTAAAACAGCCGGGAGCGAAGGGGGTTGCTTCAGTGAAAATGGCTGGGAGTGAATCAGTTGATCTCCAGAGCTGCAACATCGGCATCCACGGAGATATTTTAGTCATTAAGGTGGTTTACAAACCTCAATTTCACAGTCAAGCTCAGTTCTGTCCCCCTCCTTTCAAATCTATTCTGATTGTCAAATAAAGAAGCATCATCATTTGAAAGGTTATTTAATGAATCCAATTCTTTGGATTGGGTGGATGCAAGAATCACATCCAAAGCCTATGGATGACATTTCAGTCCATCAGAAGACCTCAGCTATTGATTAATATTGGGGATTCGACGATTCTTCAACTGATCTCTAAACTCTATAGCAATCGAATCCAATTGTTCAGGGTGAAAGTAAGACGCCGATAGATTTTTTAACTACGCCCGTTTGCTCAGCCACCATTTTCCATCAACCCCTTTCGAACCCTCTTTCATGTGTCAACCTGTGACTTTAAAAGGGGGTAATCCATCTGTGTGAAAGCAAGAACCCTCTCTTGATGTTGGAAGCGTATCCGTCACAAGCAATCGAGGCTGTCGTTCATATCATGAATGCCTCCTCGCCGGCCGCTGCATTCGCACTCCAGTATATTACGCAGCCCTCCTCGGGCACGCTGCCTCACAATCCCCCAATTCCCCCCCTCTGCGCCATGTGTCTCTTCCTCCTCGGCACGCCGTCACTATTTACAGTATATGATCTCCCCTCTCAGAGCCAGCAAGCCATAAGCCGCGGAATTAAGTGTATGCTGATGTGTGTGTCAAAGTGTGTATGTAAGAACGCAAAAAGTGCAATCATCATTTTTGCCTGCAAAATATCAATCCATTACCGACTGAAGTTATTACCCAAATGTGACCCCCGCTTCCCCCTCACAACCCAAACCAATAAAATAGAAAAAAAAAAAGGAAATGATTAGCAATGGCATGCTAACGGGTGACATCAATCAATGATTTTTAAGCAGGCGTCGGGCGCCGATCAATCTTCGATATCCGCCGATGGCTTACAAAAAAAAAAACGTCCGGCAGGAGAGCTTCAACACGCCTGACAGCACGTCCAATTTAACAGCGAGGCCTTGCATTCAATTACCCGCCCGCCGCTGGCGGATACGTTTTTTTATTTTTATTTATTTTTTTACCACAGGACTGTATTTTCCTTTTTTTTTTCACTCACTCCCACATACAAACATGGTCTCCCAGGCCGGGAATCGAACCCACGCCAACTTGCATCGTAGGCAAGTGACCATCTGGAGCCCTAATGGCGGATAACTTTCAATCGGGCAAAGAACAAAGCGTTATATTTTCACGCCACGTCAATAAAGATCGAAATGCTCATTTTGGACCACATGCCGGAGACGAATCAGTCGGTAGGTAACCGCGACTGGGACGAGAGCAGAATGCGTTAAAGGAGCGAAGATGGGAAAAAGATGTGGGGGTTGACATCGCGGTGTGCAAGTGCGATGTAGCGTTGTGTAAATTAACCCTCGAGAGGGGGTGTATAAAAGGAGAGCTGAGAGAAAAAAACTAAATTTTTAAACGACAAAATACTGTTTCTGTTCAAAGGAAGCTTCTTTTGGTGTAATACTTTATCATTTTCCTCGCGGACGAATAATCTGAATTGAAATACTTTGTGCATCCAAACATTTAAAACATAAATGGAATAAATGAGGAAAACGATAAAAGAATCATTCTTTTTTTTGGGGGGGGGGCAAGGCTTGGCTGTTTGTAAAACGGATAAGACAATAATTAATTTTGTAGAGGGTTGGTGGAAAGGCCTAGGAAACGTTTGGTTTACAGGAGGTGGACATTTCCTTTTTTTTTTTCTTTCTTTTTTTTTTTCATACGGTAATTTTACCGATTTGACATGTCATCATCATTGCTCTCTTTTTTATTTATTTTTTATTTTTATGTGTATGTGCGTGTGAGTGTGTGTGTATTCATTAGTTCACCTAAAACATTTTAAAAAATCCCATACCGTTCACCTAAACCGAACACATCCAGCCAGAGTCGTGAGGCCGTCAGGAGACCCGAGGAAGGACCAAAGAAAGGAAAGCACCGACCAGACACCACCCACCAATCAGAGTCCTTCACCAACCCCAGAAACATCTAAATTCCAACAAATCAGGGAGACCTCAAGGTGGAC
Source organism: Vanacampus margaritifer (assembly GCF_051991255.1). NCBI lineage: Eukaryota > Metazoa > Chordata > Actinopteri > Syngnathiformes > Syngnathidae > Vanacampus > Vanacampus margaritifer. Next base: position 11,807,031 of record NC_135448.1, on the reverse strand, counting down.
TTTTTTTTTTTTTTTCTCCATTCGGTAATTTTACCGATTTGACATGTCATCATCATTGCTCTCTTTTTTATTTATTTTTTATTTTTATGTGTATGTGCGTGTGAGTGTGTGTGTGTATTCATTAGTTCACCTAAAACCTTTTAAAAAATTCCATACCGTTCACCTAAACCAAACACTTCCAGCCAGAGTCGTGAGGCCGTCAGGAGACCCGAGGAAGGACCAAAGAAAGGAAAGCACCGACCAGACACCACCCACCAACCAGAGTCCTTCACCAACCCCAGAAACATCTAAATTCCAACAAATCAGGGAGACCTCAAGGTGGACATTTCCATCTCCCCGTAGTCAACAGATGTTCACATTTTCGGCGAGTGCTTGCGAGGGGTTGCGCACACCGACCCAAGCAGGTTTTTACGCGTCGATCCGGGTTATTGTGTATTATTCGCCATTATCCTTCAGTATCATCACCGATGAAGTGTTTTTAATCGCTACTAGCTAAGTTCGTGACCATGATTAGGCAAAAACTTGACCCGCATCTATTTGAAACTTCCTGGTGATTTAGCACGCAAGGAAAGCCTTGAAAATCTGGTAGAGTTTCAGATCAGTTTGTTCTTGATTCGTTTTTGAAAATAAATCAGAAATTGTGTTTTCATTACATCTCGTTCCTTTGTCAACAGGCTGACCTTAACAACCTTAGCCAAGAAGCAAGCATGAAATGTTTGGTAGAGAACCAAAAGCAACTGTGTCAAAAGACAGTCCTCTCCATATTTGGACTTGTGGGCGGAGGTCAACAGTTTTCAACGAACTGCGTACCCTCCAACTGAGAACCAAAAGCCAAGCATACCGGCAGTGGGGTTGTTACCAAAAAAGGTGTACATGTTGGTTCTGATTCAAACTAGGAGCCTTGGGGGAGGGTCCGCATGAGTGGCCCCATTGTGGTTCAGAAAAGAGTTGCACCTCCATAAAACTACCATTCATTTACACCTGCAAAGAAAAAATGTCCCCGCTTTTGTACTCCTCAAAATGTCAGCAAATGTCATCAAGTATCAAGCGCGTCTTATTATTTACCTCTTCTTTGTTTGGCGTTTTAATGAGTTTTATTTGCTTGGCTGCTTCGCCAATTTCTCTATTTACCTTTGCCATTTTATCCATCCTAATTTAAATCTGCCCCAAGGTTGATTTTTCTTTTTCTTTTTTGCTTTCCTCTGTGGAGCGTTGTGAGGAGAATGGTGGCAAGACCCGAAAGCTGACCCACGGTTCCGAATTAGAACTTGCGTGTTCGAGATAATTGACGTATGAGTCTACACCAGACTGAAGAACCTTTTTAGTTTTTGTTACTTTTGTATAGAAGTTCTCTCGTGGATTTACAAAATGTATGAAAAAAAAAATTGGAAAAAAAATTTATGAAAAAAATCTTAATCAAACATTTTGTAGTCTAATCACAGCAAATTCTCTCTAAAATAATCTGAAATTGTCGCGAGAGACATACAGTACAGATTTGATTTTCGTTTTTTTTTTTCATGCAGTAACTAGAGCACTATTTGATGTTTGTGAAGCTTCAGTCTGTTATGAGTGTTTTGTGTTGGTTGACTGCAGGCCATTGTGTTAATGTTGCTAGTTGCTATGCTATGTGCTATGCTATGTCCCTTTGTGATGATATGTGCTAGTCGCTATGGAGTTGCTGTGTTCTTGTAATTGTCATTCTTAGGTCCTGTATTTTAGCATCTGGATTTGAGACTCTTGTCATATAAGCCTTTATTCTGTCATATAAAATGTGCATTGCCTTAACGAGAGTTACTGAATGACACTTGAATGGTCAGTGCGTTTCCTATTCCTCCTCTTCCATGCTAGCTTTTCTTCCATGTTTTTTTCCCAGTCAAGGCATTTTGAATCTGCACCTGCTCTTTGTTGCTACTTTGTATTTTTGTACATCAGAATTCTCTCTTTCTGAACTCTAATGTCTTGTCTGTTTTTCGGGTGACTGAGGTTCAGGACTGAGGACTTGAGTCAAGTCATCTTTATTTATATAGCAGATCAAATCCTCTTTGAGGGGTCCGCAAATGACCCATGACCCACATGCTCCCCACAGGTTCCATTGTGCCAAGGGAAATTCAAAAACTTTTTTTTTAAGAACCCTCAATGATCAACTATCCTATCAATATATGATATCATGCTGTAAGACAGATTTCAAGGAGTCCATGTCTTAATTTGCCATTTAACAAACTGTCCGACAAGCCTACTCATGAATTCCGAGATTTTGCTCTTTTGCCGAGGAAAATCCATCTCGCTTTTTTTGGCCCAGTCAGCCTCCAAACAATCGCCCTCCACTTGGCCGTGACAGTGACAAACGCTCCTCAACGGCATCCAGCCTTTAGCTACCCACTTCCTGTACAAGCTCCGCCTCCTCCTCCACCACCTCCTCCTCCTCCTCCTCTTTCATCTGTTACTGGCAAGTTCTCAAAGTCGGGCCAAGGTGCCGGTCCATTCTTTTATCCCTCCCCACCGCTCAGGATGCCGGGATGAGTTTGTGTGATTAGAACAGGAAGATGCGACGCGGTCAATATTTTAACATTTGATTCCACTTGGGGGGAAAAGTGTGTGTGTGTGGGTGGGGGGGGGCAGAGCACCCTGTTCATTATATAACAAATTTAGAGTGAAATCGGTTGAGCTTTATCTATGGACGGGAAAAGTGCTGCGTAAGGAAGGCTGGGAGATGATTGCTATAAACACCCCGCGCGCACTTGCACACGCACACACACACAATTTGGAATAATCAGCTCACGTTCGCACCGCCACAGCCCAAGAGCTACCGCGAGAATATTTATTGGCTACCGGCTCAATGGCTGTATTGAGGCGAGGGCTTGGAGGGAGGGAGGCAGAAAAACGAGCAAAGAAGAAGAAGAAGCTACAGCTCAATAGCTCTTCAATTCCGAACACTCTGTGCATGCACATCAAAGAAGCGGCAAAGAAAGAGGATGGGGAGGGGGGAGCGAGGGGGGGGGCTCAACCAGTGCCACGACCCTGCATGTGCGTGCGTGCGCGCGTCCGTCCCCGGCCGTACCTTGCGCGTGCGTGCAGAGCGATCCGAGGACGGCGATCCACAGGAGGCAGCGCGCCGTCATCCCTCCGTCGGTCGTGCTCGCCCGTCGTCCTCCGTCACCTCCGCCTTCCATCAGACGGCGTTCCGTGCCGCTAGTGCGGGCTCCGACGCATCCTCCGCGGCGGGGTGAGCGCCAGCCCTCTGAGCTCTCACCGGGCCGCATGCTGCTTCACATCCAGAACACGGGGAAGGGAGGGGAGGAGGGGGGGGGGGGACGGAGGGAGAGATAGGGAAGGAGAGGATAGGGGGGGTTAGGGTGGGGGGGTGCGTGAGTTTTCTCCTTCCTCCTCCTCCTCCGTCTAACATAGACTAAATAAATCCATCATATGGCGCTCGACGGCGAGAGGAGAAGTGACTTGTAAATCAGCCATCAATGTTGAGGCAGACTTGGCGTTTCAAATCCACATTTTTCCTCCTTCGGGATGCATCCAAGCTCCCAGGATGGTTGGTATTCCCCCCTCCTTCAAAAAACAAAACAAAACAATATATAGATCCTTTCTTCTGTCTTTTTAACCCCCCTCGCAGTCCTTTCTACTCTTTTCTCTTCAAGTGCGGAATGCGGGAATTGTTGCATCCCGCTCCCTGCTGTGGCGCAAAACAATCAGCCTCACTCATTCTCGATCCCCCCCCAACCCCTCCCCTTAAAAATAAAACCATCAAATAGTCTTGCCGTGTTATGTTCAAGTTATCCCCCAGGATTGAAAGAAAGAATGAAAAGAAATCCCTCTGGTCTCAAAGCAGAGGAGACGTATCCTGCTCCATCCTTCTGCCTCGTCTTCCTGCTGCGAGTGAAGCGGGCTGCCTGACTGGTGCGAGATGTTGCCTTCAAGTGCGCCTCGGAAGCTCCCGCATCGTAAGTCACGCGCGTCCGTCGCACGCGAGTCACAGCCCGAGTGGCTCCGTGATTAAAACCGCTCCGGCGGAAGGTGGGGGGGGGGGGGGGGGGGAAGAAACGCCGGCGCTTGCACGAATCACTCCGCTACCCTCCTCCTTCTCGTCCTCCTCTGCCGCTAGTCTCGTGGAATGAAGTCGGTAGAGGAAGGAGTTTGGGAGTTGGTGGCGAATTAAGCTCCCCGGCCGCGTGCGTGGGTGTGACTATTGGTCAGGGGATGGGTCGTGGAAGTGATGCAGCGCTGTGTGCATGCAGTGCAATGTTTTAGAAAAAAGTCTGAAGAAAAAAAACAAAGCCCACAAATAGAGTATTGCCTTTTCCCTCATGGATGCAGCACTTCATCAAAGAAATTGTGGAATTAGACTAGTTTGCAGATTTCTGCACATTTGCATAATCCTGCCAATTACAAGCGACAAAAACAACCATCCTCAGCTATGGTATACCTAGAGGTGTAATGATTAATCGGCAATTAATCGATTACCAAATTTTTGGATAATTGTCAAAATGCTCTGAATTTCAGCTCCTCAACAGTAAATATTTTCCCATTTCTGTAGTCCTCCTTGAAAGCTGGCTGTGTTTTGAACACTTTGAACAACAATGATTAGCATTTTGGCCGATTTTCCCCACGTTACAGAGCAAACCAGTAACCGAATTGCAATTTATGTTTATGCACTGTCAATTTCAAATGTCCTGTTTTTGGCTGTAAAGTTAAACTTATTTTTATCAAATGTATTGATTTATAGAAAACATAACCAACAGGTTAATGGATTACGGTAATAATCGCTAGTTGCAGCCGTACTGAAAAATGTCATACAAATAGGCTACCACAAGACAAAAAAAAAAAGTGGTTGAAAAAACATTGGTTCTGCACAAACCAGTTAACAGGTTATTTCTTAGACCTTCAAGTCTCACTTTCCAGACCTTTGCGTTTGTTGCTGGGGATGAGCCGTGCGACTAATTTATTTCTAACAATACAATAATGTTCACTTTAGTATTGCAGCCCGCGAGGAGGCTGTCACATCAAAAGCCATCACCAACCATCCGTTACTGGCTGCATGGCATGTGTTTGTCCTGCAAGGTCATCTCGTACGGACGGCGCACAGATATCTTGGATGATGCTGCCTTTTTTTTTTTTTTTTGTCTCACAGACGAGTGATTAAGGATTTTCAAAAGTTGAGTAGTAATAAGTGTAATAAGGTGAGTTTTAACGACAGGGATTAAAGACTGCATTATCCGGGTAACTGTGCTCTTTTCATGACAGGAGAACAAGAATTAAATCGAGAGATTTGCTTGATTTTGTTAGGTTTTTCCTCCCCAATCGTTGACATGAATACAAAGCGGACTTTGGTTTACGAAGTTTCGAGGTTAAAGTGGTACACCATTGACTAGTTTGGGCATATTCTAGCCTTCACACAAATCCATCTTACAAAAGATGCACCGTAATGACTTCCAAGTTTGTCCACCAGATGGCACTAATCTCCCCATACAAAGCAGTCGGCAAAATGTCACATTTGTTTTCCCATTTTCTAAAACGTTGGCCCGCTACTGAAAGGATAACCGTTGCATTTGTTGGATAATGGTTTGCACTCCCACTAGTTTGATGTTAGACAAGTCACTGAATAGACGCAAACATGGCCAAGATAATACAGGAGGTCCTCGTCGACAATGTTTTGGTGCTCCGAGAACTAGCTTGCGCAGCGGCGTAAGAATCCTTGGTCACGAGGCACAAGGTTGCATGATCAGTTACCGCCATACTTCCTGCTTGTCATATTTTATGTAAATAAGGCGAAGAAGCAATTTTTTTATACAAATATTGACTGTAATAATGACTTTACAACTGCATCCTCTTAGGTTAGCGTTAGATTGTGTCCGAGTAGGTCGGTTGGACGACTGGATCAACCCGCGACGCGAATCCGGACGGACGGATCGACAGAATATTCGGCAGGCGTCGTTGGTTAAATCAATTAAGTTAACAGTCGATTTCTTACCCTTGTGTAATCATTTTTAGAGATCAATTATTGATGCCGCTGCTTTTGATTCATTCATTTATGCAGTAATACGCGCATCTTTAGGGTAATCTATGCATGCACGCTACACTGGCTGGTTCAGATGAGAGAATTTCATCAAGGAATCTCCAAACAGGTGTATCGATGCAAAAGTGAGGCGGGTTAATGGCCGTGAGAGTTGATGTACTTGTGGGATTTTGTGTGTGAGCTTCATGAAGCTCTCTTCTGCCATCTGCAGGCGCACTCCCTCCACCCTCTCCTGCAACAATCGGATCTTTGCTGTATCTCTTTGCTTCATCATCTGCGTAGCACTTTTTTCTTTTCTTTAATGGTCTCGTGTCTTTCTATTTTTCCTTCTCGAAGACTTCTAGTGTGAATATGTTGCCGACCCCCCTCTTCTCCCCTCTGTCTGCTTGTTCCCTGCTCGGAGAAATCAATAAGCCATGTGTGAGGTTCACATCCTGGGGAAAGTGAGAGAGAAAGAAAGGAGAAAAGACGACAGGGAGGAGAGCACGGAGACGCTGGAGGGGGGATCGGCGAGAAGGGGGGTGGAGGGGGGTGCAGACGCCGAGCTCGGGGTGAAGAATATCGGATGAGACGAGGAGTGGGGAGGAGGTGGGCAGGGAGAAAGGAGGCAATTAAAAAACAAAATGAGGAGAAGAAAGAATGAGAGCGAGTGAACGGACATGATGGTTTTGGACTTGAAGGAAGACGGGGGGCAAAAAAAAAAAAAAAGAGGAATTCATAACGATTGTGATCAAGATCTTCTTGGAAGCTGCATTACATGCTTGTGCTTGGGGTGCTGCAAACTGGTTTCAACTCATGCTGCTGACAGAAGCCGGTTCTCCCGCAGAGTGCTTCACCACTGCATCAAATGAGTTGAAATTTATGAACTCTACTCTTCCAACAGCCCATTTATTTCCCGCCATTAGGGCTGCGATTGCTCCGATCAGCTTTGGTTTGATGCTTTCCCGTTGCGGTCAAACAACGAGCGGTCAAGGTGGAACATTTATTTGTTATTGCCTTAAGTTGAGGCCATTTGCCGCGTCTGTGAAGGGAATCCGAGCAAAAATGAAGTCTGCAGCAAGTCAAGCCTCAAGGCGAAAAGGAAGAGCATATCTTTGTCTACCATACAAACATACGGGTAGATTCGGCTGACGTGTATGCCATTGCGACAGGCTCGGGTCCCGTTCAAGGGTCATCTTACAGTTCACCATGTCACGAAAGCTGCCAACACACCACCGTTATTGTTATTAGTTAGGATGAGCAGATTTTCACAATCAAAACCGGGACACTATAATCTCGCTGAAAAATCAAATATACACACACACACAATATAAACTGTGAGATTGGAATACACAAACAATTGGCTTGCTGACTTTGAAAAACCAGGACGTGCGGAATAGTGGGACAAAAACAACAGGGCTGGCGAAATCCACCAGGACTTGAGACACAAGGCTCAAAACAAAGACTGTCCCAAGTAAACCGGGCATCTGGTCACCCTATGTTAAAGGGGCATTCAGGGATCCCTGGCGCCATCTGGTGGTGAACTAACAATTCTGTTTATGCCAATGATATGCAAAAAAAACATGTATCGCATAAATTTATATATATTTGTAGGTCTAGTAATCACTAATTATATTACATGGCTGTAGTCTGACCTTACGAGCGCTGCCATGTTTTGCCGCCATCTTACTGCTACGGATGCCGAAAAGGACATCTTTGCAAATGTAGTTAGCCCGGGTGGTATTGCATTGAGTTTCGGACCCAATGGGTCGACTGCAGCTTACCTACCACAGCTGGCGTCTGCAGGTGGTCGTCACTAACTTTTTTTACTAGCCCACCCTGCTAGCTGCTCTTGTTAGCCACTTCAGCCTATGGCTGCGACTAAACTACCGCTAGCCGCTCTTGTTAGCTGCTCCGGCTAATTCCGGTTCGCTCGGTCTTTCGGCATGACTCGCCGGGGCTTCACAACGGCTGCCAAGTCGCCGACGCTCGCCAAGATGCTCGTTTGCTCATGCAAAATAATAAGAATTGTTGGTAGGCTTGTGAAATGTGGTCTCTCGGAGCCACCGTTGCGTGCTTCTAATGCTATTCTTTAACCACTAGATGGTGCTACGGATCAATGAATAATCCCTTTAAGTGAAATTGAGCTTTTGAAACCAAGGTGCTTCTTTAACAGTGTATCCAGAGAAATACAATAACATTTTTGGAAAACGAACATTTTAGACCAAAACAACCAGAATGGCTTGCATTATGTCTTCAAAAGCAACACTTTCTCGAAAGCTGGCAAGCTCTCTTTTTACCATCACAATCATTTTAATAGACTTTTCAACCGTTGCGACCAGGAGCAGGTAGCTAACCTTGGTAGCTAGGTAAGCTAACAAGCCAACTCATTAGTATCATAATGCAACAAGAGTATACTATTAATTTACAAATAATAATAATAACCGAAAGTCCATTCAGTGATTGCCTAGTTGGCGTTTCTGGATGGCTGGGATGGAGTCCAGCAAGTCCACAATTTGTAAAGTACAGTGTGTGGAAAAAAAAAAAATTGTGTTGCCCCTTTTGCGCTAGAATTTTGATGAATGAATGATTTACTTTTCAACCTATTTTTCCTTGTTTGTCTAGGTCATGTAAATGCACAAATATATTGCGGCACACGGGGAGAAAATGAATGGATGAATGAATTGAAGATGATATGATTGGTTCTCCTGATTTGCGGAAAACGGTTGTCAAAAAGCCTTGGTGCAGAGACTTCCACTGTGAAGACGAGTGCAACACGATCCTCAATAAGAGTACGGGAACGCATGCGGCAACGCTCGCTGCTAGGAGGCATTGGAGCGGTGACAAAAGCAAATGTGAAATGGCGACGGTGAAAGGTGTTTAAAACCTGCCGCTTCTCTTGACAACCGGTGGCTCGCGGAGGCAAAGTGGGAGTGACGGTTGCTTTGTTGTTCTCTAAACAGGCGTTCCAAAAAATTGTCGTGACACGGGAGGAGAAAGAGGCCGCCTATGTGTTAGCGCAGCTGTTAGAGACGATGCGCTCCAGGTGAGAGCGTTGTCCCCGCTTAGCCGCCCACCCAAGCAAGCCTTGCTTTAAATACACGGGAGACAAAGATTCCGCTGGTGGATGCGTGACAGGATCCGGGACTCGCCATCCATCCATTTTACGAGCCTCATTAGAGGTGGAGTCCAGCCCAGCGGACTTTAGCCTGGCCAGTCAATCGCAGGGCACAAAGACACACAAATTCACACCTATGGGCAAGTTAGAGTCTTCATTTAACCCTGGAGAACCCAAGAACCCTTTTCTTCTTTGGAAAATTCTGAATTATACATTAAATGACTGCTATAAGTTCACTGAACACCAAAATATATGTTTTTTCAATTTTAACCCTTTATTCCGTAATTTAGGATTTGGGCGAAATTTGACCCTTTTGGGATTTAGGGGTATAATTTCGAAAAATCTGAATAACAAAAACGGTCAGTAAACTATTTAGAATTTAAGAAAATAATCAATCAAATACACAGCTACATTGAACAATATAATTTTTTTGTTTTATTTGTTGCATTTTAGAACTGGATTTTGAATGTACAAAAAAAAAGGTCCTTGTTATTTGAGTAGCAGAATTTATAGGGGCCAAATTTGACCCCGTGGGTTCTCCAGGGTTAGCAGAAGAATAGACCCTTTACATATTTCAGATGAGAGCCAGATGAGCACCCTTGTTCGAAAACATGCACCAGTAATCAAAATGATGGCAACAATTACTCAACTACAGGTAAGGGGAGGAGTTTATTTCTAATATTTGGAACACTATTAAAAAATTAACAAAAATCTTACCGCAAGTCCAAATTTAGAATTAAAACTACGTTGCGCCACAAAATGTCGGATAGCACTGAGGTCTACAAGAAGAGATGTAGCGTAATTAAGAAGCAGAAGAAGAGGCAGAGAAGGTCCCCAATTAAGCTCCAGTAATGCAGGTGACATTCCAACAGAGCAGAGAAAATAATATTATATACTAGCTTGCATGTATTTGGAATGTGGGAGGAAGGCAGAATACACGGAGAAAACCCACGCAAGCGCAAGGAGAACATACAAACGCCACATAGGAAGGTAGTATAGCAGAGATTTGAATGCTAGAAATGTAAGACAGACATGCTAACCTTCAATTGATCTCCCTTATCCAAGACTCTATTGAAATATAAAAGCAAATTTGTAACAGACAAGGTTGGCTCAGAGTGAGGAAGTGCGAAATATTGACTTTGTTCACAGCTGGGTGGCTGGCAAGACCTTGTCAAGACCAGCCCTGGCTTGAATCTCATCACTTGAAGGGCACGGCCGCTGAGCAGTGGTTAACGACTAAGGGTCATGAAGTTGAATTTGTATTGATGATTTTAAACTCAGGATTGATATCAAAGCGCAAAGATCACAAGCCACACATCGGACTCCTGACACAGATCAGAAAGGTTAAGGCTCGGATCGAGAACCACCTTTTAAACCAAACCAATTCAGCTCACGGCACTAAAGACAAAAAAAACAGTCATTGCAAAGGCTTTTGTTTGCGAGCAATTTGTGGTTTACGCCGACCTCTCTGTTGACACTCCGAGTTTTGTACACTTGGACGCAAGGCAAGACTTTGCCAGAAAAGCGAGTCGGAGTGCATAAAAGAGTCGTATTGGGCTTTTGCCAGAATTTTCAACAAAGGCAGTCCACTGGTTCAGAGGCCAGCTCTGCATTAAGCAAATTAAGTTAAAAAAAAAAAAAAAAAAGTGGTGTAAGGAACTATGGCCAGAAAAAGAAGAGGATATTGGAGATGCTAATAAAATGTCAGCACATTCAGTGGAAGAAACATGAACTCCTCGTAACGGGATTTAGTTTTTGATGCTAACCAACCGATGCTAAGCAAAAAAAAAAAAAACATCTCCCAATTTTACTAATAGAGAAGCGACTGCAACGCTTGTGGGGGCTGCGGGGGGGTTTCGTGGGGGGAATTATGGCTCCCATTTTGTAAACATGCACAATCATGCTCACTCTCTCCAACAAACACACACAACGAGGCAGACAGTGTTTGTTCGTCCCCAGCTGCCTGTTTACAACCGTTGTCGCTCGCGGGGAGGGTACGTCGAGAGACAGATTGTTTGGGTGTGTGTGTGATTGTGTGTGATTGTGTGTGTGTGTCTGTCAGTGTGGAGAGGCTCATTGCACAAACAGAGGCAACGTCATTGACTTTTCAACAAGATGCCGGCGGCTACCGCCAACACACACACACACACAACACACACACACACACTCAGGTTTGACTGATCGCTTTCACACATCGAAACAATATCACCGGGTCTAGCACGATAAAAGATATGCAGACGCCATTTGTTGAAGGTGGAGGGGAGGGATGTCATTAGGCTCAATATCCTGAATGTGAAACTCATACTTGGATGATATGAAGTGTGGTTGGGAGCAGGACTTTATGACTGTTTTAAGTCGATTTGACAACAATACTCTTGAGGCTTTACTGTTAGATGCTAAAGATGCTAGCAAGATGTGAATGTAGCATCACAAATCTGGCCCCAACTTTCATGATGGATTATTGCCTGAAAATTTTTTGGGTTGACCCGATGGGAACATTGCGGCCATGCGTGCCTAAAACACCTTCATGTCCCTTGACATGGAACTTTTCTATTCCTTCTTTTTACTTTTTGTTGCTAGCCAACCAATAAACTTGAATATCCTCCTTTACGAGAGTCTCCGTACGTCTCCAAGAGCCTCTGTGAGTGGCGGCGTGCATCCCTCAGTCACGCCTTTCTGTCTCTCTACAGTCTCTAATTGACTAGTTTAGTCACGCAATGATAAGTTAAGAAATAATAATTAAAAAATTCAATTACAGGCATTAAGAAGGGGGCCAGAGAGGGATGACTTTTCAAAAGATTATTTAATTATTTATGTCATATTCTACAGTCAAGTCATAGATACAGTTTTAATAGATGAGAAAAAAAAATGTAATCACTGAAACTCTACCTTTAATCAATTATTTATTTGATTTTTTATTCCCATTCATATTGCAGTTGAATTCTATGGATGTGTATTATTTGATCCAAAAACTGTGGGTGGCCACGGGCCAGTCGTCATTAAAGGCAATCACATCAGCCAGGTGGGTTCATACAGGTATCTGGGGGTCCACATTGACAACACACTCAGCTGGAGGGTACACGTTGGAAGTCTCTGCTCCAAACTCCAACAGCGTCTCGATTTCCTACGCAGACTTCGGCTCTATGGAGCGGAGCAGAGGATCATGCTGTTGTTCTACCGGGGCTGCATTGGAAAGTATCATCATGTCTGTTAGCGAGAGCCACTACATCGTGATAACTTACATTGATGTTTCTGCATCTGGCAATTTATTATTATATTATATTATTAGTATGGGATTTTTTTTTAATGGGCTTTAGGTGAACTGATGAATACACACACGCTCGCACGCACGCACGCGCACACACACACGCACATACACATACTCACCCACATACAAAAAAAGGTATATATATATATATATATATATATATATATATATATATATATATATATATGTGTGTATATGTGTATATATATATGTATATGTATTTTAAAAAAAAAAAAAAAAAAAAACATTTATTAAAATTTTTTTTAATTGATTTGTTGGATTTTTAAAAAAAAAAAAAAAAGAAAAAAAAGGAGAGCAATGATGATGTCAAATCGAATGAACAATACTGAGCTCTTAAAAAAAAAAAAAGGAAAGTATCGTCAGATACGGCATTGCGGCCTGGTACGGCAACCTGACTGTGCAGTCAAGGTCACAGATTGCCAGTCTGGTGCGGACTGCCATGAAGATCACGGGGGTCAGGAATCTTCCTTCCCTACAGATGCTTTATAAGCGGTCCTTCACCGGACTGGCACAGAAAATTGTTACTGACCCGACTCACATTCTGCATCATGAGTTCCAGCTACTGCCTTCCAGCAGGAGATTCAGGGCCCCCAGAACCAGGCTGAACCGCTACAAGAACTCATTCCTGTCGACATCCATCAAATTACTTAATAACCGACATTAACTAAGTGGTGCAATATATATATATAGGAGTGTGTGTGTATTATTTATTTTAATTATCTCTCTCTATTCTGTTGTTTTTCTCACTGTAAACTACTGCTGCACTTCTTATTAAATTTTGATTTTTATCTCTTTCTATTCTGTTGTTTTTTCCTTACTGTAAACTGCAGCTGGACGGAGTCCAGGAAAAAGTTCCCCACGGGGAAAATAAAAGTATATCGTATCGTATCGTATCCAGTAGCAGACCAGGAAGTGAACCGGAACCTTGAGTTAGTAGTCCCAATTTTGAGACTTTGGTCAATATCAGAACTTGAATGAGCCATCGTCGAGTCCATCGGGACCTTACAGTTACTTCTAAACTGTAACTTTCGTGTCAATCTGCGGCAACTACAAAATATGACATATCAGATGAAATCCTAAAAAATGTTCTTGGAGCAGAGACTTCTTTTCCTGACAAATATATTTTGTCACTGTCAGACCTCTCTCTGATGTAATGGAGAAACCTTGAAGGTTCAAATAAGAAACTTCTCTTGAAAGATTTGCTACATTTAAGGTTGTTTCAAAAGCCTCAATCGACTACACAGTTTTTTTTTTTGGGATGCCGTCTTGTTTTTTTTTTATATATGCTAATGATGAACACTAGTTTAAACTGATTTGCATATTGTTGTATTGATTTATTTTTTGTTTTGTTTATGCAACACATAGACATCCTATGTTTTCAAAATGTGGGTTTGGATTAAATCAGCGCAAGCGATCCTTGGGTTATTCTTAGCATCATGTGTAGGTGTGTTTCTCGTAATTTCCAATAAAGCAGTGATAAAATGTTAGTGCGGCCAATCTAGGCTGAATTATTACAGTGTTCCCTGAGTTTCTCTCCATTTTGGTCTGTCCCTTCCAATCCTGTTTATCGCACTTTACTTTTAAGTCTCACATATTGCCTGCAGGAGCAAAGTGTTTTTTTTTCCCCCCTCTCTTATCCTCTATCACAAGAGGAGCGATAACGGCGGAAAAGACTTGAAGGAGCGGACCCTATTCCAACGGATTTGGGGGGGGGGGTTCCAATCTAAAAATTCAACCACTTAATCCAGGAAATAATTTGTAGCAGGTCATCTACATCTCGCCCCTTTTGGTAGCAGTAGGCTGTTAATCCAGCTCCGATTTACAAGATGTCAGCCGCGGCCTCATAAATAAGAAGTGTTTGTGGATGTGGGAGTAGAGAGGTTAAAACGTGTGTGTGTGTGTGTGTTAGGGATCATCAAATTTATTGCTCTCGATTTAATGAAGAGAACAATGAAGCTACACTTATTCAAAATCATCAAATGAGTTTGAGAGAAGACTCCGGTGGTTCTACATCAGAACTAACAACAATCACAGTAACAAATATATTGTTAGAGTAATACATACTTCATACTACTACATAATACTTCGAAAGAAGTAGAAGAATCAGCATTGACAATTTTTCCCGCATAAATTTTTGCTGTGATGACAGCATAAGAAGTACTGCAGTGCCGTCGTTAAAAAGCAGAAAATAATAACTAATGAATACACGCACACTCGCACGCACGCACATACACGTTAAATAAATTTAAAAAAAAAAAAGAGAGCAATGATGATGACATGTCAAATCGATAAAATTACCGAATGAACAATACTGAGCTCTGCAGAAAAAAAAAAAAGAAAGCAAAAAATAACTGCCTGGGGATAGTGAGGTGATGACTCATGCGCAAATGAAGGCTAATTGATTGTACAATTCTTAGCTTCGGTGTCAAATCATGAGTCAGTCAGTGAGCAGATCGCAACCCCCTTCGAGAAAAAAAAAAAAACGTTTTTTGCCATATCTTGAATCAGCAACAGGTCAAGGTCAACCAGGCGCAGGATAAACAAGATGCAACCATACTTGCAGGGCACGGTAAACATGTTCCTACTTAAAGGCAGCTATCACTCCATCTTTAGCTTTTTTCAAGTAAGCCCTCACTTCATTCACTCCGGGATGAAAGAGGCAGTCAGTTTAAAAGAACAGTTTGGGGGAAAACCAAACTGAAAATGACAGCTTAGCTCGGTTGCAATTCCGCTAAGAGAGAAAAGCAAAAGTGTCGCAGAGAGCCAAGATCTGACCAGCAGTAACCGACAGAAACACTGGCGCCAATGGCCTGCAGTTGTAGGCCAGTCAAGAAGACCAGAGAACCAAAAAGTGACCCTAAAAAGACATCGTGCAGGCCGATTAGTACAGCTTTGCTCGTGTCCAGTCGCCAACTGCTGGCTTCTCTTTGTGGTCGGGTTGCGTCTGTCCTTTTCAGTCTTAGCCAGAGGGTGCGTCATTTTGTGGCCTCTCTTTGGGGGGGGGGTGAAAATTTCCATCTTGGAACAGAAAATAATTCATACCGCGTTACCCGCAAATCCTTTGTATCCCGTTCCGACTGAGCAAACACTGACAGTTGGGTCTCGCCTTTCCCGCTGATGCTGCCAGGTTGGCGTAACACAACATCTATCACCGAATTCAAAAGTAAATCTTGAAAGCCATAATTCATTCTAATTGACTTAACCGCGCGTAATAATGCAGACAATACAGATGGGAAGCCGGGAAATGAATGATATGGTTGGCATGTAAGAACTGGCTCTAGTGCAGCTTGCCGTTTTGATGCTGGCCTTTTTCATCACAGAAGCAGATATTTCAGTTCTATATTCAACGCAATGTAACTACACTACTGACACAAAGAACAGTACATGGTTTCAATTCTGCTTGTTCTGCTTGATTCTAGACACTGAAGATCAGATGATGTGCAACATTTATCTACTGGTTGGGCCAAAGTGGAAGCTGAATTAGTTTTAAAAGGCATCCGTCTATTCTCTGTAGCAGTTCTACTCGTTCGGGTCACAAGTGATTTGAAGACTTGGGCGCGAGACATTCAGACAATTTTAACCCTGGAGAACCCACGGGGTCAAATTTGGCCCCTATAAATTCTGCTACTCAAATAACAAAGACCTTTTTATTTTTTCCCCAGCAGTGATTTTGTCCCTGTGTTCTTGTTTCCATTAGTGTGTTTGTACATTCAAAATCCAGTTCTAAAATGCAACAAATAAAACAAAAAAATTATATTGTTCAATGTAGCTGTGTACGTATTTGATTGATTATTTTCTTAAATTCTAAATAGTTTACTGACAGTTTTTGTCATTCTGATTTTTCGAAATGATACCCCTAAATCCCAAAAGGGTCAAATTTCGCCCAAATCCTAAATTACGGAATAAAGGGTTAAAATTGAAAAAACATATATTTTGGTGTTCAGTGAACTTATAGCAGTCATTTAATGTATAATTCATAATTTTCCAAAGAAGAAAAGGGTTCTTGGGTTCTCCAGGGTTAAGTTATTGAGTGTCAAACGAAATTCAAATGAAGTTATTAGCAATAAACTGTACATATGCAGTATCGTAACCCTTTTTTTATACTCACAACATTTCCTGATAACAATGTAAAAATTGATTTTTACTATGCTTTATGGTGAACGTAAAAGAGATTGAATAAAGGACGATATGGATTATTCCGACATCAGAAAGAGAGCATGTGTAGGGAGAAGCAATCGAAGCCGGAGTACGTCAAGGGAGCTGTACTTAAGACGCACAGGGGGAACCATACTGATGTTAAAACCGCGCTCAGTCTGGGAGAAATCTGTACGACAAAGAAGAGATTTTATCTCCAATGTTCCTTTCCTTGGGGTAGCTGTTTTTGAACCACTATTCTGCCAATAAGCCCTCGCAGAGAACCTCTGAACCAGCCTCGACTGACTGAACAAAGCAGTTGCCAGCACTTGAAGGCAGGGCAAGGGTTGGTACACCAGAGAGGCTGACATTGAATCCAACGCTTCAAGCAGCTCTTCTGCTTAGTTGTTGGCCTGGAAGATGATGACGAGCTACATGAAACAACGAAGGCATTTTAAAGCCGGGCAGCCGGCGTCGCTCGTGGATGCGTGACTTCGCATGACTTCGGCCTGGCTTAAGTGGATATTTAACCGGATTAGACCCCAAGGTTTAGTTTCCAGGCCCACTTGGTACTAGCCTGTATGGTTCGGAGTATCCGCGTCAGAAATGTGTTGAGGATGTGAAGGAGCTACAAACTTTTGTAAACAATTTTTTTTTTTTTACCTCTTCAGAAAGACAAATGGCTTCAAAATAGCGATTCACTTTCCAGCAGAGGCAAATCCTCAAGAGGGAGGAAGTTGATTTGCCCTGTCCGTCTTCCAAAATAATTCCAGTTCATAGCCGAGAAATCAATTATATTTTTGTAATTTGATATTGCGTTTTGGGGACAAAAGAGACTTTGTTATTCATAGAATTACATCTCAGCCAGACTTGAAACATGGCAAAACCGAGCAGCTTGTATATGAGCTGGTGCTCCAATTCAAAGTTCAGCAAGCTCAGAGGACGGCGAGTAAAATACAGTATAAAATTGAAATAATCCCCTTGAAATTCATGCCCAGCTGTGGTTGCTGATGAATATGTCATGTGACAGCTGACAGGAAGTGATGCTGTGATTGACGCCTGAGAAAGTGAGTAGGCTTTCCTGGCTCGCCTAAACTAGAATACACTCTTGATGTTATTTTGGGTTGGCCACTTCAATGGTTTTTGGTCCCTCTAGCGAGAATGTACATCTTCCATCTGAGCTAAATTAATTGGAAGCTCTAGTGATCGGCTTCTGTCAAACCCAACCTCTTGCCAAAGCGGTTAAGGCATAGGGTCTAGTTTTCTGAAACTAACCATATATACGGAGAGTGCAAACCTTTGACGAGGTTGCTCATTTCCTTTTCTTTTCTTTTTTTTTTTTTTCACCTAAAACCTATTAAAAAATCCCATACCGTTCACCTAAACAGAACACTTCCAGCCAGAGTCGTGAGGCCGTCAGGAGACCCGAGGAAGGACCAAAGAAAAGAAAGGAAAGTTGCTCATTTCCTGCATAAGGCCATGGTGGTCAGTTTCCGTAATGTCCTCCCCCATTGATTCCCGTGGCTTGAAAATAAGGGATATTGCAACCTTGACCTTGACCGCATTTTAACTCAAAAGATAAAAACCTGATCTGAGGATGATTAATGACCACTCCAACCAATGACAGCATGATAAATCGAAAACCTTTAGCGTAGTCGTGTTCACAGACAAACCAATGTCGCCTAAATCGTCAACTCCTTGGCTGGCAGGTAATTTACGAAACTGGGCCTAGCAATAGAATAGAATACAATGTCTACAGTACAAAACATACCGTGATTCTCTGCATGGTCCATTCAAATCAAAAGACACACAGCTGGAGGCTCTGCAGTGAGCAGCCTTGCGGGCCAGTTCTATTAGAACATGAACCAGACACGATCACGAAAATGAATGAGGGAAACATTTTAAGAGGAGCTTGGTTGCTTTTAAATGTATTCATGCAAATGAATGTGTGTGCTACAAACGGGAATTCTAATACTGTAATGATGTGCCTCGCCCTGTTACACTATTGGACGGTTAATGATTTATACATGGCCAACTGTCTGAAAACTAAGCATAGTAACTGCCGATTTGTACTCCAATTTAGCTCAGGAAGCCTGACAAAGACTTCGAATTTTTTTTTTTTTTTTTGCGCATTTTGATTTAGAAGCTCTGACCTGGCGTTCTTGTGGTTGCTCTTTACATGACCACATTTCCGTCGCCTTAAAACGCAAACATTCAGAAACGGCTGTAAAACTGCTCCGGAACCTTCACGACCCGGAATCTATCATTTGTGGCCAAACATGATCATCGTAATGTTTTAAGGCAGGTCTGCGTATCGCAACATTGTGACACGTTCTCAATTTTACAAAGTAGCCTCAGAATATGCCAAACAAACACGGTCCGTTCTCAGAGGGAATTTAGACTACATCAACAGAAGCAATCAAAAGTTAGTCAATGCCCGTCGATACAATGTTAAGCAGTCCACGCTTATTCACGTGGAGGAAAAACTCCGCCATGCCTCGTTTCCAACACGCACACGTTTTGAGACTAATTAAAGAGCATGCACCTACAGTGAAGTCCTTCAAAACAAAGTTGCCCTGAATACCCGCAGAGTATTCCCGATTTGAATAATGGCATGCAAAGGCAAAACAAGAAACACTCACACTTACAAAGTTGCGTTACAAAATGATCCATCTCGCAGTATGCGGGACGAGTTTGGCGGCGGGGTGGGAAAGTTCTACATTTGCATTTTTCTGTTGGCTCCTGGATTTTTCTGAATAAAACATCGCTTAGTTTCCATGTGTTTCCACGAAGTTGTGCGTGTCCGTGCTGTGGTTTGAAATGGAGTGTGATTGGCTGTTAGGGAGAGTACGATGCAAAAAATCGTTGAAAGTCATTTCTTTCCGGCTGGTTGTCAACACACGCATATACGCAAGGTGATGACAAGATACTGAACGCGGTGTGTCAGAATAGTTTCAGGGCTACTCAACTATTCACGCAAGAACCACGTCAGGTAAGCAGGAAGGCCGCTTCAGCAATGCAATGTTCGTCTCAGTCAAGAACTGCCGGATACAAGGGCATTGTGAGTCGCTCTGTTCTGTCATTTAAAACGCCTACTTCCTCTTTTAAACTTAAGTAATAATAATAATAATAATAATGCATCAGATTTCTATAGCGCTTTACAATGGAATGGATGCATTATTCGTGCACTCGCACGTTCCCAGTCTGGTGGCGGTAAACTACTTAAGTAGCCAGGGCTGACGGAAAACGTGGCTGCCAGCGTGCGCCTACTGCCCCTCCGACCACCACTAAACTTTCGCACCTTCCATACACCAGTGCGAGTAAGACCGGAGGCAATGCGCGTGAAGTCAAACGAGCCGTTTAACTCGGAATTATGCTGATTTTAATGTAAAATCTCAGCGCCATGTTTTGACTGCATTGTGACTTTTGTGGAATTGTGTTTGCTACAAACCGCGACAAACATAAATGACTCTTTAAAATGAATTGTCGGTTTCGATATACAGCCATTAAATAAACACAGGTCTACGCTTCTTCTGCCTAATATATGTGCCATTTCGCTACATTCTTGTTGCTCTGCCCGTCATTGTGAAGTGACAATATTGTATGAGATTAAGCATACATTACAAGCCTTCCATTATCCCTCAAAACAGAACATTTTCTCCCCGCGTTAACGCCTCAAAGCTCATACGAGATGAGAGGAAAGATTTTCATTTCCCGCCCCTAACATTTCACCCTTTGCAACATTTTATTTCAAACAATTCTGCTGCTCTGAATCAATGTGCATTGCATTTAAATGCTGCCATTGCTATGCAGGAAGCGGATTAGATTGCATACGGCAAAATAGTACCGCGCGGTCCAGATGCAAAAGGTGCAGAATACCCTGAGGCCCATTTGCTTTTTTTTTTTTTTTTTTTGTAATGGACCGTGTATAAGTTGAAAGTGATGACGTGCAGCAAGCGGCGGTGGCAAATTGCCGCCTTGTGCGGCCATGAAGTGTGCAAGAGGAAGTCTGAGAGGCAATTGGAGGTGCTGATTGTACACATATCTAATGGTCTTCTTGGGCACAATGGTCCTGGCTTTTAATCTTGGAGTGCAACAAGCCATAAAAGAGGTAAAAAAATATGTACATAAGGCACAAAAATTGCTAGTTCGTGAACTAACAGAGGACAGTCATTACTTTCCCTCAAAGTGCTGTTTTCACGAACAAATAGGTGCCGCCATGGCGGGTGCTCACATCCTTGAGGGCAAACTGCAAATACAACACTGATCACCAAAATAAAATATACTATAGATAGATCAAATATATACAGTGTATCGTCTTGCTACTACATGATCACGTTTAAAACTTCTGGTCTCTGGACAACTTGGTCTCATGCTAATGTCCAACTGTCTTAATATCCACCTTCTGTTTCCATTTGTCCTCCTTATCTTAAACTCCATTTGATTGATCCTTCCTCCCATGCAGCCGGCCACTTTGGACTTATTCAC
Source organism: Vanacampus margaritifer (assembly GCF_051991255.1). Lineage (NCBI taxonomy): Eukaryota > Metazoa > Chordata > Actinopteri > Syngnathiformes > Syngnathidae > Vanacampus > Vanacampus margaritifer. Next base: position 11,786,001 of record NC_135448.1, on the reverse strand, counting down.
ACTGCCCGTTTTTCCGTTTGGGTGCAAGTGAGACGGAACGGTGCCATTTAACTAAATACTCCGATATTCATTGGCGCCACGGCAATACAATTGATTCACACAAATTCACCGGATTCCAACTGTTCACGCCTCATTATTCCCATGATTGACAGTGATAATTTGAGCCATTAAAAACCCCTTAGATGTATTCCAGTCACTTTCTAATGTAGCGATGCCGTTGGCCTGCTCAATTAACCCGTCGTCTGGCGGCTCGGCTTCAAACAAAGCACTCAAGACAAATAAAAAATAATAATTCAAGACAGTTCCTAGGAGATTGAGCCCTCTTTGTTGTGGTGATGGACAGTGTAAAGCACAAAGACTCTGAGTTTTTAGATTAGGACACAATCATGTGCACTAGGAGCCTTTAATTAAACACCTGTAAATTAATCTTACGAGTACAATGTATTTTTTTTTAAATTAAATTTAAGCAAAAATCAGTCTTCCCAAAAGTCTCTTGATAAGAGGAAGAATTAAGACTCAGAGAAAGCCAAGGGTTTCCGATGACTTGAAACTAGAGGTCTTCAGTCCTCTCTGTATCAATCAGTAAGAATGTTCATTTTGGCATCACAAATAGAGTACAGTAGAAGTATAAAAAATAACAATAAAAACTGTTTCTCACTACCACTAGGTGGAAAGAAAGCCAGCCTCACAGTTGTGAGGTTTACAATTGCTTTTCTAAAGCTTACTTGGGCTTGGCAGTTATAAGTTCATAGACAATATTGTTTGCACAAAAATCTAAAAATGAATTTGCTAGTACAACTGAACTCTGTTGCTAAGTAAATCAGCAGCAGCCAACATTCATTTTCGGGTGGTGATTTACGGATTGTTGTAAATGAGTTTCCTGTGCAATAGTAAAGATGATCCTCAAATGACAAGTAAAACTATGTTTATACTAGCTTCTGACATGTTGCTTCACAGTGCTACATGCGTCCATATTTATAATATTATGATATTATTAAGATTCACTGATTCTCACACCCATGTAATTCATTCTCCGCATTTAACCCATCCCGTTGGAGCGGTGAGCAGCAGCAGCAGCCGCGCTCGGGAATCCAACCCTACCAAACTCCCCTAAAAGTAGCTTGTAATTGCATACGAATAACAAGATGGTGGCAAATAACTCAAAATGGAGAAGATCCAAAATCACCAAAACCATTCATCATCGTTTGACAGTATACTATAATGCTATCAGTTAGCATACTAGCCTAAATAACACACTGGTACAGTGGTGTCTATCATCGGCCAACGAGGGCCGTAGTCCTGCAGGTTTTGGATGTTTCCCTGCTCCAAAGCACCCGTTTCCAAAGACCAAGATCGTTATCAGGCTTATGCAGAGCTTGCTAATGAGCTTCAGGTGTGTTGGAGAAGGAAAACATCCAAAACCTAGTCGACTACGGCCCTCGAGGACCAAATTTGGACACCACTGCACTAGCACAAACTAACATGATATCAATGATGGGCAATACTATTTTACACAGTCTCGGTCATTAAACTCACTATTTGTCATTTCCATACAATAAATAAATTGTTAGGGTAAACACGCCAGAAATTTGTAGCTACTTTGGGAATCGATTCAAATTCACCGCTAACAAAACAAAATGCCTCAAACAAGTTCACAATTAATGAAACAACAACACCAGGGTCCCACCAGACAGCACCCGAGCACTAGTCAAATACAGCAAATATACAAGAATCTCAGTGAATAACGAGGAAAGGGTCCAAAACTGGTTGGAAAACCGTATTAGTCGTTTATCAATAAAAATAAAAAAAGTGTCCTTTACAAATGCACAATTTTGACTGAAGCGCAAAAGCTCCCGTCGAGTTTTTTTGACTACCTCCCAGCTGGATTCATCAAGGACGTTCGTGGGCTTTCATCGACACCTTATCTTCTCTCGCCTTGCTGTTTGGCGCGCGAGGGTGAGCAGACTAATATTAGCGCTTGAAATGAAGAACACGCATTGTGAGTCCGGTTGGGAAAAAAAAAAAAGGAGCTGGGGGGGGGGGGTGAATTCAATGGAATGGATTGTTATCGGTTTCACACTGTCGACATGCGACATCCTCAGAGTAAGCTGCTCCCAGCTGAGAGCAATTTCGGCTCTCAGAGAAGGGCCACACTTATCTCCCAAGTTTTTTTATGGGTGGGTGTGCAAACCAGATTAACATTTGTTGGGGGGGGGGAGGACTGAAGGGTAAACTTCTAAAGGAAAGAGCAGGTGAAGGGACAGAAAAATGGATTAAAGCAGTCAGTGTTGTGTCTTAAGGAAAGGCTTGTCGTCTCAAGGCGTTTACGTGTGCAATAATGTTCTATCGCGTCCTTGCAGCCCCGTCCCCCTCTTTGTGCAGCCGCTCAGTCTGCTGCAGGGCTGGCAGCATCAAACCGGCACACAAATTGGAGCCTGAACGGGGCCCGGTAGCTCTGAAATTTGGAGCCGGCCTGGGCTTTGCTGGCAGCGCTTTCGCAAAAGAACGTTAGTAAAACTCTCCGCCGTGCCGGCCGATGTCCTTCACCGTTCTTCCGACGATGGTGCTGTCAAGCGGCCGCCAGGCTGTAACTCCTGGCCCTGCCTACAATGGCCTCCTCCTGCAGCTACATCAGCAGCAGCAGCAGCAGCAGCGGTCGCCGGTGCCAGATTGGAGACTTTCCAGGTCTATTTTGTAGACATCATTCCCCGCCACATTCTTCCCTTCAAAGCCAGACTGCAGGCAGTGAGCGGAGTACGTTAGGAGTTGGAATCGGTATATTTTTTTGTAAAAAGCCAATGAAAAAGACAAATTGACTTTCAAGAAAATTTCCAATTGACCTCTTTACAATATGACTTTCTGGACGCCTGACTCTGCTCTCTCCATCACCCATTTGTATACAAAACTCGACTGTATATTTTTGTAAAAAATAAGCCTCTAAAAGTCGGTGTCTAATCTCATGATGAAAGTATTGACCCATGCTTTGATTAGATAATGGGGACTTGCAGTTTAACCAAATCCTGGGGAAACAACTTGGGTCAATAGTGTACATTATAACATACCACATCCAAAGGACACGCAGGGATTTATTCACTCCCCTTGGGACTGCGCTGTAAATCCCAGCCGCAGAGTCCGGGCATTAAAGATCTGAGTCGCTACGGTTGCATCAATTCAATTCCAAGGATGCCGTGGGCTTTCCATTCAGACTATAAAACGTAGCGAGAGCACCTTAATTAAATGAGAACGGGGAAAAAAAAAGACGTGTTGCGCTCATTCTCTTCATACTTGGGGCCAACCAATCAACTCAATTTTTATTTCAAGGACACGGAGTTGGAGGGTTGTAAACGAATCGGCCTTGATTTTCATCTTTCCTCTACGGCCAACTGCAAGGCCTTAAAAATCTTGTTTTTTTTTTAAAATAAAGATAAAAACGTACTTTAAGAATGTAATGGATGATCCGGGCCATCACAAGTTGTTTTTTTAGCCATCGCCAGCAGTTCTGCAGTTAGTCTTACCAGTACAAAAGTGGGTTTTAGCCCTATCGTGCAAAATAGGCTTGCGTGCCGCGATAACCACCCACGCCGGATGCGGTTTTACTCAGTGCAAGCTTTAGTGGGTGCGGCCCACATTAGAGGGCGTAAAACCCAACAACAAACACTCTTCAGTTGGCTTTATTTATTTTTGACCCATGCTACAGTTAGCGTTAGCCACCGTGGCCCAGACTACAGTGTGTTCAACTCGTCACCACCCACATCAGAAATTTGGTTTCCCTTTTCTTTGGTCCTTCCTCAGGTCTCCTGACGGCCTCACGACTCTGGCTGGAAGTGTTCGGTTTAGGTGAACGGTTTGGGATTTTTTAATAGGTTTTAGGTGAATGAATACACACACACTCACATACACATTCTCACCCACATAAAAAAGAGAAAGAGAGAGAGAGAGAGCAATGATGATGACATGTCAAATCGGTAAAATTACCAAATGAAGAATATTGAGCTCTCCAAAAGAAAAAAAAAAAAGAAATTGGTTTTCCAAACATCACAGACATTAGAGTTGATTTTATTCATTACTGTACCTTCCAATCCACATTACAGTTGCTTGTATCTATTGCAATTGACAGAACAGTTAGCTAGAGCTATTCTAGTTATTCTCATCACCACCGATCCCATTTAATTTTGCTAAACATTGGGCTCCAGGTGGCGGAGTGGAACCGTCACTTGCCTTCGATGCAGGCTGGCGTGGGTTCGCTTCCCCCGCCTGGGAGACCATGTTTGTGTGAGTGGGAAAAAAAATTAACAATTGTTAACCATTCTTAAGTTTGTTTTCTACCTACAGTTTACCCAGCAGCTCCCGTACCATTGCAATTCACGTTGTTATTAGCTTTAGCTAATCTGACCAATGCCAAAACTCTGGTTTATTTTACTTCCCGTAAACAATGTTACATTTGGTTGTATTCAGTGCAGTTGATAATGTAACGTTTTTTTATGATGATTGAATTATTGCTCGACATCCCGAGTGAGTTTATTTTGGTTTACTGCCGCCACGGCAATAAATTACAAAAAATCTGGTCTCTTTTTGCCTTATCACTCAGTTAATGCAAGATAAAAGTAATGACTGTTCCGGATCTTATTACACATTGTTGCTGTCAGACCTTTACAGTCACTCCGGCATGTCGATAAGCACCGAGAGGACGACTCGGGAGACGGCACTGCTGTGCATATATGTCGACACTGCGGCCCCCGGCCAGGTCTTCAATATGCCGCATCGTCTAAAAGGGCACACTGTAGAGGGGAATGTTGAAAGCGAGACATCTCCCTGAGGTATTAACTTTTCAGACAGAGCTGTGAGCATGTTGATAATTCCCCTCTCTTGCGTGGAGCCCGTTCCTCACTCTTTTCCCCCGACGTCTCTCTCCCTTTCTGCGCGTACATACGTCCTTCCTCGTTAAGAATCTGCTGCTTTAACCGGGTTTATATGGATCACTGCCATCTGCTCTACCGCCGGCCACATTGAGGGGAAAAGTTGACGACCGGTGGAGACAACGTGACGGAACAGGTTGAGAAAAGGGATTAAAGCGAGCGATGTAAACAAAACGGATTTATTATAAAAAGGACGGTGATGACAAGGCACCCCACCCCCACCCCCCCGCAAGGCAACTGTCTCATTCATATTAGAAGGTCACGTCACTGTGCAGATGTCACATGATGTTAAAGTAAGGGTGCATCTGAGTTAAAAAAATAATAATAATAAATTCACTTTATATGTTTTCCTATGGTAGAAAAAACTTGGAAGCCAACCAGAATCATGCTAAGTGCTAAAATATTGATGTCCTATTGGTTCAGTCATGCACTGCAAGTCAAAAAAAATATTTTTTTTATGCAGGGTTATGCCTAACATGAAGAAGTGGTTGATATCCAGGATTCAATAAAACTAGAGTGAATGGAAAATGTTGCTTAAAAGTCCACTTGAAGCAGCTGCAAAAGAAGTTTTTGTTGCTTCTCCTGCTGCATTTTAAGCACTTGCTAGGCTGGCATGTTAGCGTAGCCACACTCGGTCCATTCTAATCGTTCCCCGAAAATCAATTTCATGAGTACCATTGAACAGATTTGATTTAAATCAACCTAAAGTGAACTTGTATCGACCATTATGAATCCGTTTAGAATGCAGCTCAGGCTTTTCTTCAAAGCGGCCCAATTCATTTCATTTGTCCCGTTTCTTCACTGGAGCAAATTTCAACTTGGGGAAGAGTGGATGATGAGAATGACAAGGGTGGGGGGGCTTGAAGCAGCTGTTATGACGGGACGGCTCGGCGTGTGCTGAGCATTTCTGGTCCAGAGAAGCAGGGCGAGCTGACATTTTCATGTCATTCTAACCTAGCAAGCTGGGAAGATTTCACACCTTGGGTCCAAATATGAAGACCTCATCAGCTTTGGTTTTGTTTTCATACTGCTCGAATTAATCAAAGTAGGTTTTTTCCAAAGCATTCAGTTGAGAGGTTGATGAACTTAATATTGATTGGACGATGTCTCTTCGGCTGTAATGGGGGACTACATAGTTCAAGTGCTGCTACAATTTATTGCTCAGTACTGTAAATCAAAGATACTGAACGTGAAAGCTTAGACCATTAAATATGGTAGAGCAGCAATCTCAACCCTTTTGCTTCAAAATTTATCACGTGGACAGCAGGAAATTATCTAATTTGACTTGATCGGTCCGAAAAAAAATGATTCACTACAAACAATACATCATTCGCAGTGAAAAATTAAATAACGGAATGTCAGTTTTTTTTTGACTAAATAGAGCCAGATTTCACACAAGAGTATATAAATGTATGAGTAAATCGAGGATAAAATCATCAATATGGCGAGAAAACTTTCCTATGTAAAATGTATGACTTGGGGAAAATATTATATTATATTATATTATATTATATTATAAAAATATTATATTAACTCATTCAAACCTCAAAACATATAAATACGGTTTTAATATGTTGTCCTGCACTCCCAAAAACGTATTTATACGTTATTTTTATGCTAGAGCATACAGAATGCTTTGATACAGCTTCTGACATGAAGAGGTTGCTTAAAGCAATGCTAGTTATTACAAAAACCGGCCAGCAGTTGGCAGCAGAGTATAAGAGATCAGCCAGGGGGCATGTTGCAACAAGCTGTTTTCCCCCACTGCTTTTCAACAGGTTTGTGAATAATGATGAAACTTAGATTTATTCTAATGCTAATTGCTGCAAAACAGATTTTCCTGATGAAAGAAGAGACTATTCTTTCTTTTGGTAGGTTTCATGTTTTTATAGCAATAGAACTGAATATTCTGTGGACCTTGCAAAATCAGTCAAAATCTAGTAAAACAGCCGGGAGCAAAAGGGATTGCTTCAGTGAAAAAGGCTGGGAGTGAATGAATTAAATGAGATTTTTTTATTTCCAGTGAAAAAACAGCCATAAAAGTCTTGATAGTGTTTCTTTCGTTTGTATGCACATACCAAATATGGTTGAAATATTTTTTTTTTTAAATGCCAAAACAAATCATATCTTTTCAACGCTTTCAGGACATAAACACCAACTGCCCTTCCAGCCATTCTGTGTCAAAACGGCATGGGAGGGGACAGTTTGACCAACTAAAAAGCCCCGCGGCTCAAGCAACCCAACCCGTGTTTGTGGTTTCCAGAAATCTAAGCCGTGTGTAAACAGAGAAGGGCCTCCAAGTGACCGACTCTGCAGGCTAACAACGCAGGGCATGACCGCCGGCAAAAAGGCAGCGCAGGTGCAACAAAAAGTGGGCCGACCGCTAGTTAGCATGCATGCTCGCCATTGCTAATTGGGTACGTGTTAAGAGACGTGTGGATATGGAGAAGAGGGGGTTAGGCAGGATGCCAGTGTCCTCTTTTGACACACTGACTTGCTGACGGGTCTCAAGGTCTGCCAGCGCACACGCAATACACATACACACTTATGCGGAAAACCCACCAACAAGGTCTGCCAACTCACATCTGTAAAAGTTTTCATGACCGCAGGCTGTTATCAGGAGGGGGGGGGGAGGGGGGAGATAGGCAGGGAGATAATCAGGGATGAAACTCACCAACACACGCGCTCAGGAAGGCTTCTAATAAACCTTTACGAGTAAAAGCACAAAGCTGTTGGGAATGTGGAAGGATAGAAGAATCGATAGGAAGGCAGAGAGAAAGAGGCGAGACGCAAGGGAATTCATCAAGCCCAAAAAGGCTTAAAAAACTGCCTTTTAATTAAGACACTGTGCAAATTAAGCCAGAATCAAGCACAATTTGAACTCGCTTTTTTTTTTAGACCCGCCGGGTTGCTGTCAGTCGCACAAGGAATGATTGGAAGTTCCCGACCGCTCCTCTAACGATCGGACAATTTTGCGCGAAATCAACAGTCTTCATGCAGAGTTACGACAGAGACTTCGGCCATCTCTCATGTTATCAAGGATGCTGTCGCGACTTTTCAAAACGGAGCCAGGCTACACTAGACAGCTTTTGCCGTCTTATGAGGTGAAAGCAAAGCACACCGCACAGCGTTAGATGGTCTCCATCATTGATTTTCAATTATTCACACTTTGCATACATTAAATCTTGGAATGGGCTCTACGGGATGTAAATGCAACATTATTGTCACCAGTGTGTGGGCCAACTCAGATTGTTGTCATGGTGGCGGTGAGTCAAAATTTTGCACCTGTCATGGTGGCGTTTTCTTAATAAATGAGTAAAGGGGAAGAGGAAAGTTTGGTAAACATGTCAGGTTAGAAATAGAGCAGGAGGTAAGTCTAATGAGATGTATATGAGAATATACAAACACAGCTAGAAAAACTTTATTCATGCACGATACGCTTCCCATTTCTTTCTTCAAGTGGCGAAAACCAGAGATATCAAAACATGCAACCTTTGAGAGAGTGCTCTATAGAGAGAGTTAAACTAAAACGGGAGCCAATCTTTTGCTGCTTATCCATTTTTAAAATTTCCCAGGAACCTTTCAAAAAACGTGTGTACACCGTCAAGCAAACGCTGCCTGAAACTGACCAAAAACTTTCTGCTGTAATTCGCCCATGGATTTAATGTTTTATATACTGTTATCTCTCTTGACTCGCTGCTGACGGTGAGGAACAGATTCCTTCTTTTTTTTTTTGCTTTATAAGCAATATCATGATCGGGAGCTTCTACAGCACTAGCATAACTTAGAACGCCACCATTTTTTTGTCGTAAATAATAGCCACACGATAACTGGGACAAAACACCGCCTCACTTAGACACTTATTGGATTGACTGAAACGGCACAAGACATCATTCTTACGTAACGCCAACGTTGAACAGCATTTACTGTTTCATGAGAAAGTAAGAATAGATTGACATTAAGTCATTTGCTCCCAAAAAACATATAAATATGTTCTATTTTAAATATTACCAAAGACGTATTTATACGTTTTTAATGTTTGTTTATGCTAAAGTTGTTGTTCAGCCTCTGAACTGAAGAGAATGCATGAAGCAATGATAGTTATTACAAAAGTAGCTGCAGAGTATAAAAGATCAACCAGGGTCATGTTGAAAACAAGCTGATTTACCCAACAATTCTAAGCATATTTGTGAATAATAATGAAACTTAGCTATATTCTAATGCTAATTGCTGCAAAATGGAAACAGATGGAAATATACTTTTTTTCTGATGAAAGAAGAGACTCTAATCTTTCTTTTGGTAGGTTCCATGTTTTTTTATAGCAATAGAACACAATATTGCAAAATCAGTCAAAATGCCGTAAACCAGCCGGGAGCGAAGTGGGTTGCGTCAGTGGAAATGGCAAAATTGTAGAGCGTAGTACAGGCCTAACTGAAACAGGCAGCTTTGTTGTCAAAGTTCCTTTTAGCATTAGCGTTGGGAGTCAACAGATGGCTTTAAAGTCTGTTTTCGATTTGTTTTGATGTTAGACAACTGTTTAGGCCGCGCTGCCGACACACAAGGAACTGTGACAAATGCGACGTCTGGTGTATTCCACCTGTTCATTCATTACTACAGTGTGGGTTGGACTCACAAAACCAAAATTGAACAACGTATGCCTTACGTACAGCAGAATAATATCTCTGCACAGAAAGGACTTTCATAGCTAATATTCCTCAAATTATTCCAAAAACTGCATTCCGCGCACAAGTCTGGCATGGGTCCATCTTAAAGCAACGGATTAAGTCTATACGTAGACGTGGTGCGCACCGCATGTGTGTGTGTGTGTGTGTGTGTGTGTGTGTGTGTGTGTGTGGGCATGGAAATCCAGAATTCAGCTATCCAGCGCGGAGAGCAGTTCCTAAATGTCAGCCCAGCCCCCGCAGGGCTTAACTTCCTGGTCGTGAAGGATTATGGGAAAAATGTCAAGGAGAGTCTGAGGTACTGATGAGAGCAAACGAGGGCAAGATTGAGGGGGGGAAACGGTGCACTGGGGAGGGAGAATTAGAAAAGGGAGATAAAGAGCCAGACAGGGAGAGAATGGCTTTACAGGTAAGTGGGCGGACAAGCAGCCAGTGCGCCTCCATTTTCCGACATATGTCACAATATGTTTCGCTTCCAATTCTAATCTTCATCACCATACTTGACACATACAAGTTTTACCAGGTTTAATTGATAAACACAATAAGGAAAATAATGTCAATAAATTCAGCCTACAAAAAATGCTTTGTTCAGTTGAAGTTAAGTGATTACAGATTAGTAGATTTGATTATTGCAAGAGTCTTTACACGGGATCCCAGTAAGTTGTAGAATAGATTTCAAAATTCTGCTACTGGTCTATAAACCTCTGACTGGTCTGGGTCCTGAATACATGAATTAAGGAAATACTAATTACAACAACAACAAAAAAAAGAGAGAGAGAGAGAGAGAGCCATAATGATGACATGTCAAAATCGGTAAAATTACCGAATGAACAATACTGAGCTGTACCAGTAGGTAGGTTCCTTACTGGGGAGTTGGGGTGCTGTTGGCTGTCATAAAAGTCGTTAGAAATCGCTAGATGATGTCATTGGCTAATTTGCATAAATGTCAATTTGCATATAAAACTTATAGGAGAGAGGAATTTTAAAAAAGTAAATAGAAAGTTAATTAAAAGTAAACAACACTGCCAGTAGGACTCAATTAGAGGAGCCCAGGTTTCAAAACACACATGGTGAAGCGGCTTTTAGCTGTTATGCTGCATGCAAACGGAATAAGTTGCCAAGCCATGTGTAATGTCAAATATTTTAAATACAGGTTAAAAAACTATTTCCTAGCTTAACTTTGGGAATGTCTTCAGCTTGTTCTGCTTGTAAATACTTTTAGGTGTTGTGCTTGCAAACTTGCTACGGCCTTCAATTATAATAACTGGCCAATGTATGTACTAAGAAAGATTTGGCCACAACTCAGGTGTGATTACAACACAGGCTCCTTCCTTTGACTTTGGCTCCTCCTCTCCACTCCCATCATCACAAAGTGTGCATTAAAAGCCATCCATAGGACCGCGAGAGTGCATTGCGAGCGCCGTGCACCGCCGCGCGTTGCATTGTATCGCAGCCGCGCACCATCCATCACCATTAGGTCGAAGCGCACAGCCCGAGTCACTCCCCAGGAACAATTTCATTCCGCTAAAAACACCTCTCTCTTGTCTTCACTTTCACCGTGTCGCTTCTATCCGCTCATCTGCCCCCCCCTGTTTCCTCCATCTCTGCAGGATTTGGGAAACAGACTGGAGCGGACGAGAGCTTCTGTCTGCACGCACGCAACCTTGCCGGCAGTATATCGGTTTAACGCTGCCTATGAAAATGAATGTGTACTTGTCATTCTGTAAGCAGATCTGAATGTCAGACCAGAGCAGATTCAACTGCTTCTGCCTGGCATTCAAAATGGAGCTTCCTCGCTCAATACCAACAATGAGCCTGACATTAGACGCGGCCGCACGTTAATGGCGCTACGTCATAAAGTCAACAGCTCGAAGTTTTACAGTCCGGCAGCCGACTGACTGTTCAGAATGCACTCATCTATATTAGCCCATGGAGACCCCGCAGCGGGCTGGTCAAACGTTGATTTCCCAGTCTTGAGTCTGGGAGATTTATTTGGAGGGATTAGCACTCAAGCCGCAGGTTGGAGAAGCGGACCTGCCCTCTGGCTGTTTTCCCTGATCGATGCCCAAAAGTTGATCGGGCTCAGTGCAATGAATGTCAATGTTTATTGGGGGTCCCCCCGGCTCGAGCGCGGCTTGGACTTCAACGCTCATTTTCTTGCCGCCTTTATTTATGAGCGTGACGCACCAAAACGGCAATTGAAATTCACCTCGCTGAGATGCTAATAGCATGCATGTCATTTAGAAATGTATGCGACAGAGGAAAATGCAGTAACAATAGGGCTGGGATTAAAAAAAATTGAAGAATCGGCATTGAATCGATTTTCCTTTTCGAGCCTGATATTGATTCATGAAACTATTAATTGATTTTAATTGATATCTCTTTTCCCATGAATTCATAAGAAAAGAGAATTTTAAGTTGTTTTTTTTATTTACTGTTCACATGAAAGTTTTTTTTTTACATTTACGAAAAACCTGATTTATTGCACTTTAAGACAATTCAGAATCTTTTATTAACATATATATTTTTTTAATTTGAATTAGAATTTTTTTATCTCATCCTCGTCAATGTTTGTGTAACACTTAACTGATTATAACGCGTGCTACTTTCATTAATAAACTAAATCATTTAACCAGTTACTGCCTCCACAAAGTTACATTTGGATTTAGTGTTTGCGGAGTTTTTTATCATGTCCTTCATATTTAAGAAAAAATAATGTTTTGTTATTAATCAATAACAGATTGAATTGAATTGAAGCGAATCGAATCTGAAAAAATCTCAACCGAATCAAACTCATGTGAATCCAAATGGAATCGGCATCCAGCCCTAAGTAAGACCTGGTGTTCTAATCCGGGAATATTAGGCCAGGGGTGTCAAAACTATGGCCGGGGAGCCATTTGCGGCCCGCGTTCCATTTTTCAAGGAGGCTTATATTAAAAATGAAAATTTGTCATTATTGATCCTCCAACTTTGAAAAAAGGTCAGGCTTACTACAGTTTGCTCTTGTTTTGGTTCTAAATGTGGAGATGCTCGCTGTTCAGTATTCATGTATACAAGGCCGAGGTCACCCAAAAATATTGAAATTCCTAGACTACATGTATTTGCCCTATCATGCATGTAGCAGTGTTTATAGAAAACTAGAAAATGTAAATATATACAACTGCCCGATTAACTGATTTCAGAGTTGTTGTTGTTTTTTACCGAAATAACTGCACCATAGTACAATTTCTGCAGAAATGGTGTGGGAATACTGAAAAGCTTGAATGCATGTGCTTATGAAGTAAATTGAAAGATAAATGATGTGAAAATTACACATTTTTAATTGTAGTTAAATGACAAATGAATAAAAAAAAACTTGAACTGCAATCTGTCTAAAGTGAAAGTGAATCATTTCAGAGAAATTATAATCCATTTCCTGATATGATAGTCAGTTGGTATACATATATGTCACTTCGCATAACGCCGATGGATATATTTGCAATGTACAATTGGAGGAGGGATTCGAACCCGCAACCTCCTGGTTTGGGCAATGATGATCAATTGTACGTCTGGAAGTGAGCGTGGGAAGTGGGACTTAGAAAAAGTTCAACGTCAGTCCCATTGAAAATTAATGGGGAAAAGTTGATATTTAACGTTAAATTATGCAAATACTGCAAGTAATGTGGAATCAGACGACAAATTTTTGAAGCAATTTTTGAAATTTGAACGGTGTAAATCGGAAGGATAATGTGGGAGTTGTTAAACGGCAAAAAGTGGGGAGGATAAAAATCACAATAACATAAGCATTCCCACAATGAAGTGGTGAAGTGATAATTACAATAAATACAGCATTTGGAATTATATATTTTTTTATTATATTTACCTTTCACGTCTCATATACGCGGTCACAGCACATGCCACTAATACCAACGTTTATAATGTTCGATTTTCAACAAAAGAAAAACAAATGAACCCGAAGAGTGTTTTGACCCTGTGAGAAATATTTGCTTTCTGCGGCAGAAAAAAGGTGGTTGTGGAAAGACAATCTCAAAGTCATTTCCACTCCACGACTTCTGTGTGTTTGTGCGAGGAAAAAGCAAAGACTGTTTACAACTACGTGTGGTCGGTGTGTGCGTGTGGTAATGTCTCCGTGTGTGATGGAGAGTGAAGCCCGCTGGAGGAAACTGAAAAAAACACTTCAACTACAAATTCACTTCTTGCTAGCTCGCTCGCTCGCTCGCTCTTTCGCTCTTCCTTTCTTTCCCCCTCCGCCGCCCCGCGCCAAAGAGTGCCTGAGAGGCTGCGTCGCCGGATCAAGACCGTGTGTGTGTGCGTGTGTGTGTGGAATTAGTTTGTGACTACAGGTGCTTGAGCACGCCCTCCTGGTTTCACAGAGATGAAGCCGACCATCTCCTCGGCTTGCACACAAACCAAACACGATGCACTCGCGGGGGGGGGGGGGGGGGAAGATGAGTGCAGGGGAAAATTGTGAGCGCAAATCAAATTCGCAGGGAAGCGAGCCCGTCTCTCCTGAGCTTGATGTGTTTGTCGTTTTATTATATTTACTTGGACTTGCTTATTAATTGACTCCACAATCCTGGGGGCTTGTGAAATAAAGGGGGCGAATTACTACTAAATAAGTACGACGTACGGGAATCACATCTCGGTGCCGATATAAGCCATCGAAGTGAATAACTCACTTATATTATCTTTGCATGAAAAAAAATGATGAATGACTTATTTCGCGAGCACAATGAATACATATTTAATTCAGTCAAACGCATCACTTGCAAAATCCAAAGTATGGCCCGGGGGGCCATATGCGGCCCATCCGCAGTCTCCAACCGGCCTTCACAGTGACCATGAAGTCAAAGTCAAATGTAAAATATCATGCTTTTATTTTGAAAGTGTACGCAAATCTACAGTTTCATATACTGTACATATTGGTTATACATAACTGTCAACAATATTATTTATATATTTGGGAGTCGTGACGAGTAAGGGCTGAAGGGCTGCAAAATTAATGTTTTTTTTTTAAGTGCAAAAATTTGAATTTAGTTTCAAACTTGTATTTCCTAATTATTATTATTATTTTTTCTTTTTTTCTTTCTGGAGAATCTTTCTGTATTTCCTAATTATAACGACACACACAATATGTACACACGTAGCGATTTAAAATGATATAGACAAATTTGAGGTTAGCATGTTAGCTTGGCCAAGTTTGACAAGGTTCCCACACTTAGCTCGCTAAGTACGCCGTGCATTACCGCCATAGCTACGTTTTTGTTTTGATTCATATTTCTAGATCGGATTTGTTTTTTTATACAAATATTACTGTAACAATTACAACTACATTGTTGTCGGCAAGGTTATTTTAGTTCACGAAAACTAACGAAAAAAACTAAATAAAAAAAAAAAAATTAAAAACAAAAATGCTTTTTAAAAAACGAAAACTACATCTTATGCTTACAAAACTAACAAACTATTAATTGTGGCGAAAACGTCCTTTGTTTTAGTCTTTGATAATTAACTTAATGGATGTTGCCTTCAGGGGATGATCTTAAGTCTATTTATTTAACCGGAATAAGGACGTTTGAAAGTATGACACGCGGAAGTGACGTCATCTAGCAGCAGCCAATAGGAAAGCACCTTCAGATGACGTCGCTCCTCAGCAACAATTTTGCATGCTTGACTTTTGGCTCCAATGGCTCGCCTCGCCTGCTTTTTCATTTAACTCAGCCGAAATACAACGCTCGGTAAGTAATGAGTTACTTTTTTTTCCATTTTACCAAATATTGCGCACAAGTCATACACATAAAAAAATAATACTGAAACTAACTAAAACTAATAAAAACTAACAGAACCACCCTAAAAAACGAATTAAAACTAACTAAAAGACCCTGGTTGCTTCGATAATCACTGGACTAATCGAATCATAGCACCCGGTATCGTAATCAAATCACGAGGTGACGATAGTGTGTACATTATATCATCATCGATTGCGATTGTTTGGGCCCGACACCCGGATGTCACGGGGTACTGTGTGCTTGTTTGTCCCTGTGTGACTTTGACACCTTGTGTGTCCCCAGCTATTGTCTTGCTTCTCTCAGCTGAAGCCAATTAGCTTCGCTGCTCGGCTGCTTCGGCAAAACACAGACTCACACAATGATACGCTATTGCGATTTGCATTCAGCCGTTTTTGGTGAGGAGACAACATTTAAGAAGCCATCTCGAGGAAAAAGAGAGTTTGAGAGCGTGGCGAGGAAATGGCAGAGTGGCCTGTTGCTATGCTACGGCACGCAACACTTGTGCCTCGGCACGGCTGTGGCAATTAGTTCCATATCGCCTTCGAAAGGGGGGGGGGGGGGTACACTGGATAAAGATGACAAAAGTACAAAACTAGTGGCGAGTATGGAGTCCAAGTGAAACCAGTACGAATGAACCTTCTTTCAAATAGAAAAGCTGAACCACAATGAAGCAAATTGCTATTTTCAAATCGCAAAGGCAATTTTTTTTTTTGGGGGGGGGGGACAACCAATTGTTATTTAATTAATCATTTTAATTAACCCATTCACTCCTAGCCATTTTCACTGAAGCAACCCCCTTTGCCAAAATAAAGATTAGAGTCTTTTGTTTCATCAGGAGAAAAAAAAAAAATCATGTTTCTATCCGTTTCCGTTTTGCAGCAATTAGCATTAGAATATAGCTTCATTCTAGTTTCATCATTATTCACAAATCTGTTTAAAACAGTGGGGTAAAGAGCTTTTTTTTGCAACATGGCTCTGGTTGATCTCTTATACTCTGCTGCCACCTGCTGGCCTTATTTTGTAATAACTGCCATTGCTTTAACGACCTCTTCAGGTCAGAGGATGCATCAAAGCCTTCTGTATGCTCTAGCATTAAAAAAAAAACAAAAACAAAAAAAAACGTATTAATATGTTTTTGGGACAGTGGCGATATTTAAAATAGATTCGTTTTTAAACGTTTTTGGGAGAAAATGAGTTGAGAAGTGCAGTCCATGTTGACATATTGTTTCATGAAACATGAAAAATTGAAGTGAAGAAAAAGCCACAGTTGTTTTGGTAATATTGTATTGTTATAATCTGATTTACGTAATTAATTATAATTATATTTGCACCACGATTGCTTTGTTGAAATATGTCACGTTGTAGTTCATGCTTAAAAATACTGCGAGGCAAAGTGTTTAGCAAGTTACAACACTAAGTAGATAAAGAAATGCTTCCACGGTTCATTTGCCTTTGTTTACGCATAACCTATTAGACAAAATCCTAAGTATAATAAATCTGATAGTGTTTATTATAGCGTTAATTAATTGCTTGTTTGTTAAAAACACATGATAAAAAAAACAATCATTGAAATAATCATTGAAAAAAAAAAAAGAATAATAATAATTGTTTTTGATACGTTTGCCCAAAAGTGAATGGACTTATTTTCGAACCCTGCTTTGTCAGCCATCTTGTGCTAGATACTGTGAAAATCAATCACGTCCAACACTAAAATGTAACACCAATCAATGACATATTAGGGGGAAAAAAATGACTTTTTTATGAGGGGTATATCATGGAAAATTGACTTTTTCATTGTTTGTCTAGAAATAAATGGGACTCTGCCCTCCCTTGAAGTGCGAAATTTAACGACCAAGTAAACCTTTCACGAGTTGCCTATTTCTGAAAAAGTTTCTGAGCGATCTGTGCCGTGATGAATTTCGTAGAATTGCAACATTGCAATCCTACAGATCTGCACAGTAACTGACTGCCTTCATGAGTGAAAATGTTTTGCTTTTTAAAAATAATAGTGCTGTAAATATTAAACCTCGAACCCTCAATCTGTTTCTGGAAATGGAGTTCTAATCCTTGAGAGTCGGATCAGGGACGTGAAGGACTTACCGCTTTGCTGAGACGACAACTACGCAGCGTCCCTATCTTATTCATTTATCTATTATTTAGCTACTGCATACCAAACGGACGGGATCATCCGCGCTATCAGATGATTTATTTACATTACGCCGCGTCGCATGTCAACGAGTACACAAAAGCGACATAGGACAAAGGCTGTGTCAGCAAATAGAAGAATGCAACCGATCGTCTGATCTGGGCAGGTCACTTTCACGCGTGAGGCCGGACGTGACGGCTAAGCGAGCGGCGGATGCAAATCAGATAGCGTTGCTGAGTGAGCACATAACGAAGAGGTTCTGTTAATGGCAATAAAAAGGCAAATTAAGCAAAAAAGTAAATAAAAGTCAAAGTAGTGCACTCTTCGGAGGGATTCGTGCTTTGGCGATGGGTCCGCTTGCTTGTGCTACATGCTAGCAAAATGTTTATTTTTTGGGGTATTTTTGTCATTTGAAAAATGGACAGAAAGTTTGCGGATGTTGGAATTTATGTTGGCTTGCATACCGTTAAACTACTAATTAGTGCTACTTTTCTATAAGACATTTTAAGTCCTAATTATGAATTGAACAATTAATAATTGTGCTTTGTCGATGGGTCCGCTTGCTTGTGCTACATGATAGCAAAATGTTTATTTTTTGGGGTATTTTTGTCATTTGAAAAATGGACAGAAAGTTTGCGGATGTTGGAATTTATGTTGGCTTACATACCGTTAAACTACTAATTAGTGCTACTTTTCTATAAGACATTTTAAGTCCTAATTATGAATTGAACAATTAATAATTGTGCTTTGGCGATGGGTCCGCTTGCTTGTGCTACATGCTAATCCACATGCTAGCAAAATGTTTATTTTTTGGGGTATTTTTGTCATTTGAAAAATGGACAGAAAGTTTGCGAATGTTGGAATTTATGTGGGCTTACATACCGTTAAACTACTAATTAGTGCTACTTCTCTATAAGACATTTTAAGTCCTAATTATGAATTGAACAATTAATAATTGTGCTTTGTCAATGGGTCCGCTGCTTGTGCTTCATGCTAATCCACATGCTAGCAAAATGTTTATTTTTTGGGGTATTTTTGTCATTTGAAAAATGGACAGAAAGTTTGCGGATGTTGGAATTTATGTTGGCTTGCATACCGTTAAACTACTAATTAGTGCTACTTTTCTATAAGACATTTTAAGTCCTAATTATGAATTGAACAATTAATAATTGTGCTTTGGCGATGGGTCCGCTTGCTTGTGCTACATGCTAGCAAAATGTTTATTTTTTGGGGTATTTTTGTCATTTGAAAAATGGACAGAAAGTTTGCGGATGTTGGAATTTATGTTGGCTTACATACCGTTAAACTACTAATTAGTGCTACTTTTCTATAAGACATTTTAAGTCCTAATTATGAATTGAACAATTAATAATTGTGCTTTGGCGATGGGTCCGCTTGCTTGTGCTACATGCTAATCCACATGCTAGCAAAATGTTTATTTTTTGGGGTATTTTTGTCATTTGAAAAATGGACAGAAAGTTTGCGGATGTTGGAATTTATGTTGGCTTGCATACCGTTAAACTACTAATTAGTGCTACTTTTCTATAAGACATTTTAAGTCCTGATTATGAATTGAACAATTAATAATTGTGCTTTGGCGATGGGTCCGCTTGCTTGTGCTACATGCTAGCAAAATGTTTATTTTTTGGGGTATTTTTGTCATTTGAAAAATGGACAGAAAGTTTGCGGATGTTGGAATTTATGTTGGCTTGCATACCGTTAAACTACTAATTAGTGCTACTTTTCTATAAGACATTTTAAATCCTAATTATGAATTGAACACTTACTGTTACACGCGTTGAGCTGCTAGCCGCTACCAGCTGATCAGATGTTGGCTTCCACCACTGCCGATAGCAACTTGGAGCCGTCTCTGCATCCAGTTTTCCAACGTCCTTTTCTCTGCCGTCCTCTCCACGAGGAACCTCATTTGTCTGTTGGATATGAAAAGTGGAATCAAAAACAAAAAACACTTCATAGTCCCAAAAACGAATTATCCAATTCGGCCATTATGGTAAATGGAGTGCACTTTATCTACACAATTTCATAGGCCTATTCACATTATTATTTTTTTTTTAAAACATCGGAGCATACACTGACTTTTGTTTTACTGAAAATAAAATGTCGGCTTTAAAACAGCAGCGGATCAGGACCCAAATATCAAGGTCTTTCATGCCGATGATGTTCTATTTATGGGCAGGTGGATACCCCTGTGAAAGCCCACAAGCGGCGGTGTCAACAATGTTTGCTAATGAATGGCGGCGGGTAAACAACATTATTTCGCATGAAGGCGCACTGGGAAGTCAATGTGAGGCCTCACTTCTTATAATAATCAGCTTTCAATTACAGAGGAGACGGTGGGCCGCTGCACATATGTCCACGCGTTATTGCATCAGTGGGAAATGTATTTACTCTTCGTCTGCATTTAGAAGCATTATGATGATATTTTAGCACCTGAAAGAAGTCACATCTGTGAAACTTAGTCCATACAAAATTTCTGAAATAATGTGATGCAGCCATTTGGTTGATTGAGACATTTTTTTCCCCAGGACTTTACAATTAAAGAGTTCAGTTTGTATTTAATGACATGTCTGCTCATATATTCCCAATAGTGAACAGAAACACTATAGAATTTCATTTGGTCTAATAGTAAAGAAATTAAAACGTAATTATTATTTTTATTTTTTTTTAAGTAGACTAAATAAATAGTATACTTTACTGCAACACTGTGATAAAATGTTACCTCAGTTAAAATCACGCTCAGGACTCAAAAGCCAAGCCTTTGACAGAAAAATACGATTTTTAATGTGTCTTAATATTTAAAATAAAATAAAAAATCACATGCATATGTGCATCACACGTCAAATATGACTTACCTCACAGTAAGTCGAACAACAACGTAGCAAACAGAGCGGGTGTTTTGTGGATTGTACGTGATCAATTTTGCCACTAAAAGTATTGTGGAGAAAGAAACTATACCACATTCAAACATTTTAAACACAAACTGTCAATACAGACAAATAAAAAGGTGGGCAGAAAAACTCAAAGCGTCGTCTGTTTTGTTTACCATTTAGAAGCAGGTGCCTGATAACCGCAATCTACAACCGGAAGTAAAGTTAAGAAATGCGTTGCAGCGAAAAAGATGTCAAAGTAAAACAGGAAACCTAGAAATTTATTTTAAACATTTTCTATAAGAGGTGATATTTAAAAAAATAGGCAATAAGACAACAGCTAAATAAAGATGATGGATGTCTTGTTTTTAGACCTGTGTGAAGCTTTTGGTATGACTTTTAAAAAAAAAAAAAAAAAAAAAGAGTCTGCAGGAAAAGGTTCAAACATGGTACATAGTGCCGTTTGAAAAGTGAGGTTAGACTTAATTACTTTTCTGCATTGATTTTTTTTTTCTTTCATTGACTTGCACACTAAGCTACACATCACTTCCTCTCACTTTATAGTAGTGGATCTGTGGAACTATTAATATTATATATATTATATTAATATAAATGATCAATAATACATGAATGTAAAGTTCATAAAATTGGTCATAGGTGTGAATGTGAATGCTATTTTTCTCTGTTTGCCTTTAGCACATATATGAAAAGAAAATATAGTAATAGTCATATTTGAAGCTCCCATCCAACTATCTTGTGCAAAAACCTCCTTATAGTATTAGCAACTATGTAACTTTATATCTGGTGTCAACAACATGCAAGGAACCTTTGTGCGACCCTTTTTAGGTGCAGCCAATCACTGCCAGTTAGCTTACACTCCCTCTATTGATTTCTCCATGAAATAAATGCTAATGGATTATTTTAGAACGAGCATGCTGAGAGATTAGTTTTGCTCAAAGGAATCCTTTGGATTCTATGAAATTAGAGAGAAAAAAAGTAATATATGCGGTGCATACAGGACAGAGTTGAGACAAAGTGGTGGAGGGAAATGGACATTTAATAATGTATGCATGTGGGTGGGTGGGGTGGGGGTAAAAAAAGGGGGGAAATCCATGAGTAAGTGAGAGCGAGAGAGTGATTGTGTGTATGCAAGAGAGATATTCTGTGACCTTCTGCCTCGCAAAGCCCCATCTGACTAAGAAATGAGCTGGGATGGAGTGATGTGGCAAAGGAGAGAGGAGACTTTTAATGAGAAAGAAGCAGGAATGGAGGATCGAGCGGGAGCAATGGATTTTTTGACATGTACCCAAGTGACAACACTCAAGACTAATCTCCGGACAACAAAAGAAGTTGGACAGAAATATTATTTCGGTTGACTAGGCAGACTCAAAAAGTCCACTTTTTGACTGTAAATCTGAAAAAGTGCATGCAAAAAGTTGGTTTCATATAAATGGCTTTTAATGTTTTGCTTTACCATTTAAAGGATATTCGAGGCATCATCAAAATACCCCAAGGTTCAAATTTTTAAGCAACTCCGATTTTTAGAGTTGATGGAATTTATCTGGTTTGTTGTGACTTCATTCCCCAAATCCCAACCAAGGCTATTATAGTTAAAAGCTAACAAAAAAAACTAACTACAACTAAAATAGAAAATAAAATGTCATTATTGAAATAAGTTAGAAAACTATAACTAACTGGCCATAATTATAGAAAAAAAAATTGCTTTTTCAAACAATTAAATTCGAATTTTATTACATAATTCTAAGTGACATTTTGTTCACTTGCACTCAATATTTCATGTATTTAAAAAAACTAATACTAAAACTAAATTAAAACAAAGTACTTTTATTTAAAAAAATAAAAAATAAATTTAAAATTGACAAACCTGCTCCAAAAATGAAGTAAAACTGACTTTATTAAAAAATATAAAAATAAAAATTAACCATAATGAAATCCAAAACCCTGGACCATGCCCTCCTCCACTGTCTGTCATAATTTGATTATTCAGTTCTATGAAATATCAAACATTTTCCTCTTTTGCGAATTCTGATACCATTCTGTGGTTGGTGTTGCCCAAAAAAAAAAAATCCAAAGAAAAAGTAAAACACTTTAATCATTTCTATGATACTTGATGTCTATCCAGTCCAGGTAGCATTTTTGAAATGGTTACTAACTGACCCCGGATCAGCAAGAGCCACACACAGTAGCCCTAGACAAAACGTCAACAATATCAGATGATGTTTCACCCCTCCTTCGCCGCCCCTCTAATAGTACAGTGATAATAACGCAACAACGCAACATATTGAAAAAACATAGACATACACACATAGATAAAGGTCGACAATTTCCTGTTTTTTTTGTCGTGTACGCTGGATCCATGTCGCTGCGGCTTCTTCATGTGTGTCTGCCGCGGCGTGATCTTTCTATTCCTCTTCCAAACGGGCCGACCTTTCTCTAAAGGCCACACTGTGACACGGCCCACATGCACAATACTCTCACGGACGCCCCAAAGACACACACACACACACACACAATGTGGCCGGGGCCTCAAACACCGCAAGGGTGTCGAACGGGCTTCCAAAAATCCCTCTAACCTTTGTGGAGTTTTGCGGCCCATAAACAAGTCCACAATGGCAAACTGATGCTTTATTATCCCTATAAACGGGGCTAATAGAACAGCTCTTGCTTGGATGCAACTTGTGTTCTTTACAACAGCCGGACTGTCACAAAATATCATTTGACGGTGCCGGCATTTCACTCTGAATCATAAGACGTGATCGCAGAAGTGAAACCCGCACAGATGGAAACGGCAAACGAAAACGGCACATGGTAAATAAATAAAATCATTGTTTGCATCAATAAAACATGACAAAATGCATTGAGACACCGAGGATGTTATGTCATAACTGGTCACATTGAAACTGAAAAAGACTTTCAATTTAGGTTGTACATTCATTTGGAGCACCCGTAGCGTCTTTGCGGCACATTTGCATGTGGCTCTTGGCACGTCACGCTACATTTCAGGTCGTCTCCTCTCAAATCCCGCCAAACTCCTCTTGTCTCTTAATGATGGATTAGACTTCTCATGGTATGACCGCTCAGCCAGCCCTAATCCGCGCACGGTTGGAGCTGTGAAAGGCGGACCAAGGCCAGAAGTAGGCAGCGGCGGAGGAGGTGGGAGGAGGGCAGAGTTACACATATGTATCAAAAGCTGCAACGAGCGACCGAGGGGACGTTGCACCACGCATTTTTTTCACCGTAAATTGTCAAAAAGCAAAATGTAAATGTTTATGTTGTTACACAAGACTTTTTTAAAATATTGCTCTCAACAAATACTCCATATATTAAAATATAAATAAATAAAACTAATGCTAAAACTATGAATAAATAAATTAATATATATATTTTTTTGAAAAGCTAAACTAATATTAACCCTGGAGAACCCACGGGGTCAAATTTGGCCCCTATAAATTCTGCTACTCAAATAACAAAGACCTTTTTTTTTTTTTTTTTTACAAATTTAACTTCAAAAGTCCAGAGTGCCACTTCTGACCCCTGCATGGGGCCATCTAGTGGATGAATATTGCACTTACATGAGCCAGAGTGGTGGTGACAAGATGGCTGGCAACATGCTGTTTTGTTGAGCTGGAAATCAATCCAAACAAAACCATCTTTTCAGCAAACCATCAGATGGTAAAATTGTGGTTTTTTTGTTAATCTATTTCATATCATGTTGCAGAATGCCTAGGAGTATGTTTTATATATATATTTTGATAAATTAGCAACTCTGAGCTAGTTCAAAAAACAAGGGTTAAAATTGAAAAAACATATTTTGGTGTTCAGTGAACTTATAGCAGTCAGTTAATGTATAATTCATAATTTTCCAAAAAAGAAAAGGGTTCTTGGGTTCTCCAGGGTTAAGCATTTGACAAAATAAAAATCAACTACAAAGAAAAATAAACCTGTTCTAAAATGTGTTTTTGGGCCCATAAAAGTCGACTGATTAACAATAAACAGTGATTTCACAAGAGCCCTCATGATATTGATATATGAACGACGGCAGTAAAAACATGCAGAAGCCCTTTCAAAAATTCCACAAGGTGGATGCTTTGTTCCTGATTACTGTGACGGTCTAGACGATTAGAATTATGGTCTCATAAACGGGAGCCATAAAAAAAAAAAAAAAAAGTGCTTTATGAAGTTTAGTATTATGAAGTGGAGTTGATCCTTGACATTTCACAAAGGCTGATAACCTTTTATTATTTCCTCCACGCTTACATTTGGCTGGATTTTCTCCACAATTAGTTAGAGGCATATAAAAAAAAATCGTATTTTGCAAGGTCACTGTGACATTGCTGTCACACAACAGGATCATGATAGATCTATACATGAAAAACTCGCCTTACTTCATTTTATAATTTTTTTCTGCTCTGCTGAATAGTTGTACTAATAACTGTTTCAATTATACAAAATCAAACACATTTTACAAGATTTTAACACCCACAACAAGTTGTTTGATAACATGAATCATTTTAATTACACACTTTTGCATGTATATATTTATACAAGTATATATTTTTTATAATCACTGAAGAAAAGGGATGAATGGATGATGGATACTGAACATTTTGTATGTGTGTGAAATTTTTGTCCACCCTGTCATTTTGGGATAGCTGCCACTTTAAGTGATATTTTTAATCAAGGGAAGCCAAAAAAGTGTTTTGTTACATTGTTAATATTTACACTTATGTTTCTGAATGTTCATCATGTGTGTCGTTTGATGCCGTCATGCTGAACATGTCCACTCTGTCACAATGAAATATCAATTGATAAAAATTGAAAATAGCTGTTCAACAGTCCACACTCAGCTTGCTCACTGAATCATGTTGCTAAGTAAAAGTCCACCATGTGCTCATAAAATACTAGTTTTTGACAAAAAAAAATGTCCACCCTGTCGTTACGATTACCAACCGCCATTTTAAGAAGCACCAATGTAGATATTCACTGGAAGCTGAAACAGTGGCTGGTTGCGTAGTTCATATGTACACTTATGTTTTTCATGTGCGTACTTCGATGTCAAGCTTAACTTGTCCACTCCGTCACAGTGAAATATCAATTAATATAAATTGAACAAATTCGGTCACACTACACAGTCAGTCAGCTTGCCAGCTGAGTGTTGTGCTCATAAACTGTTAACTTTTGGCAAAAATGTCCACCCTGTCATCATGGAGTAACTGCCACTTTAATAAATACCAATATATGAAATTGGAGGCTGAAACAGTGGCGTGTTGCATAGTTGATATTTACACTTATGCTTCTCAATTTTCACCATTTGTGTTGTTTGATGTTGTCAAGGTTTACATGTCCACTCTGTCACAGTCAAATATCAATGAATATAAATGAGAAATATCTGTTAAGCAGTACACAGTCAGCTTGCTAACTGAATCAAGTTGTAAAGTGAAGATCTGCCATGTGCTCATCAAAAGCAAATTTTTGACAAAAATGTCCACCCTGTCAGCAAGTTGAATTGCTTTGCCGTTTGCCTGTCAGCTTTCGTACGAAGTTCATGAAAAAATCTGTACTTTTTGGTGAAACGGTTAAGTCTAAAAGGCACCTTCTTTTGATATTAACTTAGGCGATACCGGCACAGGACTTCACTCTCATACATTAAAAGGTATACCTCTATGTTCCGATTAGATTTCAAAGAGAACCGTCCTATCAGTATTAGCCATCAGAGGATTTCTACCGCAATTAAAAATCCATTTTTCACGACTCCTAATCATTTCAGGGAGTTTTATAATATCTCAAACACTCCGCACAGCTTTATCCAAATTGGGTTTTAATGAGTGGACTCCGCGCACTAATGCTCACAAAAGCCAAACCGCAGTCATCTTAATTAGTTTTGTTCATTGTTATAGGAGCACTGCACGGTGTTTATTTTATCAGCTTTAGATTGTTTCTGATATATTAGAATACATCAAGTCTAAAAAGTGCCCAAAATCAAATAAGGGCCTGGGAAGTATCTGAAGCTGGACAGATTCTACTGAGATGCTTGTCATCAGCTGTGAAATCATCTTTAATACTGCATAGGGTACAAAATGCACTTTTAATCCTTGACAAGGATGTGGCTGTTGAACTGGGTTTTCTGTTCTAATGTCTTATGTGGCTTTACTTACCAATATTTTTTTTTCCAGGCTCATACTGTGCCTCCCTTTAAAGTTTGAGCCTCGTTTCCCCCCTCCCTTATGTTCTTTCTTTCTTTTTCCTTTTCTGAATTTGAATCATCCGAGAGACTGTTTGCATGCTCCAATAGGTGCTGCTGTTTTGGTTAGCGACAGCATTTAGATGAGCTCAGTGGTTAACAACCGTGTCTACGAACAGAGAAATACACTAAGTACCTGTTGTTTTCCTGATGGGGAATGCGAGGCGGCTTTTTGCGGGGAGGCGTTTATTTGTCTTGAGCATTATTCCTTCTGACAGTACCCATGATCCCTTGCACTTTGAATTGAAGTTCCTGCACTGTGCTTCTCGTCTCAGACAACCATCTGTCAAAACTAATAAATTCTTTTGCGCCTGCCACCATCTCCAAGCGTGCTTGTTGCTGCCCGTCTTCTCTGTGTGTGTGTGCGTGTGTGTAGCTGACCACTTTTATTGCTAAGAGAGAAGAATGAATTGGCCCTGGGGGACAAATAAAGGTCTACAGCAGGCCCCGGTGTACCGAGGCAGACACAGGTGAAGCGATGGGAAGGCAATCTATTTTCCCGTGAGCACTGAGTGGTCTTTAACGCTTCGCGCCAAGCCGGCCGGTCGTCCTGGTAACAGAGCACAACCCAAAAGCAGCAGCCTAAAACCCGACACGACATATCACCAGATTATGAGTTTAATGACTACCGTTCAGCAAATCAGCGTGGGTGTGGGTGTGCAATCGAGTATGCTCACAACATCATTTTTGGGATCTCACCAAGCAAAAAAAAAAAAAAAGAACAGCAGCAGCCGCCGCCTCGCACACACCGCAGCGCTCTGAAATGAGATAACGATGCGTTAAATAAAAAATTTAAAAAATGACTTTTTGGGACTCACAGCCGTGTGCACAATAACTTCCCTGTAATTACACTGGTGTTTGTTTTTCATTTCTCACATCTTGTTCCATCGCGGCATCCCTACAGGTGGTTAAACACTAAAAGGACAAGAGACCTCCACCAAGGCTTAAAGATGTAAAAAGGGTTCTTTTTTGTATGTTTTCTGTTTGATACTAACAACTTATAATATTAGGAGTGTCAAAATTAGTGCGTTCATTTTGAGTTTATTTAAACACCACCATTTTTTTTAACGCGCAATTAATGACCGCCTCTTACTTGTAATGCCTTTCCTGGGGCAGTTCCAGTCACAACGCAGGAGACACGTCCATGTTGGAATTTAACAGTAATACATTTAATAATAATGCGTATATTTGTGGAGACTGGGGCCAAGTTGTATTTTACAATTTAAAAAATATACTTCATATTAAAGATTAGATCGCTCTTAATATTAAAAGAAAAATGCACTGAGCTGTCACCAACATTTTACAAATGCAATTATGCCATCTAGTGGCAGAAAAATGACCTCAACACAAATCAATGACTTTCTTTTTTAATTTTAAATTTAATTTTAATTTTAACTCATTTTTAGGATTTATCTTGAAACTACTCAATGACTAAAAGATGTAGTCATATTTCAATGTAACATTTTTTCCACTTTTATGTTAACAAGAGTATCGTATATTGAGAGCAGATGTAAAATGTGCGAACTCATTCAAACCCAACGTTTTTTTAATACCTTGTATTCACTCCCAAAAACTTGGAAATGTTTTTTTTTTATGCTAGAGCATACAGCTTTGCTACAGCTTCTGAAATAAATAGTAGTTATTACAAAAAACGGTCAGCTGATGGCAGCAGAGTATAAGAGATCAGCCAGTGCCATGTTGCGACAAGCTCTTTTTGCCATGGTTTTCATTGCTTGTGAATAATGATGAAACTTAGCTACATTCTAATTGCTGCAAAACGGAAACAGATATAAATATACTTTTTTTCTGATGAAAGAAGAGACTCTAATCTTTCTTTTGGTAGGTTCCATGTTTTTATAGCAAGAGAACACAACATTCTGTGGACCTTGCAAAATCAGTCAAAATCCAGTAAACCAGCTGGGAGCGAAGGGGGTTGCTTCAGTGAAAATGGCTGGAAGTGAATGAGTTGCTAATCATGAGTTAACTATAGAAGTCATGCGATTAATTATGATTACAAATGGTAATCGCCTGACACTCCTAAATAATATTATTATTATTATTTAGCGTGTAATACTGACTAATGACTGTTGGTATTGCAAGTGCGCACCCGCTACAGGTTGCTTCCTGACAGTAAAGGTAAAATCATGTCATCTCTTCAAATAACTCCGGCAGCAATTAGCTTGCAGGTCGTGACTGTCTGCGCTCCGGAACAGAATTAACAATCGCTGCAGCAACTCGCCGGCACAAGCCAGATAATAATGCTTTTGATCACTCAAAGCCCCACTACTAAAACCCTCAAATTAAAAGCTTTAACCTGATAATTAGCACCATGTAGCCCCGCTAAGCTCCCCTCGCATGCCTTGTCAGTTCAACTTTGGAACAAAGGAGGACTTCCGCAGGACAAACAATCACGCAAGCGCGCACTTTGTTGCTTATTGGATGCACACGAGCTTTGACAAAGTCGTCTAACTGGCTCTGCTGAGATGCGACGTCCTCGCGGGGATTTAAGCAGCTTAAGCGCTTGTTCGGTGATTGATGTCCATATTAAGCCAGCCGCTTTGGAAAATAAAGTGCAACCCGTAAATGCCGACTTCAGCAATAGTGTGGTCAGTGTCTTTGATTTAGTGGGTTGTCTTTTTGTTCATTCATGTAGCTTCCGTGTTAAGTAAAACTCATTTTAGCCAATGAAAAGCAGGTTTAGATTTTTTTTTTCCCGAATGCCTGCTTTTAAAAAATGACAGCTACACACCTGTGTGACGTGTAATATCAAAATTGATCCACTGACATTGAATATCTTCATATAGTGGGGAAAAAAATACAATATATATATATATATTTTTTTTTTTTTAAAGCTATGGCGCTACGATGACCAGGAAGTACGGCGGCCGCATAAAGTTTTTGGTTGGAAGTCCCGCCCCTTCTGTGACATATGCTCCATTTGATAAACAAACACCACGCCCAAGGAAAAACAACCAATCACGGACAAGACGGGACTTGTGATGTTTCATTCATTTTGAGTACACAAATCGCAGGCACAACTCCGCCACCTGGGAAAAAAATATAACTTCAAACTGATTTTACACTCTAAAAACTGTTGGGTCAAAAATAACCCAACTCTTGGTCAAAAATCGACCAATTCTCTACTTGGGTCTATTTGACCCAACTTTGAGTCAAGAAATTGCTCTTTTAGTGTAAAACAACTCATAAATATTGGTGAGATACTTGGGTTATAAAATTTTGTATTTTTGTATAAATTAACCCAGAAAGTTGGGTCAAATTGACCCATAAAGTGGATCGGTCCATTTTTTTATGCATAATTGGGTTACTTTTGACCCAACTGTGTACATTAAGTAAAATAGTGGCACTCAGCAAAATCCCATGTCATTGCAAGCCACAAAATATATCCTATAGAGTTATTTATTTATTGCATACACCTCCTTTAAATTATCCAACACAAACCACCTTTATATGAGGCTTATCAATAATAGCTAGCATGCTAGCCTAAACGACACGCTAGCACAAACTCGTGACCACACACACGGGCAAACAAATACGATGGCACTTTCTAGCAAAATCAATACAGTGTCGTTAAAATCAAATCTTGGCATTTTTACACAATAATAAATGTTCGTAAATACGGAAAACTTCCACAAACATGTTTACTCGCCATATATTTAGAACACAAACTTGGGGAATTGCATTTTATGCTAGCTTTGTTGCGCACTGGACAACAGCTGTGTGTGTGTGTACTGTATGTGTGAGAGGTGATGCTGAAAACAGAGTCAGGTGTGGGTGTTCAAAAAAGATTCTGTTCTCAAGGACCAAATGTGTTTTCGCACAAAGCGCTGAGAAGGAACTTTTTTTAGACTAAATAGTATGTCCCATCTTAAGGTCAGCCTATACGAAGTCAACACCATCTGCTCTGCACAGGACACAAAACATTTCGACAAGGTTAATATAAAGAATTAAAATGTTAATAATGTGTAACAATGGTTAATAAAATAAAATGAAGTATTAAAAATGTTATAATATCTATCAATACGGAAAACTTCCACAAACATGTTTATTCGCCATATATTTAGAACACAAACTTGGGGAATTGCATTTTATGCTAGCTTTGTTGCGCACTGGACAACAGCTGTGTGTGTGTGCGTGTGTGTGTGTACTGTATGTGTGAGGTGATGCTGCAAAGATCTGGCCACAAACAAATATTGAAACAAGTTTGCCTTTCTTTCAAATATTTATCAATGTTGACTTTGCGGTATCGGGGTGGAATGAAGCATCGCACACACATGGAACTGACTCACACTCAAACCCTCAGATGCTTACACACACACACACACACACACACACACACACACACATACATGCCAACAATGTAATTTTGTTAGTTACGCACATGCAAAAGTAAAAGGTAATGTTAAGATTTTTTTGTTGAATGAAAAAAAAAAAAACATGAAACCATTTGACACAAAAACAATGATATTCATCTTATTTCAGCATGACTCAAAATAAGAGAGAGTCCTGAAGGAGACGCAGAAGATGCGAGTAGTGGGGGTGAGAAAATGCAGCGGAATTCGCACGCGAGGAGAGAGAAGATGACATGACACATACTGGGATGTCAGCGGCGTAATTGAAAGCTGCAGAGCCCAAAATGCGCAACAGAAGGAACGGGCGGATGGAAGAGGAGGCGCAAGGTCGTACGTGCCGGGCTGGCTGGTGTCATGTGTCAACGTGGAGGTGTCGGGGAGGGGAGGGGAGGGGGATACGAAGAGAGGAAATGTCACATGCAAATTTAACAATGTGATGAACCTTAATGAAAATATCCGCAAAGGGTGGGAAACGAGAATGGAATTTGAATGTTAAAAATATGCAATTATTGAAAACATTGAGGGATTTTATTTTTTTTTTTAAAGAAGTGAAAGGGAGGGAAAAAAACAATTAACCCTTTCAGTACTATTATCATAGCAGTCCGCCTGTTTTTAATGTTATTGTTGTTTTTGTAAGACATGCGTCAGCTCCTGTCTCTGCGTCGCTCTCCTCTATGACACAGCGCTTCCCCCTCCTCCACACATGAAAATCTGCTAGCTACCGTAACGTGTGTAGAACCGACGCAAAGCTCTGCTTCTCCGCTCTCAGAAACCGTTGGAATTGCGTTGCTAGCACAAATAGTTCCGGAGTTACGGTACTTCGAAGTTACTCCTCTCTATGACGCGAGACTTCCCCCTCCTCCACACATGAAAATCTGCTAGCTACCGTAACGTGTGTAGGACCGACGCAAAGCTCTGCTTCTCCGCTCTCAGAAACCGTTGGAATTGCGTCGCTAGCACAAATAATTCCGGAGTTACGGTACTTTGAAGTTACTCCTCTCTATGACGCGAGACTTTCCCCTCCTCCACACGCGACAATCTAGCTACCGTAATTAATGTGGTATCCACGTAAAGCTCCGCTTCTCTGCTTTCAGAAGCCATTGGAAATACATTGCTCGCGCTAGCGGTTCAGGAATTACGGTGATTTGAAAAACAACTGTTGTCCTGTCGTTGAGCTCAATTTAAGTTCCCAAATTTGGCTCTTAAGTGTCTACCAAACCACTAAATGCCAAATTTGTCTTGACAACAATATTTACATGCCAAATAAAACGTGATATGACTCAATATTTGTTTTGCAGGTGTACGTTTTGTGTGTCTACTGCTAGGGGCTGAAAACATGCTTTATATAAAAAGTAATAGTTTCATCATCTCCTCCTGCTTCTTTGTGTCTGCATCTACGATTAAGTCTTAGATACACCAAAAATAACGACTGGCACGGACGGAACTATAACTGTGCTCTCATCAACTCAATTTGTGTCAAATCACTTGCAAGTTGTTGCATGCACCAATTAAGGAGGTGATAATGTAGCTTTGGTTCACGGGGAGGACACGTTATTGGGGGGATGAAGAAGAATCCCGCTCAACCTCCGTTTTCGTCTTTTTCTCCGTTGCAACCCGCTGACCCTCGGCGCCT
This sequence comes from Vanacampus margaritifer, assembly GCF_051991255.1. Taxonomy (NCBI): domain Eukaryota; kingdom Metazoa; phylum Chordata; class Actinopteri; order Syngnathiformes; family Syngnathidae; genus Vanacampus; species Vanacampus margaritifer. The sequence continues at coordinate 11,753,318 of NC_135448.1, read as the reverse complement.
CTCGCCCCTCTTCATTAAATGTTAAACAACATACATTAGTAAAGATGGCTGAATGATCCGGAGCACGATGAAGACGCCGGATCACGACCGGCAGCGCAGAAAGTTTCACTTTCTTTTGATTTGCAAATTAAATGTCACTGTTATACATACTGAATGCTATTTAAATGGATTTTTATTAGTATTTGCCCAAATATTGCACTTTATAGCTTAATAAAAAGGACTTTATGGTAAAACGCTGTGAAACTGCTATAACTGAGGAAGTTTGTTGTTCATTAAAAAAAAAAATGATGCACACAACATTGTGGAACGACCAAATATCACAATTGGAACGCTGATTGTTATTAATGACACCATTGTCATATAACATAAAATAATCTGTAGCCTATTAAGCAGTGGGCCAAATTTACATTCACAATATTTTTTTGAAACGGCTGCTGTTGTGATTACGACGCTTTGGTACTGCTGTTTTGGCTAGCAACAGTGTTTTTTTTTTATTTTATTTTTTTACATTTTTCTCTTAGAAAAGTGTACTTTAAGTGTCTGGCGCGACATTGATGTCAAATGATTGCATTTCTATGAATGTATAATTAGTCAAATGAAACATTTACTTACGGATTGCAACAATATGACATTTTCAGGACTGTAAATTTCAAGACAAGAATTTCAAACTGAAGTCCAATTTTGCCACTTCTTGGGCAGTGCAGCTGGGATGGGGACTCCATTACACCAAAGCACATATATCTCGCCATTTGTCTTACACTTGTCGGTGGTGCAGATGAAATCCCTGCTTTCCTATTATCTCCACCGGCCCTTTTGTGTTGCAGCGCTCGTCGCTATGAAGAGAATTGTGTGGCGCGGCGCAAATGACTTCATCTACGCTCAAATAGGCCACATTTGCCCTGATAGTTTCCCCATCAGCCATTTCAGCTGCAAACCTCTGCTTGTTTGGATGCTTGTACTAACCCCAGCCCTGTATCAGAATTCCGTGTGTCTGCTTGTTTTCGTGCTTGCACTCTCTTCCTCATTCATCATACATCAGATCGAGCAAAGTGCGGATCATTACTTGCCTCTTTATTCTTTGTTGCCGTCATCATCCGACACTTTAGTCAGCATGAAATCAGAATTGTGCGGTGTGAATCCCATTTTAGCAACTCAAAAAATGACATTTGGAATCTTTAACTTGTTTTTCATCATGCCACTAGTCAGGAGAACCATGAGAGCCCCATGCTCCTGAAATGCTCACTCCAATTCCTATCTGGGTATACATTCTATTAAAAAAACTATTAAATTTGTAGTGGGTGAGATACAATGGATTCTCCCCCTTACAGTCCAAAAAAATAACTGCACTCTGCATTAAATTAGTGGTGGACCTAGACCAGATACCTGTGGAACGCCTGCTGTATATCAGCAACTTTTGCTAGAAAAAGTCATTTTAGGTCAAATAATAACCAAAACATTTTTCATAAATTTTTGGCAATTTTACGGACATAGGGTCATTTTCTGCCTCTCCCTTTTTTTAGACATTTTATGACAATTTTTTGACATTTTTTCTGCCTTTTTTTGCTATAAATTTTCTGACGTTTCTGGCAATTTTGTGGATATTTTATGGTCATTTGCGGGATTTCTTCTTTTGTTTTGGGACACTTTTTATTATTATTTATTATTATTATGCCAATTCCAAAGACATTTTATGGGGATTTTCTGTCTTTTTTTGTTGAGGAATATTTGTATATTTCGTTTAGGCTACTTTTTAAACCTAAAAAAAAACCTTTAAAATCATTCAATGTCAGAGGTGGGCATCGACGGCCGGAGTCCTGCAGGTTTTGCATGTTGCCCTTCTCCAACACAGCTCATCAGCAAGCTCTGCATAAGCCTGATAATGATCCTGTTGATTGGAATTGGGTTGTGTTGGAAGTGAGAAACCTCCAAAACCTGCAGGACTGTGGCCCTCGAGGACCGAGTGTGCCCACCTCTGTTCTATGCCATTATTGGCAATTCCAAAGATATTTGATGGCATATTTTCGACATTTTATGGTCACTTTTTGGAAATGTTTAGGTAATTTGTAAAACTAATATTTAATTATTTTCTTTTATCTAAATTATGAGTTCATTTGTAGAATATTTGATCTAAAAAATAAAAACATAAAAAATATATATTTATTTTCCACAATTTTTTTAAGAGATCAACCAGGGGGCCAAAGGAGAGGGACTAAAGAGCCACATGTGGCTCCAGAGCCGCAGGTTGCAGACCACTTCTATATACAAACACCTCACAGAAAAGAAAACATTTTTTATTTTGACCTATTTACTTCTATTCCTCCTCAAGTTTGAAGGCTATTCTTTTTTCCTCCATCCTCCCCCTTATGCAGAATTCTTTGAAAATGTGTACGCCAGGTCTAGGATAACTACAGTATGTGCAACGAGTCATCTTTCAATTATGATATGGAGAAGAGGAAGATTTATCAGGACACTTGCACTTACAATATTTCTTGTATATGCAGATGGTACATCAAACAATCTAGCTCGTTATTTCATAATCAGTCTGCATTGCAGATCACATGTCAATCAAAGCCTTACTAAAAGACAACCCTGTGGGCGCCCACACACACACACACACACACACACACTCAACACACTGTATATACGTACTGGGTGACCCGAGTGTGAACCACAGCTGATTGCAGTCATCTGTCTGTTAACTACATTTTCTATAGAAGAATGACATTGTGATTGATGGAGGGGGCAAGAAGAAGAAGAAAAAAAAAACGACAGGGTTGGAGCATAAGGGATGAAAAAGGAAAGTGGCGACACAGATCATCAGAAAAAGGGAGTCGCAGAGAGCTGATGAGAGAAGATGGAAGGAAAAAGATCATCATCACGCTTTTCAGGGACCGAGCAGGTGAGAACCCCTCTTGGCAATTAGACACAGAATGACCGGTGGCGGGAAAATAGCCCAATGAGGATCTCATTGGACGCCGACGGGAAGAGCAGATATCCAAGTATATCCAAACACACCTTGCTTGGCTCACCTTAATTAACCTTTGTGTGGTCACGAAGCTTCACGAGAGGGAACATCGAACTGCAAATAAGATACTGTACATGTATTCGCACCCAGGGCTATACATTGATCGCAACTGGATTTTTGACCTCCTACCAAGCCTTTTCATGAACCGACAAGACAACCAAAACAGCCCACTAAAAACATACAACCTTGACAACAATTACTACTTTCCTATCCGCCAATCTTGTGGCATTTTAGAGGATTATCAACCCAAAAATGTGATAATGTGATTTTTTGACAAACAGCTGTGGACGTGTTGCATGCAAATAAAACGCAAGTCGGTGCCCAGGAATTGACCGCACAGGTGTGATAATCGCCCTGAAAGCACAGGTGAGGACGCTAACTGCTTTTGACTGCCCCCCCCCCCCCCAACATGACAGAGGTGCTAATATGCTTTAATGAGCCCCAGGCACTCCAAATATTCACATTTTGGGTTAAGACAGAGGCGACCTGACTGACTAAATTGGCCCGCTTAGGGTCTCCGGATGACACTAATATGTTTTAATGAGTCGGCAACACAAAATGTGCTTGTTAAGATTTCGGAAGCGTACAGCACAGAACACCGTACCGGTTCGAACGTCCTCATCCGGACTGATTTGTTGGTACAAAAGATGAGGGATAAATTCTTAATATTGGAATTATTCCTGCTGAATCAGGACATCGTGTCAAATGATGGGAAAATCCCATCAGAGCAAGATGGAGGAGAGACCGCCATCTGATTTGCACCTTTAACATCTTAAAGTATGTCAACGATATTTTTTTTGTGCATCCTCAATAAACTTGTAATGAACTTCATCAATGCAACTAGAGCAGCCTCTCCGTGTCTTTCCATTTGGTTCCCATCCAATGCGTGAGGCACCAGACGCTGGCAACATCCGTATGCACGGATGATGAGCCGTTCCAATCATTCTGCATGTGCGGAATAATCATGGGAAGTTCAAACATGTTTCCTTTTGTGCCGCCGCGCTTTCATCTCGCTGTTTGATTCCCCCGACGATCGTTTGCATTTCATGCCCCCCCCCCCGCCCCCGAGAGACAGAAGCTCTTCGCGGCAAGTTTGTTTCTGAACGCCAACAAAACAACTCACAAACATTTCTAATGATAAACTTGGCTTTGGATGCTCCTTTCAAGCAGTAAAGTCGACAAATTCTGCAGTTTTACAATCTAAAATGGTTACTTGGTTGAGATTTGACTAAGAATGAACACGCTAGCCCCATAGGTAACTCTGAATTTGTGATATAAACAACTGGCATATTGATGCTGTTCCACTCCAGCCCTGTAGGTGGCAGCAAATGTGTGGGGGGATTATTGCTTAGAGGAAAGTGGCTTTCAAAACAAAATAAAAGGGACTGTTATGGGAAGAATGACAAGAAACTTGCCATTTTCAATACCATGACACCTTAAGACATCCATTTAAGTGCACCTGTAGGGGCTTCTGTTTTGGTTAGCTTTGGACACCTCAGACCTCTTTCCTAGTCGGGTTGCTTTTAATGATGCACATGATGCTTTCAGGAGCACAACTCCCATGTGTGTAGATACAAAAGTAACCTCTTGGTCCTTGGTATGACGCAAACGTGGAAATTTCCATAGGATCCATGTGCAAGTATTCCACTGAGACTTTTTAAAACACACTCATAACAAAGACATAGGAGGAAAGGCGAGAGGAGTTCAAGTCATCATTTTATACACAAACAAAATTTTCCATCCTTTGTCATCCTGATTTTTTTTAAACCATCAGAGGCCTGTTTCCACCATTGGAATTATTATTATCAGATTTATTTTTTTTTTTACAACTTTTTTTTTTTTTTTAAACACCCAAGTTGTACATGGGAAATGGTGGAAAAAAAGGCTCTGGTTCATTTATTTATTTTTACTTAAAATAAAAAAATACCCCCCCCCCCCTACTTCGATCAGAATGTACGTCATCCCCCCAAAAAAAATTGGAAAAAAAAATAAATAGAAAAAAATTCAATCCATAGTTAATTTACTAAATACATTTTGCCCAATGCCCATCAAGGTTAAGTTATGCACTTTGCGCCTTATAAGAATTGTTTGTGTTTTTATAAGAACCCTCTCCTTTATAGTTAATCTCCTCTAAGCACTTGCCAAAACAAGCCATGTGAGGACATCTTGTTGTCTGGCGTTGCGCAGACGATAACAACCAACATTGTTACTCGTGACGGGCGGCGCGGGGGGAATAGATGGCGTTTATTATTCAACGCGCCGACGCATTTGAGTGTCTTAGAGCGTGTGTTGTCTTTGAGAACTGCGATTTCCTTTTAAGAGCAAAATGTAAAATTCACATGGACATGTGGGGACATGATATGATCCTTTTTGGCTGGGACAACTTGGGACTTGTGTTGTTGGGAGAAAGATGGCAAAAGTGGAGATAACAGCAGTTGGACAGCAAAAAAAAAAAACTTGATGTCATTTTAAATTGGTATTGGTTCTAAAGAATCTCAATGAGGCTGGACGTGGCAAAACAACTCAAATCGAACACCCTTAAAACTGCTGGGTCAAAAATTGGACCGACCTAATAACTTGGGTTAATTTGACCAAACTTTGGGTTGCTTTGTACGAAACAAACCAGAAAGTTGGGTCAAATCGATCCAGTCTAGGGGGTCAAAACAACCCAATATTTGTGGGTTGTTTTGTACCAAAAAAAGAAAAAGAAAAAAGAGATTTGAAAAAAAAAAATTAACAAGAAAGTTGGGTCAAATTGACACAAGTTAGGTTCAAACGGCCCAGTTTTCGGGATGGGTTATATTAAGTACCAAAAAAAAAAGTTTTCTACAAACAGACCCATAAATTTTTTTAGGGGCAAAAAGGGTTGTTCTTACCCCAAAAAGAAAAAGAAAAAAGATTGATTTGGTGAAAAAAAACAAAAAACAAGAAAGTTGGGTCAAATTGACACAAGTTAGGTTCAAACAGCCCAATTTACGGGAGGGGTTATATTTGGTAACCCGCCCAAAAAAAAGAGTTTTCTACAAACCAACCCATAAATTTACCAAGTTAAGGTGTCAACAACACAATTTTTTTTTAGGGGCAAAAAGGGTTGTTTTGTACCAAAAAAAAGAAAAGAAAAAGAAAAAAAATTGATTTGGGGGAAAAAAACAAAAAACAAGAAAGTTGGGTCAAATTGACACAAGTTAGGTTCAAACAGCCCAATTTTCGGAGGGGTTATATTTGGTACCCCCCCCAAAAAAAAGTTTTCTACAAACCAACCCATAAATTTACCAAGTTAAGGGGTCAACAACACAATTTTTTTTAGGGGCAAAAAGGGTTGTTTTGTACCAAAAAAAAAAAAAAAGAAAAAGAAAAAAGATTGATTTGGGGAAAAAAACAAAAAACAAGAAAGTTGGGTCAAATTGACACAAGTTAGGTTCAAACAGCCCAATTTTCGGGAGGGGTTATATTTGGTACCCCCCCCAAAAAAAAAGAGTTTTCTACAAACCAACCCATAAATTTACCAAGTTAAGGGGTCAAAACAACACTATTTTTTTCTCTTTTTGGGGGGGGCACCAAAAAGTTTTTTTTTGTACCAGAAAACAGAACAAAAACACAACAAAAAAAACCTACAGAAATTTGGGTGAATCCAATTTATGACCCAGCAGTTTTGAGTGTGAGCTAACTTGTCTATTCAAACGACTACTGTGATGCACTGAAAATGCAGAAAACATTAAAATTAATTAAACAAGAAAAAAAATTAAAAGATTTGAGGGTTTGGCTAATTTTTTTTTAATTTTAATAACACTTCAACATTTCAAGAAAATAAATATAAGCAAAGGATGGAGCAAGTAACTACGGGAAGTTAAGTCGTTTTTTTTTTTAACTCCTACACCGCCAATCCAATTAAAATGGAACTTTGACAACTATAACCGTCATTGGCAGTGAATGCGTTGATTTTTTTTTAAAAAATGTTTTAACTTACTAAATAAAATAAACAATTGCATTTTAAAGAAGTTTTACATTTTGAAGGGGGTATCATTGACAATATGTGTTTTAAGCCAATAAAAACAGCCAAGCGCTATATTTCACTGTAAAGTAAGTGCGAATCCAAATCGTATCCACAAATGAACTCGATAAAACTAGTGCTCTACTTTTTTTTTTGTTTTGTGGCTGATGTCCCTCCACACACAAACGCAGCAGAGTGTGTAATAGCCGCGGCCATCAGCACAGCGGCGGTCGGCCTCATGCGTACGCACGCTGTGCGGAGGTCGCCGCTATTAAACAACAAACAGCGGCCGGCGAGGCGCTGAGATGCTTCGGCTCCCGGCGGAGGTGTGTGGGGGGTTTGGGGGGGGGGGGGGGTGGGGGCAAGAAAATGAGGTGATTATAATGCCGCGCCGGCAACAAATGGATATTGTGCGCATCATTCCGTTAGATGACGGAGCCTTCGCCGCGTAATATTTACCAAAATGCTCGAGTGATAGACGCGCTGAATTATTCAACAAACGGCGCCCGGAGAGAAAAAAAGCGCTCGATGGCCGTCTAGCAAATGTTCAGACGGACGATTTCAAGCGATACGGACGCCTCCTTGGCAGCGGGACGACCCAAAGCAGGGGTCACGTGGTGCCGTCCTCTTCAGAAAACAATTGCGTGATTCCTCAACAAGCAGATATCAATCAAAGTTGGTGCCGTCTCATCAGAAGTGTCTGGAAATGGTTTCTTTGTCCTTTTAGCGATTGCGTCATCCCACGCTCGTCTCTTTTCTGCTTATGGTGAAGTGTGCGACCGAGCGTGTAGTTACCTTGGCAAAGACCAAAAGCATTCGAAAGTATTTTTATTTCAAGAATGCACATTCAGCGCCATTTACTCCTTCAGTGATAGCGAAGGCCGCTAAGTCTATATGAGGTGAGGACGCTATAATCGCTTTTCAAACTGACTAAAAAGAGAGCATCAAGACTGCTTCATATTTTTCCTGCACATCAACTTAATAGTCAAGTTTTCACATCAGAAAAAAAAGGATATTAAGTGAAATTAGCACAGTTTCAAGGCACTATTGTTCACACATGACCATCAGAACTTTTTTGACACATAACTTGACCCTTAAATAATTGCCGGCGCGCGCGTGCGTGCGTGACATCATGCAAAGGAGGAACACCGGCGGCACAGGTCGTGACCCGCCCGACACCGCCTCGCTGTTCCTACAACCCCGCGCCTTTGCTCCCTCTTCGTTAAATGCCATTACGGAGGGCTCGGGTTCAGACGAGCTAATGAGCGCGGGTCAATTAAGAGGGGACAGTTCATACATTAATGAAATCTCAAAGCGGGTTCAGGTTCAGTATCTGTCTTTGGCCGGAAGGACAATATTTGATGTACCGGTAGCTTGTAAAATATATTAGCACCCCTGATAAACTGCGGCACTTTAGAAAAGAAAAAAAGAGGTCTTCTAAACACTACAGGTTAGTCAGAATCAGTGATGCCAGTAACGCATTACTTAATTTGCATTTTTTTTCCTATACAAGCATCAGTTTTTTGTTGAATTTGAATATGTTGGTAATATATTAAGATTTCTAAATTGTTTGTGTTTGGTAATATTTAATACTAAATTAGTCAACTTTTTTTGTATGATTTTCTACTAAATTAGTCAATCTTTTGTAAAATTTCCTATTCAATAAGTAAAAAAATTGGGGTTAGATTTCAGACAAAATTTTCATATTTTTTTATATGATTTCTTACAAAATTAGTCAACTTTTTGTTAGATTTCCAACCAAATTAGTCAAGTTTTTTGAGGTAAGATTCCAGAAAAATTTGTGAACTTTTTGTCAAATTTCCTGAAACATCAGTCAGCATAGCATTTTGGTTTGATTTCAAACAAATTTAGCCAACTTTCAGTAAAAAAAAAATTCTACTTCTTAAATCCTATAAATTAGTCAACTTTTTGGTTACATTTCAGACAAAATCAATCGACTTTATTTTAGACCAAATTGGTCAATTTTTTTCGTACGATTTCATCCAAAAATGCACCTTTTTTTTTAAGATTCCCTACTATCTACTACTATTAGTCAACCGTGTGTAAGATTTCAGGTAAAATAAGTCAATTTTTTTTGTAAAGATTTCCTATTAAATTAGTCAACTTTTTGTTAGATTTCCAACCAAATTTATTTGGTAAGATTTCAGACAAAATTTGTGAACTTTTTGTAAAATTTCCTGCTACATCAGTCAGCTTTTTGGTTTGATTTCAGACAAATGTAGTCAACTTATGTTAAAAAAAAAAAATCCTATAAATTAGTAACTTTTTTGGTTAAACTTCAGACAAAATCAATCGACTTTGTAAGATTTCAGACTAAATTGGTAAACATATTTGGTCAGATTTCAAATTTTTGGGGTAAATATTTCCTCTTAAATTAGTCAACTTCTTGGTTAAATTTCAGACAAAATGAATCAACTTTATTTTAGACCAAATTGGTACATTTTTCCGGTACGATTTCATAAAAAAATAAACTTTTTAGTATGATTTCCTACTAATTTAGTCAACCGACTCCACTTTTTGGTTACATTTCAGACAATATTAATCAATTTTTTTCCCTATTAAATTAGCAAAAAAAAAACATTTTGTAAAATTTCCGTCAAAATTGGTCAATTTAAGATTTCATTTCAGTTTTTTGGGGGGTTCTAAGCTATGACGGGTCCAGCTAAACACTTTTTTGAATGATTTCCGTTGCAGATTTCCTTTGATTTAAAATTTTTTTTTTTTTTTTTTTTTTAAAGACTTCCTCCTCAATGATTTTTTTTGCAGCAAGAGTTGTCGCCCGTGGCACTCTGGCATAATCGGTCAATCTCATTGCCGAGAAGTGTCACGTCACTAACGCGCCACAAATTGTGAATTTAAGACCTCATTATCTCGGCTGCCTGCTAAAAAAAAGGCCAATCTGCAGACCGCCGGTCCCTGACATAATTAATATTTCCATTTAAGCCGCTTTTAATTGCTCCGACAGTTCCATTGCTCAGGTGTCTGATACGCGGCCGAAGCCTCGCACCGTTGGCTTACGACGGATTTGATTTCAACAACCGTTGCGTCTTCATGTCGGATTTATTTGAAGCTACATTGGCAAGGTGTTGCAAATTCTTTTCCGGAATGCAAGAGCAGAGTGCGCTTAAATCCGGTTGACATATACAAGGAAGGCGGCGAGTGGCGAGCGGCGGCATGTCCTTGCGCGTTACGGCTCCCTCGGATGCTCCATATTTAATGAGGGCAGGGAAAAGGGGCCGGGAAAAGGCCACGTGGGCTGCCGTTGCTTGTTTTCCACAGTTGGGAGCGAGGCAGGGGAGATGATTAAAGTGGGGATTTTTATGTGTTGCAGTGGCGGCAGGATGTGCATGTGCACCTGTGATTATGCGTCAGATTCTGCGTCCTCGGGGGCAGCGGCATGTGGGGTGCGTTATGGGTTGGGGCTGCACTTAGGGATCGTTAGGGCAACTAATGTGTTTATTATTGCCAATGACGCACGGGCACACACTTGAGGCATGACGTGGGATGCTGCAGCTAGCGTGAAGGGCGAGATTCAGCAGATGGCACTGTGGTGTAAACCCCTCAGAAAACCGAGTAAATAAATTGGAGACAATTCTTTTCACAAATCCAACTACAATATACCTGAAATTACGGAATTTTAAAAAAAAAATTAAATTTTTTTTTTTAATAATAAAATATTTTTTTCATCATGATCAGCAGGTGGCACTGTTAAATTAAGTTTTTAATTGAGAAGTGGTGGTATAAACTCATTGCAAAAAGATTATAAATAATGTGTGAAGGAAATGGTTTAGCACATGACAGACTTTATAAATTAATGTAAAATCAAATGTAAAAGAAATCAAAAATTTATTATTTTCTCTTTCTTGTGAGCAAACAGGGGAAGAGTGAGCAGCTAGGCACAGAGAAGGAGGGAGGGAGGCACTGTCATAAGAAAATAAATAAATATACCAACAGGTAATGGTTAGCCCCAAGGACAACATGAGTAGCACACAGGTCTGTTCACAAAATAGCGAATAATTAATTACACGCTTTTGGTTGTATATCTATGTATGGAATTTGTTTTTGTTCATGATGAAATTTTAATTCATCTTGCCAATGAACCAAAAAAAATTCCATTCATTCATGCATTCAAAAAAACGAAAGAAAAATATTTCACCAGTGATGGGACACAGCGACTTACTAAGAATAAAAAAAAAAAGACAAATTAACATTTATTTTTAGCACATTTATTTATAATGCCCAAAAAGCCATTTGTCATATGCCAATTAGTTATTTCATTCTGCTGAATGAAATCTGCCTAGCAACAATTTCCAAAGCAGGAAATTTTGCCGACTCTTCCAGTAGTGTGTCGAGATCGAGTGTGCTTTGGCGCCTCGCAAAATGGCAGCACGGGCATTTGGGTGGTCGTTGACGAGTGACGGGCACCGGCGAGTAAACACGGGTCAAGTGCGCCATGTCACGCCCATTAGGCCCGATGGCAGCTTTGAACGCTCGCCTAACGGCCGCGGTGTGGCGGCGCATTTTGCAGAATCAGGTGCGGCTGACGGAGCGTCAGAAATAATCTTCCGTGTCAGCAAGAACACGACTGATTTACGACATGAAGCCCGTCCAAGAACACTCGAGCTTTTCATCCAACATGTGCAAACTGCATATTAGTTGCTATAACCGCATGCGCTTATTAGCGTGCCAGAATAACAAGTGGCTAGTGGCTCTGATGCTCCAACTAAATTAGTTGACTTGTTTTTGCGATACCATTATATTTTTTTCTTTTTTAAGTTAAGTATTACGTATAATATATATATATATATATATATATATATATATATATATATATTTATTTATTTTTTTTACTTTTTTTTGTAGATTTACTACTAGTCAACATTTTTCTCAAATTTCCTACTACTGTATTAAGTAGTGTACTTTTTTTGCAACATCTATTAAATTAGTTACAAATTCATTACTTTTTTGATAAGACTTCCTTCTAATTCCGCCTTCATGTAGAGGTAATACTTTTTTCATAAATGTTCCTATTAAGTGTGATTATTTTTTTTGTACATATGTCAACATTTTCTGAAAATTACTTGACTTTTTTGGGGGGGGGGGGGGGGGGGGTTGGGGGGTACAATGTCCTACCAAATAAAATGGCAGCAAAGCACTTCGACCTGACTCGATGAAGCCCCTCCCTACACTTCAATGTAGTTCATTGGTGCGCCACTAGATGGCGCTAAAGTAACATTTTGGACATTTGACCTGGTTTAGGCCTAAGAACAAATACTGCGAATAATGGTGGACCGTTACACAACCCAAAAAGATCAGCCAGGGAAAATCTATGAGATCTCCTACTAAATATAAACGCCTTTTGTCATAAATCCGACTAGCATGCTAGGCTAACAAGCAGCTGGGCGATTGCCAGCAGTCAATTGCCACATGAAATGGGAAACCAGGCGGGAAGTGGGATGCAACAAACCCAAAGCATCGTCCGATCGCTTCACTGGGGCCCGAACGTTCAATAAAGATGCAATGGTGACATCCTCTGCTATGCATTAATTATGAAACGAGCACCACGACAATGCTGGGCTATAAATGATCAAATGTAAATTTAATGTGGATGTACAGTACAAGGACACACACGCTATGATATTTATGATGTCGGGAATGCAAATAGATTTTCCATTTGTGGCACGTTAGGAGAAGAATAGACCCATTACGTATTTCAGATGAGAACCAGATGAGCACCCTTGTTCGATAACATGCGCCAATAATCAAAATGATGGCAACAATTACCCAACTACAGAAAATGGGAGGAGTTTATTTCTAACATTTGGAACACTATTAAAAAATTAACAAAAATCTTACTGCAAGTCCAAATTTAGAATGTAGTACCACGTTGCGCCACAAAATGTCAGGTAGCACTGAGGTCTACAGGAAGAGATATAGCGTAATTAATGAGCAGAAGAAGAGGCAGAGAAGGTCCCCAATTAAGCTCCAGTAATGCAGGTGACATTCAAACAGAGCAGAGAAAATAATATTATCTGCTCTGTGAGTATTATAGAAGTTGCTTGAAATTGTATAATTACCATAGCAGCTATGCTAACTTCCATTAGCCCGCCTACGCGGTTTTCACATGCTAACAGTGAGCTAGCAGACTCTCGATATTGCAGATTTTCACAGTATTTTAGTTACAATTCCTATTTCGAAAGAACCGCAAGTGAACATCCCACAAAGATGTCTGCCATCTGCCTGTTGATGCTGCGGCACCTGTGATGGACAGCTCGCTGATTATTCTCAACACGACAGGATGCTAATCACCGGCAAAAAGGTCAAACGCAAACATACAAACACACGCGGCACACACACACTCACACACACACAATCAGATCGCACTTCAAATCGATAAAGTACGTTAGATGCACCATACGTGATCATCAATCACTACGGCCATTGATTACAGGGGGGGCGCCATGCGTGCGTGTCCTTGTGTCGCAAACTTATTTGCTCATATGTAAAGGTTATGAGGCAGTGTCAGCTATTGATTGTTTGCCAGACATATAGAGCGGCTTACATGTTCCTGAGTGTAGTGTTGTATTTTTTTCCACGGTTATGAGTGCTTTAAAAAAAAAAAAAAAAAAAGTAAAAATAAATAAATGTCTGAACTGTATATGTAGAGCCGTAAAATTAAAAAAAAAAAAAAAAAAAAAATCAAAATAATTACATATAAAGAATACACTGTATAATGTTGTACAGGAATAAAGTTACATTAACATATCTAAATAAAAGTAAAAGTACTTTAAAGGTTATTATAACATAGCGACACCGATGCTATTTGTTAGCCTGCGTATAGCCTTTTACATTGTTTGTTAGCATTAAGCTAATCGTACTATTAAGGCAAAGCAATTTAGCCATTTGTTGGAGGGAAGGTGCGTGTTGCCATGGCAACCAAGTACTCCAGGCGATAAATTCATCATGCGCGTCTGTTTGCAAATGTCAAAATAAAGTTGCACTTAGTCGGGAATAAAAGCCATATTACTGTATTAAAGGAGTTGTATGATAAGATCCAGATTTTGGAGTGTGTTTGCCATGTGGAAAATGGCCTAAAGGATGATCGATTATGTGTCCGCCCATCGTGGACCTTTTTTAATGGGCTCAGAGACTGAGGATATTTGTTCTTTAGGCGGAGAAGCTGGATTTATCTCACAGTGCTAACAAAATGGACGCTCCCTTGTCTGGTCAGAGGTCTCAGAGGGGGATCACTAATGGATCCATCAGTCATTTAGCAAAGAATATTCAACCGTTTTTTTTTTTTTAAAAGGACGACAAGCTATGAACTATTTTCTGTCTATGTAGAAATATAGAAAAAATATATCAGATACATTTAGGAGGATTGTTGAAAATGGCCAACATGACCATAAAATGGCTGCTTCAAAATAAAACGACTGACTTCCAGTGTCTTTTCAGACATGACTTCTTGTGACTTTTTTTGTGGGTCTACATATGATAAATGGCTTAAATTTCAAGTGAAATTGGCTTCTGGGGCGCAATTTTGTAAAAAAAATTCAGAAAAAGTCCTCAGAGGTGGCCAACAGGACCCTAAATTTGCCGCTACTAACCAAAATGGCCGACTTCCAATGCCTTTTCAGGCATGACTTTTTGCTTCATGAAACTAAAGCTTTTGGGGGATATATATATATATATATATATATATATAAAATTTGAATGGCCATTTTAGTAGAGGCTTGAGACAAAGATGGAGGATAACACAGAGAAACGGACTTGGGGGTAAAAGAACAAGAGTGAAAGACTATAAGGAGAAGAGGGGGTGTAGTTTGGCCTGAAGGGATCCTCAATAATAGATGGAGAAAGTGGCGAGCGAGGAGAAGTAAAGCCCGTCGTCATCTCATTCTCAACTATTGATTTGGGTTGGCTTTCTATGGCACATTCAGAGCAATTACTAATATTTGGAACTATTAATAATGAAGACAGTATGTTCCAATTAACTATGCAAATATATAATGTATTAGCATTTATGAAGCACTTATTGGTCTTATGTCATTAAAAAAAGGATTTAAGTCAACTCAAATCTAAAAAAAAAAAAAACAATTCTAGAAAATCGGATTTATAAAGTTAATCATGTAAAAAAAATACTGTATTTGTTAAATAAGCACATAATTATAGTATATTTTTAGTTGACTTCCATTTTGTGATATTCTCCATATTTTATTTAATAATTATATAAGCAGTAGGCCTATATTTTATTTGGAGATTTCATATACTAATACAAAATTCCAGTTTGATTCTGATTTCTTAGAACCTGAAACTGCAGCTGCTATTATCATAAGATTATTTTTAGCTGCATCATTTTTTTTATTTATTTATGTTGCTTATTAATTTGCTTCATGATCTTAATAATTACATGCACATCCATCGGTCTGTGATGACCTCTGTGCAAAGACACCGGGGCTAGTTAATATTCCAGTCTTGACATCCTCTATCTGTGCTAAATCATCATCACACACACACACACACACACGCACACACGCACACACACAAATGATACCCCGCTGCCTCTTAATTTCACTCCAGGCGCAGAGTTAATAAACTCTAATCAATGTTCACATAATAAACACACAGATAAATTGATAATGCCAAACATGAGATTAAGATGGCCGCGGCTACGCTAATTGTCAAAGTTCCTGATCCGCGGGGGGATACGTGCAGTGAAACCAAAAATGATTCGGCAACTGTGAGGGAGATTGAGGTTATGTAGCATCTCATTTCAGACAGAAGTGCGGTTATTATGGGGAAAAAAAGTACAGAGAAAGAATAAGAAAGTCAAAACAGAATTGTGCTTGCTCCATTGTCAAATACCAACAGTAACTGTTTGCGCTAACAGACAGACACACAAAGCTAAAAACAGTGTTTGTTTGTGTTAGCTTAGCTCGAGCTAAACAGTGTGGCTTTATCCATTTGACATTTAGCTTATTATCAGTGAAACAGGAAGTAGGCTGCTAGCTAGGATGTCCCCCCCCCAAAAAAAAAATCACACATAAAAAAAAATCATCATTTTCACTTCAGGTAGATTAACATACCAAAGACTACGGCTAGCTTTGTGACAAACCTGTCAGGTACATTCTTAAAAACATTCACTAAAAATTATTTAAAAAGGAAGAGCCACTTACATTTCAGTAAAGATCCCGATAATTATCCATTTGTGAAACCTCACATGGTCCACCGCGAACCTTAAAAGCACACAATCCAACAAATAAGGATAATGAAGTATGATTTTCTTTTCAGTTAGCTTAGCATGTAGCAAGTTTCCCCTCAACAGTTTTGCCTTGATGGAAATATGTTGTCGTTGGCCTTTTTAGTGTTTTTAAGCTTCGCATGTAGCATATTTTAGTCCAATTGTCATGTTCTATGTGCGGATAATTTGCCTAATCGTAAAAAGCTATGCCATATATTACTCGTTTCAAAAGCAGTCTTCATGTAAGAAAAACAAACAGTTCCACACATACCAAAGGTATCTGTTGGTGTTGGTGTCTGTTCACAAGTCCTTCCACAAGTGATGGCAGCTGGTCGTGCCTTTCTTCCTCACCTGAAAATTCAGGTGAGTTGCATCGCCCTGCTCAGTGCTGCCCTCTTGAGCTACATCCACATATGGCTAATTTTGCAACACACCTCTCAGGTGTCTATCCAAGGTTATTTATTTTTTTCTCTCCTTAGCTTAGCATGTTAGTATGAACAAAACAAATTAATGCCACATTTTTTTCTTTGTTTTTAATTCCTCTGTATAAATACAATAACTATACATTTGTAATACGAACCAGGAAGTAATTCGGGAAGCCAGCTTAGCATATAGCATGGCAACAGTTTTGGAGCATTCAAACTTGGCTTGTTACATTTTTAGGAATCAAACACGCTAAAAGCTGACAAAATGAGACGACAAGAAAATATAGACAACACATATTCAGTATATTTGTTACTTTTATTAATTATTATCATTATCAATATTTTTTTTTTCAAGTTTAGCTGCGTAACAAACTTTTTCTTGGCCATCCAACTCCTCCCCCCCATGTCATTAACATACAATTTTTGCAAACCTAACAAATAGCATACAGAAAGATAACAGAATAAAATAAGACATGACAGAAAACTACCTTTAAAAAACAACAACAAAATAGTCCCATTTTATATTAAAAAGGAATCAAGACAAAAATTCTACAAAAAAAAAAGAAAAGAAAGAAAAGTTGATTAAATGTACATTTACCCATGCATGGTTCGGACCAAACTGGCCTTTTTTTTTAAGCTCCCTTCTTGAACATGTTCGTACCATCGGCTGCATGCTAAGCTACATTTCTGTTGTCCCTTCGCGATGAACCAAAAGCTTTATCGCGACTTTTTATTATGACCGCAGGAAGCTAAAACACTCAAAGGGCTTGATGTAAACTTTGACGTGAAATGCCATTCATGTGAACTTTATTCGACGTGGAAGAAAACAAAATTCAAACATAATTGGAAAATGTCCCCCGCCCAAAACTTTTGCAATTCAAGTCGTTTGAACTTGGACGAAACTCCCAACGGCTACCTTTATGGACCAAAGCGGGGGCGGAGTCAAAGACCAAGAGCACAGTCTCATCTGTTTCCGAAAAGAAGCCCTCCAGTCTTTCCCTGTCACTTCATTTCTTTGCTACATTTCCAAAATGTAAACATGACCATTTTGATCACCCGCCAAAAACAAAACAAAAACAAACAAATACACACCCCTACACATCCACTTCCCATGGTTGAAATGATCCTTTATTTTATATATTTCTTTAAAAAAAAAAGACCTTTTTTCGTATTATTTTGCATGATAGGATTTTCGCAATTTTTTATTTTTTGCAATGAAAGTGAACTTTGGAATCAAGCTATTTTTTAAATTTTATTTTTTAGACTTTGTGTCTTCCAAGCAGCAAGCACAGTGTGACCTTGATTTGGCCTTTCCTACTTTATTTACAATTTAGTAGAATTTCGCACAACAATCCTTATCCTTGATGCCAGCTTAAGGTCCATGTACTGTTGATACCAACTAGTATTCTCCCCCCCCCCCCCACTCGTGCTAATGTTACAAAGCTCAAAGGGGTGAGATTTGGACTTTCCCCCCAATTTTCATCAGTGAATCGGGCCAGAAAAGAGGAATGCTTCCATTTGTAATGACTTTTTTTGGTCCTATGTGAGCTTCACATTGCCTCATTGCAGGTTTGTAAATTTAAATTTGCTTTGAATTGTAAAAAAAAAAAAAAAAAAAAGACTCCCGTCAGCAAGTTGTTAATTTAATTTAAAATCCCAAGTAAAAAAATAAAAATAAATCCCAAGTTAAAAAATTTGGACTCTTATTAGGATAAATGACCCCATGTGACCTCACACGCTGAAGTACGATTTCCTACTAAATTGTGTTGACGTCCAGCTAAATATGTGTAAGCACCACATATGGCTTTAAGCTGAGCGAACAACTTTTTTTTTTTTTCTGAACAGATGTCGGCTTCACGACTGCTTACGTGTGATTGATGAAAACGTGGGCGCCATCTTGGCCGCACCTCCACCGTGTGTTTTGTTTTTTGGCTCCGGCCGTTGTCTGAGATCGTGGCTAGAGAGATCAGAAAGTCAACCAGGTAGACTTCCAACTCCAGTAGATCCTTTGGATTCTGAAATAAGGATGCACCCAAAGACAATAAGGCGCTTTGCTGTAGTCGATTTATGACAAAATTATTATTTTTTTCTTGACGTACCTTTTTGAGACAAAGGATGGATTTACACCGAATGTTCAAGTGGCACAATTCTGACTTTTTCCACAACATTTTTAGAATATTACGGAGTAATGTGTTAAGTGACCCTCATTTCAAATCAATGGGGGCTAAGAGTGCAAATTTGAATATTTATATTATTCATGTATGATGGTTTACCTCCATGTTGTTCTTCATGCTTGTGGAGTTATCAATGTGCAATTTGGTTATATGTGCATTGCGGGTTGATTCTTGCATTGAGTGAATATAAACATATTGTGTCACTTGAAAAAGTCATTCCATCAGAATTGTGCACTCGGACCTGTGGCGCAAATCCAGTCAGAGAGGAAGAAGCATGTTGAGTAGAAAAAAGTGTGAGCAGGCACTAGATGGGATTTCATTCAACGGATAGAAAAATATCACTCTAAGGCTTCTTTTTCCTTCATTTTAGTCCTATAGTGTTTTTTCCTCTCTCTCTTTTTTTGTTTTTAAACTAAGGCAGCAAGGCGGGTGACGTTTTTTTTTCCCCCCTACCTGGTTATGTACAACTTTGAATGTAAACAGTTGAGAAGTAGAAAAATATTCTGCTGATAAATAACCGCGACAAAAATAATAAATGTAAGAAAAAAAAAAATAAGCAGATGGGATGGAAGGGTATTTCCTGTTAAGTCATTGCACAGTAAAATGTATCAGTAACACTACTGAGGTGACCTGTAGCACACTGACTATTGATTTGAACCCAAACACTTAAAGTTGACCTAATAATAATAAAAAACAAAATCAGGATGAGAACATGGACTAGGTAGAGGGTCCTTGGTTTACGATGGTCCCGGTATAAGACGAGGTTGCAGATGGTGCGCAATAAGCTACTTTGCACGGCGGCATAAGAACGGCGTATTTATTGTCTTTCCGTTTTATATTTGAGTGTTTTTCATAGAAATATAGACTATAATTTCGACTTTACTACTGCACCAGTATAGGCTAGTTATAGATTAAAGCAGGTTACAAAAAATGATTGCCATTTGATGAGAAAGCCAATTTTAAATGGGCATAGTCGTAAAGTTATGACATAAAAAAATTGTCATTTAATTTTTTTTTTATTGTACATAAAGATGCAATTTAGAGTGAATAAATAAAAAAAAAAATCTTTAGGAAAAATAATTAAAATAGATTGAGGGAAAAGTTGCAATGTTACTGGAATAATTATAGTTGTAAATTTATGAGAAAATGCCTAATTTTACATTGATATGAAGTAATATTATGAGAAAAGGTATGATTTTATTAGACATCTAAATTTAATGAGAAAAGGCATTTTACACGGTCATAGTTAGTCAGAATATTTCAGGACAAAGTCAATTTTATGATTTATTTTTTTTAATAAATACAATTTACGTGCATAATGTTAAAATTTGATGTGGAAAAAGCCACATTTTTCCACAAATAGTCAACAATTTTAAAGAAATTTGGGATTTAAGGCATCATTTTATATGCTCCTAGTTGTAATATTGCAAAAAGTATTTTTTTCCCCCTTTTTTAAATGTGTTGTACTTTTGCACAAATAAATATGCCAGGTGACCTGAATAAATCTAACATTTTCCAACTGCATGAGAATCGAGTCGTGGATTTTACACAACAAGTCGTAATACTGCGAGTAAAAAAAACGCCGCCATAGGAACGGAACTTTTCGTAAATCGAGGACCCCCCGTACGTGAGAACATCATGACGTCAGCTACATAATGTACAAGTTACAAAACAATCCAATAATAGAAATAAAAAGCAGGCGGGCTGGTGTGCAACACGCGTGACCCCTGAGGACTGAAATAGCAAACCTTCATTTTGTTTACATCCATGATCGGGGACGGACGCGCCCTTGACCCTCACACACGCACACACACACACACTCTCATAAACATTTCCATAACAATGTAAAAGAAACCTAAAAAACAAAACACTACTTTTGTAGTACCAAGTCCTGAAAACAAGTATTTGCCTTTACAAAATAACATAAGAAAAGTGTATGAAATTGCATGTTTTTGTAATAGAACAATATAATTATTATTATTAATATTACTATTATTATTATTGAATACAAATGTTAAGCAGGTTAATAGATTGTTGTTTTGTTCAATTATCAGGCAGGCAAAGGCAGCCAGGCACATAGCTAGTATCATGGCACGGAGGGAAGTACAAAATAAAGTCACTTGGTTCCGTCCACACGGGACATGGAGAACACTTCGGTTCCGGATTGGCACCGTTTTGGAGCAGTTTCGACTGGTTTCAGAGAGATGCGTCCACACTGAAACAAATAGTCTTGGCTGTTGGAGGGAGTTTTTCAAGCCCAACAGCAGAAGATGCGCGCTAGATCCACTTTGACACCGCCAAGACCAAATCAGATTTGGTTTTTGCGCAGGTCGTACCGATGTAACAGATGATGCCGTCAAAACTGTCCATCACGTCATCATTTCCCCATGAGTTTTCTCCCATCCCAGCAGCACTTCGCAGGGTGATTTCTATTCCAGCATTGGGATGTGTGTTTTTTTATTTTATTTATTTATTTTTGGAGGTGCGCTACAGCTCGCCTTCGGGAGCATATGTAATATTCTCGAGGGACATCAATGACCCTCTGTGTCCCCTTTTTCCGTCTCTTCGCCACCATCGGACGCCATCTTGTTACTTTCCTCACTTCCGTCTATGGCGTCCTCACAGGTAATGTCTTTTTGTGTGTCGTCGCCGCCTCCATCTTTTTCTTCCGAAGTCAACTCTGCCGTTGAATCCTGATTCTTCAGCGTCATATCTGGATGCTCCAGTTCCAGATCTCGATGTTCAGGCTCCAAAACAAGATGCTTTGGCATCACGGCGGCGTCGGCGATGTCATCCTGATCCTTCGCCGGCGTCTTTTTGTCCGTGTAGCGGTGTAAGCCTCGCTGTATGTGCGTCGTAAAGTCATAGCGGTCGGCGCAAACGTGCAGGCAGAAGCCGCACTGGAAGGGTCCCTGGTCGCCATGGCAACTCATGTGCAGTGCGTACATGACCTCGTCCAGGAAGTAGATACCGCAGTGCAAGCAGCGGTTGCTGGGCTCGTCTTGTGTGGCGACGTCCGCAGTGGCGCGGGTGGACGGGGTCCCGTCTTCCGCCTCCCGCCGGGCGCTGTTTTCCTCGGCATCAACTTTCAGGCTTTCCGATGAAGGAGACTCCCGCTTCTTCTTTTCCGCGCAATCCGTGGCGTCCCGTTGTCGTATGGCAAGGTCCAATGGTGCGTCGCTTTCCATGGATGATGACGAGGTTTGCGGGTGGAGAGGTGGAGGCGGGTATTGGGCCGGGGCGGGCGGCGGCGGGAGTGGCGAATATGGCGAGGCACAGTAAGGCACCGCGTAGCTTTGCGGGTGGTGCTGCTGCACCGGAGCCACCATGGCGCCCAGGTAGTGCGCGTTGTTGGCCAGACCCGCCGTGCCACCCAGGTTGCCCATGCCTGAGGCGGCGGCCATCTTGTACTTGGTCCAGAAGCGCAGCCAATCGGACTCGGGCGTCAAATCCGGCGAGAGCGTGAGGGAGAGCGGCACGGGGAAAAGAGGGTACTGGTACTTCTCAATGGGCGAGCCTGGCGGAGAGTAACTGGACGGTTTTGACGGCCGCATGTACTTCTCGATGGGACTTCCTCTTTCCGAGCTGCCGCCGGAGCCGACTTTCCCCGCTTCAACTTTGGCCAGCACGTCCACCACCTCGGAGGAGGCGGGGTGCGACGGGAGCAACAGCGGCGGCATGCGCCGGTGTATCTCCAATGTCTGGTTGGCCAGGAAGGCCTGCGTGGAGCGCGGCGACCGCGAGCGCGGCGATGGTTGCTGCTGGCTTTTCACCGACACGCAGCTCCTGTCCGACTCGTCGCCGTTGACCCGCTCGTCGGCGGTGGTGCGCTGCTGCTTGTGGGCAGGGTTTTCGGGCGGCAGCGTGTCCGGGTTGAGGCGTTTGCGGGTGCGCCGGCGGATGATTTGCTCGCCGTTGTTCTGCTTGATGATGTTTAGAGGTCTGGGCGTCTGCAACACAAAATAAACACAAAATGTCAAAATGTGACTTGCATTTTCTCGTCGGAGAATGTATACTCTAAAAACAGTTAGGTCAAAAATAACTCAACTATGAGTCAAAAATGGACTGATCCTCTAACTTGGGTCAATTTGACCTAACTTGGAGTCAAGAAGTGGGTCTTTTAAAGTAAAACAACTCATAAATATTGGTCAGATCCTTTTACTTAGGTCAAAACATTGGGTCATTTTATATAAAACAACCCAGAAAGTTTGGTCAATTTGACC
Source organism: Vanacampus margaritifer (assembly GCF_051991255.1). NCBI lineage: Eukaryota > Metazoa > Chordata > Actinopteri > Syngnathiformes > Syngnathidae > Vanacampus > Vanacampus margaritifer. Next base: position 11,730,218 of record NC_135448.1, on the reverse strand, counting down.
CATAAAGTGGATCGGTCCATTTTGGATCCATAATTGGGTTACTTTTGACCCAACTGTTGAGTTGAACCCGGATCTCCTGCACATAATCATTTCAATTACTGTCTGGTTCCTACCCTGACCACAAGGGGGAGTGCTTGTATATGATAACTTAAGTAAATAATAATTGTGGGAAATCATTATCATGATCTTCACATATAATTACTGTGATTTATGATTAACAACATAAAAACAACATTATTAAAGGTAACCTATTTTTAATTGCAGCGCATACAAAAATTCACTAAAATTCCCCTATTGACAATTAAGAATTTTCTATGAACCACATGGAATTTGCATGAAAGTGCATGTAGAGTTAAAGGAAGCTCGTCAGTGTTGAGTGAACAAAAAACGAAAAAGGAGAAAGTGATTCACGGCATCAACGGAACGCTTTTCCATTTCAAACGTGAGCAAACTTGAAGCGACAAAAGGTCGCCGGAGTGAAGACAAACGGTGACACGCTCCCTCTCGCACCCGCGACTCCATATTCATAACTCTCCCTGTGCACTCTCAACACGCCAGCGTTTTTACTAGCTGCGATCCTCGCTAATAATGTGTGTCGAGCAAATAAAACTTTTTTATCGTGCCATGTAAAATATGGCCGTCGTGGCGACCGGCAAGAGCCGAGAGGGAGGGACTGAATGGGACGAGAGTGGCGGAGTTCTGAAACTGGTGCGTCTGCAGTTTTTTTTTTTAAGACTTTTGTAGATCGTCCAAACACGCAAGCTAACTAGAATGGATCACGTATTGTTTTTAGTTACTGATGACAATATTCTAAGACATTTTCATATACTACAAAATTGAAATAAATGTTATGTTTATTGGCCTTTTCCCCCATATTTATTTTATAAACAGGCCTAAAAACAACAATTGAGTACCACAATTATACAAAAAAAAAAGTAAAAATAGGCAAGATTATTTCTAGATTACAATGCCGCAGTATAGTTATTTATTTGCATTACTGAACATAAAATTAGGTTTAGTGGTTGAACATTATTCTTGATTCATTTCAAATGTAGGTTTAAAAAGGTGGAATCAGCTTGAACGTGCTCATTTCTGTTCAGAATGGTAAAACGATGAGACTGAAATCGAAAAAGGATGCATGAGAGCACTTCGGCAGGCAGCCTAGTAAATATGTTACATTGATAATTGCATTTTTAATACCTTTGAATGAATATTTTCAAGAATAGTTATTGGAAATGTTAAAGAATCTTTGTCCACTTGCAGTTTTGACAGTCAGCCACCCAATAAAAATCGCTTTGTGACCCAATTTGGATAGCCCGACCCACAGCTTGAGCTACATTCGGTAATTGTCAAGCAGTCGGCTCGTTTATTAAATCAACAATGCGATGGAAGCACCTTGCGGTTGAACAAGGCCATCTTAAAAAGTCAATATGCAAACATGTACTGATGCGTGAAATGACTCTAAACTCCACAAGAGCACGTCTGAGGTGATCCACGCTTGAAAGCCGGCTGATTCCGGAACCCGAGTGTCGTTATCTCATCTGTAATTCATGCCGTCTAATTAAGTTTGGGATTTCCATCGTCTTTCCCCAGGCTGGAGACGGCTGGTCGGCTCGGATCACGCCACAGCGGTTCGCGCTCCCGAGGAAGCTGACTGAGCTCTGCGACTCCCCGGCAGCCAAATCAAATATACTTTGCACAATATTATGTTTCCACAGCAGGAGTCGCAGTGCAACAGATCTTAAGAGAGCACAATTTGCTGCCTTTATTTGCTATGCTAAGGGTGAACAGATGCACAGTCTTCTGGCACCTTGGACGACTGAAGCCCGATTCCGCCGCCGAGTACAGTATAGTACACAGCTGAACCGTGTTTCCTATTGGGCTGAACAATTAAAAACAAATCAACATTGCAATGTAGAAGAATGCAATTTTCGAATTGCAAAGGCTACTTTCATTCAGTCACTCATTGGGCTGTATTTATATTAAATAATATATAGTGTATACATACAGTATGCACTCACGCAGATTTATTTATATGTATATACGTATATATATATATATTTTTTTTTTAATTATTATTATTTTTATTATTATTTTTAAATATATATATATTTTTGAAATTTTATATATATATTTTTATATATATATATATATATATATATATATATATGTCTTTATTTTAGCGTAAATCTATCCTATGAGATAAAAAATTTAGATATTGTGTATAATAATAATAATAATAGAAATATTTTTTTGTTTTTGTTAAAAATAGGGTAAGAGGACCTTTAAAAACAATTGCATATTAAATCACAAAGGCAGTAATGATGAGGATGTGTGTGTGTGTGTGTGTGTGTGTGGGGGGGGGAGGAAATCCCAATTTTGATTATTTTTCAAAATTATGATGATTATGAGGGTGTCCCTTAGACCCCAAAAGTTTGAGAAGCCTTCTTGTTTATTGAAGGGGGTAACACCGAGTCTTACCGAGTGCAGTTTCTGATAGAGGCCGCAGGCGTTGCAGACGTAGCCGCCGTTGGCGTTCTTCCTCCAAAGTGACGTCTTGGTGGTCAGACAGTTGGCGCAAAAGACCCCGCTGCCTCTCCGCCGCTGGAGGACGATGGGGAAAAAAACACACACACACACACAAGATTGACGTTAGAGAGTCAACACAAATGGATGAAGAAAAATAAAGATGAGGAGTTTAAGAAGTGCTTTGCAGGTAAGTCGTTAACGATATTAGTATACAAGCGTGGTAAAGAGGCGGGTGAGGTGAGCAGGCTAATTGGCGTGGCAACGTGCTCCATCACAGTAATGAGCCAATCACAGCGTTTCTCCATCCCATTAGGTCTGTGGTCCCCCAGGTCGCCAACCTTTACGATGCATTCCTCCTCCACGCCAACAAACTCACTCGTTTTTATTTTCTTCTTTGCCAGTCCGTCAATCTTCACTCCCAATTTCATTTTAGATTGACTTTTTTTTTTTTTTAATGCATCAAACACTATAGCCACACCACACCTTGGAATTTAGGATTGATGTTCATTTATTTCTTACAATAAGAAGTACAGCTCCATTATGTTCTCGCTCCTATATACGCCCTAAAATTCCATCTCTGCGCCTGCCATCTTTGGCATTCTCCTTCTGGTGACGGTCCGCCGGGACCTTCTCCTTTCAACGCCGCCATCTTGTCGCTTTATGTACCTGACACAGTAGAAGGCACTGAAGAGCTTAGCATTCTTTTGGGCAGCAAGGGGGTTCGAAGCAGCCGGTGCGAAAAAAAACATTTTCACAAAAGCGCCTTCACTACACCCGAGGCCGTTCTGGACTCTCAGAGCTGTTGCAGATGGAGCCACGAGCACATCTTCCAACGGGCATCTGTTTCCGGTGGGGGGGCAGCTACAAAGCAGACGGGGCACAGCACTGCTACATTTTCAGATTTTGTTCCCACCGGAAATGTCTTATTCGCGACAAGGCAAGGATGTGAATGGAGTTGGGGGGGGGGGGGGGGACAACTGCAAATCGAGTTGTAATTAATCACAGTTGGTTTTCCATACATTTTGGTTAACAGATTCTGTAGATTTATAATCCAAAAATCGACTTACATACACAACAAACAGCATGCGATTATGGAAAATTTAGGCAGCAAGGTGGACTAGTGGTTAGCACGTCGGGCTCTGTAAAAACTAGATTAATTGATTTGAGTGTTAATTTTCCTCATGTTCTATACAGCTAATTTAATGGAATGACCATCTGTGGTGCGGATAACCTCGCTCATAATCATGCTAAGTTTCATTGATTATTTCATATCTATCCATTTTATTTAAAACTTTTTGACGATACTACTTTGGTGCAGTTAGTTGTTTTGTATGTAAACCAAAAAAGCAAGAATGTTAATGAAATTTCACTTGGCCCGATTTGTAAAATACGTAGTGGCCCGAGACAGTGCCATACTGGCCCAGGGCCACAATTAATCGTCGGACCCTGATCATGGAAGAGACTTAAGGATTTTAGGCTACCGTGTTGTGTAACAAAGTTGACAAAATTCAGAGCTAAAGCTCGTACTCCACTGAGGCGCGAACGTTTGCGAAGGTAGCAAATATGAATTTGTCGCCAGGGTTCGTTCAAGAGTCGTAAAATCATGTTGAAAATCTCCTTGCGACAAGCAAAAAAAATATGAAAACTGTTAGTGAACATTGCGACCCCAAACAAACCCTGTCACACGGACGAGAAATCAACATTTGCTAGCTTCGCAAATGTTCGCCCCTTAGTGGGATACAGGCATTACATTTCAAAAATCCTAAAAAGTTTGTGTGTGGCGAACATCACATCATAGCATGTTGTGGTAAAACTAAGAATCAACCTTTATCCTAGTAGTAAAGGGGAGAGAATGCATGAAGTAGACGTGGAATGCAGTAACGCAAGGTCTTCACAGTAACAGAGCACCTGCTGTGACCCTTCAACTAAACTCGAGCCACCTCTTGATTAAAACAACTCCTTGTTTACACAGTGCCTTGGAATTGAGCGAACAATAAAACAATTGAGCCATGAGCCACATGCTGCTTCACCGAGTCAAAAGGCTATCTGATCACATGTAGCAGACAGCTCCAGTACATTTCCATGACACGGCAGTAAAATACCCTTAGACAGTTTCCTGCTGGAGACGATGAATCGTCCACAACCGTTTGTTTAATGTTACTACTGTTTAGCAACAATGTTTTAAAAATGGGACATGAACGTTTTTTTTGCCAAGCAGAGATTTAAAGTGCTTTTCCTTCACTCTACTTTAAGACTCCGGCGACAAAATATCAGACAGTTCAAATATTTGCAAGCTAAGATGTTTATTGACTCGCGTCCACCCGTCGCCGAGTCAATGTGGGGATGATTAAACATCCTGTTCCAAACGTGTTGTATGGAATAAACAGCACATGGCTAATATTGGGATTCTTTATGGTGCATGTGTTGCTTTCTGACACGGGACCACGCACGGATCCAAATCCTCTCGCTGGCAACGCGCACTACGTGTGTGCGCGGGCGCGTGTGTGCGCACACCATACGCTCGCCACATGTAGCGAGACGGAGCCAGGTGATTGATTGATGTACACTTCCTCTTCGAGAGTGTGTGTGTGTGTGTGTAGTCCGCCGCAAGCTCAACAATGTGTCTGTCATCAGAATTTAGCTTCTCTCCGAGCGAGCCAAATTACTCGCATATGGTCACGCAGCTGCCCCTCCTCCTTATGGGACGATGGACGCACAGACTTCAACATGAGTGGAATCAAAAATGTATCCAGAAAGCTAGCAGCCGGGTTTTGTGCTACACAAAACATCAAAACACAAGAGAACAGACACACGTATGCACTAATCATAGCTCATACACCCATTTCTCAGCTACCTATGACACGCTTCAATTTGTACCCAACGCACAGAAACTCTCAAGGAGGAAATTGCATCCTGCTATTAAAAAAAGGATTTTAGCCTGCAACAATACCTAATCTGACTATGAAATAGCCATTCGGATGAAAACAATCATAATTAAGGACATGGCAAGGAGGCTCAAATGGGCACAGGAGTGCAATCAACTTTATGTCAAAGAGCAAATAAAAAAAGATATTTATTGCATTGGTCACTAAGTGATATTTATGTCTTCTTTTTTCAAGGGCTCACATTTCTTTCCAATGCTGAGAGCTTTATGGCAACAATGTAGAACATGAACAACACCTGTCGACATGTCAGAAGTTTAAAAGCTGACTTATTACACGAAACACACTCAAATTGAATTTGTGGAGGAACTATGTGATTGAAAAAGTTTTAGGAATATTCATTTAACAATGACTTTTTTTTATGTCACTGTTACAACATAGCATAAAAAAATATCCATATATTTTTTCTGTTCTTTATCATCACGAAAGCTGTATGAAAAGCAGTATGATTTTTGCCTGTATAATTTGAGCAAAGGGAACTCTTTTTTTTTTTTTTTTTTTTTTTTTACATACTCACAGTGTTGATATTTTAATTCGTGTTAATGAGCTGAAAACAGGCTAATTCAAAATGGCATTTCCATGCAAAAAAAAAAGATCTTATTTAATCATTTTTAAAAATGTATTGTGTACTTTTATTAAAAAAAAAAATTGTATCAGTCCTTTAAACATCACAGAACCCTTTTTAGGATGATTCAGTTATTTAATTTAATTTTTAATTTAAAGAGTTGCTTGAGATTTAAATTTACAAAACATTTAGATTAGAAAGCAATTGCGCAATTTTCATATTTTTTACTTACAATTTTATTGCGGTCCTCTACCATCAAGGGACGCCGCCCTATCCTAAATATTGTATTTTTACAGCAAAATGCAATTTAGTCATTAACTTACAAATACAATTCCAGAGTACAATTCTGTAAGAGAGAAAAGATGGACGTTCCTCTACATAAAATAAGGTAATAATCCAGTATTTTTTGCAACAGAAAAGAGATCAGGGCGCCCAGCAGTCTCAGATTTCAAAAAAAGAGGCTTTTCGTGCAGAATGAAATTACATTTGATTCACTTAAAGAGAAAGTCAAGTATTCACTGGAGCATATATCGTACACATAACGACATGCTTTAAATCAGTGATTATTTAATCAGCCCAGAAGACTACTCCTGCTGGAAGAATTAACTAAATTCCGTACTGACAAGTCAAATATCCCATACACTGGATCAGTCTCTTCATTGCACGCACGCACGGACACACATGGAAAAAGAAATGTGTACATGGTACTTGTTAGACAACAAGACACATGTTAAGTTACCCACAGTGCCGCGAACTGCATCTGGGAGCCATCTAACACGTGAGCGAGCCTTGTAAATCATGCTACCAACCATCAACTTGCTTGCTTGTGTGTCCGGCATATGCTTCTTCTCAAGCTACTGTGCAAACCTAATGGAACCATCAGGTTGGTGTCGAGTGGATGTAAAGGTGACCTGGCTATTTCCACTGACGGCTTTGGCAGAAGCAGACGAGCATTTTAGAGGACCGACCGACACTGCACAAACTCACCTTCGATAATACATAAGCAGGTCATTTTAAAGACTGGGGGAAAAGTCATAGGAGATAAGGGAGCACACAGCAAATGCTATATTACTGTAATATTTATATGCTATATGGCAGGAGCTGCTGCTGATAGCACAAAATAGACTAAAACAGCTCAGGTCCCGCGCTCTGTAAAATTGACATGAATCAAACGGCAGCGGGGCGATAAATTTTCCTCAGCGGTTATCAGCTCACATAACATTATTAGTGAGAAAGAAGAATGGAAAATGTCGCTCCACCAACGTGTAGCAGTTGCCTTGCAGAATCAGTAACGCGGTTGACATCACTACAGTCATAAACCAAGACAAATAAAGAATTTACATTCAAGTCCCTGTAAAGTGAAACCATAGATTTGTTCATTGATACATTATACACGGTTAAAGATAATTGTTAAAAACATATGCAAAGACTGAGAACAATGTAGAGTGGACACACACAGAGCGTTCAGGGATCGAGACAATGACTTGATTTTCCTCAATTTGGAAAACCTTGAAGCCTATGGAGACGTCCCCAAAATCCAACGGCTTCCTTGTTGGCTGGAGCTCATGAAAACTGTCCATTGCGTAATCCTGACAGATAACCTACTTGGTAACAAGGCCTCGGCATTATATGCAAATCTGCGTGATAAACCGTCACTTCTGCCTGGATATATATCCGATGGGATTAGGGTTGTGCCTGAATTCTGCATTAATGTCAGGGTAATGTATTCTACAGCATTAATACAAGTGTCATAATAAGCCATGTGTGGCTGTGTTGAGGGACCTCTCTTATCCTTACAGGTGAACGTGAGCTTCACACAAAATTGTATGACATCATAAGTTGTTTTCTAGCAAAGTGATGTTACGCAAATGAATCCTACAACAATTGGATGACCATGTTTTTTTTTCTTCTTTTAACCCTGGAGAACCCAAGAACCCTTTTCTTCTTTGGAAAATTATGAATTATACATTAAATGACTGCTATAAATTCACTAAACACCAAAATATGTTTTTTCAATTTTAACCCTTTTTTTTAAACTAGCTCAGAGTTGCTAATTTATTAAAATATATATATAAAACGCACTCCTAGGCATTCTGCAACATGATATGAAATAGATTAACAAAAAAAACACAATTTTACCATCTGATGGTTTGCTGAGAAGATGGTTTTGTTTGGATTGATTTCCAGCTCAACAAAACAGCATGTTGCCAGCCATCTTGTCACCACCACTCTGGCTCATGTAAGTGCAATATTCATCCACTAGATGGCCCCATGCAGGGGTCAGAAGTGGCACTCTGGACTTTTGAAGTTAAATTTGTAATTGTCTTTGTTATTTGAGTAGCAGAATTTATAGGGGCCAAATTTGACCCCGTGGGTTCTCCAGGGTTTTAATCAAAGTGTATTTGTAATGGAGATGTATCAGGGATTACCACAAGCCTTAGAATAAAATGTCTAAAGTTTGCTGTCAGCGAGCATTAAGCGACGGTTAGCACAGCAGCAAACTTGTAAACAAGCAAGTGGAGCTTGAAAGAGCTTTTTATATATAGAACACGGCCGGTGTTTGTCCCTGTGCACCTTGCGCTCCATTACACATAAGCAAGCTTATAGTAACAGACCACACCAGCAGGCTTTGGACTGGCAGCGCCAATGCTATCACTGCAACACATTCAGTTACCCCCCCCCCCCTCACATCCCCTTCCCGTCTCTCTTTGGAGCTTAAGAGTAAATCTCATTGCTGGACAATAAAGGCTGTGTTGGCGATATACGTAAGAGGGGTTTTTCAAAAGTGAGGCCCAGGCCGGTTGATGAGGAGGCCACCACTGGGCCAGCTCCATATTAGAACGGAGGAAGTGTTTAATGATGTTTCAAAGGAGCACGTCAGCAAACGCCACTTGATTTTGTTAAATGTATTTATTTTTTGACAGCGGCCAATTGGAGCGGCTTGAACGCAAATAACCTCAGGGGGAATCTGCATGTGACACTTAAGTAATGTTTTGCTAAAGTGATTTTCTTTTACATCTTTAAAATGACATTAGTGCCAGTTTAAGGATTACTGAACAGATGCCACAATGCTTAAAAAGAACAAAAGGGTTGACAAAATGCTACATAAACAAAAATGTTTATTTATGAGAATCCAATGTAGGGTTCACAATGGAGTTCTGTTCCTATAAAGTCCGCATACCACAAATGACACTAAATGCAATATATCTTTTTATCCACCTGTTGACAATTGCCAAGAGAATAAGCCATAGCTTCCTGCTAGTCAATCAGCTTTTATCATTATTTAAGTAGTCATACTTTTTGTGTCATTTCTGTAGGTTTCCTAATGTAAAATTTGGCTTGGGAAATGCTGCTCCAATGCATTATTAAAGGGTTGATGCGTTCCTAGTTGTGGGCCGTGTCAACAGAATTCCTGTATTAAATCTCTGCATGTGGTTAAGAACATATTACTCAATGTCTAAAATGGTCTCATCCCAGCCAGCCCACGGAACGAAATAGTGTCTGGAGAACAGTGACCCACTTCAACCTGTCCAGATTGGTGAGAAATGTCGTTTTTATATTCCATCCCCTTTAGATGGGCACGAACACGCTTTACTTATCCAGGACATTGCAACCTTAACCCCTTCTCACATTACAAGTGCCCAAAGGAAAACTATCAAGAGGGGAAGAAGATGAGCAGAGGAGGAAGTTATTCCATGTACACCCTTAATACCTGCGGCCTGATCCACTGGCATTAAACAACCAATTAACTGTCTGAGTCTCTTATTTTTCTTGTTTATCTGAGAATAGAACATCAAGTCGATTCCCACACTGCGGACCCCCACGTGACTGTTCAGGTGCAGGGAATGCCGTTTACTATATGCCGGTAAAAGCTGGCAATGTAACCGGTTTGTGAATGTAGAAGTTAGAGCAAAAATAAAAGGCAAGGCGGACTGGTACTTTCATCCAAAAATGTGCTTATCTCTCGTTAGTTCCACAAGTGAGCTAGGTAATGTCTAAACAAAACAATTACTGAAGAATGCCAGAGCATTCATCACAAGGCTGACCTTGTGCGGTTGATTAGAATTTTGGGTTTAATGGCGAGTCATTAAAGTTCATTGCCATGCTCGGTCTAAAAGCAATGACTAAAACAAAACTGGCTCCGACTTCGGTGTCATACAACTTCATTCTTGTAACATTAAAAAAAATAGGACTATATATATTCTTGAAAAGTGACAACTTTTTCTCTCGAAAAAATGTGATTATTAACAGCCATTTTACCATGTGTGATGGTTTTTAAACGATACTGTTAGAAGACTTTCTTTGTCTTCCGCGTGTTTGTTGTTGTTCGGGTAGAGAGAATCCTGATTTTCTGAATACAGACTGGAGATCGGTGAACAGGTCCTTCGAAGGATTTATTTTACAGAATATTCTGGACACAAGCAAGTTTACAGACAAATGGCTGCAGTTCCTCTCGCTCGTGTGTCTTTTCAGCGGACTCATATCATTCTTATAATATCTTGAAAAAGTATTAGAACTCCTCCTTTTCCCCCCAAGCCCCTTTCTTGGAATGTGGAAACAGAGGAAGCTCCCCCAAACATCATTTAAACACTCACCCAGCTCTACTGAGGAAATTAAAACAGTTATGACTAAATCTAAACAGTTATGACTAAATGTGACCAGAAGACCCTCAACAATACATATTTTGTGGACCACCAAGCCGCAGCTTGAAGACCATCAGGGGTCCTTGACCCCAGTTGGAGAATCACTGCTCAAGAGATGCACGGATTTCATAAGCGCTACCTGGTTCTGTTGCTACATCACTGTGAAGAAAAAAAAAATCACCTGTGATGTCAGGAATGAAGTTGTCAAAAGAACAGCACAAACTGACCTGACAGGCAAACTAACACTGCTGTGAACACCGGCATGTATTAAGCTCATCCCAGCCTGACGCCAACATCTGCGACGCTAATTGTTTGACACCGCGGCACGTTAAACAAGGTGCGCACACGCACCGCCAGTCGTACGTCTTCATTTCCAAACGTCCTTGGACAAGCAAAGATTTGCCTAATTGCGGTGCAAACGAGGGACGGGGAGAGAAAATGGGAAGGGGGTGCGGGCTGTTAAATAAAAATGATAACAACGGGAAGCAAGGAGGGATGCCAGCAAAAGTGTGTAATGCATGGCACTTTACAGTATTAAACCTCAAAATGACCTCGTGCGCTAGCCACCTCACCAAATGACTCTCTCTCCAATTAGTGCTATGACCAAGACAAAAGAGGTGTGAAGAGGACAGAGGGGGAAGAGGCTGGACAGCGTGGACGACAGAAAAGACAATGCGCACTGAATTTACAACACAACGCTGACATTTATGACCAGCTTAAAAATCCACAAATTAGCTCCTCATGGAGTTCAATTAGACACTTTCTACAATTTTGCACAGAATATTTTTTTTTAATGAAAATGTTTGATTAGTAACTAGGACTTAGATTTTTTTTTTTCCCTCGAGTGCTTCTTTAATGTAAGATTTATTTTCAATATAGGAGGAAAGTTAGCATTTTTATCAAGACGTTTTATTTAAAATTTAACTGGAGCTTCAGAATCTGCTACAAACTTCTAAACTGAATGAACCAGAAACTCTTTCGGGATGGAAAACACAACTTTTCATGTTCGTCCTTCACGTTCTTCCAAAGTTTTTAGCCCAAGGAAAAAAAAGGTCACGGGTGTTAAGTTGGGACTCCTGTCTGGCTACACATCCATCTCCCGGGAAGTGGGTGTTCAGCCATTCATGAACGAAAATAGGAAAATGGGAAAGGACCTCCCCACCTTGCATGAAAATGAAATGTTCAAAATTCTCCCAAGAACCAATAACTGGCAAGATTTTATCTCACATTTTAGCATTCATGTTATCATGGCATAGAACGAATGGACCCTCAACTGTGTCCAAAATTTGAATTCTAATACAAACAGACACAATAAATTGAGCAAAGAACAATTTAGTAGGATTTCGGACGAAAATGTATAGTAGCCTACATGTTAGTAGACATTAGCAGATTTATGCAAAAAAAAAAAAACTCTGATATCATGAAATGTTGACGGGTGACACATAGATTACATGTTCATGGTGGACTGAAGGTTAGCATGTCTGCCTCAAAGATTTGAGTTGGTTCAGAAAATTAGTTAAGATTAGGGCCAAGACTTAACATATTTGGTGATGTTTACATTTTTTTTTTTTCTGCAGAGCTCAGTATTGTTCATTCGGTAATTTTACCGATTCGACATGTCATCATCATTGCTCTACCTTTTTTTTTTATGTGCGTGTGTGTGCGAGTGTGTGTGTGTATTCATTAGTTCACCTAAAACCTATTAAAAAATCCCATACCGTTCACCTAAACCGAACACTTCCAGCCAGAGTCGTGAGGCCGTCAGGAGACCCGAGGAAGGACCAAAGAAAAGAAAGGAAAAGTGAGGAAAGTGAAAGTGATGTTTACATTTGATTGCACGATTGGACGTTTTTCTTCTTAAAAGTTTGTGTGACCAAACTGTCATTAAAAATTATTGCACTGGTTCATTATAACTTAATAATCAGTTATTTGATCATTAAAAGTTCAGTCCTTTGTCAGGTACGGGTAACATTATTAATCCCTACCTACCGTGGTCCTGCGGTAAAGTCTGTATTTTCTCAGTATGTGTCCTCGACAGTGTGAGGGCGGTTGTGAATGTGCCATGGGTCATGGCAGCGGGAAATGAGCAAAAGTGAGTGGGCAAGGAGGCCAAGTTGATAACGTAGAGAATGTGCAGTGTGAGCATACACGGCGACTCCAAAGCAAACCACTACGCCTTAAACATTTTTGTATTGCCATTCTTAATTTGTGTCCGTTTTTAAATGCCCAACAATCCAGAATAGGCAACCATCTGATATGTTTTTAATTTAAAAAGTGGGGTGAACGCCGGAGACGAGAAACCCCGGGGCTGAGCGGCCCAGTAAGTAGTTCACCAATATCAACGCGCTCCATCAAATTGAAGCCAAAAGGACAAATGATAAGGCTAGCTAGCTCATTAGGGCCAACTCATCAAAGTCCTGACAAAACAAATGGAAACTACTCTGAGCTGCATAATGAGAGAATTTTTTTCCTTTTTTTTTCTTCGTCTTTGCTCAAAAAGAATGAGCGGTTACAATTTGACTTTGACTACATGGTATTTTTCACAATTGCGTGTTGTTAAATAACTCAAAAATATGTTTGGTGCAAAATGGACAGGAGTAGATGTTAAAATGATTGTGATCACTTTCCGACAACAAAAGCACAATGCAGTCATTGCATCTTTTCAAAGTTCTACATTTGTTATCCAAAGTTGATAACAGCTGGGTAACAAGAATCATCTCAATTCTTCAGTGTCACAAATGGAAAACTCAAAAGAGTGTCTATGGAAATAGCACAATATACATGGATTTTCTTGAAAGCGCATCTATCAAAATTCAAACGGTTAGGATTTAGTGGCTATGCAACAATGTGACTTTAAAATGGATTAGCGCCTGGAATCGCATAATCTCCGCTGACATCCCCCTCAGTGATAAAGACCGCCTGAAATTAATAGAAGATGCCGACCTCTGACCGTCATTACCGCGGAAGCGACAGCTCGCTATGGTTTTTTTTACGCCAGCTGCAACACAAGTGCATTGCGGAATCATCTGAATATTGACAAAGGCTTGTCCCTGGGCTGTCGGTCAGTCGGTTGGTTGAGCAGCCGCTGCTCTTTATTATCAACCAGGTATTCATGTTGTATGGTGTGAAGGCTCATAGCGAGGTGGTGATGTGTGCAGGACCTGTCAGGGTGAGCTTGTATTATTATTTATGGCGAGGGAGCTGGAAGGCGTGTGGATTTTGTTGCCGCGAGAAACTCGTGCTGCACACAGACGGACACTCGCTCAGAATGCATGAGCTGTTTATGAGGGTCCTGCGTGATAAGATGACCACTTTCAATTTTAATGAAAGTTAGCCTCGGGCAAGGAAGATGCGGGTTGGTAGTCTTAAGAGTCAAAGTATTGGCAAAACATGGGACCTAATTCTAGAACAACAGTGGAAAGTCTGTCTTTTTTTGTTTTGAAGCATTTTGGGCAAATGTCAAGGTTCACGTTTTTGTTGTCTTTTAACTCATCCTGAGTGCGTAGCTCACATACAAAATAAGAAGGAAAAAAACTGTACCGTGGAGAGCATATCGAACAGTACTAGATTTGTCCCTGCCCTATTTCAATCAGGTTGAATTATTATCCAACTTAAATTTGCTGCGGTTTCACGCTCACTGAAGCTGTCGAGCAATAGTTCATTTTGAATCTATTGTGCTCTTACCAAATGGATTAGAACACCTGAATGAGAAGAGCATCAAAGTTCTTTTAAATAATCTTTCAATTTCAGGGTGGTCTTGATGTTTACCCATTATGAACAGGAATAATGACTTTCAAACTCAATTCACCTTTTTTAGACCCAAATTTGAGCTCCCTAGGCTTTTCTGACAAGTCTGAAATTAATCAAGCAATACCATTCAATGACTAAATCTTCCAATGGGCGGTGGTCAAATAAACGTGTTAAACTTTGTATGGATTGAATATTTTTGGGGTAGATTTCTTGAATGCCATTCCCGTGCTGAAATGCATGTGTAGTCTTTGCATATTTAACGCATAAATTAGTGCAGCACCCAGTCGATGTCAGCACCGAGGCACCCTCGATACTAAGTAGGCGACTGACCTGGGGCTTATCTGACATTTTCCCACTTATAAAGAGCCTCAGGGTGGAGATGGAGCCCCACACGTCAATATCAAGAGTTACTCTCGCGACCCCCCTCTCCAATGCACACACACACACACACACACTCAGGCTGTTGACGGTCATGCTCTGGCTATCGCGACAAACCAAACAGATCAGCTAGGCTTGCAGGAGCGCATACACGTGGTTCTGGTGGGCGTAATCGACGTGTCATCTTTGCGCCATTCGCTCCAGACAGCCACCTATGATAACCCGATATGTTACCCAGACAACGCTACGGGAACGTTGACAGATAGTCACGCTGCACTTCACATCCACTCAAATGGGCGTCCAAATCTGGCAGAAAGAACGAGCAGTTTTGTTGTTTTTTTTTTTTGCGTCTGAGGCCTTAATTGGACTTGAACGACCGTCTTCACACGAGGCGCGGAGCCAAACATATCCAACCATCAAACCTGGCCTCGCATCAAGCGATGCCCCGCCACCTCCGAAGACGTTGCGTCGAAGGCGTCAATCAAAGACAAAAAACTGGCAGGACGGAACTGTGCTACTTTTAGACAGCTTCTGTAATGTCCCTTCATCTCGGCAATCTGCTAACTCGCTCCGTCACTGACCTCATGTCTCGGGAGCTTTAAAAAAATAAATAAATCAACAGATATTTACAGAATGTCTTCTCATGGGCTTTGATCATCCCTGCTGTGTCGGCTCAGCTCAAGATGGTTGCTTGGAACAGTCAATGTTGGTAAAATGAGTCAAGTATTTAAAATCAAGGAAACATCAGTGTTATCCAGAATAGTCTGAGATGCAAGGTTAGATCCATTCAACGGGAACACACATACATTTGATTATAAACTGTTCAAGTAAGTTTTTTGTCAAGGCGTTGTCCGACTTCTCTCTGGACTGGTCATTGGTGTAAAAACAAGACAGTGAAATTATCAACTACAGTGAATCAAGGTCATGAAATCTCCATTTATTACTTCCCCTGCATCTCCCCTTTTACGCGTCAGAACAAAACGTGTCGAGAACGCTGAGTAAACTTGATGGCGAGAGAGCGAGCAGAACAGGCGGAGAAGCAAATGATTGCTGGTAGGTACAATTTTGTTCCCAGGGCCTGATATCGTGCGACAAAGAGCGTAGGAACCCGAGACGAGAGCAAGGCTCATTTCCACCCGTTGGAAACACACTCTTATAATAATGAAATGCAAGCACACGCATGCGAGGACCAAGACTCTTCAAAGAGATTGTTTGCAGTCGAGTTGTTGCCAGGAGATAGAACAGAAGTTTCGGTGCCACATGGGAAAGGGCCTGAGACATCGACTATTCCGCTAAATGATGGTCGGCAGCAAACTCAGCTATGACTCAGCTATGTTGAGCGCTAAAAACAAATTTAGTGTTGATAACTCAGAATCCACTCAGTTTTGGTACCTTAGAAGTTTGTAGAATGTAAACTGACTGTAGGTTCGCTTTCACCATGACAAGCTCAAACGTATGCATTTGAATGTGTAAAGATTAAGTTCAGAGCTTCAGGTTCCTTTGCCAGATTTATGCAGGGGGTCCTTGGTTTATCACTGAATTCCGGTGGCAGCCAAACCTGAATTTCTATCTCAGTCAGAACACACCACACTCACTTTCCTTTCTTTTCTTTGGTCCTTCCTCGGGTTTCCTGACAGCCTCACGACTCTGGCTGGAAGTGTTCGGTTTAGGAGGTGAACGGTATGGGATTTTTTAATAGGTTTTAGGTGAACTAATAAATACACACACACTCACACGCACGCACATACACATAATCACCCACATACAATAAAAAAAAAGGAGAGAAATGATGATGACATGTCAAATCGGTAAAATTACCGAATGAACAATAGTGAGCTCTCCAGGACAAAAAAAAATAAAAGAACACACCACATTCCATCACAAATCTATGAAAAATCCTTTGAGGCAGTTGAATGGTATCAGAACATCTAAAAAACAGAAGAGTGTCTGGCCTGTCTGAGAGCGAGATAAGACTGTGTAAAAATGCCTTCGATTATGAGACCAGACCGAGGCCCTTAAGAGGTGGACTCGAAACCCAGCCCGATCTCAAGAACTACAACGCTATGTTAACACACAAACAGAAAGGAAATAAAACGGCAGCTTAGATGTCATGTGGTCAAAGAGGCTACAGACAGATGACTATGAATTCAAAGTATGCCCTTGGTGGGATACATCACATAAATCACCAAAACTAATTACTAAAAATTGATTGGTTATTTTCCAGATGATTGATAACAGAAAAGCATGCCAATTTCCTAAAAGGCATACAAAAGAGCCTGCTGCACCTGGAGAGGGTCAAAAAAGCTATGATTCACCCCTTATTTCTAATGCTTTACTTTCATTATTTTATCCTCCTGTGGTATCGTCTCTCTCATCTCTTTCACACAGAGGGACCAAACACAAACAATGGGAGCCACTGCAGGTTGGAGAGGAGCAAACAGAACAGATACTGATCACTTCCAACACAAGCTGAGCCGCAGAAATGCAACAGAGGTCGGACGGCGGGATGATATTAAAAGTAGCCGCACGGAGCTACAAATGCAAAGAGCACACATTCAATTTCCTCCGTTGTTCTTGAATTGTGGCTGGCCCCTTTACACAACGATCTTGCAAAATTGGCATATTCGAACCGTAACAACACCTGGCATCCAACCGCCTCGTCTGATACAAACTCTAAAGGTAGAAAATTCACAGCTTTCGCATGCAGTGTAAAAGTGGCTAATACTTTCTCAATAATAATGCGCCCTCTAGTGGCTGAAGACGAAGCTACAACTTCAACATTACTGTTTCTGCATGAATCCTGTGAAATGACAACTCCGACTTTGATTGATGGTTATTTCAAATGTGCTGTCACAACCACAAATGCGTTAGTATAAAAATGAGGCGCTCGCCATTCTGGACGCAGCCTGACAAGCGGCTTAGCATTAGCTTGTTGGCTCAAGCAACTCGGCAGTAAAGTGCTGGACTACTACACACACACACTCGTACAGACTTGCAGACCATGTGTAGCTCACGGCACATCTGGACGACATCCGGACACACAAGAACAGATAACACACACACACACACACACACACACAAAATGGAGGCAAGGAGTATGATTTCGGGGAATTGCGTTTTTGTCTCTTTCTCTTCAAGTTTTCCTTCCCTCCCTCATTCTTTCCTTCTGTTCTCTTTGTCTGTTTGCTAATCCTGTACAACAGAGACACAGAGCACAAATCTCCGTTGGCAGCGGGAACGACAAAAAAAGAGCACGAGAGAGAAAGAGATTGACTGTAGAACACCAGTTGAAGTGATTTATGAGGCTGGAATCTGTGCTGGAACATATGTAGACACTCCTTGTCTTTTTTTTTTGTATAACACACATGCACAGACACTCTTCGAAAAGACCTCAGATGATCTAATAAGTCAAAATGACAAACATATAATTTCTTTAAAAGAAAATTACGATTGACAGGAATTTTTCTTTTCACCTTTTCCAAAGTTTTCTGTTCAGTATAAACAGCACAAGATACGGAACGTGGAGGACTAAGTCATGCCGGCAAGGATCCAATTTCAAATATAGTAACAGACTGCAAGAACTTGTCCATGCCAAAACACTTTTTGGTCATTTATTGAATGGGACAAAACGCTAAACAAATACAAAATGAGAACACCATCCATCCATTATCCACCGCTTATCCGAGGTCGGGTCGCGGGGGCAGCAGCTCTAGCAGGGAAGCCCAGACTTCCCTCTCCCCAGCCACTTCAACCAGCTCCTCCCAAGGGATCCCAAGGCTTTCCCAAGCCAGCCAAGAGACATAGTCTCTCCAGCATGTCCGGGGTCGGGTCGCGGGGGCAGCAGCTCTAGCAGGGAAGCCCAGACTTCCCTCTCCCCAGCCACTTCAACCAGCTCCTCCCAAGGGATCCCAAGGCTTTCCCAAACCAGCCAAGAGACATAGTCTCTCCAGCGTGTCCGGGGTCGGGTCGCGGGGGCAGCAGCTCTAGCAGGGAAGCCCAGACTTTCCTCTCCCCAGCCACTTCAACCAGCTCCTCCCACGGGATCCCAAGGCGTTCCCAAGCCAGCCAAGAGACAGTCTCTCCAGCGTGTCCGGGGTCGTCCCCGGGGCCTCCCGCCGGTGGGACATGAGAACACACTAGTCGTAATGTGTACGGACGGTGCACTTCTACAGTATGTACGTGTTATGGTCGTCAATTCTGCTTCCGAATTTCAGCTTTGTGGCTCTTAGCATTTCCTGCACAATTTCAAAGTGAATTGGAATTGCTACTACTAATGAAAGCACTTTCCACTATAATAAACTACAACATCCCGTCAAAGCTGTGTGAAGAAAAAAAAAATGCTTCCAGTTACAGTAAGTGACGAAGAAGGGCCATAAAAGCGTTGACAACATAAAGGATGCACTAAATAACGATGACGTTTTTGCTGGCTGCAACTCCAAAGTCTCTTCTCTCTTTTCGAACCACAAAACTGAGAGTTTATACGGCCGAGCGGGGATGAACGCTGCCAAGGCCGTATCGCAAACAAAGGCTGTAATTATTGGCACTGATGCGGCCGCCCTGACAAGATGGAAAGGCAGCAAATGATGGAGCGAGAGGGGACGGATTGAAATGAGGCGCTGCAGTTCAAGGATGATAAATAAAAGATCTGATAGACAACTGATGCAATACTCGTGTTATTGTATCGCCGTGTTAGAATTAGCCAAGTCCAAAGTCTCTCTCTCTTTCTCTCGCTCCCTTGCTCCCATAGTAATCATTCAAACCTGATTGCTCTGATCCCTTCATTCTATTTGTCATCACACCAAACACAGACACACGCACACACGCATACACAAAAGACAGATACAAATGCCTTTAAATCATATGGTATCAATAAATAAAATGCTTTCATTTCCCAAAAGTCCATCTGATAGCCCGCATATACTATCAATAACTCACAGCACGCACGCACGCACACTCTTCACTTGATCCAACTCTTCGGATGACCACACACACACACAATCACACACATTGGCCAGAGAATCTAAATGGAGATGAGTTCCGCGTGTGTAAGATGAAGCCTTAATCAAACCATGTGTTAGTTCAAGTGCTCCACAATTGTACACTTAAGTTACTATCAAAGTGGAGTATTTTGTTTAGGGCACAATTTCCATTAAAATTAGATGATGGGTTTCTCATTTATTAAAAAAAAAAATGCACAATGAAGTTTCGCTAATAATTTTTAATAATTTTAATACATTTTGTGATTTTTTGGGATCGAACATTTTGGAGGTACAGAGAGGCAAGTTGCCATAAGGAATAATAATAAATAAATAAAAAAGATTCATTCCTATAGGAAAAAGCAACTTTTGAATATATGTCCACTGTAGTGGCCACTGTCCCTCAAGGGGGTTTTAACGGGTGTCATTAAGGTCATTTACTACCTTCACAATCTAATTATATTCAATATAGGGTTTCCCCCAGAAAACTTGCTGAGGCACGCCTATAAAGCACTGCAACACAAAAACAGAAGAAGTGTATTTGAATTTGCATTTGAATGACAGGAAATTTTTAAGAATTGCCTACTTTAATACCCGATTCCAAAACATTTTGCTAGAATTTCAAACTCATCTTAAAACATGACCCTTAAACATAAATGACTATTTTATCACACCAGAACATGCATTAAAGATGTTCTTTTATGCATTGTTCCCTTACTGTGCTGAACGTGAAATAAACAGCAACATTACAACCAAGGTGGAACTGAACTGTGATTTTTGTGAATATCAAGTCGGGCATAAAAAAATAAAATAAAATACCTCTGTGCCAACACAACATCTGGCAGCATTTAAACAGCCTCTTACAGGCTCTTCAGATGAAGTCAAAGCAATACAAAATGCCACTGGTGCTACTTTTGTTACGTGTCTGGATTGTTTATTTCATAAATAAGAAAAAAAAAAAACTACTTATGTTGCATTTTCTAACAAAGAAAATGTTCAACCTGCCATATTGAATGGGCCATTGAAATGGCTGAATAAGTAGACTGGAAGTTGCAGCTTACTCGCTCTGTTCCTCATTACCGCCTTTAAATAATAAAATAAAAGCTCAGGAAAAGTACATTTAGAATGATAATAAACCAAAGAAATGTTTAATCCCAATAAATTCTGCATTTGTTGGGAGTTTAATCCTTATTTTGTACAAGAAACAATAAACAGGTTGTAGTTGCTATGGTACCATAAGAAACTCATTTTGCTATCAAAGAAGTCAGGATCCAGGGTGAAAATCCCCTCGTAATGCTTGGGTTTTGCATGAATTCCCACCACCAGGCAGATACTTTTGTTTTCATCTGCCAGGGGCATTTACTTTATTTACGCAACCACAGATGAAAGGAGGCATTTATTCAGGGAGGAAGTCCTTTATTTAGAATTATATTAAACAATGTAACCGGTCTAATACAATTCACGTGGCGTTTAACGCAAAATGGAGGCAGACCGAGCTTTGTAGCTGCCAAGATCATAAACATGGATGGGCGCAATACTGCGCGGATTTTATGACAAGGTCAAGAATGTCTAACTAATTTAATTGAGAAACTGCAGGAGTTATTTTGGTTAGCTATGCTGATCAAATGGGCTTTGTTGTTTATGTTGGTGAACAACAATTGCGTCTACGAACAGAGATGATTACAGTTACCGCAATGATCATAATTAGCATCTTTAATGTGTGTGCTAATGTGGACAAAACTCAAGCTATTGGGGTAAAACGCAAGAATTTTTTTATTTAAAATTTGCACTGGTCTGGCCGTGACAGCATTTGAAGGGTAGATGGTGGTCTGACAGTGCCATACGAGTGTTGTTCCGATATCGATACTAGTATCGGGGAGTGGTATCGGCATCGGCAAGTACTAACAAGCAACAGGCCAATACCATTATTTCCAACGCTAATATAGGACTTAGGATGAAGCATTTTATGTCTTACCTGTGCACGACATTCAGTGATGTGTGACGTGTTCACTGCATGCCAAGCCAAGATATCCTATTGGCCCTTGAATGCTCTGAACCAATGGGAGGGCAGCTTTTTCATGTTAAAAAAAAACAACAACCCTAGGTATCGGCATCGGTCGATACGGCAAAACTGGGTATCGGGGTCCAAAACAACAGCCCAGGGCCATTGTTAATGTTGGACCCAGACTGCGCCAACACGCAGTACAATTTACGCTTAAGGTTCCCAAAACTAATGCTTCAGAAGATTCTGCTGCTCAACACAAAAGTCAGTATGGCTAAAACCTTTATCACAGTATCTGCTGTGTCAAGCTTTTGTTGATCTGTTCCAGTGCAGCCCTCCAGATAGAGTTTTCCATGACTTTTGGAAAACGCCTGCTCTAGGAGTTCGGTGATTTCAACACTAATGGTAGTGGCAGGCCTTTGTCAAGAACAAATCCTGATTCGGGAAACCTGCCATGAATAGAATAAAGCTTCTAAAGTGGTACTAGACTGCAGTTGGGGATAGAAAAACTTCTTGTCAGGTGGCAATTTTGCAACGCCTCTCTAATGTCAAGTAACATGAAAAAAATGGAAAAGCCAAAGCGGTCAAATGCTGATGGCCTCACGTATGCCCAAATGATACCTGAAATGAAATAGAAAAAAAAGCGAGTTTTGGGACACATTGCATGTTATTTAACCGAGCCACTCATGAAAACTAGTTGCTGAACCCGGTCTTAGGCGGATGACACACCTACTTATGCCAATGTGCCAACTACAGACACTATTTGAGGAAATACGATGGTTCTTTCAAACGGAATACAATTCCATATAGCAAATCAATGCGGACCTTTTACATCAATTTTATCTGATGTCCGACATTCCAGAGGTTTTATTAACACACACCCACGCACACATAGGCGACCCCCCCCCCCGCCCCACCCCCACCTTCTCCCGCCCACTGAATGAATCGCTCCTTGTCTGCGAGCTGATGGAGCGATAAAGTTGGTTTAAACAGCCGCGGACACGCTGCGGAGGCCAGAACATATGTCTTACATCAGGAGAGACTCATGTTAGCGTCGGCAAAAGACAAAAAACTAAAGACCTGGAAAAAGAAAAAAGTGCAACATGTCTCCGCCATTCTGCTATCAGCTTTTCATCTACCGGAGAGAAAGCCAGCGGTGGCACTCGGGGAAAAGTTATCCTCCATCTCCCATTATTCATTTGGTTTTCCACAAGGCTACCTGTCAAGGGACAGCAGACCATTTGTGTGATTTCATTTTACTGTCTGGATACCGCGGGAAGATGATGAGTTTCATTTTTGGCTTCTCCGGTTACTTAGCAGGCAGGATTGTCCACTTTCATTCCTCGCTAAGCCTTGCAAACAGATAAAAATCCATTATTTCACTGTGAGTTTCTTTGGACCTTCTTGGATTAAAAAAAGCATTTTAGAAGACATCCCTTTGGGGGAAAAAAAGCTAAAAATTGATGGCCTCCGTAAAGTCCCTCTACACACACAAAAGGATCCCACACACACTTTGACACTCAAGCAGATGGACACATACTGACACACACAAACAGACCAACATTTTGACACACATTTAAAAAAAAAAAAAAAACACACATGGCCTCACGCGGACAAAGAGGCATTAACGTGACAAAATGTGATTACAAATGGGAGAAATAAATGAACTCGTACACTGCGGGTGCCAAAACTAGATCAGGACTTATTGGCTCAGCAAGTGCAATGTGATTTGTACCTTATTACGAGGCCTAACAGGTACAAGACGTAAAGCTTAATAACATTTAAACAGATTGGAGGGCGTGATTGGAAACCATGCCTCACCTCGAACATTTCACTGGATTAAATCCGGTTAGGAATTACAGCTCTTCACAAATGACGCTGAATGACAAAACTGTGACGGGAAAAAAAAAAAAAAAAAAAACGGAATTAGCAATGACTAGGGAGCCTGTCGTCATGCAAATGCAGAAAGTTGGTTTTCTGCCACGCTACCTTTTATTCCCACGCTGCAATGATGTTCACGTTCGCTCAAACCAGCTAACAAGTTTGACATTGTGCCAAAAGCAGATCACTAGACCGAGCTGAGCTCTACCGCAGCCATCTATCTGTCTTTCTAACAATCACATGATAACATTGAAAAGTCAAGGAAAACTTGTGGCAAGCTTTTCGCGGGCCTTGAGCCCGTGATTAAGAATCTTGTAAAATCTAACATACATGGCTTTGGAATGTGGGGGGAAGCCAAAGTTTTTTGTTTTTTTTAAAGCTAAATCAAGCAATCAGAACTAATGGCAAAATGTAGTTTTTACCCTATTCAAGCATAGTATGTGTGCGGCATGTTTGAACATTTGTGAGTAACGTGGTTTGCCATCTCTGTGGATTTTCACTTTCGTTAGTACACCCTGTCCTTCTTTTCAACACTTTTGTATGAAGACAAAGAATGTGTCGTGTGGAAATGTCACGTCTTTTGTGCCAATCCGTCAAGTGTGCGTGTTTGCGTCTGCTTTTGTGCATCCCAGCTGGAAGCACACCAGGTGATGCTGCCTCACATCTGGAGCGTCTTAGCGCCGAGCGACTGGGCGATGATTGATTTTGGGTTGGGGTGGAGTGGGTGGGGGGGTATCAGGGGAGGGTGTCCCGTGTTGCAAATGTTGGCCGACAAAGGCCAAACAACAGGGAAGAACTCCTCGCCGTCGGCTCGCAGGGGGCAGAAGCGAGTTACTAAGTGAACGCTTGCCAACTCGGCGTGTTTCAGACCTTATTAGGTTGTTCTTGTGGTGATGCTTAACCCCACTCATAACTTGGCAGCTGCTGCCAACTCATTCTCTCTCTCTGTACCCCCCTCTCCCACATCTTCCTTCTGTCTTTATTGTCTTCTCCCATCGCTCTTTGATTACCGTCTCACTGGCGGTGGTCTCGAGGTAATAGAACGCTGGCATCCTGGCGGTGGTGCCAAACAAGAGGGCTTTGCATAACGGTGATCCTCCACATGTGATTTTGCGTGGCATGCTCATAAGCCTCAAGAGCTCACTGCCAACCAAAACACGCTCAGTTGCATTATTTCTTGATTACTTTAAAGAGCGTGTTTTAAAAAGTTTAGATGTGCTCAAACCATGTAGGGAGGGCAACACGAACCAAATATAGGACCCTCAATGTATTGGATTTTTAACTTTCAGTTACCTCCGTTTAGATGTTACAGTTGTTTTTACTTACATAACTTTTGGGTATTAACAGCAGTCTTATGTTACCAGTTGCCATGTACAATTTTTGGTGGAGTAATTGTAGTCTACATACTTCCACCAGAATAAGAATGTTCCCATTCAAAAGCAATGTTGAATAGAATATAAAGCTGCCCAGTGGAGTTATGCCGCTGTCCTTGAATCCCTTGAAAGATATAATATAAATAATTCTAATCATTACAACGTCTACACGGATGTAGCTCAAATTCCTCAGACTCAGTCGTTCTTTAGAATAAAAAAACACAATATGTCATATAGGGTGGTCATGGGACAGTCACGGTATGTATTCTTTATCATTAATGCAACAAAGACAACGCAGAGAGCTGTTCTTGATCAGTGAGCCATGATGATTAAAAGGAATAATGCAGCCCCTACTAGGGTGGTGGTGATCGTGTCTTTTTAAAACGGTTTTATCTCGACGTGTAGTGGAAGGCAAAGCACCTCGAATAGAATAATAAAAGCATTAGTATTGCTATGGATTCCACTAATGGGGAACATAAAGACTTTAAAAGGCGCAGCCAAACTGTGTGAGTCAAGATGTCTGGGCGGGCGGGTGTCAACGATTCTAAAAGAGAAATTGAAAGAAATGTTCAAGGGCATGCAAACACAGTAGTTTAGAATAACACACACACACACACACACACACACTCGCAGTAACACACACATAGGGCACATAGGGCACATAGGGCACATAGGGCACATAGGGCACATAGGGCACATAGCTATTGTTCAACAACACCTGGACCACTAAGGAACAGGATAGATGGATCTACGGGACCTGACCGCATGAACGTGTGAATCAGCGTGCATTTGTGTGCAGCTGTACGAGCTGTGCAGTCTCCGCCGCCGAACATCTGCAGCAAGCTTTGAGAAACGACGTAAAAACGGGCGCAAACTAAGGCGCGATTGAGGTACGATGACGCCTAGGTACGCCATTATTCACGCCATAATCACACACAGCCTGCAGATGGTAATGCTTTAAAAACACTAATATGTTTTCATTAATAACAAAATATATATATATGAATGATCATCATCCAAATGAGCCGGAAAATACATTTTCCATTCAACCAGGCCTGGAAAGCCATCACTCACATGCGAAAGCAAAAGAAGAAAAAAAAAGGACATTTGCGACTGATCAGAAAATGGAGGCAAGTGTATTTATCTTCTGCGGCTGATGCTATGAAGCACTCATATTACACAGCTTCTGCAAAAAGCCGCTTTGGGGCATTTACATCTTAGGTTTAAAAAGCCACAATTATGGGGAGATTTACAATAGTCGCATTTTAGCTTGCATAACTTTTGGGTGATTTATAGTAGTTTTATCTAAACGTGTTTAATATTTGGAAGAATTAAGGTGGTCTTATTTTATCTTGTGTAACTTCTGTGAGAGTAACGGTAGTCTTGTTCCAAACTGCACAACTTAACAGGATTTACGCCAGCTTCAGTAAAAGTGTGAACATTTTGTGGGAATTATGGTAGTCTTACTTTAAAGCAACTGAACGCAGAAAATTCAATTATGAATGACTACTGCCAACTGTTGACGAAGAGGACAGAGGGCGGGATATTTGAACCCTAATCCAGTCTGAAAACTATTGGCCGGAGTCTTGCGGGAATACCCATTGTGAACAGCTAATGTGTTCATCTACTAGTTAGAAGATGTTTCAGTCATAAATGGTCAAATAAAAACGCTATTGTAATGATATTTTTGGTCAAATCGTTACAGTGAGCACCTTTAAAGGCACACATCTGTGATTAAAACGAATTAAGTAGTAAACCAAAAAAAAAAACAATTTTATTTGATGACCTGAAAGAAAGTTAAAGCCAATTAACTCCCAAAAGCTCCCCAAAACGTATACACACATTCTATTTTAAGTGCCCCAAAGACGTATTTATACGTTTTTTTTAAATTATTCTATTTTTTTTATGCTAGAGCATACAGAAGGCTTTGATGCAGCCTCTCAACTGCAAAAAAACGGTTGACGAAATGGTAGTTATTACACAAACAGCCAGCTGGTGGCAGCAAAGCATAGAAAATGAACCAGGACTTTAATCTTTCTCTTGGTAGGTTTCATGTTTTTATAGCCATAGAACACAATATTCTGTGGGCCTTGCAAAATCTGTCAAAATCCAGTAAAACAGCCGGGAGTGAAGGGGATTGTTTTAGTGAAAATGGCTGGGTGTGAATGAGTTAAGTGTTAAAATAATGACGACCCCGGGCAACACCATTTTGACAAGTCATGTGATCACTATGACATGCAGTAGCTCCAGCTTAAACATGGCAGCTGTTGTTTTTGGATTTGTTTCCTGTTGTAATTTGCTATGAAAATGCTGCATGGCATCACCAAGCATTGCCATAATTCAAATAGGGACACTCCTAACCATGTCGGGTTTCATGTTCTTCCTTCTGGAAATTAAAACAAACAAACTTGAACAAACTTGTACTAATGTAAAAAAATAAAATAAAAATCAACTACAAAATCGCCTTTATGTCTGAAAACTGGTTGACCGTCACCAGAACTCATGTACACATCTCCATTCATCCTCTGAAAATATTAAAACTATTTTGGTTTCTATGATCCGCTCATAGAGAAAACAATTTTTTAGGATGCCCTTGTGCAATCAACTTTGTCCATCATCAATTTTCAATGTCAGCAATCAGCTTTCAGTACACCTGGAATAACTTAAGCATCTCAGCTACTTTCATCAATTGTTTAAAGGCTAGAAGAACCCATCCTTCATATATTCCCTCCGTACATAGCACAGAAGTGCAATACAATATATTTTATTTTAAAAAGAATGTGTGATCCTGTTGCGCCTGAAGAGAATAGAAAGGGGGAGAACAAAAAAGCGAAGTGGTCTTTGGGGGGAATCAGGGTATACAAGCTGCATCGCGCCCGTGGAGCAGAATTCATAAACACACTTCGCACACAGGCAAGAATTCCTAATGAGCGAAGACCTCACAGGGGATGCAGAACGGGGGGGGGAGTAGTAGTTGGGGAAGATGCCGAGAGGAGAAAAAGCTTTCACATCGTATCAAGCATGTGCGTCTCTTAGCGTGCGCTAGAGTGAAAATCTGCCGTCCACACATTTAGCGCAGAGTGCGGAGGCACGTGTGTGAGACCAGGGCAGTGTTGCAACCTTGCCAAGAGGGCCTTGGACGGCCAGGGTTGCCATGGTAATGGCTCGCTCACAAACACACACATGGCTCTTGAGGGGGAGCAGGGTGTGTCTGAAGAGAAGTGGATTAGCAGTGTCACGATGATGGCTTGAGCCTGCACAATATGGAAAAGGAGAAGATTGTGCAGCTCAAAAGTCCTTCCTCTCTCGTAAGAATTCGCCCGTATGACTGACAAACTATTTCAGGCTGCAAGACGGCAGATGAGCGATAATTTGTTGCTGACGCAGCTTTTGTGTGCGTGCCGCAGTTATTTTCCGGTTTATGTGTTGTGACAGTCAATGCAAATGCAGAAACTAGTGGAGATATTTCTTGCACAATAGGTCTAGTTGATATCATTTGACAAACATTTCACAATTTCACATGGAAAATAAGAGATCTGTAATCATAGATGGCAATGGCGTACAGTGTAATATGGGGTGGGTGGGTGACGGTTTAGGGACCAGGCCAGCCCAAGAATAGCGAAAATTTGTGTATGATTGACGACCATTGAAATGTATTGGGAATGCACCCCCCCCCCCCCCCCAAAAAAAAAAGTATTAAAAAAATGCTGATAAACATTTAATATGTTTCCTACTCCCCCAAAAAACAAACAAAATAACTAAATATAAGAAAATGGTGGTGGTGGGGGGACATAGCAAATATAAAAACCCATGAGTGCTGAACTGCAAGTATGCAAAATTCGAAAGCTTTCGCTAGTCACAGATTCATGACTGCACAGTGGTTTCGCTAATCACAGATTCATCTTTTTGTTTTTTTTGTGTGTAACATATACTTTTTATTACACTCTAAGATGCTACACAAGGGCCCCCGCTAATAGAAAAGTAGTCATTGGTGTCAAGGAAGTATGTGTCTATGTCTGGGAGGAGTTAAATTTAGCTCAGGTTGTTATAGAGTCTTTGTCGCGAGTGCATGTGCATTTTCCTCAAAATCAAATCTCCAAGTAATTCATTGTTAACTTATTTGATCCCCAAAACATATAAAACGTTCTAATTTAAATATTGGCATGCTCCCCAAAAATGTATTTATACTTTTTTTTTTTTTTTTTATGTTAGAGCATACAGAAGGCTTTGATGCAGCCTGTGACCAGAAGAGGTCGCTTAAAGCAATGGTAGTTATTGCAACAACAACAAAATGGCCAGCAGGTGGCAGCAGAGTATAAGAGATCAACCAGGGCCATGTTGCAACAAGCTCTTTTCTTGTGTTTTCAACAGATTTGTGAATAACGATGAAACTTAGTTATATTCTAATGCTAATTTCTGCAAAACAGAAACAGATAAAAAAATTTAAAAAAAAATTCCTGATGCAGGAAGAGACTCTAATTATTCTTTTGGTAGGTTTAATGTTTTTATAGCCATAGAAGACAATATTCTGTGGGCCTTGCAAAATCAGTCAAAATCCAGTAAAACAGCCGGGAGTGAAGGGGGTTGCTTCAGTGAAAATGGCTGCGAGTGAATGAGTTAAATGTAATGTCAGACGAGTTGAAATGCTTTTGTCAAACCCTAAGAATCAAAATGACAGCATACCTAACTCTAGTCTTGAGGAAGCGTTCTTGCCTCTTGAAAATGATTTGTTTCAGCGACAAGCTGGGGATAGTTTGTACAGACAAAAACGCGAAAGGTGAATTTGTGAATAATGAACCGCTGCATGGGGCTGATACAGAAAATCGCCACTTACTAATATGCTACAAGAATCAATTGTCAGACACCGTTAACTGTCAGAATCTACAAAAGGACGTCATGTCAGGCGAAAAGATGGTGGAAAGGGAGGAGGGGGTGTCAAATTAACTATTGGTCAGGGGTCAGGTGGACATTTAATCTAACCAATCAGCTTCCTAATTACACAAGTGCTGCCAGGATACTATGTACTGCCTGTGCATGTGTGTGTGTGGACCTGGCTAATATTGCGTGTAGAGGTCTTGTTGTAGCAAAATGAACATCTGGCCTCAATATTGGTTCCATGTGTGAACACACACGCACACACACAAGCAAGCGCACAGAGCCTGTGATGAAGCGCTCCTGCCTTACACACAAAGAAAGAGAGCGAGGGCCGAACAACGCGGCGGCGAGGGAAAAAAAAAAGCCGTACTAAAAGAACACATGTGTACTGTAGCTGATTGTAACAGTAATTGATGTAAACGCCTAAATTACAGCAAGGAGCTAAAGTGACCGCTGTGTTTGAGCGTTGCCATGGCGACACGATGAAAAACACCTGGCCGGCGCTCTGGCGGCCGGGGCGGAACATCTGTGTCATGGCGCCCGGCCCGAGAGCCACGACGGAGGCCCAGGCCGGGCGCCAGCAGCGATGTGACATGGGTGTTAGGCGCACGTCAAACTCATTCTACTGCACGACCGATATTGTGAGACGCGAACCGCCGCGTGGTAATTAGATGCCGGTTCAGAAAAAGTTTGGCTCCCAACAACTGCGGTTTCTCCCTCGTAAATAGGACGAGTCAAAAGAGATGCTAAGTTTAATCCGTTTCCCGAAAGGAGGTATTCCCAGCAGCGCTGCAGCAAGCAACGGAGTAGCTCAAGCACAACTGAGAAATCTTTTGAAGGCTAATATGTAGCTACCTAGCATGGAGACATAAACACTAGTGATGGGAAAATTAGGCTTCATGAAGCACTTGCAATATTTTGTTCTCCTTTAGATGGGGCTTTTAAAGATAAAGATACATTAAAAAAAAAGATACATCAAAAAGTAAATAAAAGATCAACATAAAAAAAAAAATATTACATTTCCACTGCATCTTTAAACCAAGAGTGCCATAAAACATCACAAGTGCTTCATGAAGCTTCATTTTCCCATCACTAATAAACACTATTTCCAAGCAGCCCTGCAGCATACAGGGGGCTTGTTCAAAGACTCCCCAGAAGAACGGACAAAACCATCACGCTGAACCTCATCTGATAGCATCACCATAGCAACCTGTCGGAAGAAGCAAGGCAAACAGGAGGGGGAATAAAAAGAGCCAAGACCCCAAGTCCCGGGAGTTTTAAAGCCAATTTACATTGTACTTCTCTATGCTGATAAAATAAAATGGGTGGGTGCCGTTTGTTTGAAACTTATTACAGAGCACTGATTCAATAGTGAAGTTAATAACTGTGTAACTTTGCTTTAACCTTCAAATCTCTTGTTAAAATAATGACACCTTTTTCTGACGTAGCATGCAAGCCAACCAGGAAATCTCTCAAAGGCTAACATATAACCACCTGGCATGGCCATATACGTACAGTATGGGTTTTAACGTGGTGCCAGAAGGCATTTTTCAAAAATAACATTTCACTGTGCAGCATGGCGCCAAGGCTAACATATAGCCACCTAGCATGGTGGCGAAAGGGCAAATCATCTACCAACCGGTAAATCGTTCCAACGCTAACATGGTCTCGTACGGGCAAAGACACCAACTGGTAAATCCTTCTAACGTTAGCATGTAGCGACGTAGCCAGGGGTAGCCAACTAGCATGATGTTAAGGCTAAGAAGATGAAGCCACTTAGCATGTAGAGAAGGGTTTCAGAAACATGTGGTGCAGCCATCCAAAGTTTTCCTGACTGTGTCGTAGGTATCCACCATTACCCCTTACAACACTACGGTGGCCTTTGAAAGTGCCACAAGTTTCCATCTGTACCCTTGGGTCACCATGCTATGCAACTTCTATCTTCATCTAAAAAAACTGATTTCCCCGCGCCGCTGGTTTCTTTTTATGCCGCAGACAGCGGTGAGTGGCATAATCAGGGGATTTTTTCGAAGGCTAACAAACAGCCAGTTAGCCGCCACACGCAGACAAGACGCACACTTTTCTTCCCCATCCGAGCACGGCCATGTTTATTTGAGCGTGTGTCCTGGGAAATGTGGCCATGCTGCACAAACAAACGCAACAGGTTGGCAAACGTGTATAAGTGTGTGTATGGGTGTCACATGGATTTGCCTTTTTGGATGAGAACCAGTCTGAGTTAAAGTTAACCAACAGATTCCACAACATTTGGGACATTGTAACAATATGTCAAAACCCATAAAACTTGTTTACTAGGATGAGTAGTAAATTAGCTTTTTCTTTAGCTTTTATTTTGAAGGATACACGGAGTGAAGAGGGAAACCGTTATGATGACTATAGAACAGGAAATTGAACTTACACTCACTGACGTACGCTTTTTGCAATCCTCTAAGATGCCACAAGATGTCATGAAGCCATAACAGTACGTCGGTGTCATCAGATTCGTTGAATATACGGGAAGAGCTACATCTAGCCTGGGTTGTTAACAGAATCAATTATGCAAGCCTTTGCCGCAAGTCTATGATGTAACACATTAAACTATAAACATGAGCAATTATAAACACTTTTACGAGGGGTATCAATTACTCACAGCGGGAACCAGTCCCCATTACACGCGCAAAGATTAACAGCAATGCCTTTAAAACACCACTAGGTGGCAGTATTGTTCTGCAACAACCTGTTCGCTTTCTATGAACGGATGAGTGTTTAGTTTGTTTGTTTACATTATTATATTTCAGTTTTGAAATACAGTAAAGTTGCATCATTTGGGGGCTAAATCACTTCAGTTTCACTGCTAAACACAAACACACACACACACACACAGGCACACATACACGGACCGGCATAAGCTCCACAATTTCCGGTCGCGGATATAACTGGATGTTAAATTATCAGTACGGGAAATAACTTCAATTCAAGCTTTAATTTCCTTACAAAACACACACGCTCAGATGGAATGCAAATGCGGGGACAACGCGCATAATTAAGTACACAAGCGGGGGGGGGGGGGGATTTGCTCAGTCGCACAGATGGATACACAAACATGGATTTATGCAAGACAGAGAAGGGGAAATGGAACGCAAAGTAATGAGAACTTTATGTAAAATACATTTGTGTGTGTGTGCGCGCGCTTTAAAAAAAAAAAACATAATTAGCTCCGTCAGGCAGCAATGTAAACGAAAAGAACTTTAATGAAACTTCTCTCTGATATGCCGAAAGCACACACAGCCATTTATCTGACTACACGTCCCGACCTAGTACTTCTGAGCTTCTGCTGGATGTTGGTAAAAACCCTGAGGGAGGTCGACAGTTTGGGATTCTAGCAGAAATAAACTGTGCTGAACGTGGCAAATCCACTTAATTACTCCTCAAGACAATGGGCTTGTATAATACACCAAAGTCTCCACTTGGCTGCATATCAAAGTAGATCCTCTTCGCAGTTATTTGCTAGCATGTCTAGTCCACAATCACATACTCAGAAACAATGTCGATTGTTTGTTGCCTTGTTCCGACTGACGTGTACATCATGTTGTATATTAGTAGAGCCGAGCTGGTATAAGCGTACTGGAAGTTTTAATCCAAAGAGCAACCCTCGAAAACTTGTCTCATTAAGTCAGTCAAAGAAGGCAGAAAGTCACACTGGGGATATACACAAAAGGTGTACTAAGTCACCACGCAATAAGAGGCACGAGGTTTCAACAATCCGATGCTTCTCTAGCATCTGGGGCCCTTTAAGAAGAAACCCTTTCTCCTTTGCTGGACTTGTCTTTGCTGATTATTGATTTGGCTCTGTCAGGTGAGTTGAGGAAATGGAAGAAAGCAGCAGGTCGATGCAGTAGCTGGGGAATAAACGCATGCGACGCACACAGGCAGGGGAAAAAAATGACCGGTGTCGCATGTTTCGATGAAATATGACTTTTGCTGCTTTTCGTCTTTGTCATGCATCATTCTCGGCCTCCCTCCTTCGCAGTTTAGCCTGCTCCAAGCCCCCCCCCCACAGAAATAACATCATTTGACAGTAGCGCATGATAAAAAAAACTTCACTAAGTCAGGGTTGGTATTAGTTTCTCGGGTGTTGCCATGGTGATTGATATTATTTTGAGGAAGATTTGAGCAGAGAGAGAAAAACAACTCAAATGATGCAATATCCATGCCCGTCCTTTGCCCTGCCTTACGACGATGAGTCAAAATGATGAGTCAACAGCGACTCTGCATGCATTCATATGCGGCATAAAGCATTTGCCTATGTGTGTATGTGTATGCCATGGAAACACAGGGTAAATATTGTGTTGGAAGATAAACCAATAAAGTGTGATCGCTTAGGGCGCGATTGAAGTAATATGTCATGATTGCAGTGTTTGTGCTCGCCACCTTCACGCACACACAAATAAACTAGAACGCTTCTTACTAAAAAAAAGTTGTGATTGAGACCGAAGTCGGTTTGGTTTCATTTGCAATGATGTAAAAAAATTTTTTTAAAAAGCTTTGCATTATACTGAGTGTGGTTTCTAATATTAGATGACCTGATTCAAGTTTCAGGAAGTTTGTTTGAATTTAAGAATATCATATTATTCTTATTTTTTAATTTAACGACAAATAGGGCCGCCAAAGGATTTTTTTAAATGACTTAAAGTGACTTAATGCATTCCAGGCTCAAACTGTCGCCACTATAAAACCTCTGAATTTGAATAACATAAAATTTTAAGTAAACCAATGCAATTAGTTCAATTTCCTATTCTTTGGCTTCCATAAAAAAAAAAAGCTCAGATCATTGCACATGATTGTTTGAACCGTGAATTTGTTGAACGTTCGAGGCACATTTCTCCAAATTGTCGCACTTTGAAGGTTCCACTGTGATAAATATAGAAAGATGAAGACGGGTGACTCAGAATGGGTTAATTTTTCTCTTAACGACTCGCCTCATTGCTTCTCATCTAAATGTTCTTCCCTTTCTTTCTGCCCCACCCGAGAAAATGAGTAAACCTCCTTGCCGACACACCCTGCCTGTCTGCCAAGTGGTTGCCAACACATCATGTGCACGCACACACACACTTGATAATAAGCAAGCCAGTACAGTGTACTGTATTCATACACAGTGATATATTCCCAGGCACCATATGAGCGCCATTCACACACTCACTTTCCCCACTAAGACGGAGACACGTCCATGCGATGACTCTATATCCACCCCCACAAAATACATGTGGGCCTATGCTGATTCAATGCAATCATAACCAATACGCTCTACGACCGCAATCTCACTACTGCCAGCCCATGACATCACTTGTGAATTGAGACTCCCCCCCCCTACGGAGAAAGTGGAACGTGACAGGCGGGTTGCCATGGGAACTGTCAACGTTTGTCTTCCCGTCCGTCATCACTAAGGCGAGAAGGTGGCATATTCCACTTGGTGATTATGGTGTTTCCATGTCCAAAATAATCGCCATATTTGGTCTTTTTTCACAAATTATTATTAATGTAATATACAGTATTTTGGATAGTTAGATACATAATAAATATAAAAAAAATAAAAGGCACAAAATACATTTTTATAATTACTTTGATATATAGTGACAATAAAAGAAAAATAAAGCACAAAGGGTTAATTGCAGATGTGTTGCTGTGTGGACAGTGCCACCAGGGTGCGAGCATGCTACAGCTAAATCTAACTATTTTAAGTAGAAGGGGGGGGGGGGGGGGGTAGTGAAATGCGAGAGTGGCATGATTGACAGCAGTATAAAAGGACGAGAGAAGTGTTTGGAGGGGAGGCGGAGGGGTGTACATGTGTTCAACCTTACCCGTAGCAGCGACTGGGACTCCTCTTTAGCAGCTCCTCCTTTCACTTCCTGAACTCCTCCACTCCCTCCTCCCCCTGTGTATTGCTGAGACGGCATCTGGCTCATTTTCTCCCCTGCGCTGGAGGCGGCTCCAACGCCCAACCGACTGCCTCCACCATACAGTTTGGCCTCTCCCAAAAAAGACTTGGTATCTCCAAGGTAGACCATGCTGGGCGAGGACACGCCGCCGCCCCGCTTCTGCAGCGAGGCCTCGTGGTTGGCGGCAACGAACGCCACGGACAACGGTGAGGGGAACAGGGAGGGTTCGGGTCCCATGCGCTCCTTGGGCACCCACAGGAGTCCGTGGGCCTGCTCGCCGCCTCTCGTCTCCCCGAGGACCCAGCCTTTCTCGCGCTCCCTCTCCTTCTCGTCGCCGCCCTCGCTCTTGACGATCTCCTCGCGGCCCCCCTCGGCCAGGCGTCCCTCGGGCGGCGCCAACGAGTAGAGGAGCCGAAGATCTCCTTTGCTCTCCTCCTTGATGGCCAAGGTGGAGGGCGCCGAGCAGCCGTTGGCCGACGGCGTTAGGGACGGCGTCAGCGAGGTTGCCGACAGTGACGCGTCGTGACAGTGGGCCGAGTTGAAATGGTCGAGGAGCGCCGACGAATCGGGCGCCGTGAAGTCGCAGTGGCGACAGCGACAGCACGCATGGACACGTCTGTGCAAAAACAATAAAGAAAATAGTATTTCATTAAAAAGTTCACACTAAAGTGCAGTTTGGCAAATAGTGAACAATTCCTCAATAAAGAACATCAAGCTGTTTAATGGCAATCCCATGTGAAGTTTACTGTCAAATAATAACGTTGAAACAATCAAAAAATGCTGCCTTAAGAATGACCAGCTAGCTTATTTCTAACATACATGATAATGGAGAATGCTTTTCACAGATAGCATTAATAAAAACGGTTTGAGGACTCTAAGAAGTTGTGTTAACAGATAATATAAATATATCAACCTCCACGAAAAATAAATTATTAAACTCCTATCTTAAGGCACAACTGTGCACAAACTGGCCACATCCTTAAGAACTAGCACTAGAAATTCAAAGCACAACATGAGCCGACCTGTAGTGTCTGAAGATCTCCTCTTCCACCTCTGTGATGAAGTGACACTTTGAGCAGGAGTACTCCCGGCCCGCCTCCCTGTCCGGCCCGCTGCCGCCGCCGCCGCCCTCTTGCTCCTCGGCCTTAACGTGCGCCGGGGCCCCCTTCAGGTTGATCAGGCTATGGCAGCCGTCGTAGTGCTGCAGCAGCACGTCGATGTCGGCGGTGGCGAAGGCGCACTGGTCGCACAGGTGGGTGACGCCTGAGGTTGCATGATCACATTCATGGTTTGGTTTCCGACTCCAGTGAATGCTGCTGACTATTTTTGCAACTTGCTCACATTTACATCGACATAATGTAGTAGCGTATCAATACATTATTATTCATGCTGATAGCATTACTGGCGTCATTTTCAGCTTAGATGTAAAAGTATCAATCTAAAAGCATATATGGTATCTAGTTAGTCATGTATTGTACACTTTGCCATTCACATCTGCATACACAATACAATTTATTATTCATGTATAGTTACAATGCTCTCATTGCCTGCTCAAGTACTGTATGAATTATAGAAGATATTTTGGATTATTTCATATTATACTCACGTGTTGCTACTGCCCACTTAGATTTTTTTGTTTTGTTTTTTTCAACACATAAAGTCCTTCCTGGTCAGTGAAATTAATTACCTTGTGATGCAACAGTGTTCGAGGAATGAACAGTCGAAACCGACGTCACACTGGGGTCGCTTCTGGGATGAGGGGGAGGCGTGGACCCGCCTGTGTCTTGCTGTGTCTTGCACGGGGGGAATTTGGCGCAGCATTTTGGACAGGTGGGCTTCCGGCACGCAAAAGGGTGTGACACCTATTCAGAGAGGCGGGGAGGGGGGTAAAAACGCAAGAATGATGTGATCTCCAGTGCTCTACAGTACTATGTATTTCATCTTGGCAGGGAAAAAATCAAACAACTTGAGAGTTCCTTGGGGATACAGTATGTGCATCATTAATGATACTCTTAATGATGCCATCCCCAATGTTGCTTCTAGGACAAAAAGAAAGATGGAGGTGTCTGTTTAACTTCGAGAAATAACACACTTTTTTGGTCCAGGCACAATTTTCATCGCCGAGGTCCGCCTCAATAATCCTAACGGCGATTAGACATCACAACCTTGAACCGAGTTTTTCACATTTCAACCTAAATATTCATGACCTGTTAAATAGAAAGGAACTTTATCAAAATCCACTGATTTAAATTCAATATTTATCCAATCTTTGTGAGCAGATGTGCACTGCTTCAACTAACAAGCATGGCTACGAACAAAGAGGAACTCGTTTACAAAAGCACTGTCAGTCTTGCCAACTTTTAGCCTTTTCGAAACCCTCTATTTCCCTCTACGATATAGACAGCATGGGCAGAATCATGTTCCCCTTATTTGACAAATACGGGTAAAGCAACCTGGTTAAAGGCATTTGAACTGAATATTATAAAAAAATATATGTACACATTACAAAAGAAATGATTTACATTACAGTACAATTACTTCAGTCTCCATATGAAGATATGCACTTTTTTTTCCCAATTGAAATTTATTACAAATTATTTTGTAGACCCCTACACGAGAACTCCTGAAATCAAAAACTCACCTCTCCCAGGTGCTTGTGCGGCTGACAGAGGCCCTGCGGACAGTACATGCAATGCTGGATGCAGCATCGGTGAATGGAGTGGTTGTGCTGGTAATGCAGCAGCAACGGAGCGACCACGATCACGTCGGCGGCGTGCGCCATGGAGTAGCGGAAGTCGCACAGCTGGCAGTTGTAGCTGGTGACCACGGCCTCGGCGTCGCCGCTGTTCGGATCGCCTGGGAACAAGGCGGAACACCGGAGATTTTAGCCTGACGCTCACAGGACACCAGGACAACATTTCGCCATCTTGTGAAATACTGTAAATATTGGTATATTCCACTGCTGTATCATTTTTATGGATTGTATGATATTGTCAAATGTTTAATGTTATAAACTACTGTTCAGAAGTTTAGGGTCACTGGGAAGACAAACATGTATATATACTGTAGATATATATATTTTTAAGCTTGGGCCCAAATTACCTTGGTTGGAACCGGATGACAGATCCTTGCAACTTTTGGACACGTGGTCTCTTTCACCTTCCCTTCTGGAGTCATTCGGGCTTGCCGTGTTCATCCTGTGCCGCTGCTCATAGTGCTCCAAAAGCTTGGCCGAACCTCCCAACCACTCGCAGCTCCAGCTGCAGAACTTGCACCAGTAGTACGCCTGCGTCCCCTCTGTCGGCCAGCCCGACGATTCTGCCCGGATGGGGATGGAATACCCTACCAGGGAGTCGTCCTCCGCTCGGACCGCCACTCGTTCCGCCACGTCCACTGTCGGACTCCTCCCTTTGCTCTGGATGTCGTTGTTCAGGAGGGACGTGGCTGGCGGGGTCTTGGCTTTGTTGGGATGCGAGGACAGGAAGTGCTGCTCCAGTTCTACTGAATTGCTGCCCATGTAGGTGAAGTTGCAGAATTTGCAGCGGAAGTACTTTGTGTTGCCCTGGCAATCGGAGGTCTTGCGGCCGATTCCGATAAGCGTGCTGCCCAACGTCACCTGTTGAATGTAAACATTTCTTACATTATAAATTAATAAAGGAACCAGGTTCAACTTTGTCCAAAACGTGTCATTTAGTTACTGCTGTTAAGACTGCCGAGCCATTAAAAGAAGCATGGCACTTTCCAATGTGCTTTTTGAAGGGTTGCGTGTCATGAGCCAAAAACAACTGAAAAATGCCTCTTAGCACTTGAACGCCTACTCTCTGTATGTATGTGCAATTAAATGCTGCTGCAACTTTAACTAACCAAACCCCTAACATATATTCCAGGGCAGGTTTCCATGAGATGAGGCCCACGGCTGCGAGGCAAGGAAACCTGACGCCCATCTGGCTTTTATTAGGCAGGCCCCGTAGACTGTAGGTGATTATAACGTGCTGCTGCCGGCTGGATCGGGAGCGCAGGGGCTTACTATGACATTACTACCGTACGACGTGGATTTATCTCCGAGCAGATCTGCGGTCTCGTGCGGACGCTAGGCGGTCCGGCGGCGGCGGCGGCAGTTTGTCAATGCAAAAGAAAGCCTTTTGGAAAATCCAGATGTAGTGTTAGAATTTTGAATTTAAAACCAGAAACATGACATCATATGTTCTTGCTTGACCATCGACCAGGAGGAATTAGTTTCTTTGATTATTTTGTTTTTTTAACCAAACGTCTTTCGATACACAGCAAAACTGAGAGCAGCATTAGCACCGGAATAAACATGAACATGAAAGTTAAACATTAATTAACTGTCTTAGAAATCTATTTCCGATTTTTTTATATTTGTTTTACAGGGCCATGCTAGCAGGTGAGTTTTGTATGAGTCCCTTAAAATACAAGAAGGGTCCAAATGAAGACCTCAAATAACAGACTTCCTTATTTCATTTCAGACATGGGGTTCAATATTGCATGTTTTCTGTGGGGGTCCCATAAAAATATATATAGATTTTGTGTGTTTTAATGAATCTTGAGGGCCTCCCCCAGAAGACGATTCATTCGTCAAAAACATTTCCAAGAATGTGAGTATCGTGCACGAAGCTTAATTTTCCAGATGTAGACCTGCTTTGGATTTCTTTCGACAGCAAACAGCGTAAACAATCAATGCTCTCTAACTGCAAATCTTTGTCAAGTGGGAAAACATTGAAAGTCACAGGGTAGGACAAGGTGAGGGGGAAAAGCAGTAAGACAGATGAAACGTAAATTGAAAAGTTTGGCAGTAGGTAAACAAAAGTCAAAAGCTGAGTTAAACTTGTCTGACAGCTGCTTCATTACGTCGGCCAGTGTTTCGAAGCCTCCTTAAGTAACCCTTCATCTTGACACAACCCCCACCCTTATCGCTAATCATTTTATTCCACCCCGCAAAATCTCACCGGCTCACCGGGAATCCCGTTTTAGCAAATGACAGCATGGAACTTTCCAAACACATGCGGGAGAGAGAACGAGAAAGCAAGAATGAGGGAATAAGAGAATAGCGACTCCTTTGATACTTTTTTTTTTTTAAGTACACTTTTTTTCTTCAAAAACAGACCTTGGTTTCCCATTTGTGAATTTGTAAGTGCGCGTTTGCGAAATGCAAGGAATTCTGCAGGGAGTTTGTGCGTGTGGCGTATGTGTGCTGATTTAAAGTGTGGCTTAACGTTTAAAATACTTAATATGAGATTATATAGAGCAAACTAACATGACTGAACACAACTGAATAGTACATGTATAAGTAAAGGAGTTAACTCCTGTATTCCAATAATATCAATGTTGATTCCCACCTGGATGTCATAAGTGCCGTTCATCATCACTGTCCTGTGTTGCTGATGGTGGAGCTCCGGCCTGCTCACGGCAGACTCTTTGGTTTGGTTCCTGTTCCCTTCTCCTGACTGCATGACTGCGAGAACAAACACAAGGATGGACGGACGAGTCAGAACTGCAAAAGCTGGGGGACTCGGACCGTCAAAAGCAAAATTGTTAAGTCGAGGAAAATGCCATGCAATGGTTAAATTAATGTTGCTTAAAGTTAAATGTCATACCTTCAAATACCATACATCATTTTTTTTTTTTTTACAACCAGACATGAATTGCAACAGTTTTAAAACCCTAAAAGTACATTTAAGGTTGCAGATTAAAACTACACACAAATTAGAACAGAAATTACTGTTGACTATAACAAAAATATATAACTTGTACAAATCACACCAAAATGTACAATTAAAGAGAAAGTACGTGTGCAGTACGTTTGACACCCGAGAGTCACTAATGTTTCCTAATAAATGGCGGAGGGAAGAAGTTTGCAGTGGGTGAGCTGTAATTTCCCACTAAATGATCATCATAAGACAGTCTTCACAAAAAAAATAATGAAAAGTTCCAGCGAGCGAGTTCAGTCTCTATGAAATGCATCATTGCAATTTAATAGCATTTTGCACAAAAACTCAACTTATTTTCATGAACAAACTTATTTGGTGTAGCGGTGATCATTTCCAACAAAAAAAAAAAGACATCAAGTGAATTTGTGAGAGGGATGGAGGATGTGTGAACAGGCAGGCATAGTGAAACGTGCTACAAGCCAATAAATGAGTCTACTGTGATGACTGCGATGTGGCAGAAAGGCTGTTCACAGAACTTGTTTGCATTTTCAATGAACTACCCTTTGACAAACCCCACGGACACACTGTTTCACTTGCTACTTTGTGTTCTTTACGACCACTTCACACAAAGA
This sequence comes from Vanacampus margaritifer, assembly GCF_051991255.1. Lineage (NCBI taxonomy): Eukaryota > Metazoa > Chordata > Actinopteri > Syngnathiformes > Syngnathidae > Vanacampus > Vanacampus margaritifer. Next base: position 11,688,070 of record NC_135448.1, on the reverse strand, counting down.
GGGTGCAAAACAAGCCAAGCTAGGAGTTACCTAGAGGTGTGTGCGGGGGCGCCATGTTGTGGAGAGCCAGGATGTGTGTGTCGAGGGCAGCGTCCTGCCGTGTGCGGTTGTGCAGGCCGAGGTGATACTTCCTAAAGTGCTTCACCAGGTCGGCGGGGTCGTTGCCGTAGTAACCGTAACCGCACACGTTGCACTTGAAGTCCTGCAGCTTGGGGGAGGGGCTGGAGGAGAGCGGCGGCGTGTCCGGGGCCGACTCTGCCCTGCCTGCGTCCGACCCGGGGGGCTCGCCTTTGCCCACCTTGTCCTCAGGGTCCGACTCGGCCGCTTTGAGTCCTCCTTGTGAAGGCCTACCTCCGCCTCCTCCTCCTCCCCTCCGCCCGCCTCGCTCCTCGTTGCCAACGGATGAGGGCGAGAGAGATGAGGAAATGCACTCACTTTCTCCTTCCTCCTCCTCCTCCTCGTCGGGCTCCTCATCGCCCCGGACTCGCTCCTCGGGCTCCGAGGGACGGCTTATTCGGTCGGCCTCGGCTCCCACGCGCCCCTCGTCTTCCTCGCCGTCCTCCTCCTCCTCGCCTGCTGGCCTCCTCCCCTCTTCCTCCTCCTCCTCCTCACCTCCCACACTGCGGATAGGGGGATTCTTCTTCCTCACCATCGCTGAGAAGATGCAGAAAGTTGTGTGTTACTTCTATCATATTGTGATACTGTACAATACCCGTGGTATCATGATACAGCAATCGTGTGAAAGTCAATATTTGAAGGATGTTCAATGCCGCTTTTTTCACACTGATACTAGTAGGAGTACTCAATACGAGTAGTCACCGATACTAGAAACCGATACCACTAGTACTTAGTTTTGAAACAAAGAAATTCACCCCAAAAATAATAACAGATCATTTAAAGGAAAGACTTATACATCTAAATATAGCATTATTCCTTATAATTGCATGAAATTAATGACAATTTTCTATTCTTATAATTTTTAGTCTCTGATTGAAAAACAGCCACAAGAGGGCAGCCAATACTGGGATCGGCTGCCATCGCTTATAAGTATCGCTATACACAAATTGCATGAGGATTAGTAAAATGGAAGAACATCTTCTGGTTCATATCATGAAACCCTACTAGGTGATACTATATCATAGTGATATTTTGCCAATTATACCAATGATATCATGATACATAATATCTTGCATAAATATGTAATCAAGCAAAAACAACAGCATTTCTTATTCCCTGTTAACCTGTAATCTTAGTGAGTATGTTTGCATGTTACAACAAAAACAACAACAGAAAGACGCATACTAAGTGGAGAAGAATGGACTGTAGGCTGAATTATGCATAACTACTGTAGCAATACGCTTGAGGTGCAAAATGGGTCAATGAAATCAGAACGCGAGATATGGACAAAAAAGACGTTCTTTGTGTATCCACGAGTCTTTCCTCCTCTTTCTTAGCCATGCAACTATTAAAATAAAGTAATTTATGTCTGCCAGGGCCCACGCCTCAACCAACCCTGGCACTAACTCCTTGTGTGTGCATGTGTGTGTGTGTGAGATAGAGTGCGGGGAGCAGAGGAAAATCTCATCTGATGTTCACCACACCCAAGTCAGAATTCATCTCACACACACACACACGCACACACAAAGTGGAAAACGACATCGTTGTGGTGAAGTGATGACGCAAAAAGTCCCAACATTAAGGAGCTCGCGAGTGACCAAACTGTGTTTCCATCTGTTGGCCAACGGACGTCCATTAAGATGAGGGTCATAAAACTGTGAATTTAATCAGAACCAATTGGTTGCTGATGCATGGCAATTATAGGAAGACCCATTTTATGCCAAAGTATAGCAGTAACTTTGAAAATCCATCCATCTATTTTCCATATCCCTAATCCTCATTATGGTGCGCTGGAAGCTATCCCAGGTCACTCGAGACTGGTCGTCGGTCAAATCACACATACAGACAACCATTCACACTAACATTTACACCTATGGACAATTTAGTCTTCGGTACATAACAAGCATGTTTTAGGAATGTGGGAGAGAGCCAGAGGACCTGAAGAAAACCAACACAAGCAAGCCAAGATATAAACCTAGAACCTCTAAACTAAGAGACAGACTAACCACTGCTCCACCATGATGCTGCATTATAAATCATTCAGACTGACTGTCAAACCTTAAAAATACACTTCTAGAGTATCCCAACTAAGTACAAGACAGTACAACATTTCTCAACAGCTTATCACATTTAAAAAAAAAAATCATAAATTAGGTCTCCCTGATTTGTTGGAATTTAGATGTCTCTGGGGTTGGCAAAGGGACTCTGGTTGGTGGCTTGGTGGGTGGTGTCTGGTCGGTGCTGGATTTCACTTTCCTTTCTTTTCTTTGGTCCTTCCTCGGGTCTCCTGACGGCCTCACGACTCTGGCTGGAAGTGTTCGGTTTAGGTGAACGGTATGGGATTTTTTTAATAGGTTTTAGGTGAACTAATGAATACACACACACTCACACGCACGCACACATACTCACCCACATACAAAAAAAAAAAGGAGAGCAATGATGATGACATGTCAAATCGGTAAAACTACCGAATGAACAATACTGAGCTCTCCAGGAAAAAAAATAAAAATAATTTACAAAAAATCATAAATTAGTTCTTAGTTCTATTCATACTAATGCAAACCCCATAGAATGACATCTGGGTCCAAACTGGGATTGGATCCCGCTTATTCAGGACTGCCGAGCCACTGCCTGTGCATGCTTCAGGCTGTATGCACAGGCTGGAACCATTACTATCAAGTGCAATTAGGTGCAAGCCACCACAACATACTGACTTCACTGCGTATCAGCAACTGCTACTCGCTACAATTACCCACCCCGCCTCCGAAAAAAACAACGCTAAGCGGTCCTCGCGATATGACAGGTAGGATGAATGTGACGCTTAATCGTTTCCATCATCGTGAATTAGCCGGTGGGACTATTATCTAAAATTGATGATAATGACCCTTAGACGGCCGCTGAGGGATACGCTGACATGAGTGTTACAACTTTCCCGGTTGATGACAAAGTAGGGGCACCAAACTGAAGAAAAATATGAAAATAAGACTAGTTGGCTTTCAAGATTTCAAGGAAGTCATCAAAAAAAAATGCCACTATTAAGTAAACTGAAGGATTTTTTTTTCCCCTCACGCAGAAATTCCGAGAACAAAACTTCTGGTAACGGGGGCCGACCAACCCTGGCATGAGTAATTGACACCTTTCCAAAAATGTGCATAATGACCTCTATTATTAGTAAATATATCACAAACAATGATCCCAAAATATTTTCATCTTCAAAACTCATCATACGGTACACTTCCAATAAATGATTTCTGACATATCGTCTGCTAACAACTCTAGTGGAGACTTACCACTTCAACTGCATTGGCGTCAAAGTACTACTTTCCTATTTAAAAGGGTGTTAATGCCAATTTGTGGCATCTTAGGGAGAAAGAGCAGAAAAAAATTTTGAATCCGAGTTATTCAGCAAATAGAAAAGAGCAAAATCCTCAATAGTTTTAGCCCAAACAAGGTTGCAAATTGCAATATTATTCATATAGAAATGTATGCCTTCACATCCCTGTTTCAAGATCACAGAACACCCTTCATCCCTGTCCCCGCTTTTTACTACCTTGCGTTAACTAGGTTTTCCTGGAAAAACAGCCTTCCTCCAAAAGTACAAAGCCGTTATTTAGACGTCATTGTCACACGTGATTACTTGATGCCCTGGTGATGGGACTTCATGGCTACGTTGGCTTGTCACTTCAAGTTAGCACTCTTTGAAGTAAAAAGTTAATAAAAGCGCTGTATATGACCGTGTATGCTTTCATGCCCAGACAGACAAAACATATGCGTTCCTGAAACCAAGCCAAGCTGTAATGGGAATCAGACACAAGCGCTGGTTACGAGGAGTAGAGGGGGGGAGGGGTGGTTGCATTTTGAGCACCAATCGAGCTCTGGCCAAGTGTGGGTGCGATTTATGGATTATCAATGATCAACTGTGGAGTTTTAATCAATGAGGCTTTGTAGGACCAAAAGCTGTAATTTGAAGCTATGGACACAACATTTGATTTCAAACAAATGTGCAACTTGAACTTGTTGCCAACCAAACGCTTATGCATTTTTATTTTTTTTTCTATGGAGAGCTCAGTATTGTTCATTCGATTTGACATGTCATCATTGCTCTCCTTTTTTATTTTTTATTAAAAAAAAATTATATATATATATATATATATATATTTTTTTTTTTTTAGAGTATGTGTATGTGCGTGTGTGTGTGCGTGCGTGCGTGTGTGTATTCATCACCTAAAACCTATTAAAAAAATCCCATACTAATAATATAATATAATAATAAATTGCCAAATGCAGAAACATCAATGTAAGTTATCACGATGTGGTGGCTCTCGCTAACAGGCAGAATTAAGTAACCAGAATTAGGTTAAAAAATTCTATATGCGTAGACCATGTTTCTATAAATTTTGATATTTGGTGTTTATTTGAGGCAGATATTTTTTCCATTAAAATGTGATTTATGAGGAGGTTGACCATTGGTCGATATTCAGAGTTTGTTTATTTTTCCAGTTAACAAGAATTGTTTTTTTTTTGCGATAGTAAGGGCTACAAGTGTAGATTGAAATTGTTTATGTGGTAAGTCAGTTGTTGTTAGGTCACCTAGCAAACACAAGTTTGGAGATAAAGGTATCCTACAGTCCAAAATAGCGGAAAGTTTTTCTAAGACTTTAGTCCAGAAATACATAACCGGAGTACATAACCAGAAAGCATGAACATAAGTGTCTGTAGTGTTTTGTAAACTTTGGAGACAAATGTCGGAGTCTGAGAGTCCCATTTTCTTCATCATATATTGAGTACGCTTACGCATTTTAAACTCACTTTAAAGTTTTAGCTCTGAGCCTCAGGAAGTCAAGGAAGTTACAAAACAGTGTTGTTGGGAGTGTAGTTTCTCTGTGGTATGAACAGTTTATTGCATGAAAATATGGATTCCACATTACCTTTCACTGTTGGCGATTTATCACGAGTACCGTTAATCAGAATTTGGTTCAAGATCGTTTTTCAGGGCTGTAGTCTACTAGTCTTGAAACGTTTGGAGTTGACAACAAAACAACCATTTAAACCAAGTCAACATCACCAACCAAACCAACTCAACTAACCAATCCAATCAACCTAATTACTGAGAAAACGGATCAGAACTATACTACAAATACTAATTCATTTACAGATATATACAACTATAAAATGTTGTGTGAGCAACGCTGACTCATCACGTTGTCATTCACTCCATGAACAGCGCCATTTTTTCCTCACACTTGTGACACACACGTTTTACTATCTACGTGGAAAATGTATTGTTTCTACCACACATATAAATACTCTGCTCAAGTGAGAGATGCATATACCTCTCGCATAGCAAATAGCTCTCTCCAAGAAGCATGCAACTCCCATACAAAGACATCCCGGTTTAGTGGAGTTAAGAACTTCCATGTAGTGAAGTAACAGTATGCCAAAAGTGTGATCATAAATGTCAAAACTAATTAGGCCGTTTCAAGACCTTTCAAATCAAATTCGACTATTAAATTGCTCTCTTCCCAATCGTACTTCTTTTGTGGATGCACCCGCTCCGTATCACTCCATCTTTCATCCATCACTCTCAATTAATTTGTCATACACACCCGCACACGTTCATCATGCTCTCAGTTCCGCCAATTTTACTTTGCTCCGCCTCAAGCCTTATCTTGGCACAAAACTTGGTGTGTATTATTAACACCTTGTTCAGGTAAGACTACTGTTTTGGGGGTAACTATTATTAATCATCCCTGGAATGCTTTGCTAGTTTGTGTGATTACAATGAGGTTATACTGAGCTGTGCGAATTGAATATTGATCCAATTATAGACAGTGACGTGCAATACTGTTACAGGTCAGAAGGGGCCATTTTGAAAAGAGGCTTGTAATTTCAACATGGCAAATTGAATACAATGAATCTAAAACGACTCGTCAAACACGTCGATGACTGTGTACTAGTCAAAAGTGATATGCCGTATTGCCGTTACAAAATAAACACTCGCACAAATGATCACTATCCTCAGCGACGAGGGAGTATTTCAGTCGCAAAGCGAAACAGAAGACGCGGGTGCAGACAATGCATCTCTTCTGTTATTTCAATAATCTGCGACCCGAGAGTTTATAAGACTGAATAGTCTGCCCCTCTTGTCTGGATTTTGACTTTATAAACACACACACACGCGCAGACACACACGCACTAAAACGCAGACAGAGCTTCCCCCACTATGGTCTTTAGAGCATACGCTGTCTGAGTGTGTGAATGTCATCAAATATAGCATGTGTGGTCAACTACCATTTTGTTCATGAAAAACATCTCTCTAGTTTCTCTATCACTGTTAGCATGAGAAGCCAAAAGTGCCGTCTACAGATTTGCTAGGTGCTTGTTCTTGTCAAACGCTTAATGGGTCAGATTTTGTACTTATTTTTTTAAATATAAACGCTCTTTCAGTAGATTGCCGAATGTATACAGTTAAACCATGCGGCCACCTGTTGCCATTCCTAAAATAAAATGTTACCCTTGTGTTCAACTAAACAGGCCCAGATTTGACGCAGTGTAAAGTAAATTGAGACGAGATCATCATTATTTCATTAAATATACTGGGTGACATTTTTTGATTGGTTGAATGTCATAAGACTTTTCTAAATATAATGATTGGCTCAATAAACACTCCAAATAGTGGTGTCTGGTCGGTGCTGGATTTCACTTTCCTTTCTTTTCTTTGGTCCTTCCTCTGGTCTCCTGACGGCCTCACGACTCTGGCTGGAAGTGTTCGGTTTAGGTGAACGGTATGGGATTTTTAAATAGGTTTTGGGTGAACTAATGAATACACACACACTTCCACGCACACACACATACAAAAAAAAAAAAAAAAGAAAGAGAGCAATGATGATGACATGTCAAATCGGTAAAATTACCGAATGAACAATACTGAGCTCTCCAAAAAAAAAAAAAAAGAAGAAATAAATAAACACTCCAGAAAACTGTGTTGCACTAATTGGTAAGTGCCATTCAGCAGTTTGGAGATGAAGTGCTGTCTGCATGAGTGAAAATACAAATCACATCCACTTCTTTTTCTTTACACTACGGCATCTTCACAGCTCTGCACCCAATCCGCATGGAAACGAAAGCCATACTCCGCACAGGCCCAATTGGAAAGTCAGGACTACCCCCACAGAACACAAACAAGACTTTAAAAAAAAAAAAGGCAATGTGCTGTAACTCTTGATCCTTTCAGTAATTTGTCGAAAGCACATCGCAAACATGTTATCAAGACATATGGGAACCGTTTTAAATTGCGGGAAAAATGTCGCCTTTAGGGCATTCAACCTTCGAGGTAACTATGTGGAAAGCTCTTACTAACACAATGAGCGGGTGTAATTAATTATAGCTAAACAGGCTGCTGAGGCTAAGCAATAGTACAACCCGTATGGATGTCTCGCACACACACACAGAGGCAGCTCAGAATCTCCCATTGATGTATACATGGAAGTATGAACTGTTGGTTTAACATACTCTGACCCCCGCTAATTGAATAACCAGGAATAAATGAATGTAAAACAGAGACAAATGAACGTTAACATGCAATAACGCGATAGTTTGAGGGAATTTCACCAACTGGGACGCACCTGAACATGGACGCAAATTGCGCAACAATAAAACGTGCACACAATCATCTAATAGGATTGATCGGGGCCGATTCATTTCATCTCATTGGATTCTATATGACTAAAATTAATCATTAAATCCTTTGTAATGAAACATTAAAAGGCATAGTTCCAACTATTCTGTGCTAATAATTTATAGTATTTAAAGAGGATCCCATTGAGTTACAAAAGTCCAGAAGAAATGCAAGATAATCAAAACGCACAAACAGAAGAGAGAGGATGTGGTGGCAATGAGATACGATAACTTCCTGGCATACGCGTTTTGAAGAATACAACAAACACATACGGATACAAAATTGCATGAGAAGGACACAGAAACTGTTCAAAAAGCCTCGAAGGCCTCAGTCTGAGCTTTCATTTCCTCTGTCCTCTCCCCCCCACACCAAAAAAAAGGACAAAAATGTTGAAAAACACGCAGACATGCATGCACACTGTGAGCCGATGGTTATCAAGAGCTGTGACCCGCCCGCAGGAACTACACGGCACACAAATAGCTTGTCGTTAAAAACAAGCTGATGAAACTGTGACTATAATGGTAATGTGTGACAATGCAGGACACAAAAACTTGGATTTCTTGAGTAAGGAAGTCTACATAAAAAAACAAGTTACAATATACTGTATAACCAACATACATTTCAGAACATAGATTGCTTTTGACCATAAACACTTGAGGACAGAGAGCATAAAGACAATTAAAAATCCTGTTTGTTCATTTCTCAAGAACAGTTTATTTTCCTGGGTCAACTTTGTCAGCTGCGCAACTTGTTTTGTGAACAACTTGTTTTCTTTTACTGGAGGTGGAGCATTTGAAGATATTTTTTTTTTTTTTATGTATATTGGGATCGGAGAATCTTTTGCCATAGACATCAGAGTGATAATGCAATTATATCGCTACAAACGAGTGTCCATCCAGATTGTCCAAATACAGTTCCCGACTAACAGTAGCGACATAACCCAAATTTGTTACTAAGTGGGAACGTCTGTCCAGTTTATCCACAATGACACGCACCGAGATCTCCGATCTTTTTACCATTCTCTATCAGATGCTACTGAAATTCTAATATCGATGTTGGATCACGGTGATCACACATGATTAGGCATGAGCCGGTAATCAGTTTGATGATGAAACTTGACTGACCCGAGTTACCTCCTTGCGCATTTTAAATAGATGCAGGTGTGGAGTCATAATGAAGGTAGACAATCTTTGATGGCAAAGGAATGTAATCTGTTGTTCTCACGCCCGTCTCAACTGCTGGTACGCCCTTAGATATGAACAAACAAAATCGCGCGCACGCACACACACACACGCACGCACGTGCTGGCACACAGACACAACCAGATTTCACTGCTGAGATCAGCAGTTACAACACCCTTAATCTTTTCATCGACTGGCTTTTGTTGACAACCTCTCCCCTCTGCCTTTTCTTATTCCTCGCCCTGATCCTCTGATATACGCCACTGATGAATCACAGGCATGCATAAAAATGAAATGATAAGATGGGTGTGCTGGTTGAGGTTTCCCTTTTGTGATGTTTTGGAAACCTGACAGTCGGGATGCGTCATCGGCGAGCGAGTCAAAACTAGAGCGTCTTGGGCTGTATCGTGTCAAATATACACGTGCGTCGCTTGCGGAATGACAGAAAAACGCGACAAATCCCGCTGTCAATCACTCGCCGGCCGCCTGATTAATACGTGTGCCATTGCACGCTTGAGTACAGAGAGTGCAAAACAAACCACAATCTTGGCGGCGGTACAGATGCGCAGGTGGAAGGAGGGAGCCCAACTTGTATCCTTGCTGCCGGGTGACAGACAATAAAACATCTTACCTGAGGGGTCCCGTCACGGTTCAAAGTTTGACAGTCATTTTTGGCCGAGGTAACAATCTCTTGTAAATAAGACTCACCAAACCTGCAATTCAGCATTTGATCTCTCGCTCCTAATTACACATAATCTCTCAAAAAAGACAAAAGACAACATGGTCATGTGAGACTCGCGGAAGATATAACAGTCAGATTAAAAGGGAGGAGGAGGAAGGACAGATTCGAACCAGAGATGAGTAGAGGAGAGGGCTCACAAGACAAGAAGGAAGGGGAGATGTGAATTCATTGCCTTAAAAGCAGATGGGAGTCAAACGGCGTGATAACAATCAGACTACACATCCACACCGATGACCCATGACTCTCTCTCTCTCTCGCATTCTCTCTCTCTCTCTCTCACAGACAGATAAGCAGATACAGAGTGTCAAATTCCGAGCCCATCACGCACTGGTGTGACACTCGGCAGATCCCTGGAGCGGAGATCTCCTTTTTGTCTTGTTTTGGACAGACGGGGATGTCAAAGGGTCGGGATGCCTCTGAAGAGGGTCAGGATGACAAATCGAGTCCTCGGAACGAGGCTGAGGGTGCACACCCTGTAATGTGTTTCAAACAGTAAGAATACTATCCGCATACAATTTTATTTTTGCAAGGTTCCTGCTACAAAACTCCTACTTATGGATGCTGACAACGTTGAAGTACAACCACAGTCGCACCTATTTTCAAAAGGACATACTATGCTTGTTCATCAGACTTGTTCAGGCCTTTGCGGTGGGAGATCATGGGATCATGAAAAACACGTTTTATTTCTAAGGATCGGCTGATCACAGAGTCCTCAAAATTAAGGAAATCGAGGCAGATACTGATCCCGTTATATTTTTATTTACAGTCAAATTAAGGTATCTGATTTGATTCTGTCTGTTAGCTTGCAAGTTCCCGTGACCAAAGTTTTGGCACAAGATCATTATTTGTCATCAGGATAGGAAGAAATGAATGAATACACACACACTAGCACGCACGCACGCACATACAAAAAAAAATTAAATAAAAAAATAAAAAATAAAAAGAGAGAGCAATGATGATGAAATGTCAAATCGGTAAAATTACCGAATGAACAATACTGAGCTCTCCAGAAAAAGAAAAAAAAGGATAGGAAGAAGAAATTAAGCGGTGCAGTACTTGTAACTTATGAAGTGCCTTCATCTACACAAAACATAAGTTGGACATTTTTAATTTCCAATAAATGAGTGAGAAAATGCACTGGGAAAACCCGCCTGCAATTGAGTGGCGAGCGGTTCAGGGTGTTGTCCACCCCTTTGCCCAAAGTCAGCTAGGATCGGCTCAGACTCAATCGTAACTTGAACAGGATAAGCGGCATTTGCTATTGTTGTGGAGTGCGATGACACGGCCGTTCTATAGCACAAGTTAGACAGAAAAGGAAAAAAATGGTGTGCGCTAAAGTCCCCAAAGTTCCATGCGTCACCTCACCACAAATCACTGTGGTGGCAAATGATCTGCCTCCCCTCCCTGTGTCTATGTGGCACTCTCTTTTCACTCCCTCGGTCCTATTATGGACAAAGCAACTGTGTTGATGTCAGTACGACGGAGGCTTGATTCACCGACCGTCCTCGTCTCAACGTGCACGGGTGCGTGCTAGATAACAGATAAGGCCATATATAAACAGCGCTTGAAAGCAGAAATGTAAATGTTTGGACGTGGGGCTGCATCGAGATACCGCAGCGAGCAAAGAGAGAGAGACTGCGACGAGATGAAAGTTCACGCCGGGAGAAGACGCAGGAGGCCGCAGTCGGATGCCTCTCGTTAATCAAGTCCTGAGGAACTTGTTATCACGAAATCCATAGTTTAGAAGTGGGGATGCTGCAAGTTTTGGCGAGGCCAAAGGAGATGGATGTTGCTCTTTTGCGTAGCGCAATGGAAATCAAATGAAAACCTAATGACATGATGCTTAAAAGAAATGCAGCAATGCCAATAAAAAAAAAAAACTTTCTTGGGAGTAAAGGAGGAATGAATTCAATAATCTTTTAATCAGTTCTCACTGGTTACTACAGAGCCCCCACAAACTACGGCTTACAAACCCCTACATGTTGCTAACCCCAGTTTGAAAGCCATTGGTTGTGTTCCATTAGCATGAAGAGGCAGCACCGGAGAAGAATATTGGCTAAACCATGAGCAGGAATTTTGATTTGACTTTTACACTTGGCTGAAAAATGTATTACGAGTGCATCAAACACCCCCAGGCGGCCGGGTTTTGCCTGGAGCGCTGCTACGGTTTTCTCCTTTTTAATCAACGGGCGATAAGCACAATTGACTTACTGCCTCCCCGGTCTTCATTTCCATGAGAGATCCAATCAGACATGTTACGACCAGGCGTGAATTCAAGTCCACGGGGGGGTTGCAGAGGATGTCTAGGTCTTGTGCGACTTACCTGACTTGACGGGCGGTGCTAGATCATTTGACTAGGCTTGGTTGCGGATTTTAAAAGGAGGCCACAAAAAAATGCCGTTCCATTAATTCCATCAATCCATCTAGACCAGAGGTGGGCAATCTCGGTCCTCGAGGGCCGTAGTCCTGCAGGTTTTGGAGGTTTCTCACTTCCAACGCAAGCTGATTCCAATCAACAGGCTCATTATCAGACTTATGCAGAGCTTGCTGATGAGCTGATCATATATCAGCTGTGTTGGAGAAAGGCAACATGCAAAACCTGCAGGACTCTGGCCCTCGATGCCCACCTCTGATCTAGACCAATGTTTGCTAACTGGTGCTTGGGGCTCGTTCCTTAGTTGTTGAGCATAAACAATGCTCAGCCCTGAGTGCAAGTTGTGATTTCATGAGTCATTTTTCCAGATAAAAAACTCTGAAAATAAGGAGATAGATATATGCTTCTCATTTGACAGCGACAGTGTTCAATAATAGTTCCCGCTCCGGGGGCCTAATAAAAAAAGTTCTTCTTCTGTGAGCATGTTAACATGAAGCCTAAAACCTCTTTTTTTTTTTTTTTTTTTTTGGGACGGGGTGAGGGGCGCACTCCATTGCGGAAACTTGATGGGAGCCACCAAAACGAGAGCCGGCTCTCCCCAACAGATGTTGTACATTAAATGGAACATGTTGAAAGTACACCAAAGAGAGCAGCCATTAGAAACAAAAAGGCCTTTCTTGCAGCTGTTGCAATACAAATTGAGTTAGTGAGCCACTTCTGTAAGAATTTTGCGTCTAAACACTCACTTTTGCTTGCCTTTGTTTGACCTAATAGCCTTGAGGTTTATAATCGCTCAAGTAAGAAGTAGACCTATAACTGGTTTGTTCACTTCTATGTAACAGACGGAGCAATAATAACTAATTAGGCAAACCATTTTTTTCTTACTATTCTGACAAATCAAAGTTCTAAGAAAACGTGGTAAACGTTCAGTTTCTTGTGGGTGTACATAGATCTGCTTACATCTGTCAACACGTGACGACCGACGAGGAGCGCCTTCAAGCATTTCTGCATGTGTGAGACGTTGATTGTTCGCAGGTCTCGGCACTCTCGACCACTGCGCCAACTGTTACGCCAAAGTAAACCAAAAGTCGCAAGGAAAACGGACACAAAGAAAACATGAGAAAAGTACATGGGGGGAAAAACCGAAGTGATAATTTCGGAACAAGCCAAAAACAAGTAAGAAACACTATCAGGCGGGATAAACTGGGCTTGAAAATACATCTTCAGCAAGTGTTGGACATTAGGGGTCGGAATTGCATAGTAACTGGAGATATGATATTTAGATATGGTTGCCAAAGATATCAATGCTCTCACTAGGGTTGTAATGGTACATGTGTTCATATTCCGATTTGTCTGTCTGGCACAGACCGTACGGGTTCCCACACGGAACACATTAGGTAAGGGACAGAAGTGGAAATCCTTTGCGCGAACAAATACAGTGCAGCTTAGGCTCTGGTTAGCGGATGACATGGCTAGCAATGCACACTTTGCACAAGCATGAAAAATGATCCTGAAATCCATCCTTTTTCTTTTAAGGTTGTCATTATTATTAAGATGACGTCACAGAGGAACTGGAGCCTACCCAGCTGATTTTTAGCAAGTTGTTTATATGGCGGCTGGTGGGCGAAACTTCTTATGTCCAAAATTGGTTAATTTGGTCCGTTTTTTAATACTCAAAAATCAATACCATTGGTCAGCCTCCTATATTGGTATTTTTACAAATGAACTAATAGTAAGTGTTTAAGTTGGCTCGCTCTCTCTGATGATGCAATGGCCCAACATTTTGTCTTTGTTTTTTTGTCCAATGGCAAATTACAATTCGAACCTTGATATTTGGGGTGCGAATACACCCATAGTCGAACGCCTAGCCTTACCAGTAGATTTTCTTTCCGGTCATCAGCGTATGACTTTCGGCTAGTCCTGTCAAGAGTTGCCACAGCAAGTCACTCCCATTTGTTCAGCATATTTTTTTAATGCTTTTCCTGACCAACCAGCCCACCCATTTTTTTTATTATCCGAGCTTAGAGCTGTCCACGGCTGGGTGTTGGGGAACTGGCGAAAACATTGGTTTTTATCTGCCGTTTAGCTAAGCAACGATGACAGTACTGAAATTCACATCATATTTATTCTCATCATATGACTAAAGGATATTTTGTGGCACTCCTACGAGACAGCGATGACATCATCAACACGCTTCCCTTCCAGCACTGCGCACTGTATACGGCGAGGTGTGACAGTGAGGGTATTGTGATTTCCTTAGGTGGCGAGTGAAAGTGAGCAAGGTTGCCTCTGACATCACTACTCCAAGTGGAGCTTTTTTTCCCCCCCCTTCTTCTCCTCAAGACGGTTTTGTTTTTACAGCTTCAACTCTGGGCAGACCCAACCGCTGTGTGCGCACACAACACACACACACACACACACACACACACGCACAAACCCCTAAAGAGGCCTTTTTCCACATAGGGCCATATGGTGCAGACAGGCGCACGGAAACAATTCTCCAAAAACAACACACACTCTACATTTAGAAACCTGTCATCCAGACACACAGTACTACACACACGCACACACGCACACACAGTTAAATCTGCTGAATGAATTGCTGCCTTGTTCGGCGGTGCGCTAATGGCAAGGAACCTGCCATAGAGATTACCACACTTGCACACTCACATTCTGCATTAGGTATTCTAGGGCAATTATCCATTGGTCCCAAATTTAATACACCAATAGAGGCCTATACACAAGCCCATAAAGACAGCTGATATTTAGCTCGCCCTGGCATGATTACATCTTTAATATAGCAGAGTAGGGTAATAAATTTAGAAAATAAATAAATAACTGTGCAGTGAATGACTGGCTGTGGCGTGGCTCTTCAAAGTAAGATATGTGTTTCCATGCTATATTCCAAACTAGCAATCCAAACTTCCAGTAACTTCCACCACCCAGCTCTGGCAGCCGGTGGACTGGCGGTGAGCACGCAGTCACCACATTCAACAACATGGCAACGCGTTCGGTCATTTGTGCAGCTAGACGGCCGGATTAAGCAACCGTGTGGAATTGATTCATCGCGTCTTGAGGAAAAATGGAGTGCATTGCTAGTTTTGTAACCCAAACAACAACAGCAACATGACTGCAAGTGAACTGCTTCAGCTGCACAGACTTCACAACAACAATGGCATAGAAACAAGAGTTCAGAACATTCAAGGACAATTTACCAACTTAACATGCTGACAGAGTGTGAATGTATTGAGTTTATCCAGGCTTGCCCAGTCAGTAGACTCTTCAGTGTTCAACTCTCACTAGACTGTGTTCATTAAAAATAACTAGCTAATCAATGTATGGATTCCCTATAGTTGATCAGGGAAATGAAGTACAGCGCCGATCTGGATACTTTTATTTCCTATACATTTTTACATAAAGAGTTTTGATTTTTATCAGACAGTTATACCAAAGTATTTCATGTTTAAAACCAGTTTGTTTTTGTTTTTTTATATATTGGTAAAAACGTAGATTATACATTCAGCAACAGTCATTGACAGTGTCCAAATGCACAATTTATTTCTCCTTGGCCTATTTACACATATATATAATAGTGGTTCTGATGTTGGAGGTTAGGAAAAAAAAATGCTCAAAGTGCTCTATTCATAATATTTGAATTCATCTAGAAAAATAATGTTTAAATTCTATCAACTGATTGTTTCAATATAATCATCAATCATTTCATAAGAAAAATAATTTATCAAGCTACATTAATTTAATAATTTTATTTAAAATATTTTGATATAAAAAATTCATTTAAAATACTATGAAAAATAATAAATACAATTTAAGAAAATAAGAAAATAATTGATTTTATCTTCAATTTTTAAAGTCTCTATTTGGAGCTTGTGTGGCGTTTTCTCCGTGTACTTCCTCCCGCATTCCAAAAACATGCACTGAAGATAGGTAAGTGTGAATTTAGGCAAAATGTACCCTGCGAGAGATGGACAAGCAGTCTATGGTGCACCCCGCCTCTCATTCAAAGTCAGATGGGATTGACTGCTGCACAACCCTAACGCTACCAAGTAGAACAGAAAATGGAAGGCTGGATTATTCTTCTGCTTTTATCATCTGAGCAAGTTTGGATGCTTTAGCTGGTGGCTAATACATCATCCCGGTCCCTTCACCACCCTTTTTATTGTCAGTGGTGCTCACAGCCTTTGCCTGACTCCCATGTAGCCCTGTTTTTTGTTTTTTTTACCACAGCTGGCCCTTGCTCCAATAAAAAAGATAGATTGAGGGGAAAAAAATGTAGTAAAATCCAACAGCGCTCTAACCCTAACCCAGATCCTTTTTTGAAACCCTAATATAAAACCCTAGTTTGAAACCCTTACCCTAATGTAAAACCCTAGTTTGAAACCCCAACCCTAATGTAAAACCCTAGTTTGAAACCCCAACCCTAATGTAAAACCTTAGTTTGAAACCCCAACCCTAATGTAAAACCCTAGTTTGAAACCCTAGTTTGAAACCCTAACCCTAAAGTAAAACCCTAGTTTGAAACCCTAATCCTATTTGTAAAATCCTAAAGTAAAACCCTAGTTTGAAACCCTATTTTGAAACCCTAACCCTATTTTGAAACCCTAATGTAAAAGCCTAGTTTGAAACCCCAACCCTAATTTAAAACTGTAATTTGAAACCCTAACCATAATGTAAAACCCTAGTTTGAAACCCTAACCCTAGTTTGAAACCCTAACCCTAATTTGAAACCCTACCCTAATGTAATACCCTAGTTTGAAACCCTAACCCTAATATAAAACCCTAGTTTGAAACCCTAACCCTAATTTGAAACCCTAGGTTGAAACCCTAACCCTAATTTGAAACCCTATTTTGAAATACTAACCCTAATGTAAAACTCTAGTTTGAAACCCCAACCCTAATTTGAAAAACTAGTTTGAAACCCCAACCCTAATGTAAAACCCTAGTTTGAAACCCCAACCCTAATTTGAAACCCTAGTTTGAAACCCTAACCCTAATGTAAAACCCTAGTTTGAAACCCTAACCCTAATGTAAAACCCTAGTTTGAAACCCTAACCCTAACGTGAAACCCTAGTTTGAAACCCTAACCCTAATGTAAAACCCTAGTTTGAAACCTCCTCCGATGAATATGCATTGGACTCGGGGTAATCTTCGTCGTCCGATTGAACGTCCGCCTGTGCAGAAGTGCTCGGTCGTTTTCCGGCGTTTTTGGCAGTCAAAGAGTTAATAATGTCAGGAACACAAGGGCAGACGGTATAAAACCAAAAAAAAAAGCTCATGTGTAACTAATATGGCTTAAATGTTTAACTCCTTTAGGAAAACCAGCAACGCTGTGGAGCTGACTTTGCAATAATTCTCTCCCAGACACACTCGCTGCAGCAGCTGTATGGCTCACCGGCATATGGATTAAATAAATACAGTGTGCGCGGAGCTTGTTAACACTTGTTCGCTTGGCCACGGCACGCGGTGGTAGCCAAAGAACGGAAGAAAAAAGAAAAGACAACACACCCTGTGGCGGCACACATACAAGCAGGTGAGCGGGTGTAGCTCGGCTTAGCGTGGGAGCGAGTAGCAACACATAATGTAATTGCTCGGGAGGCAAACGCAGCGTGCAGGATCAGGCTAGAGTAGCCGAGTTCACGCTGAACCAAGAGTCGGGTTAGTGTGCCCACTGGCAAAGGTTGGTTTCAAACCTAATCTGATTAAGGCATTTTAGCCCAGCCCAGATAGGAACAGTCAGAGACAAATGGAGCGGGCCTTGGAAATCTAGGTTAGACCCACTGGCCCTGCTTTTGTCTGGTTACCATTTTTTCTGATTAATGACTTTCATGCAGGGGCGTCAGGGAAAGCTCTCACCAGCATTAGCTCGGCCAACACAAATGCATCTGTTTGTTGATTTTTATTTATTTTTTTAATACATAAACCTCAGTTTTTTATAGAACTCGCCTTTTTACAATTTCTGTAAAGTGACAGAAAAAGTCTGAAAAATACTTTTCATTTTCCTGGCAAAATACTGACAGCAGTATGACTGCACGGTATTATACTGTAGCGTCTCTTTAATTGCAATTAAAAATGGTTAGCCATAAAGTGAAAAAGAAAAAAAACTAGCTGTCCCTTCGACTAAACTTCCACAAAATGGAAGTTCACCAATCACAAATCACAGTGGGTGGCACATTTGCTGCAGCTGATCATTTTGCCAAACTAGGACTAAACAGTGGCATTTCCCACCAGCACTGTGTTTTTAAGGGATGTTTGCGCGTGTTTGAAATGCTTTTAACATTTTGTGGTATTTTTATGGTTTAGTTTACCCTCATGCTCCTATTGTTGCAGACGTGATCCACTGTTATAGAAGAACAATGAATCTTCTTCTTTTTTTTTGTCGTTTCAAAATAGCACCTGAAAATAGAACGTGACACTTAACCCAAAATTGCATGTTTAATATGGAAACCTCTGTACTAGCTCAGTGTAGCTGTAGACCTGAAATTAATAAATAATAGTGTTGCAATATGCATGCCATGCAAGTAGTAGGCCATTTTGTAAAGAAACAGAAAAACACTTAGCTCGGTTCAGGATACGGTCATACTGACAAAGCAATGGTGGCACTTTCCATCTCTTTTAGCTCACAAACATATTGGTTTGGCTGCATAAAAAATTCAACGGTGAGAAGGTGTTCCAAAATTCCCATCAAGCCAACATGGTTATGTCGATTTTGCAGTTTTCTCCTAATTACGGTGAATTATTTTTGCCACCCTTAATTCATATGAGCTCTCATCTCCTAATTACCAACAAGACACATGTCCCGCCCACCCCAAACTGCGCAACTGACCTGGGGAAAGTCACGGCAACAGCGACCACAACGAAAGCGCGCTGTGCTTACGCCAGTCGAGTAACTTCATCAATTATGAAATCACACGCACACAGCGGCAAACGCGCATTTGTCATTTCGACGCTTGATTGATTCTGCGTCCTTTAAACAAGTCGATCATTAGCAAACTAACAAATGAAGTCATTAATTCCAGTGACGTCTGGCGACAACGCCTTTATCCATCTTTGTCTGCATAATTTAGATGCCTCTGCCAGGTAAATAATTGTTTGTGGGACAAAAATTTAAAAAAAAAAATAGTACTTCAAGATTGAGCTAGGAGGTGAGTGCAGTGAGGGTTAATAGGCTTGCTAGTGGATGATGCATCGGCACTTGTTGTTCCAAACACTCATTATGCAGCACTGAAGGAACATGAGTGTTTTATGCACTACATTGATGGCAACTGGTAACTTACAGCGTGAACTCCAAAGTCCAATGCCTTAAAGGGGACATATGGGAAATTGTTTTTAATAGCTTGTTTATAAATAGACTGCCCACCCATTAAGTGTGAAATTACACAACGCAATAACTGCTTAGCTATTGTGATTTTTTTGTGACTGGGTTATAACTACCAAAATCCACACATGAAATTTGAATGGGCCTGTTCACTGATTCATGTCTGAATATTTTTCCAGAATTCACTCCCATTTGTGAGGTCTTTATTGTGAGTTGGTTTTGCCTTGTAAAATTATTTTAAACTTTGGCCTCAACTCAAATGGAAAATGGCCAAATTTTGAACGTTGCTAAAACGCTAACAGTTAGCATGCCATCATGTGGCGAGATGGCAAATAGAGTAGACAAAAGTGTAAAGGCAGATTTACTTCTTTTTTTTTTCTATATTGATTAAAAACGGATTTATTTATTTTTGGGCAAAGAAATTGGCAAACAATTAATAATGGAGTCTTTTGAGGAGTTGAACTTTCCCTCACTTCAAATGAAATAAACTAAATCTGTTAATGACACAAACGTTTACGTTTATAACTTAGACAACATTTTTCTGGGGGGGGGGGGGATGACTATACACCAAATTAAATATTAAAAATGTCCCAACAAAACACATCTGCCGGTTACCATCTAGGGAAAACCTTTCGAAAGGGTGGTCGCACCAGTGCAACCTCTTATTTTTTAGGTGTACCATTGAGAAATTTGTCTCAGTCTAGAGCCCTGCTAGCTATAGCTTAACGGTATGTTAGCGGGATAGCTTGTTTTGCCGATCAACTAAATTGGCGCATGACTGAACGAATTGTGGTCCCACTGTTTATTTGGTGCTGCGTTTACTGTGATGTAATGTTGGTAAAAACAACAACAAACATTGAAAATATTCAACAAGAGTCAAACAGAGACGTAGCACTGACCATGCCGCACCGTACAGGGCCGTCATGTCAGAAACGTGCGTGTGCATGCGTGAATGACAGTCCGACTTAACTTTGAGACTCTATCGAATTGTCTCCACTTGACATTCCTTTTGTTTCTTTTTTTCCACAAACTGCACAAAAACATGTTCCAAATCCGACTCGTCCTGGCGACATCAAAGCTGTCGCGCTACCCCACAACACACAGGCACGCACATGCAACCGCGCGCATGTACGCACACGCACGTACGCGCACGCATAGACAGTCACAGACATAAAGCGCGCACGCAAACCACAGCTAAAAGCATCAAGCGGTTAAAAGCAACCCGCCCTGCTGAATAACATCACCGAGCAAAAGCCACCGTACCACATAATGAAAAACATACAAACACACACACACACACACGCTCACGTGCTTAAAAGGGCTTGTGTGTATCACGTCCCATATGTTCAGGCTTGTCCTAATCATTTATCTAAACACACAATGACAGAAAAAGTCATCAACGGTCTTGCTTTTTTTTCTCCCCAATTTTTGGACAGACCAGGGGGTTAACTTTCATCACGTGTAACTTATGTATTCAATATGATGGCCGGACTGGACATGCACAAACAAATAAATCAAAAATAACAAGCACAAATAGAAAACAAATTTACAATTTCGAGTGGTGTAAAGAGTGAAATAAGTAATAAGGAATTTATATCTATATAACTTTTTTTTTTAAATAATATATAAATGTAAAAACAGCAATCAACCATTTTGACACATGCACTGTAAAAAGGAACAAATGAAGCAAATGTATTTTTTGTCCACAAGAATTAATATATTACTCCAATGTAATTCCATGTACCGGTACTCATTGAGAAAAATAACTCATTGCTGTGGCATTTTTATCAATTATGAAGGCTAAATATAAATAATAATAGCGCAGTTTATATTATTGATGAGCCCACTTTAATTACTTACATACACACGCAGACAGCTGATTATTTGCATATTAAATCTTGTTTGAGTATTAAAAATGAAGGGATCTGTCGTATGATTTGAGTAATTGAGATCATTTGGGGCTTTTTTCCCCCCCGTCAGATTATTATTCGGAGTATTTAAAAATACATGTAAATGTCTTACCTCTGCTGGTCATCAGGTTATAAAAACAACATGCCTGGGCATCGGTTCTGTTCAAGCGGCTCAGTTGGACCCCAGCGGTTCCGCTCTGATAATAAGAAGCCACCACCCCCGCAAAAAAAAAGCTCAGGCTATATCCAAGTGCCCCTTTCTCAGCAGGCCTGCATAGCTCCACGCAGGTCCATGGCCGCCAAGCCTTCAGCTTCTATCAATTTTTGGGGAGGGGGTTAGGAGGGTCTTAAACTCCACATAGCATCCGCTCGCTCTGGTCCACCGCTGCTGGTGCTGTTACGCGTCACAGCTTGGTGGAGTGTGTTGTAGATCCACAGGAGAAGTTTTTAAAACAGGTGGCGGTCCGGTCTCCGCTCTGGTTTAGATCCTCACTTGTCAATTTTGTGGGGCGTCAAAAAAAAGCCGCATTTAGCACCTGGAACAAGGCAGAAAGAGAAATGGGTTCAGATTTTACATGCAATGGCGTTTTATATTGGGACGTCTTGTCCAGATTTTACGGGAAACAATTTTCCCCTTGACTCCCAAATTGAGCGCTGTGCGGCGTAAGGAAAAATAGTTTTGTGCCAGTGTGACTGCAGCGTAGACGGATAGATCGAATCTATCCCACAAACGAGAGCCAGACGCTATCTAAGTACGGCGGTCCGTGACATTTGTACTACATCAAAACTACTAGGAAAGATGGCCTCAATATGGTTGATGGTACACACTGAGCCATTGCCAACAAAACCCAATGTCATATTTGAAGATGACATACATTTTTTCACACTTTTGTACAAATAAATGAAAATTATTTTCACCTTAAAATTCTACGTGCAACACCCAATTAATGATTTTTTTTTTAAGGTATCTGTATTCACAGCTTTAAATATTTTTCAATGAGGCCACAAGCTTCGCATAATAGTGCTCCAGCTAGCAACTATATTTAGAATCAGTTACCGACCATCCCATCAATCACTCGGATAAAAACAGATTTTATTCTATTAAACAGCAAACTGTGTGAGGCCTGGCCTGGTGAGTGATGTGGGAGTCAGCTCAAGATTGCAGTAGGCTGTTAACTGGCTAACTGTTAGATTGTCTGCATGTCAAATACATGATGTGCACGTGTTTGTGTTTTATTTATTTTTACTATTTTATAATGAAGCGATTGAAAGAGAAAAAAAGTTGTTGTTTTTTTAACGTCACTATGGGATGTTGGTCGTGTGTACCATTTTTAATTTGAGCTTGTGTTTAAAATACAATGCCTGCCCTCGCCGTGGCAAAACTCACATACATCCACGTGCTTTTTTTTTCAACTTTTGTCTGGATAGTAGAAAACAACGCCAGCGGCCCTTCGAGACTGCGAGCGAGTTATTATGTGAAAACAGATATGGGGCATTTTGGAGGCGAAACAGAAGATTGCTGGCGAGAAAAGTCAAGCGCATTATGAGTCATTACAGAAATTATGAGTCATTTTCAGACCTTCCCATCAAAAAGTGGTACTTTGAGTGTGTTTTTGGGCAACAAAAATCACACTTGAAGGTTATTATGTTGTGATACACAGGGCTCTATTTTGTATGATTTATTTAAAACATGTCCATCATAAGAGTTGCTGTTCCACACAAACAATCCACATGCTTCAGTTTTTTGTACGCTTAACCACAGAGCAGCTTTTTTTGTGCAACGGGAGAAGCATGCAAATAGCTCCAAGTGTAAACTACAACTTAAAAGGCCAATTTCGGAAAACAGAAGCTAGAAGAAAGTCATTGGAATTATAACAAGCTGGAAATCATTATGAACTATTAATGTGTTTTTGGTGGAAAGATACAGGCACAATAACACAAGGCACACTGATGAAAAGAAAGGAGGAGCATACAATTTATTATCGCCGAAAAGCTTGAAACCCGATTCTAGCCAATCAGAAGCTGGACGACAGACAAAAGGTGGTATTACGGCAAACTAAGAAAAGGAAGAACGCAATTAGAGGTCAAGTATAAACTTTATCAGACAATCCAATTATGGATGGAAAAGGAAAATTGATCTGGAAATGACGAGTCGCTGAGTTTTGTCAAACCCGTCTACTATGTGAGCTGCTGTGTGACGTTTCAAACAAATCCACACGCGTCCGGTTATTGCAAGCTTGACCACATAATAGCTTTAGCCATTAGTGTCTTTTATGGGGGGAAAAAATAGTAGTAGCACTCACAACAGGAAAAGAAGTGATTGAGGGGAGGGGTTTCTTTCCCCATCAAAAGTCGGAATATTTTCCCCGAGGAGCCCCGACTGGGTCTCGCGGCTCCTCATTCATTTATACTCAATCACAGTTCCTCTGTTTTTCTCTTTACCGCCTCCTCTACCGTGACTTATCTCCATCCTTTCCACTCGTGTTCCTCCATCCACTTTTCTAATCTCTTTCCATCGCTCTGTCTTTCCCATCAATCCGTCACTGAGCTCCCCGACAAACTTTGCGTGATTCCCGCGCCTGTTTTTCCAGGACGCACGCACGCGCACACCATACATACAGATGTCTTCCCACCACGGCGCAGCCACCGCCTCCTGTGCTCCACAGCCCTGTGTGTGGTCCGGTCCGACTATAGGCCGTTACATTGTCCCAGACAGGTCAGGCCGCGTCACGAGCCGGCAGACGAGGGGGAATGGGTAACTTGACTTGGTGGGGGGGCTGGGAGGGATGTTTGTTTTTCTGTTTCCAATTTGGTCCGGCCCGGAGGAACTCCACACTCAAACGCACCATTCATGATGGCCCGACGGCCGCACGCTCGCGCAGAATAGGCGTAGAAGCGTGTGTAGGTGCACAACACGTCATCACAAAAGTGCAGTAATCACATAAACACACACCAGTCTGTATCCAAGAAGAGCAAAGCAACAAGTGGCCATTCCACGCAATCAGAAGCCAGAAGAACGGACGTGTCAAAAACGGCACGCACAAATTGAAATCGATTAAGTGACTGGTAAGATTCCAAACGAAGTTGATTAATCATGTGCAGCACAGTGAACAACTGGTTAGCACATATGCCTCACAATTCTGAGATTTTGTGTTCAAATCTCAGGTTGGGCCTTCTAGTTGATTCTTCTGACCATTAATTATGCCTTCCTACTCTATTTCATAAAAATAAAAAAAGTTTGGTTGGTTAAAGGCTCCAAATTGTCCAGAGGTGAATGGTTGTTTGTCAATATATGCGTATCGCGATTGACTAGTAGCAACCAACCAGTCCAGGGCGTATCCCTTTTCTCACCCTAAGTCAGCTCAGCTGGGACAGGCAGCACAACAGGAAGAGAATTAATCACAAGAAGCAATTATGATTGTTTTGTTTGGAAGTTGTTAAGAATAAAAAGGCGACACGTCGGCTATTAGGACATGAGCTACCGCCACTCTTTAGTTCCGCGTTCCTAAGACGCTTACCTTGAACCATCAAACAGCTCATTCCTATCTAAATAGCCAACAACCCTTTAAAATCGCAATGCGATCAAAATTATAAATATGCATGACTTTTTTGTCAGTTCCCAGCCAAAAACGATTGTACTCGAAAATTTTGTTTGATTTTACTTTTAAAGCATTTAAAATAAGGGATACTTAACTCATTGAGCCATTTTGAGCAATAAAAAGTTAATATTTTGTCCAGAATGAATTTGATAACGTCATTATTTTTCATGTAGAATTAATACATTTAAAAACGATTTGTTCCACTTACGGTCGACTGAAGATGACATCACGTGTGCTGAGGATGTAGGTAACGACCTGTGATGGTTCAGTTTGCTGACCAAACCCAGAAAACGGGTGAGCCACGATTGGCCGTCATCTACTTCCTCAGCACACGTGATGTCATCTTCAGTCGACAGAAAGTGGAAAAAATTGACTTTACAGGTATTAATTGTTCATAAAAAAATAATGAGGTTATCACATTAATTACAGACAAAATATTATACTGTTGAAAATGGCTCAATGAGTTAAGTACCACATTAAGATACACACTCCACCAATTAGAGGGCAGAATGCACCAAATTTCACATTCATTTCAAACATTCCATCAGATGCTATAGCTAGGCTTGCTCTTTGTACTTACAGTAGCAGAAGTCTGAATCAAAATAAGCATTAAAAAATGAATATGGAGAATGGATATTAAAATTTTTAAAAAGTTACATTTGACATACTATGACCCATTAAAACCATTCGCAACTTGAATGTGTCAAAAGAAAGCAATATTTTATACTCATGAAAGCCCCAGTGTGAAAACTAAACATGCATAAAGCTACTGAACATTTTGCCCGTTAGTGCAACCTGCTCAAAAAAGAAGAAGAAGGAAAAAAAGTCTAATCAATGGAATACTATTTTATGAGATGACAAGCAGATGCATCCCTGGCAGAGTTCAAGAAAAAGCTTGCTCAAACAAGAATAGCCAAATAATGTCTGGTTATGCCCCTGGTTGTGCCCGTGGCTGCCAACACTGCTTTCCAACTCTCGGCGGCCCAGACAGACAGAGCGTATATTCATCCTTTGCTACGCAGGCGAGCTGCATAAATCAACAGGTATCTCAGCACGGCTTAAAAAAAAAAAAAAAAAAGAAATAAAACAAATTACAGAGAACAAACTTTTTTAGCCGTAATCGTAGGCGTCATGGAAGGAACTAGCAGCGGGCATAAATCAACATGTTGATTGTTGACTCTCTCGTCTCGTCTATCTGTCTTTTTTTTTTCCCCTTCAGAAATTATGAAAAACAAACCAAAGTCATGCCAAAGGAACATACGCAAGATGTCCACCGTGCCAAAGTCGACCAGGTAATTAAGACGATTTGAGAAGTGCACCCACACACATGTGCACTTGTCTGTCTGGCTAATCTCAAACATGACATCACTCGCACACAAGTCGTCCACAGAAAAAGAAGGGAAAGAAAAAGGAGGGCCATGTAGCGGCGCAGCGCACATGCACCGACAACTCTTCGCCGCCTGTGTAAACACGCAAACACGCACACTTTTCCACTCCCGCAGAAGCGGACGTTTCCTGCAGGAGCAGCCCCTCACCACCGCCGCCACCACCACCCTCTCCGACTGACGGGAAATGTATCTGGACAAACTTAACGCGCACACGCGCAGCGGAACGTTTGCCGGGCCACAATGTTGACTTTTATTTTCGCTTGCAGAGGCGAGCGGAGCGCCGTTTCTCTACTATCGGGAAGCAGGAGCAGGGGTGGGATTTTATTTTTTTTTCCCGGTGATGTTAATTTCAGAGCTGGGCATCTTCACTCGAGAGCCACAAGTTGTCACACTGTCTCGAATGCTTGGCAGTGACTTTTCCCATCCAATTCCAATGGGCACACATGCAACTGACAATCGGGCCAAATTTGTCGGCAAAGGCCCCATTCTCAGATGTCTCGAAAAGATCATATTGAGTGATTGTTCTGCAGTGTGGGTTTCTCATTTTTTCCACTTGAATTGCCTTGAAAATGGTATACTATATAATACTAGCCATGTTCAATATTTACTATTACAAATCCTTAAGTTGCGTACATGCATACTGACGAGTGACAATCATGTTCAGATTCGGCCTGATTCAGAAAAGGGCCGATTATCGGCTGTGTCTGAAAGACTATACTCAGCGATTATGCTGTAGTTTAGTGTTAAGGTTGATTTTTTTCTCTCTCTTCCTGATCTGCTCAGAATGTCAGCGCTGACAATCGTAATTGTTAAACCTGTTTAATATTTACGATCATTTAGTCTGAAATGGATTTAATATTACACAGATACC
Source organism: Vanacampus margaritifer (assembly GCF_051991255.1). Lineage (NCBI taxonomy): Eukaryota > Metazoa > Chordata > Actinopteri > Syngnathiformes > Syngnathidae > Vanacampus > Vanacampus margaritifer. The sequence continues at coordinate 11,660,877 of NC_135448.1, read as the reverse complement.
AACAATCACAAAGTTTGAGTAGCCCTCCTTTACGATCGAAATCAGCAAAGGCCTGATTGTCAGAACGATGAACCTGAGCAACTATCTTTTCTTTGGTCCTTCCTCGGGTCTCCTGGCGGCCTCACGACTCTGGCTGGAGGTGTTCGGTTTAGGTGAACGGTATGGGATTTTTTAATAGGTTTTAGGTGAACTAATGAATGCACACACACTCGCACGCACGCACATACACTTACAAAAAAAAAAGGAGAGCAATGATGATGACCTGTCAAATCGGTAAAATTACCGAATGAACAATACTGAGCTCTCCAGAAGAAAAGAAAAAAAAAACTGAGCAACTATCATGTAATGTGTTAAGAGTGATTTTTCCTTCCTGAACTGCTTGGAAAATGGTCAAGGCCGATAACTGTAAAATGTTAAAACCTGTTCCATATTTACCATTGCGAATACGAAAGCTGGGTTAACAAATCAACAACAATCAGGCCTGACTGGAGCCCGATTCAACACTTGTACGTAATAAAAGTCTGCCAAGTCCCGAGTGTCAGATGTTGCCAATGATTATTTTTGAGCGATTCTGTGGTGTGGGGTGTGTTAATACTTTTTTCCTCCTGATCTGGTTGGAAAACGATCAGGGTTGACAATCGTAAATGTAAAACCTATTTCAATAGTTTTAGACCCCCTACGATTGGTTGGCTGACCAGTATAGAGTGTAGCACACCTCTCATACAAAGTCAGCTGGAAAAGGCTCCAGCTCACTAGCGTTACCAAAAATAAGTGGTATGATGGACAAATGAATGAATCTTTCAATACCCTATTACATCAACTCCAATTGCAGATGAATTAATCAATTATTATGCCCATTCCTAAACCAGACAGGCCTATTTATATGCATGTTCTTTCCCTCCATTTCCGCAAATCACCCAAAAACAACAAAACAGGTGCAAGTCCATGCAGCTGCCATCGGATATTATAGCCCGCCACCTCGACTAATTCCATTTGAGCATCCCCGGCGCTGAATTTAAGCAAGCTCAGTCAATTCAAAAGAATTTTGGGGAGGCAGTGTGGGCCGCAAATAACTGTAATGGGATGCTTCTTCGGATGTGGTTATTAAGCAGATTACATTTGCATAATCATCTGTAGAGACTTCTAATGGCGCTATGGTTTAGACTCGCTCCAATGCCGTTTCCTCTTGCCCGCAACACTTCCTTGACACATTTTCTCCATCCGTATTCAAAAATTAAAATGGTGGAACATCAAACACTGCGCTCCAATTGCAGTGCAGGAATTAGCCGTAAAATAAGAAGAACAAAGAAAAGGACAAAGCACGTGAATATAAACTTTTTACCACCACAACGTTGCTCAGACTTCACATATATTTTGGGGAAGAAATACTAAGCCACAACGAATTAGCTTATGTCACAATAACCTTTTTTGGTTGCGTTTAAATTTAAGCCCAGTAAACGGCCCCCTTAAATGCAGTAAATAAAAAAAGATTAAAAAGTGACTCATCGGTGTAAAAGCATTTCCTTTTTATGAAATAAATCAAATTTTATGATTGAAATGCTGCTTTGTCTTTTTTTTTTTTTTTTTTTAAGAGCTGAAAGAATGCATGATTGTCATAGCGAGGTGAAATTGGCCTCAGCGGACAAGCGAGAGGACAACTTTGTGTGTGTGTGTGTGTGTGTGAAACAGTAGTAAAAAGCCTAAAAGCCATGTTGCAGAACAAATGCAGCGCCCCCCCCACACCCCACACCGAGCTATTCCTCTCTCACACACACACACACACACACACACACGCACACAAGTAAATTTAACTGTCAGCCGTAAAGTTTTCAACTATAGCAAGTGATCCTTTCCCCTCTATTTCCCTCCTCCTCTCACTCCTGTCTATGCTAATGAGCTCCTTTGCTTGTTCATCTGCCCGTCCGTCCTTCTTACCTTACCTCAGATTTGTCCTTTTTCCTAATGCTCTTAATGTTTGCGTACACACTCGTCGTCCTTCGGGACGGTCGAATTAAATGGCCAATTTGGATATCTACTTTCCACTTGTTTTCTTTAACTTCTTGACACATTCCTTCATAAAAGGAAAGCTTCCTCATCCCGCCCACTTTCACCAAACACTCTCCCCCTCGCACCCTGACCGTGGGCCTCGGACACCCGCCACCTCGCCTTCCTACCACAAAGACCCCCAGATGTGTGCCCCCTTTCATTTCCATTTCAAAAAAAAAAAAAAAAAGTTGGGGGACCAACTCCCTTCTGCTTGACATCCAATCGACGCACCCACTTCACACACTAACACACATTGCAAAACCCATCAACACAAAAAAAAACAACACAAATGTACTGATGTAATAGGATTTTTACACACACAAAAAGTGCTCATAAATAAGACAGATGTCCTGCAACATTTTGTCTTGTCAAAAACTGCAGTGGAAAAAATGTTTATTTACCAGACTTTGCAACAAACACTACAATTCGCCCTAAATCTGCACTAGTTAGCACAAACAAATCATAATGAGTCATTAAAATGTACAAATTCCAACAGCATCTTCAAGAAAAAAGGCTCAAAAAATGTTCATTGATAAAAAGTTGTCTGAATCACATCCTGAAACAATTGCTTGAATGGCAGCTTCATCTAACAGGAAATGTACAAAAAGTGCTTATAACTTGACAACTTTCCAGCCGCATTGTCTATCCTGCTGCCACACAATGCACAAATATGACCAACTACAACAAAAGAGATTACATTTTGCATTGTTTGCTACATAAACAATATACTTCGCCCTACAATAACAGGTCATTAGCATTAAATTGTGTTTATTATCTTCATAGGACTTACCGGTCAAAATGTACAAATTCTGACAGAATTCTCACGAGACCAGGTTCGGGCTAAGCTTATTGACAGCTAATAAAAATATCCATTGATGCATGTTTGTCTGAATCACATCCTAACACGGCCAGTTCAATAGTTAACGTGGTTATTACTTGTCTCCATTGTACTTCTTCACTCTTTTAGACAAACCGCCTCCACCAAGCAGGAGTTGCTGCACTTTTGAAAACTCTCCCCTAAAGTGTAGGCAGCGCACAACACAGCAATAAGTGTTGCTGCTGCTTGTTGCTGTTAGTGTTGAGTGCAGCTAATGGTTACATAACTGAGTGATTACTAATTTGCCACATTAGGAGCTGTTCTTCTGGGCGAGCAGAAGAAAGAGACGGTCCTCTGTCCTGTCAAGAAAGTTTCGCCAAACATTGTTTTGAAACAAATTAGCAGACTTTCAGAAGGTCAACAAGAAACTTGGATTCCTTTGAGCCATTAGGGGCCAGCATAAGTGCCACCATAAATTAAATTAATCTATTAGTTATTTAATGGGATCGCTCTAAACGCTCTGCAATCTTATTTTAATGTTAGAGCCATATTGAGCAGTTCGCATTAATTGCGCAACAGCGCGAATGGAGCTCACCTTCCCATAGAAGACGTTTTGTTATTTTATAGACAACCACCTAAAAGACTGGTGTCTCAACCAAGTACAGACGCTCCCCTACTTACGAATATTCGAGTTACGAACAACGGTACATACGAACATTTCTGCACGTACAGTATGTCGAAAAATGTTCGGAAAGAGATGCTGTAAGTTAGATTTTGCATTGCGCGTAGTGCTTCTTTCCGCCGCTAATACCGACGATTGCCGCTGTGAGAGCTCATTGGAGGCTGAGCAACGTGGCGAGGAGGAGGAGGAAGAAACACCGGTCCCAATGAAGCAGGAAATAACTTTTGAAGCCGATTCCAGCGACGACGAAGAATCTCTCATGATATAAAATCCTCCTCTTCCTCCTCCTCCTCCTCCATCATCTCCTTAAGCATCGAGTACATCTTCCAAAAGTAAGTTAAACTTCATTTTATTTATCTTATTACGTACATGTACATACTGTGTGTGTGTCTCTCGCTCTCTCTCTCTAACATACGTAGTACAGTACAGTACTGTACGTATTCTCTCCATTTTATTAAAAGTTTTTTTCAGTACAAACCAATGCAGGTTACTTGTACAAGCCTTAAACATACTTATATAAACCTTCAATATACTTATATCAGGGATGTGATTTGACCAAAGTGAAATTATCTGAAAATTTAGCCGGGGGTCTGGGGGCCACCGGCCCCCCGGAGCTCATGGGTTTTCCGTGTTTTTAAGTACTTTCAATGCACTCACATGACAAAGAAATAGACAAAACAACAGCATAAATTTTCAATGTATATTGAACTATCCCATATAAAATGGCAGTTTTAGTCAACTCAAAATCAGTCACATTCAAAAACATTGGACTGCCTTTGCTTTTAAAAACTATCACTGAGAATATCATCATATCTAACTAATGTGATTACTAAGTTAACACATAAATAATGTTGAAGAGTTCAAATTTCATGAACAAATAATTGTATCATGACCAAATAAAAAAGTAACTCATATTAGAACATACCACAAATGTCTTTGTAATAGCAGAAGATGTTATCTGTCGGAGTCATGTGCATACACAATGAACTACAAAAAAAAAAAAAAAACGGAAATTTTAAGATTTTTATTTTTGGAGATAAAAAAAGCGGAATTCCGCGAATTAGCGGAAAAATCACATCCCTGTTATATAGGCTTTAAACATAAATTATAATACAAAATATAGCACTGAAGCAACTTACGAACAAATTCCCCTTACGAACGATCGTCCGGAACGTAACTCGTTCGTAAGGTGGGGAGCGTCTGTAGTGTACTCCATTTTGGCTTAATAGCTTCAAGGTGCTATTACTTGACTTCAAATAAATACTGTACAAAGTTGCAAACAAAATCAGTAGGCAGCTATTATGCCCATCCTTACTTAGATTTAGCATTTCCTAATTACTACCAAAAAAAATCCTTATGGGTTGTGTTTCCAATCCAGTAAAGAACTGGAAGTAAAATACTAATTGATCTTCTGTCATGATTGCTATCGAACCCAAATGGTTTCAGTCTATTCTCAAAATAAAGGACACTGGTCCAGTATTTTTGTGGGGAATTATATCGTAACTTCTACATTGAAAAAAAATCCCCCAAAAAACAACTTAACAGAAAGTTAGAAGGCCACCAGCTTCCGCCAAAGTTCATGTTCCTTGGAGAGAAGGCCCGAGGGCACCCAGCTCCAACTTCCAGCAGTTTCTGCCTTTTTGGCTTTTCTCTCCGGCTCTTAGTCAAAATGTCAAGCTGGACCAGAGGCAAGCTCAGCGGACAAGCCAGGACGAGCGGCCTAGCAAGCCAGCTCCATTTTCGAGAAAAGAGAAAGAAAAAAAAACTGTCATTTCAAATCCGAGCTACAATTAGCCTGGACAACATAAAACGTCTGCTGCTTGTTTTGTGGACAGAATGGCTGACCTGCCCCATTTCGGAGAGGACCAAGACTACATTGAAACAGTCGCCAGATGTTTTTAGCCAGACTACAATGCTAATGGGGTTGAGCGTTTGTGTGTGCAAGTGTGTGTATGAGCAACAGTTATAAAAAGCAGCTGAAATAAACGACCACCTGTAAACTTTACTATTCCAAACCGTGTACAGTGAACCCCCGGTTCAAAGCAGTTCCAGACGCACTCGTTGAAGGTGAAAATATGCGCTAAACAGAGACAATGTCGTTTTTGTATAGTTTTACTTAACCCTCCCATACGACTTAACACACACGTGTAAAAGCTAAAATACTGAGAGAAAAAAATGTGTTTTTTCAGTGCTCATTCAAAAAAAAAACTTACTATAAAATTCTTGGACTACCTATAATATTGACGTTTGTACACTTGAACTTTATCAAAAACCATACATCACGATTGACGATATATATTTTGTCCTGCCTTTTTCAAGCTCGGGAAAATACATTCCATTCATCGGTCGATGGGGAAAGTGGTGACCAAATCATAGCGTGGTTAGCTCAGCTGAACTGAACCACTAAGTGAAAACGTCGCTAAAGAAACAGCACCTTTAAATCAACAGTAAACAACAAAGACTACCAATTATCAGCCCTTGAAAGTCAACGCCTGATCCTACAAGCTACTACAAGTCATGCTGGATGTACCTGCATTCAAACAAACAGATACGTCGTCCTCAAAAGAAGCACACGGGCAGAATGCGGCACTTGAGGGGGAAAAATAGCTCAGTACTTTTCCCATCAGCCTTTTCGGGTTCCAACAAAAAGAAACATACAACTTGATCACATTCAGGCCACTTGCGCCTCGGTCACATTTTCCAAAGCTAATTTCACTGTCTCTCTGTCTGATGGCTTAATGTGGGAAAAACCAGAGGAAATTACCGTCAGCGGGCTGCACTCATGGGAAAAGCGTTGAGTCCTGTTATGCCAACTCATAACACCAAAGCATGAATATCTTAATTGTGCATTGATGACTTTGAACGACGACACAGGGTTTGAGGCTATGCAGAGGCTTTTTCAGCCCAAAATGAAACCCACACTTAGACTTCATGTATTACAACAGACAAGAGTCAAAAAAGAAATTTGCCAAGAAATGTGTGCCAGATTAACAGTCAATAAAATCTCTTGCAGCTCCTTAAATCTGACAATTGGCGACTTACTGAAAATTGACTTGCGATCCATTTTGTGTCCTGACTATGAGGGAAAACCCATCTTTAAAACACATCAAGGTATCTTTAGTTCAAACTTAATTTAATATTACATCTGCCTAAAAATCAAAAAAAAAAAATTTGCTCATGCGTGTCCATTAGCATTTAGCGCACATATCAGGAAGAAAGTGATTTACACAAATATTGTGTCAACTAAAAATAGATTGTTTACAGCCCCAGTCAAATAAAATAAAAAAGGGGGGGGGGGGGGGGGTAACAAACCATTCCACACAATAAACTGTTAGCTTTCTTGTGTGACTTTTATACAGCAATTCAGAAGCGAAAAGGAGGACGTTTGTAACCCATTTGCCGTCACCTGGCACTTGTAAACCCCCCAAATCCACTCAAGCCGCCGCTTTTATCAGCTTCCTCGGTGTCGTGACAGGAGAATTATTTACTCTCTGTGATCAAAGTGGCAGCAAGAAGAAGAAGAGAAAAAAAAACTCCCATATTTGGGACGTCCCATGAAACGTGCAAAAAAAACAAAAAAAAAATCCCCTTAAACTAAGACCATGTGCGCGTTACAGTCTGACGTTAAAAGCCTAAAATAAACAGAAACAGGACGGTGACAAACTCCAGAGGATGGCTTCGGTATTCTTAGCATTCACTCCTATAGCCTACCCTGAGAGACAAGACAACCTACGATCCAATCCATGCGCATTTTATAATTAGCGAATGTGCTATACAGCTACCAGAGTCCAAAACATGTGTACACTACATTGAAACAATTGCATCCCCGGTGCGAGTTAGCCAAGTGCTATCGACAGAGCCATGCGCCAGGAGCCGCGCAAAAACGTTTGTCTAACAACAAACTAGCCGAGACAAATGGGTGTTTTGCTTCATGAGCTCCAGTGCTGTGTTAAATCAGATAAATAAAACACCGTCTTATGATTAGCTCTTACCATAAACAACATTTTGAACGGTCTGTCGACAACCGTATATAAACAGAAGTATAAATTTGAAAGGTGCCTTCAAAGGACAAATGATGTGTCTGATGTTTCGTGGAAGAGGGCTTCACACATCATCAGAAAAAGATGATGATGATTACAAAAAAATTAATTACATGTTTAGTCTAGACGGATTTGCTGATATGAGCTTCCAAACCCCCACAAACTAAACCTTGAAGTTACCCGGAACATCTAACAAAACCAACATGAAATTGGAATAACAAATGAAGCCTCAGGGGAACTTACACAAAATAAAAATGCTCATAGTAAATAACTGTTCAATCATACTTTGAAAAAAAAAAAATACAATTAAAAAAAAGCATGCCCCCAGAGGTGGTTTAGTTTCCAAGAAACAAAACACACAAGAACTGCAAAATCCTCACTAATTCAAATGTGAAACAATAATAGGACACCATCTCATAATATATGTGCAGCTCGGAGTATTTTCGAGGGCCTTCACGAGGCTTCACTCCAATCACCAGCAGCAGCAAACATTTGTTAAATTAGTCGTGTTACTCGGATGTCTGCAACCGCTCGTGAAAGGCGACATTTTCCGCCACCCAGGTTCTGTGCCGTCACAGTCTAAAAAGTATTTTGTCATATAGGAATGAAAACTGTGATAACATTTCAGGCTCAAGTCAATCGTTACTACCGTAGTTAGTAATTGGTTCTGCTTTTACAATGTTGCGGTGTTTCATTGTAAACAAGGATTATTGGCAATACACCTCGTAATGCAATACGCAGATGTGCTGACTAAGCAAATTAAGCTCATATACCGTAATATACAGAAGGTAGGGTGTTTTTTTTATGAAATCCCACTGTTTGTGCAACAGTACTGTTCAAAAGTTAGGAGCTCACTTAATGATGTCGTGATTTTTTTTAAAGCACTGTTTTGTGTTTGTTACCAAATTAACCACGTTCAGACTGTATTTCACATTAGTTTAATCTTTAAACTAATCACTAACATTCTGTAAACTGTTTAATTAACCGGCAAGAAAAGCACAGAATTTTTCAGCCTGTGGCTTTATGATTCACGTATATGCTAATTAATCCCATTCACCGTTTGTTTCTATGTAATATTGCAAGAAATGGTCCCTGGAAGGAATTTCAAACTGAGTCTTCGAGCTAAAAAAGCCCTGTTGGAAACTTTCAAGCAATTTCTACATAAACGACAAACTTGTTTAAATACATACTGTCAGATGCGAATTACCTAGTGTCGTACTTCATGAAGCTCCACGGGATCTTGGTCACCGCCATCTCGCCTCAAAAGTTGCACGGGCCAGGAGTAATGTCTACTTTCGCTCCCCATCGTCCTCCCCCCGTAACGCCGGGCTGCTCGGAAGCGACCAAAAGACAAACGCGCGGCTGCCCGCAAAATCACTACAGTTGTTCCTCCGTGTCGTACAGCGCGTCAAACCCTCAATAAAACGACGGCGAGATGCATTCCAGCGCTCGCGACTTCCCCTCCTCGCTCCCGAGTCGTCCGAGGGCCCTCGCTCTTCTCTCCCACGCGACCAGAAAACTTTCTCCTCGGCCCAGTTGCACCGCAGAGGCTTCACATCTTGCAGCCATATGAGTAATCCGTGGTTGTCTCCATAACGCGCGCACACACACACACACACACACACACACACACACACACACACACACACACACACACACACACACACACACACACACACACACACAAAAGTGCTGTGTTCTCTCCCACACACACACACACATACGGGAAAGAGTTTTATAAGCAGACGTTCTATTTAAGAGGTCATCAACTGGTTTGAGGTTTAATAGTGGCTTCGAACAAGGCCGTGAGACATTAATATCCAATGTCTGGAAGGAAAAAGGAGCAACATTTGACATTATTATAGAGAGACTTTCAGATGGTGGATTTTTACCAAGGTGCTGCGAAACGTGTGAAAAGGTTGCGTTACAGTCGACCAGGTCTATTTAAAAAAACAAAACAAAAAAAAAACAGTTGGCTGAGCAACCAACCCTGAGGAGCTGTCAATTTGTTGGCATTTCAATACGCACAGATTTGTTATTATTATGATAGCAAACACAGTTACAATATTTTGTTACTGTCCAATGAAGAGCAATGTAGAGCTTTTTAAACAAGATCTCACTAGAGTTGGAGATACATCCACAATTTCTTATTGTGAAAATGTAGAAAATAGCCGAGTTCAAATTCACTGTCCAAAGAAAACAAACCATAATTAGCTTAGTTCAGATAGCGACAAAAAAATTCAGTATGTACAAAATACATGTTTTTCATTGGACACTATGGTTCTATAGACAGAAGTAGGATTATAACTCACGGATGTGTACCATTATTGTTCAATGAAAAACAACCAAAAGCGACTTTTCTGCGCATTTCAGATACAGACAAAACACTCAAAAAATTGCATACAATTTGGGCTTTCCGATGGACGCTGCGTTTTGAAAACTTTTCTTTCTATCTGTGGTTGCATGCCATCCATGTCCAATGAAAAGAAAAACTAAAAATGTTAACTTTACTTTATATCTCAGATCAAACAGAAAACAACAGAATACTGACTTTTCATTGAACACTGGTTTCGTTTTGTCAATGTCAAATGAAAAACACAATGACGACTTATTTTGCTTTGCATAAAACAAAAAGGCACATAAAATGTGGTTGAAACATGCTCTTCAACAGACCCTACAATTTTTAGTACTACTTTTTTCCAGAATTTAAACTACTGAAACACGCTATAACTTTTTACTACTCCACAGGGTCAACCCAGGGATTCTTCAGATCATAACTAAAAGCTCACAAAACGTGGAATACACGACGACTTTTGCTTTGGAACATCTCGTTTTTAGCATGCATTTTTTTCTGTATATACACTTTTTTCTCAACTCAACACAGGGTATATCGTCACTGTCAATTAAAATCAGCATTAGTTTGCCTTTAAAGACTTTTGGATAAGAACGGGATATAGATGCTTTTCATTTAACACCGTGGCGTGTAGAACTATTTTTTGACTTGAAAACTTTTCACAGTGTAAACCTTCAGATGTATATTAAAAGAAAAAATACCAAAATTGCTCTCGGGGTTTGAATTCAAACATGAAAGTCACAAAATGTATACTGTACATGGCTTATTATTGTACTACTAATTTTCCAGGATCTACATGACTGAACAAAATTTTTCCACGACACAAGGTTAACCCTAAAAAAAAATGTGTATCAGCGCTCTACAATTAAAAAAAAAAAAAAACTTTTTTTCTCATGCTTTGGTCAAAATAATCACTCACAAAAAATAGACAGTCATGCTTTAAATTACATACAACGGTTCTGTGTGCTATTTATCAGGATTGAAGTTACTGAAACTTTGGTCAAAACTTTTTTTCAACTCCAAATTGATGGCATACACCATACCCATAGATTTGTATCATCACTAATCAATAAGAGAAAAAAAAAATGGCCACATTTTTTTTCTTTTTCCCCACCCACATTTCATTATACAAACACTTAGCGTGCTTTTTACTGGTGCAGCGACAACACGTTTTAAAGCAACTCTATACTGAGTTACTGTGAGTTACTGTAATGTTTTGAAAAACTCCTGAAGGTTATCTATGCATAAAAGTGGGCGCACATGAGCAATTCTGTTTTTCTTTTTTGGGAAAAAAAAAAGGGGGTGAAGCGGTGGCTGGAGAACTGTGGAAGGACTGTGTTAAAAAGGCCTTCCTCGCAGTGTGTGCCTCATTGTGATGGCCTCGCATACTCGGCTCTCCCCACAGAGTTGTCATGCCTACCCCGGGCTCCCTTATCTCAAAGGAACATCACACTTTCTTACCACAGGGGAGGAAAGAAAAAGGAAGGGGGGGGGGGTACGTTAGTGAAGGTGGTAGTAGCGAGGTGGGGGGAGATGGGGAGGATGATTGCACCCAAAAAAATAAGGGGCTTCTGGGCATCCATCATGCAAAGTTGCAACAAACATTATCAGGCCATTAGAAGTTTCACTTTTCAAAGCTGATAAGGGAGGGAGGGGGGCAGCCCCCCCAACAATGAGATGTGCAAAACAAGTGCTTTGATCCGTGAACGCACCATTTCCAACACTTTGCAGCGACTTTACGCACCCAAAAAGTTATCAATGAAAGCAAACAAACTACGCGGAGAGGAAAATCAAGGCCAGCAACTCTCTTAGAAAGAAAACAGAAGATAAACAACAACAATTGAAAACCTACTACTTGTGTGGCGACCGCAACCGCGTCTGTCCGACCGCCGTGTCTCGTCTGGTCTCGCCGCGGGCTCCCCGGCTCACTTTGGCGGCCAAGCGGTAGTAGCCCGAGTCGTACCCCCTCCTCTCGAACCAGAAGCCACCTTCTCTCGCGCACTTTGTATTGCTGTCCCGAAGCTAAAATGTGAGCTGCCATGTGAATTCAAAGCTCTTCCTTTCCTCCCTCCCCTCTCTCTCTCTTTTTACTTCCCTCCCTCATCCACCAGCCGCTTGCCGCTAGTTACATAAGTCGCCAAGCGGCCGCCGGTTGTCGTAAAAGCAGCGAACACAGCGAGAGTTGTCCCGGTCCGGACCGGCCATTCGGCGGCTGCACTCCGAGCGTCCCACTCGCCTTCTTAGCTTTTTTTTTTTTTTTACGCCACTGCGACAGTTTTAAGTGTGTTTCTTACCTGTTGATCCGGACAACAAGAACATTAGCTTCTTTTTAGCTCCGTGCTAAAGATGGAGGCTAGCTCCGGGGGGCTAGCCAAAGGGACAAAAAAAAAAAGGCTGCTTCGTCTTTTGTCTTTGTAGTTTTTTTATGCTGTTTGATGATGGCGTGCTGGGTGACTCGTTGTTTTTGTGTCTTTCTTTTCTTTGTTTTAATGAAGAGTTTGAACGCCGTAGAACACGCCAAGCGGGTTAGTTGGGGTGTTCTCATTCGGTATCCTGTGTTACCCGGCCCGACAAAAGCGGAGCAGCTCCCGGTTTGTTGTTGTTGTTGTTGTTTTTGTTATTTTTAGTTCGGTGTGGCGGTGTTGTCGCTTTTGCTGTGACAGGACATCTCTGCCGTTTTCGCCGGAGTCATGACGTCACAGGAGGAAGACACAGCTGCAGCTCTATTAATATCAACAAGGAGCCATCCGAAGACGGAATCTTAAAGTGACACGCACACTCGTGTGGGACAAACTTATTGTTCACGTCCACGCGAAATCATCACGACTGTTTTGGAGAATGAAAAGTGGCTCGCACCCATGACAAACGTATTGGTCCAAGTCACTGAAAACAAGAGTGTTGGATTTGCATAAAAAAAAAAAAAGTATGGACATTGGTTGGGTTGCACGTGTTAAAATCATGTTTCACCAACAGGACTATGATTTTATTTTGTTCAATATTCATGTGGAGCCCATACTTTAAAAAAAATGTAAATCTAACAGATTTTTTTCTGTGTGATACATTAAACAGATTTTAAATTACATGATACAGTCAAGCATTCCACTCAAATGAAAGTTCAAGCATTACAAAAACAAAGTGCATTATTTTCATTCCTACCCGTTTCTGTCCTTTGGTAATCAGCACTAGAACTTGGGTTGGTTTCATCAGAAAGGCTGGCTTCTCACCTATAAGCAGAGAAAAATAAGCTTTTTGTGAAAAGAAACAGGAATCAATTTATTTATCCATTCAGGAAATCGGACCAGGGAACATCCGGCCACATATTGAGGTATATTGACACGCACTGGTAGCAAATGCATTGCATTCGCCACAGCTCAAATGAAAACTGCAAAACTAAAAAGGCTGACATGCACTCATGATAAACTCCGTGTTAAAATAAAGTTCATACGGAATAACTTCAAGGCTAAGACATTAAATAATGACTCTGAAAGTGTCAGGCAACCATTAAAAACTTGTTCATGAGCACACTAAATCACATCAAGGCTAATACATTCAATACTCTTAAACACACGCATGAATAAACTCAGTGATACAACTCAAATGAAACCACTTTTAAAACCACTAAAATCAAGAATGGCTCTTAAAGTGACACACACTCAGTAAAATCACTTACGGGCTGATACAATAAAAACTGACAGGCACACGTAACAATGTTATTGATAATGTGCCTACTGTCACTACAAGCCTTATATAATAGATACTGACTCAGAAGACACAACACTGATAACATTTGCGAAAGACTCTTAAGGAGACATGCACGCATATGAAATGCAACAAAACAACTTGTTAATAACCCCAAATTTATGTCATGTGCTGTAGTTTGCTTTTGGATTATTTAGAATACATTTGAGACAGGCTAAATATTTACTAAAGATGTTAATCTTTACAAGTGAACGATAAGAAAAAATATTAAATAAAGCCACATGTAAATTGTGTCATCAAAATGCAAGGTAAACACATGTAAAAGTGCGACGGGATAATCTCACCCCTTAAATCTCAACCTCGGGCCATATAACTTTATAAAAGTGTATATAATTGGAGCCAAACACGGTTTCCCCTCAAACACTGATCAGAGAGCAGGCGGCATACATATTAATAACTCTTATCTGGTCTCGCTAAGCACATAACCGTGGGGCAAATGGGCCGGCGTGATGAAAATATTCACCGGTAAATGGATTTAAGCCAAGATAAATGAGTAGAAGATAAGATAACACTGTTAGAACTCTATCAATACCAGCTATTCAATCATGTGTCTTCTAATGTGACTTGAATAGAAACGTGGCGGTCCATATTTCGATTTTTCGGGACATCTTTTGAGTGCTGCCTTTTGTTGCTATTAACAAAGGCCTTGACTTGCAGGCAAGCACTGCGATGCGGTGCAACGCTTTGGATGGACTACAGAGGAAAAGACACCTGACACATGGTTTGCATAATTTTTTTGGATTTTGATTGAAATTATTTACATTTCACAATCTCTCTAAAAAGGCAACTTTGAATGCTATCCCCCAATCCCCTCTACTACTTAGAACTATTTCTGACTGCCAGTGGTGGAAAGTAACAAAAGTACAAATACTTAGTTAAAACACCCAAGTAGATTCATCACTATTACTACATTTGAAAACGGGCATTTGTACTTTTTACTCCAACTTTTGCCAAAATATGCTTGTTACTTTTTTAACTTCTACGGATGATGACACATGTAAAAAAAAAATATATATATATGTAAATAAATAGAGGTAAAGTCAACCCGAGATAGGAGACTTAACGTCTTTTCACACTGCACTTAGCAGCACGCGGCGCGCTGTCAACCCATTCATCATGTTATGTGCTGAGGGGGCGGGACAGCAGAGGTTATTTTACTGGACTTTTTACAGTAAAGCATGAGGAAAATGGAGGTGACGTGAGCCTTGGACCAACTCTCTGCAGTACGTTTTCAAACTGCTCCCTGCTCAGCCTGAAATATACCTCGAAGCGGCCTTGATGGAACTGTAGCTCAGGAATTAAATTAAACTCTCCAAGTTCCTGCTGAGCCATGAGTACTATCTATTCAGTTTTTTGTTTTTTGTTGCTGCTCATCTCCTCCTCCCTTAAAAAAATAAAGAGAGCCAGTGTTTTCTTTTGCAACAATAGAATAGCAGTGCTAGCGAAACTTAGCTAGCATTAGCATTGTAAACGAGCTGACGTTAGCCACAGCTGCTATGTTGGTAGCATGACTTATTCATAATGGTGAGTTATTGTAACACTGAATGTCATCAGTTTGAAGTTTTGGCACTCTACAATCAAAAATCTCAGTTTAAACTACTTCAGAACTACTACGCCTGAAAACTGACTCTTAAAGTGATACACGCATAATAAACATAGTTCAAATTCATATTTAATCATTTCAAATATAATGGCGACAGACTCTTAAAATATAAATGCGTACCTGGTCTTGAATGTCTGGATTCTTAAAAGCCAAAATTGTTACTGGGGTCGAATGCATTATGACCCAAGCAATAAATAAAGGCTGAATCTTAAAGAGACACACACACAAAAACTCAACGTTTTCACATTTTGTTTGAAATCATACCTTTTTACCTTCACCCACAATTCCTACTTGACAATATTCTCAACAACATAAAATATATGTTAGGTTAAAAGTTCGGTCCTAGAGAGCCGCAGTCCTGCATGTTTTTGACGTCTCCCTCCTCGAACACAGCTGAGAGGCTCCTGCAGAACGTAATTATGAGCTGGCGATTGGAAACACCTGGGTTGGAGGCAGGAGACACCGAAAACATGCAGGACCGCGGCTCTCTAGGACCGAACTTGGCTATCCCTGGGTTAAGATAAAGTATTCATCATTATACAGCATTTTCTGAATTTAAGGCAACTCAATCAGTAGAAAATACAAGGATGTTGATGGAATATTTTAAAGACTAGTGTTGTTCTTTGTGGTATTTTAAGGTGTGCTAACTTATTTGTTCAAACAATTTTTAATTGCTCACATCTTGTAAGAGATTTTCAGACGCAGGAGTGGCCCATTAAAAAATGAGACGCGCCCTAAATATTTTCACTTTCTTTTGATTCCTGTTTGTATTTATAAACAAAACAAAAAGAGCAAATATTGATAGGTGAAATGGCCTATATAATTTTTAAAATTGTCAACATTTGAGACAAGAACATTGCTATTTCATTGATTTGGCTTTTTTGTTTGGGACACCACTCCAGAAGGGTATTTGGGATGGCGAAATGCCAACCCTCTACCACTGCAAGCGGAACTTTGGACAAAGTGGTTGCATAGCGTCAAAAGTGATTCATGCATCTCTGTCCAGGCAGGTCAGTACAAGAAGGATAAGTCAATAATAATATATTTTCATCTAACATCCAACAGAGCATGTCCCCGCAATTACAGACACTTGAGTTGGCTTTCTCTGCTCTGCTAATTAGCCACAGGTTTGGTCATTCAGTAAGTACACAAGCCTCTGTGCTGGCTGTTCAATCCAATATGGCTAAGTCAACACAAATATACTGTAACGGTAGACAGGGTGGGCCAAAAGTTTTGAAATGAACTTATTTCAGAAAGAAAGTAGGGAAAAAGCTGTGAGGTGGGATCGTATGAAAGGAAGCTAGGACAGAAAGAGAAACGGCAAGGAAGGAGGGGAGGGAGGGAGGGAGGGAGGGAGGAAGTACCGGTATTTATGAAAGGAAGGATGGATTAAAGGTATAAGCAGCCGGGATATGGAAACAAGGGTCGGAAGAAAGGAAGGGTAGAAGGGATGAAAATAGAGTGGTATGAAGAAAAAAAGTAAAGATAAAGATAACAAACGAATGACAGGTAGGAAGGAAGGAAAAAAGATGCATGAAGGCAGAAACCGGAGGAAGGAAAGTAAGACAGGAGTTGGAAGTTAAGAATTAAGAATAAATGAAATGAAAAAAGAAAACAAGGGTGATATTGAAGGAAGGAAGGAAGGAAGGAAACAAAGTTGCATGAAGGCAAGGAAGGAAATATGGTAGGAGTTACAAGGTAAGAATTAAGAATAGATGGAATGAAGAAAGGAAACAAGGGTGAAATTAAAGGAGAGAAGGAAAGAATGATAACAATGAATGACAGGTCGGAAGAAAGTAAACAAAGCTGCATGAAGGCAAGGACCGAAGAAAGAAAATAAGGCAGGAGTTTGAGGGTAAGAATTAGGAATAGATGGAATGAAGAAAGGAAACAACGGTGATATTAAAGGAAGGAAGTAGACAAAGTTGCATGAAGGCAAGGACCGACGGAAGGAAATATGGTAGGAGTTACAAGGTAAGAATTAAGAATAGATGGAATGAAGAAAGGAAACAAGGGAGATATTAAAGGAAGGAAGGAAAGAATGATAACAATGAATGACAGGTCGGAAGAAAGTAAACAAAGATGCATGAAGGCAAGGCCCGAAGGAAGGAAAAAAGGCAGTTGGAAGGTAAAGTGTAATAAGGAATAGTAGACGTAATTAAAAAAAAGTTGAGCTGAATGAAAACATTCTCACGTGTATACCTACTTTTGGCCCACCCTCTACAATCTTGCACCTGGATATCGCATGGTCTTAGCATGTAAAAATAATCATACTTATGATGATATAATGAAAAGGACTTGTGCCATTTGAACCCATGAGTACATCATGTGCTCTCTTCCTGTATGAATGAATGAAAAACTTTTAACACTGCAGGGGTGTGACTGCTGAGATCATGGAAGGTGTTTAACATGTTGTTCATAACACTACTGTGTGCGTGCGTGTGTGTTTGGAGCGGGGGGGGGGGGGGGGGGGGGCTTTAGCGCCGCGGGGAGTCTCTGCTTAACGGTCTCGGCCATTAGAAGCAGCCCTGGCATTAAGTAATGCCACTAGTGAGACGGCTGCCATATTGTCAGACGATCTGATTGCAAAACAGGGCGAGTGAATCAAGGATGTTTTTTTTTGTTTTTGTTTTTTCCTTCATCGCATGATAATTAAGGCATTGATGTTGTTGTTCTGCCGGCTACAAGACAACATGGAACATGTGGTATCAGAACGAATAATTAGGATGTTTTTTTCCCTGTGTGCGGCGAACCACAGCAAAGCAAATCCTTTCACGATTGCAAATTTTTGGCTCTTTGCGTCATTATCGTTTGTGAGAAAACACATCAGTGGATTTCAGTGCTTGTCGTTTTGCAAAGTCGTCGCGATTCAGTTTGAGGTTATTTATGTGATCAGATAATAGCATGTTTTGCCTTGGTGAAGCAGCATGTGGCTCATTATGCAAGGCCACTTTTGAACATCTTGTTCCAAGTACAAATAAAAAAATAAATGTTTGACAAAAGATCAAGAGTGAGGAACACTTGGACGTGCAAATATTACTTTTGAGATATTTTTTTTATTATACAGTCTTATAATAGCCACGCAAAGTTAATATCATCAAATTTTGCACATAAAAGAGAGTGATTTTTTATTGCATTGGGAAAGAAGTCAGTAAGATTATGATTTTTTTTCTTCTTTTTTTTTTTTTTTTTTTACCAAGAACATTGTCGCCCCAGAGGAACGTGTATTTATTCACACATATTGTCTCCTGTGACAAATGCGGCAATGACGTTTCAATTTCCAACTCATCCATCACGGACAGACAGATCGAATTAAACACGTCTTGGAGAGTATCTGAATATTTAAAATCACTGTTAAAAAAAAAAAAAAAACTATTTTGTTCTTGTTATTTTATGGCTATCTGTGTGCTTCTCTCTCTGCCCGAGACACTTCTAATAAAACAGAATTTATATGGCCAAGTAGCTTAAAGGGTTTAGAGGAGTTATCTCATAAAGTGAGGGGGTAGATGTGTGATGGGGAGAAAGAAAGGAAGAGCAGGAGAAACTTTGCTGGATCTGACTTCAGAGTAAGGAGGAGGAGGAAAAGGAAACATTTAACATTTTATAGCGGATATGTACGGAATGCGGTACGCGAGTTCTTCTGAGCAACGCGGCAGGTGCGTTCACACTTACAATAAACACAAACCCCATGGGCAGCGAGCCACATGCTGCTTCACCGCGTCTGTGGATTTTGTTTTAAAATTTGGTGAAATGATGTACACAAAAGTCAAAGTTCTTACCTTATTTTGCCTTTGTTTGCCCTTGGGTTACATGGATTCCACGAGTATGTTACAATATTTTATGTAACATTTTTAAAAAAAGTTAACGGTAAAGAAGGTAAGCAAGGTAAAAATAGGTGTGCAAAAGTCGTATGATGATTTTTTTTTTTTTTTACTTTCCTTTAAAAAAAAAAATCAACGCAGCCCTGGTTGAGTCATAAACATAATTATTTCATTGAAAGCATTATTTTATGACTTATTGAAAAGTAAATGTCACTTGAGGAAACTTAGTACGATACACTATAATGTTTATAAAAAAAATATGATTTTTTTTTATTTCACTTATGATTTTTTTTTTACAGCATCCTTGGGTTTAATATTACTTTAGTGTATACATTATTTTTTGTATTAACAATAAAATGTCATTTGGTGAACTGTAGTACAAAATTCAGATTGGATACTAGGGATGAGCGATTCCCGTGGGCCGATACCCGGACTTTACTCAAGGTACAAAAAAAAAAAAAAAAAGTAATATGTAGTATTGTTGATTTTTTTTTTTTAACTTGACGGTGTTTGGTTGTTTATTAGGTCTGGACAAAACAAAGTGGCATTGATTGGATACTTTTATTTATTATCTAGTTGATTTTATGTTTTTACTTCACGTTGTTTCGGTTGTTTATTGGATTGCTTATTCCGTGTAGTAATTTTAAC